>NC_037291.2:10604083-11221967 GCF_000002775.5 Populus trichocarpa | reverse complement strand
CTTAATGATTGACGACGACTTGATAACTCCAAAAGGGACCTGCGAGACAACGCAAAAGAGAGAGAGGAGAGAAGAGAAAACAGCAATTAAGCTCGATCACCAAATCAAAGTTTTCCAGTTATTATACAGCAAGAAGAAACCCAAAAGTGATCACAGAAATGATTTTTACAAGTAAATAATGTAAGGTGAGTGACTAAAGCATAAAATGTGAAGGCCATACCTTCGAAGCATTGTTCTTGAGACTTATATTCTATTAGAGTGTAAGTGCTTGATAAAATGACTGAGAAAAAAATCTCAGTAGTAAAGAAGGCTTAGATTTTCAGTTGGGGTTTTGGGGTTTTAATTCATGTTAGCATTGGATTTGAAAGGAAGAAATCGTTTTGGATTGGATTGAAGGTGAAATGATCGCCTTCTTCCAATTGATGTCTCCACGAGAAAGAGCTATACTGTCTGCTACTGCCGGTTTTTTTTTTTTTTTTTTTTTAAAAAAAAGAACTCCTACATGCGTGTAATGTTTAGTGAATTACTGGATAGGGGCTACAAGTTACAACGTTCCCAGCCCGCACAAATTTTTTTCAACGAGAAAAAAAAAACTACGAAAATGCAAGCGTTTCTATAATAAAGCTAAAACAATTTTAGATTTATCTAATTTATTTAATAAATTTATTAATTTAAATAATACAAATAAATAAATATAATAATAATAATAATTAATAATAAAAAATTGACAATATAAAAAAGTAAAAAAAATCTAACTCGAGCCGTTTGAGTTGACACGTCAAATATGAGAGGTAGTTATGATATCAGGTTAACCTCATAAAAAACATACTAAATAAAACCATAAAGCTAAATTATCAAACAACTCAATATTGAAAAGCAAATTTTAAAAAAAAAATTAAAGAAGCAATGAAGAAAAAATCTGAGTCTACTTGCTAACCTTGCGATCATGGGCACATGATTGGGATGAACGTATAGAAAGAAAATTAAGCGAAAAAATATGAAGATCAATTCCTAATAAATCAAATATTAAAAGATAGAATTGAAAAAAAAAATTACAAAAAAGAACAAAGTCAACCTATGTTACTCTTTAAAACCAACAACCCTGATCATGAGCTCATGACTTATACCATAGAAGGAAAACCCCGAAAAATAACAAAGCAAAATTCTAAATCATGAAACGATGAGGAATGAAATAAAAAAAAATACAATCAACAAAGGATCTAAAAAAAAATTAAAAAAATGAAGACTAAATATGATATAAACATTATTTGAAATCTAAGAGATTAAATCAAAAATAAAATTCAATTACAAAAACAAAAAGAAATTAAAAGAATAAAGACCAAATTGAAAAGAAAAAACAAATTAAATTACACTTATATATTTTGGCAAGAAGAAGAGAGAGAAAAGATGGAGTAGAAAAAAAAGAATTTGCTAGAGCTTAGCCGCCATGTACATGAACGACATCAATAGAAAAGGTACAACAAGATGTTTATAATGTTGCCTCAGAAAGAGGTGTTTAGACATTGGATGACGTTGTATACACTGTCTAAAGGTGTGAATTTTTAATGTTTGTCAATACATATTTATAATTTGTGAAATTTTATGTGCATTGATAGTTTTTTTGAATTGTGAAATTTATATGTTGATGTTATTTTTAATTGAGAATTTTAATGTGTTGACATGGTTTTTAAAATCTTAGTTTTAACGTGTTATACATTTTTAAACTGTGGAATTTTTTATGTTTATGGTAAAAATGTTTTCACATATAAAAAAAAAATATATGTGAATATAAAAAATATCATGATCTTTTTTTTTTATTGTCTTTATTTATGTACTCCTATAATTTTTGTGCAGTGCACCATTTCTTTTGTTGTGAGAAGATCTAGGTTGGGTTAACATGACGTCACATGGACCCAATAAACATGAGTGGCACCTTTTAGGACATGTTAGACAGGAGGCCAAAGCTCATTTTTCTCCATCCACACAAGTCTAATGCTCGTTTCAAAATCCTTCATAAATATTATTTGCTTAAAATCATAGAAAAAATATTTTATTAGTCACTTTTAATATTTGATATAATAGACTTATATTGAGTTCGTATTTTGAAGATTAACAAGGATTAATGCATCCTTTTGATTTGTTTAACAATATTCTTTTTAGTATAATATTCATCGATAACAAAATTAAGAATATTAAATCTTTTAGTCTAATATTCATCTATAACAAAAATCAAGGATGTTAACATTAATATCACTGGATCTTACTTCCAAATAGATCAATCCAAAATGAGTATTGCTTAGATATTTTAGGATTGGGATTCGAAAATCTCATTCAACAAATATTGCAAGGGAAATCCACGTATCATAGGACAAGTGAATCTCATTGAGGCTCTATTTATGAAACTTTCCAATGATTTATGTTGGGCTCATCGAGTCATTAACTAATATGACTTATATTGTGATTTGAAGGGGCTTACTCTAGATTTGTCAATTTACCAAGCAATTAGGAGTGATAAAATTGACCAAACCTTAGAAATGTTAGACTTGAAACAACGATTTCTCTTACCACAAATCTTTAAAGACTAATTACAATTTGTAATAACCATAATACTAGGTGACAAATATCATTTTTACAAGTTTAGATCTTTTCCCAAAAGAACCATATACATTATTCTTTTTTTCTAAGGTCACTATAACACCGACGACAAAATTAGTTAAAAAATATTTAATTAAAAATAGAATAAAAAAATATTCAAGTAAACTCAAGTTAACATGCTATATCCGTAATCTAGGTCATACATCCCTTTGGATTTAATAAGTTTTAATCAATAGAATTATTTTTCATTTAATTATACGATAATCATTAGTGTACAACCTTTTTTATCAAAACAAAATAAAAATAAAAAGATAGAATAGGCATTTAGGATTAAAATAACAAAAACAAACTTAATTTTTTAAAGTTAAACAACAAAAAGATTCATTTTTTAAAAGTTAAATAAGAAAAAAAATACCTTTAAATAACAAAGGATGAATTTTTGAAAAACCATTTAATAGACAAAAAATACATTAAAAAAACAAACAAACATAGCAAGGCACATGGGACTAGAATAACAAAAGTAGGCAGATTTTTTTAAAAGTTAAATAACAGAAAGATTTGTTTTTAAAGTTAAATAAAAAAAATAGACCTTTAAATAACAAATTATGAAATGTTTAATTTTTTTAGTTTAAGGACAAAAAAAACATTAAATAAGAAAAAGAAAAGGTAGGCTAGGTGCTTGGATCTATTAGCCAAGGCTCAACACATCTAGGACTCAACAAAAAAATGTCTAATCTTGTATATATTGGGATTCTTTTTTTTTTTTAAGAAAACTTGGCAGACAACACGTCGTTCACCTAGTATTTGTTTTAAAAAAATTATAGGCAACGTGTTGCCTGCAACTGAGATTCAGACAACTAGATGGTCATCGGAAAATCAAGTCAGGGGTCTTTTAGACTCGAAAATCTATTTTCGATAATTTTTTAACCCAAAATATACCAAAGACCTAAGTGAACCTCTTCATGCCTTCAAATAACTCAAGAATCAGTCTAAAAATAAAAAATTATCTTGAGACCCAAAAACTTCCTAATATCATATCTACTTTTCTAGACAATTTAAAGGTGAAAGAACATTCAGATGAAAATGTTGATACCAAGATTGACCATATTGATGGTCAAAATCGGTGTCAACCGAGATTTTCTTTTTATACCATCAGAATCTTGCAACTCTCTCTCTCTCTCTTATCAAACCAGGAACTAGAAAATAAAAAAATAAAATTTTGGACCAAAATTAAATTTTAAAAAATATAGGGATAAAAAATCTATCATCTGGAAAAGTAGAAGGACCGAAGTTAACTTTCAATCTTGCTTTTCATTAACAAATTGAAAGCAATTATCCTTCAATTTCCCCATAAAAGGATCAAATCGCTCAAAAAAAAGTTTTATGAATAAAATAAAAATAAAAATCATTATGCGAATCCACAATGAAATATGAGAGGAGTTAAAGTGCATTTTGCATAGTAGAACCCCCTCACGACTTTGTTAATGTTAGCTAGATCATTGACTTGAACTATATTGTGGGTTAAATTAATATTTTTTTCATGTAAAAAAATATTTTGGTGTTGCTAATGTTTTTTATAGTAATTTTTTTTTAAAACCATATAGAGATTAACCTGATATAACCTGATCAACTTGGTAAGGCCAAAAGCAACCTAAATGACCGGTAAAAATATAGTTTGACCCAAAATAAATATTTAAGATGAGATTTTTTATAAATAATGAGATGATAATATATTGAATCGATTCGGGTCAACCCATGTTAATTCACCAATCCACATGTCGGGTTATAAGACTATGATAACTTTATAGAAAGAAAATCAAAACAAATTAAGCTCAGTTTCCAATAAAACCAATTTTGAATGATAAAAATAAAAAAATCATTTTAAAAAAGACCAAAAAAATAACTTGCGTTGATTCGGATTAACTTGGCAAACATGGGACCCGGGTCACGAGACCGGGATAATCCAATAAAAAACAAATTGAAATAAATTATGACCCAATTTTTAATCAATCTAGCGTTGAAAGATAAAATTGAAAAAGTTTCAATTAAAAAAAAAACATAGAAAAAGACTCCAGTAAACCTGAGTTAACATATAAAACCAATGGTCGAGAATCATGAGACAGAAATAACATCATAGAAAGTAAAGTGAAATAAATAATAAAATGTAATTCTCAATCGGTCCAATGTTGAAGGATAAAATTAAAAAAAAATCAATTAGAAAAGATAAAAAAAACTCAAGTTAACCAAATTAACTCATTAAACCTGTAGTCTAGATCATGAAACTAGAATAATCTTATAAAAAATAAATTAAAATCAATTTTGAACTCAACTCCTCAATAAACTAAGAATGAAATTAAAATAAAAAATAAAAACAAATATTATTCCAAGTGAAGAGTGTTTTGTAGGGTGTTATGCAGGGAGAGATTTAGCAAAACCCCTTCTTTTTTCAGTTTTTTTTTTATATAATTAAAAAAATGCAGCTTTTCCCATATCATTTCTATCACCATGGCCATTCATTCATCCAAAAACGATTTTACTTTGATAAAATTCCCTTTTACTCGAACTTTCAACTGCTTTATGAAATTGAAAGTCTACAAAGATTTCAATTGCTTTCATAAATGTTTTTATAATCAATATTTTTTAAACTCAAATATTTCAAATGAATAATTTGGATTTCACAACTTTTTTGCAAATACGAAGAGCTTGGAAACTCATAAATCTTTTACACGAATCTTTTATTTTAAAAGAAACTCACAAATAAAATTGAGAATAAATTTATTACAAGTAACATGCCATTTAGCCGAGGTATTTTATTGTTTTTTTACTGCTCATTCACTGCTTGCCTTTTATTCTTGTCCTTTTAGTATTTTTTTTCTCTTTGTTTTTTTCTCATTATCATTTTTTTTTCAATAAGGTCCTTTCATAATTAGTTGGATTCAGATTTAGGCTTTACCCCCTCTTTTTTCATTATCATATTTTTTTTTTAATTAGATCCTTTTATAGTTGGTAGATTGAGATTTGGGCTTTGATATTTTGATTTAATTAGCTTTGCATGGAGTTTTCATGGTGTCAATAAAGATTGGGTTAAGATTGAGTTAATGCTTGATATGGTGAAAAATAATTTGAATTTTTTGTTTTCTAAATATTTGCAAATAATAGGACTAGAATTGAAATTGAAAAAAAAAAACATCCCTTTATATTTTAGAGAAGAAACCATGCATGTGAATCAACGGGGGGGGGGGGGGGGGGGGGGGGGGGGGGGGGGGGGGGGGGGGAAGAAATGAGGAAGAGAAATAGAAGAAGAAATGATAATTAAAGTCACACCAAACCTCCTTCTCAGACACGCACCACTTTGGAATGAAATCCTCGCCATGATACAGCTTAGTCCTTTATTCTATAACAACTCTTCAATTGAGTTTCAAATTTCATTCCACCCGAACCTAAGCCCTCTTTGTTCTTCATGATTCTCTAAATAACTCTTCAATTTAGTATGACTTTCATCCTGCTCGAGCTGAATGAAGACCTAACATGGGGGAGATTAGTTGGGAAAGGGAAAAAAAAGAGACAGCTAGCCAACCAAGTTAGTGTATTGTGATTGTGCACATGACTCGAGTTGTGAGTTTGACAATTAACCTGAATTAACTAAGACTGATCTAATTTGTCACCATTTCAATATTAAAAAAAAAGTATGTCACCCTGAGATTTTTTTAGAGCTAAACAACATTTTTATTAGTCGTCTGTATTACATTTAGACCCGTCAAATTGACAGGTTCATTTTGTAACAACTCCCACATTGTTTAATTTAAAGTAGAAGCTATGCAAGGAGTTGAGTTATGAGGTTTCAAGGTCGATCTGTTGGGTCGAGTTTAATAACATAATCAGAGCATCTCCAATGAGAAATGCTATGTTAAAGAGCCAAATTGATAAAATGGCTTTTTAAATAATATAAATATAGTTTTTTTGAAAGGAGCCAATTATATTTTAATATATTTTATGTTAAATTAATTTTAATATAATTATATAACTAATTTAGAT
The DNA here is from genome assembly GCF_000002775.5 of Populus trichocarpa. Lineage (NCBI taxonomy): Eukaryota > Viridiplantae > Streptophyta > Magnoliopsida > Malpighiales > Salicaceae > Populus > Populus trichocarpa. The sequence goes on along the minus strand of NC_037291.2, from coordinate 11,215,337 downwards.
ATTTTTATATAATATAATTATGATGTTATTAATTATATAATTAATATGAGTAATTTATAAAAGTAAATATAAAATTAATAAAGTAATGTGAAAAGTTAAAAGATACAATTTTAAGTTAAATTTAAAATTTATTTATATGAATATTTTTAATTTTCAGTTTTATACATTACTGTTAAAATTTTAATTTTTTAAATATAGAAATTTTATAGTTCCCATACATGTGAATTAATAATAAGCATTGTCTCCTACTTGTTCTAACATTAATCTAATCATGCAACCATTATAATTTGATCATTTTTGGGAATTAGAAGATAATTGATATACTGGTTTAGTTGTATTTTCAACGAGACAAAATATAATTAACCTCAAATTAAAACAGATAATCAAAAATAAATTTAAGATATGTCACTCTATGTTTTTATCAATATCAACTACCATCATTACTTCTTTGTCAAAGATAACAACATAAATAAAAATTATCTTCCTTAACCCATATAAAAAATATAAAATAACAAAGAAATAAAAAATAATTACAAATAGCAAATTAACAACAAAATGTCTCAAGAATCAAGAGATGCAAAAGAAAAAATAGAAAAAATCTTTAAGCAAGTATACCTTTTGATTTCAGCTAATTAATATAACCGATGTTATTAATTAACTGAAGAACAATTGATTCTTGTTTTTCTAAATTAGAGAGAAGGGTGAGGCACAATGCAAGTTTTGAAATTTGCATATAAGTTTTCTTCCTTCTGTTCTGCTTTTAAAGAAAAAAATAGACGTTGGCCAACGGATACAAAATAAGACATTGGCCAACGGATATAAAACAAATTAGAAAAACGTTGGCCAACAGAGAAAGCGTATTTTCATTTACTTTTACCTTTTCAACAGAGAAATATAGAACTGACACTTCAAAATAAGAATAACTATTTTAGCTATTTATATGGCTAACCGGTTGAAATGATTAAAAGCAAAAATAAAATGTAAAAATATAATTTTTTTCATTTTACCTATTCTTTTAGCTGCTGCGTTAGAGATGCTCTCATAGGGTTTCCCACAGCCTACCCATATTTTTGTGCTCAGAAAAACCTCGCTTATTTTTTTTTTTTAAAAATCGATCAACATCGTTTATTATATATTTAGTCAGATCAGGTTTCATTTATTTCAACTTGATATTTTTTTACTACTTTCATGGTAATATTATTGCAGCATTTTATTTGTATACTAAAACCTATTTATGTAAACCTTGAAGGGTGTAGCTCAATTGATCAAATTCTAAGTTTGTTCCATGAAGATCACTAGTTCGAGTCTCACAAATCTTAGGGCCACTAGAGGCTTACATGATTGTTAATTTTAGAGCCCGTAAAATTAATCAAGATATACACAAGCTGACCCGAATATCTATGTAAAAAAAAACGAATATGTGTGTGTAAAGGACACGAAAATTCAAGAAGTAAAATACTTACCATCCTCGTTCTCAATCTTCTTCTCACCAATCCCTATGCGGCTAAGGTTGCTAACATGATTTATGTGCAAATTTATATGGCAGTGCAGGTAAAGTTATTAAAGTCGTCGCGAAGCTTGCAGGTGTGTCGGTTTAGTTTTTGGTTTTTTTGGCAGGCTAGAGACAGGGCGCTACTCAGACCAGAGGGATTCATTAATTAATTAATTAAAGGAGAAAAAGAAGTTACTGTGCCTCAAATTCGGAGCAATATTTATTGAAATAATGTTATTTTCAAAGTTAGTCATAACAACTTGGGTCAAGATATATATATATATATATATATATATATATATATATATATATATATATATATATATATATATATATTTTTATCATAATACAATGTTATTTTCAAATTGCTTGGAGGTGGATTAATTTTTTTTAGGTTTTGAGAACAGTTAAATTACTTAGACGTCACAAAAAAAAAGCCTCATGTAACATAGCTTTTATGTTATTTTTTTTGTTAAAGTTAAATTACTTAATTGCCCCTTGGTGAAAAATTAACAAAACTATCTTCCATTGTTTTGTTGGTCTTTTCATCATGTTTTTTTTTTTTTTGTTAATTTCAACTTAGAGGTATTTTTCTATTTCAATAATTGTTAGAAATTAAAATAAATTTGTTGGGGCATGCACAAGTGAGCACCTCTCACACCCTTCAAGCAACACGTATATGGTTATTCGGTCACTAAACGTTGTTTTTGCAGCAGCGCTTGAAAAGTCTCGGTGTTCCATACGTGATGGGGTGCACGTGCGTCAAATGCACCTCTAATTTGGCACCGAAAGCCATTTTTTCACCTTTTTCTCTTTCTCTTTCTAGAATTTTGAGCTAGCCCTTTAGTTTTTTTTCCTTGACATTTGGTCGTTGTCTTTTTTATTATTATTTTTATTTTGAATCATTTATAAAATTATATATTTTTTTAATTTCACCCCTCTTCCATTTTTTTTTGTCTTTCAAATTTGGTACCCCATTCTTCTGATTGCTATTTATTTTGTATGGGATAAATTTTAAATTTGCTATTTTTTTTTACAATTTCATCATCCTTTGGTTTTTTTTCGTGTCATTTTTTATCCTCATTATTTTAATTGCTATTTTTTTTTTTTACTTTGACAAAGTTTAAAAATTGATATTTTAGATTGGTTGAAAATGAAGCTTCTTGATTGAACTCGGGTCCAGGGTTTCACAGGTTGCGAGTTTTAGAGATTCGATCAAATTTAGATCGTTCGCCCGAGTTTGCTTGGTTTTTTTTTTATTTTCCTTTGTTTTCACCCTTCAACATTTATTCAATTAGAAACAAAGTTATGTTTTTTTTTACTTGCTTTCTGTAAAAAAATTTATTTGTCTTGAAAATAACCCCTGATTATCCTATGTCTTTTTATTTATCGTTCTTTATTGGGTTTTTTTTTTGCTAATTATTTAAATTGATTTTTTTTTCTGATTTCATCACTCAATATTTGATATGATTTTTTTAAAACATTTTACAAGACTAGAATTATTTTTCTATTTCATCCCCCTTTAATTTTTTAATCTTTTGAATTTAGTTCTCATTTTTTTATTGCTATTTATTTTAATTGAAATAATATATATATTCATCATCTTTAGTTTTTTTTTCCTATCAAATTTGATCCTCATTCTTTTTATTATAACTTTTTTTACTCTACCAAATTTTTTAAATTGATTTTTTTTCTTCGATTCCATCATCTAATATTAGATTGATTGGTAATTGATCTTCTTGATTGAGTTTGGATCTAGAATTTCACAGGCTATAGGTTATGAAGATTAGCCCAGATCTGGGAGGTTTATCCGAGTTTGCTTTGTTTTTTTTTTTTTTTTTTGTCTTTCTTTAAGCTCATGTTTTTAAAGTTTTGTTATTAAAAACTTATTCAATTAAAGATTGAGCTCCATTATTTTTATTTATCTGCTTTCTACAATATTTTTTTATTGATTTTGAAAATGATCTAGGTTTTCTCGGGTCTTTTTATTTGTTGTTCTTTATTGAATTTACCTTGGCTAATCAATATTAAATTGGTTGGGAATTGAATTTCTTGATTCATCTTGGGTCTAGGATTTAATGAATTGCAATTTTGAGAACTTTGGTAAGGTTTAGAAGGTTCGTCCAGGTTTACTTGATTCATTTTTTTTTAAATTGATGTTTTTTTAATTTTATCATTCAACATTTATATTATTAGCGATTAAGCTCTATTTTTTCTTTATTTTCCTTCTATACATTGTTTTTTGTGAATTTTCAAAATGACCTAGATTGTTTTTAGTTTTTTTATTTGTTAGATTTAATTTGAAAAAAATTTTAAGTTTATTTTTTTACAATTTCGTCCTTCAACATTGTATTAGTTGGGAATTAATTATTTTTGGTTATCTCATTCATATGATTTGGATCATAGAGTTTGGTTTGTTGAATGTTCTTTTTTTTAAAAAAAAAATTAATATTTTTTTCATCTTCATCATTCGATGCTATATTTATTTGGGATTTAACTTTGTTTTTTTTTTTTTGTTTTTTTTTCTTTCTATTTACCTATTCCAATTTCATTACATAGCTTGCATATTTGTTTTGCTAAGTCAGGTTAATCCAAGTCTTTTTTTTTTTTACTTTTATTCTTCCAATTTAATTGGCCGGAAACTTAATTCCATCACCTTTATTTTTTAACCGTTCTTTTGTTGCAAGTTCCCATGTCTATTTTTTTTTATGTTGGTCCATATATTAGTCTTTTTTTTCTTAGTCAGATATATAACCCGAGTCATATTTTTTTAAAAAAATTTTAAATCATGCTTGGGTCTCTTATCTAGTTAATTCACTATATAGCTCTCCTGCTCTTAGTTGACATAACAAAAGAACATTAGATAATTTTTTAGTATTGTCATTAATTCTGGTCCAATAGGTTAAATTTAAAACCACATGACTTGACTCTTTACTTAATTTAAGTTTCAAATTAAATCATGTGAGGAATTTTCCTAACATAATCCAATTAACCTAACATGCTTAAAAGCAACCCGGATGATCAGTAAAAACATGTAATGACTTAAAAAAAATCAAGTTGGCATATTTTTTATTAAATATTGAGACGATGACATATTAAATTAACCTGGGTTTTGTGGCTTAACCTGTCATTTTAATAATTCGAGTTATTGACTCCACTAAATTTAATACTTATTTTTTAAACTATTTTTATTTAATTATATGGTAACAAAAATAAACGAGCACAATCACCAACCTAATATCTAAATTTTTTTTGAGATCATAATAACTTTATAGAAAACAAATCAAACCAAAACAAATTATAAATTCTAATTTAAAATTAATTAAATATTAAAGAAAAAAATTAAAAAAAAACAATATAAAAAATTAAAAAACAAGACAAGGCGCGGGTCTCAGTGGCCGGGCCTTTCAAAAAAGCCCAAGTGCACCTTTTAAATAATTGGGAGCTTCTTCTCTACATGATGGTTTTTGGAAGGACGGAGAGGTTGGTGGGGCTAGCAGTGTTTAGAGCAATTGATTTTTTCTGCATACATGGAAGAATTATAATTATGTAAAAGAATCAAATTGTGAATGCGTATAGATGGCTGAAGTGATAAGGAGTTGTCTCAGGATTTGCCAGGTCCTGAGTTTTACTCCTACCCTCGCAGTGCTTGAGAATTTCCATCCATGAGACAAGGCATGTGCCGCTGCCTCAAATAATCAGTTACGGCTCTTGGGGCAAATGGGTTTGGCTTGTCCTGGTGTGGCAAGTCCCAAATAGTGGGGACTAGGTTGTGGTGGATTCAAAGGATTCCATAGATACCACATTTCTTTTAGACATCCAAAACTAAAGCTAAGCAAACTGTGGGAGCACCTACTGTTGTGGTTCACCAGAGAGCTCTCTAGGCTTATGCGGAACCTGGGCATTACGGTTCTTTATTTTTCTTATCATCTCTCTGTTTGCAGTCCTGTTGGGAGTCACTGCGTCTCCAGAGAAGATTATTGCTTGATCGAGAGGAAGGGATTGGCTGTCGTGGATTGCTCATGGGCATGTTTGGAGATGTACCATTTGTCAAGCTGCGATGTGCTTCTCCTTGCTTATGTCCGAAAATTCATTCCCTAAAAATCATGTCAGGTGGAAGAATCTGATTTCATGGGCACTATTATCAGTTGTATCACAAATGATTATACATCTTTTTATTGTTTATATTTTATATATTCACTTCTTGACAATGGTGCATCTATTTATCTTGAATACATCATTTGTCCTTAACCAAAAAAAATTTCTTACTAGGAATTTCTCTATGAAATTGAAGAAAAATTGTTTTAAATTGCAGTACCATGGCTGGTTGCAGCAAATCCAGTAAATTATGGTCGACCTCGTCAGCTATCCTGTGCAGAGGCATTATGCTTTAATAATATGGTACAACTTTCCTCTGAAACTCTATATGGAATTCATTTCTATGCTACTATTTTTGTTTAACTCTTTTTGGTTCTTATATTTATGCATTACCCTTATAATCTGTTTTAACAAAATTTATTGAATGGGTATTGTTTGGTTATGAACAGTTTCAATTATTGGACTCCTGTAAATGCAATTTTACACGGGCTTTTGTTTGATAGTTCTTGTTGTCATTGCAAGATCAGACATTAAACTTACAATATCTCAACCATGATTTGAGTTTAGAATTGCTTGAGGAGGCTCAAATCTCAACCATGTGTCATCCACAATGCAAGTCACCCTTTTAATTTTTTTTGAACCTAATGTACTTTTCAATATGTGATTGGTCTACACTTATTCCATCTGTGCATATTACTGGTCAACCTCAAAACTCATTCATTGGTGAAACCTCCCCTTTTCTAGATAAATACCCACTAATTCCTCAATTGGATGTATTGTTAGTTCATTTCATCCAAAAGACAAATTTTCTAATAAATCCACTCAGACAATCATAAACTCTCAACGCAACCAGTAATACCAATCATTGATGCACTAGAAGAAAAAAAAGTCTCCATCAATATATTTGTCATTTTGTTTCTATATAGGAATTTTTATGTTATTGAAGATTTCAGTCTATTTCTATTTTGTATTAAAGTTTATGGTTTTTCTGTATACCTATATAAGCACACATATCATGTATTCTCCATTTTGCTGAATGAAATGTCTTTGCTCTTGTGGCTTTAAGAGCATAGTTTCTCGGGGATTGAAGAAGCGCCACTTGTGGTTTCAAAGGTTTAGCCTAGTGAATTCTAGGTCTCAATCCTTTTAATCTATTCTACATCAATTGATATTGGTCCAACATCTGTTGGTATCACAGTTTGACTTGATTTGAATCCTAAACAACCATAAAAAGAAGAAGCCCATAAAGCATAATTCCTTGTTCTAAGTTTATGGGTCAAGGTTTAAGATGTTGTTTAGTGTTTGAATTGAGGTTAAGCTATGATATTAATTGATGCAGCACCAATATCAATTGATGTAAAACCGGCAAAAGGAGTTAAGAGAAAGGATAGAGAACCTAGAATCTACTAGGCTTTGCCCTTGAAATCTTCATGGGCTGCTTCTTGAATCCACAAGAACAAAGAAATTTCAAGACTTGAATTTCATTTATCAAAATGGCTGTTCAAAATACATGATGTGCTTATATAGGCCAACCCAAAACTAAATTATAATGCGGAACAGGAATCCATGATGATAAAGGAAGAAAACTCCTATCTGAATATTAAACTCCTAGTTATTACTAGCTACAAAGCAGAGAATAGACTAAATTCTAAAAGAACAAAAAACTCCTATTTAGTAACACATTTATGAACTTCAATAAAATGACAGATAAATTGATTGCCTTTTCTTTTCACCATATTGCATAACATCACGGACAAGTATAAATCTGTTATCCTCACTGCTTGGTTAGTTTTCCATTCTACCCCATACACCACTTTTCATTCTTACTTGCACGAACTTTAAGCTCCCCAAGTATTCCCTAGTCCCATTCTCTCTATTCCATTAATTGTACGTGACAGTGTCTCCTCATTTTTACTATCCACAACATCAAATGGTAAAATGATTTGATTCTTGAGACTTACTTAATGCATTTTGAGAGGAGGAAACAATTTAGTAAAGCTTATGGTTTATTTTTGAGAGTTATGGATTGGATCTTTTGTTGTTAGCTAGGATTGATGTTGGTGCATTGCACCACCCCAAATGCCTGTGCATGTACACTCATTTGCTGTAAGAATAGCACAAACTTCTCCTCCAGAATGGCATTAATTCTTGATACAATCTAAAAAGGCCTTGTTGATTTCTGTTTCCTGTTTCTCTCTCAAAATTTATGTTGGAAATTGAGAGCTGAAAACAATAGTTTTTTTTTACAGTGTTCACAAGAATGTATTGTTTTTTTTTTTGTTTTTGTTTTTTTTTATGATGGGGATATAATGGAATTATTTTGAAAACTAAATAATAATAATAAAAAAAAATTCAAAACACAGCAACTGTTTTGGACAAAAAGTCAGCCAAACAGCAAACAGGTTTTCTAGTGCAGGGAATGTTTTGCTGTTTTCAAATCAGAAAACAGTTTCTTAAAACAGGAATCAAACAAATCCTTAACATTCAATTTGCTTGTTTGAAATATGTTTTAACTTCCTGCCGCTCTACAGATAGCCTAAAGATTGTTAAACTCCATCAGGAACCGCAAGGGTAAAAAACATAACGTGTTTTAAACTGCAATATGCATTAGAATGATGAAGATTGATTGGAGCCTTTATGGTGGTTAATGTGGTTGTAGGTTCCAACTCCTTGAAGTAGTGTTTAATTTTCTACCTGCTCTTTAAAAAACATGGAAAACATGTGTAGAATTCTTGTAATGGCTCATAAATTTACTTCCGAAGAAAAGTTAGAATATCCTTCTGTTGAGTCTCAAATCCCTGCTAGCATGGAATACCTGGTGATTCTGTAGCCAATTTGTTTTGAGAAAGAAAGGATTTTTTCTGGATGTCCAATTGAATAGTATAGTTGTTGTTGTAAGCTGCTGCGAAGACATAAACATTTCCTTTTAGAGTGCAACCATTTCATACTTGAACTTAATGAAGATAATCCTACAAATGGTGTGACATGTACACATTTTTGTTTAATGAAACACACGAAGGATGCAGTTACAGCGAAATGTTCGAACTGATGTTTTAATTGGTCATAATCTTTACTGATATTCATACTTCACATTGTTTCAACTTCCTGGTGCAGGGAACTTCTAAAAGCATACTCAGAATGTGGAAACAGTGCTGAAATCATTTCTGTCCAAAATGCTTGGCTTTCTCAACAAAACCAGGTTCCAAAGGCTGTGTCTGACGCTAAAGGTAATTTATGCGTGTTGCCAAGAAAATCTCTTTTCACATTATAAAAGCTACTGCAATAGATTTTGTTTTCTTGAAATGAAGCAAACACATTTCTAATGTAGTTTTATTGTCACCAGTAAAAGCAGTGTGGTGTTTTTATCTGAAGTATATATCCTGCAAAATTGGGATAATGGATCTACTGTTATGGACCTTGTGAGTCAGTCAGCAATTTAACAGTAATTCAGTTTTATTTATACTATCAATTTGTCCTTTCTATGCCAATAAAAGTTTTGTCTTAAATTTTCCTATGTTTGCTTGACTAGTAACTCAAATTATATCACTTTGTAGAGGCTGGGTTGTAACACTGACCTCTGATTACATTTTCGAAGCACCTGTCTGCCCTAAACTAATCCCTGATACCTTCCCAATCAGTTGCTCTATTACTGTTTTGCTTCAATGCCATTAGCCATTGGCAACATAAGATCAAATATTTCTCTCTTGCAACTTATAATCAGCTTAAGTAGAACGCAAAACATTCATTCATTGATCTGAACCATTAACTAATCTAATTCATTACTTTCACTTAATGTTCAAGACTTTTACTTCTGGTCTTGCATTTTGTGAAACCAGTTTAAATCCTTCTTTTGCTTCTTTGTGAATTCTCTTTGATTTACTTAGAAACAAATTATCATTATTTACTCAATGTTGGGCCCAAAACACCACGTGACCATATATTTAGTGAAGTACCTTGCTGCTGGAACTCCTTTTTTAACGTAGGCAAGGGATGGTTGCAAGTAATGCAAGCCTAACGTGTTCTTCTCAAAATATTCTAAATTTTAGAATACATTATGTGATCAAGTTTAATGTATGTGCTCCTTAGCTTCCATGAACCCCTTTGCGTGTTTTCCAATGGACCCAGCTTGTGTTATTATTTTTTACCAGGTAGGCTATATTCCTGTGGTCGTTTTCATTAATGTGAATCTTGATGCTTGGAATCTGGATGAGGAAAATATATTTATTTTTCTCAGGATATTGAGTATAGCATGCAAAATAAGATCTCACTCTGACCCTATAATATCTGTTTATGCTGCCACAGGAGGTGAAATAAGTGAAAATGAAGGCACTTCTGATGATTCCCAAGATGGGTTTCCACCACTAGAAAGGAATATGAATCATTTGAACTTTCAGGAAAGTGAGGATGAAAGCGAGTAGAGTAGATAGAGCCATACTTAAAAATCGATGAGACAACAACAATATGAACTTGAACCATGGTGGCGAAAATGGAGCAATATACAAGAAGGCCTGTGGTGTCTCGAAATTGCAGTTTCAAGATGGTCTCGTGTTTGGCAGATGGCATCCACTCTCAACATGTATCTATATTCTGTAGGATTATAAGATGACCTTTTCTCTTTGAGTGTCCTCTTTTCTGTCTGAGATGTAATGGTGAGTTACAGAAGAGAACTAATGGATAGGTTTTTGATCGTGGGAACTCATGTTTCATGACGAAATGCAGCTATTTTAATTGTTACCAGGTGCTAAAGGCATGCAACTGTGTTCCCAAGTATGCGGGGCAGCTCCAATCATAATGTCCTCTGTCTCTTTAGATACTCACAGCACATCTCAGAAATCGCTCTCCAGGAGACGGCTTAATATGATGGACATTCCCGGGATTCTTACTCGTGGCCAGACTCGCACAGACGGAAGATGGCTTAAGACTGAGTTTATTTGGATCTATTTTATTATTTTATTTTATTTATTTGAGTTATTTATGTTAGATTATTTTGATTAATGAGTTGAAACAGATAATCGAATATTTTAGAATTATACTATTTATATATTTTTTTTCTATTTTGTGAGATAGTTTTTGATGAATTGAATATAAATTGTCCCATGTTTTTTTCAATCTCCGTTCATTTCTTTTCTGGTTTTTTTTTTCTTACTTTTAATTCTTAGCTTCTTTCTCATAAGGTTTCTTTCTTTCTTATTTTTTTTTTGTTCATTCCTCCTCATCACTTGCATGCATGGCTGTTCTCGAGTTCTTACATGTTCTTCCACCACATATACACAAAGAAACCAGAAACAGTTGTCTTTGGTTGTGTTTTCTCAGGTGAGTTCGTACGGACGAGACTGAAAGAGAGTCAGAATCCAAGACCTTTAAGAAGAGGGTGGCATCATTAAATTATTATCAAGTGTTGTTTTATTCTTTGGACCTAATATTCAAGTCAAGCATCCTTCAAAATTGACTTTGCAAAACACTATTTTTTAGGATCTGGGGCTCGTGGATGATCTTCGGCTTATACTTCTGTGGGTTTCTACCATAACTCATCGCTGAATATTGTGAAAAAAATCAGCAAGGAGAACTTGATTGCGTATAATCGCATCATTTTACAGTTTTTGTTAATGAAAAATTATCATGAATATCATTAACAATCCAAGTATTAATTATTATTATTATTATTATTAACCTTGAGGGGTGTAACTTAACTGATCAGATTCTTGATTGCTTTTTAGAGGTCATCAATTTGAGTCCTACATATCTCAGGACCACTGGAGACTTACATGGTCGTGAACTTTAGGGCCAGTGGGATTATTTGAGGTATGCATAAGCTGGCCGGATATCCAAGTTAATAAAATAAATTATTATTATTATTATTATTATTATTATTAAAATCTTTCACTTCTTGGATATACAATAATATTATTTTTTAAAATGATTTTTTAGTTAAAAATATATTAAAATAATAATTTTATAGTTTTCTGTTAATTATTGGTTGAGTGAATTTAGTAAATTTTTAGTTTCTGGCTTTGAAATTATGTTAAATTTACTGATATGATGGCCTTTAATTTTTGAAAAATTGTAGTTGTGAGATTTTGTTAAAGTTGCCAAATGTATGTTGACTTTTGTATTTTATTCAGGATTTTGAGGGCAATTCTAGTTGGAAATCATGTCTTCACCGTATCCAGTTTTTTCTTAAAAAATTATTAAAATAATAATTTTTTTTTATAGCAGATAAAGTAATTTAAAATTAAAAAAATACTGGTTGAAGGCAATTCCGGGCAGATCTTTCTCACTCTTTTAATAAGGGAAATGCCAATTCGCCAGCCACATCACACACCCTCTTAGCACTTCCCGTAACTGACCATGAGCACCGCTCGTGAGACAAAAAAGAATCCCCTGCTCATTAGGGGCAAGTCCGGTATTTGACCAGCAAAATCGACGCCACTATTTCAAGTACCAAACGCACTCCTTCTCTATTATTTCTCGATAAGAAAACCAAAACCCTAAATTACCTTCTCTCTCTCCAACGAAGAAGGCAAAGAAAAAAAAAGAACTGATCTTTTTCTCTGCTTTACATTTTAGAGTTTTTGTAAATTTGTTTCTTTCTCTTTTTTCATGTTTTAGTTTTCTGCCTTTTGTTTTGGTCTTTCTGTTTCAGGAGAACAAACTGAATCGCTGATAATTGCCGTCTCTTTGTTGGGTTTTGTAATCTCTAATGGTGGCTTTTGTGCTCTGAAATTTAGGGTCTTACATATCCGTTTCTATTGCGAGTGCAGCCAAGAAATTATTTCTGTAAGTTGTCTCTCATTTTCTTCTTCTTGTTTTGGCTTATATAATTTGTATGCACTTGTTCTTTTTATTCTATTTAGAAATTTACACATTGTGAAATTTGTAAATTTTTGTGATGCAGTGAATTTTTTTTTGTGTGAGGGTTTCCTTTGTTTTGGGATTTTTTTGGAAGATGGGTTCTGGATGATGAGAGCATTTGGTTTCTGAAATGACTTTTTTAACGTGCTTTTTTTGTTCTGAATTTTTTGGTTTGTGTTGTTGAATCTAGGTTTTCGGCTAATTATTGGTTGAGTGAATTTGGTAAATTTTTAGTTTCTGGCTTTGAAATTGTGTTAAATTTACTGATATGATGGCCTTTTATTTTTGAAAAATTGTAGTAAAGTTGTGAGATTTTGTTCAAGTTGCAAAATGTATGTTGACTTTTGTATTTTATTCAGGATTTTGAGGGCAATTCTAGTTGGAAATCATGTCTTCACCATATCCAGTTCTTGGAACAAAACCCATAGACCAGTGGAAGGTTACTGAGTTAAAAGAAGAGCTTAAAAGGCGGAGATTGAAAACCAATGGTTTGAAGGATGATTTGATTAGACGGTTGGATGACGCACTTCGTGTTGAGATGGAAAATGATGAAGCACTTCGCACTGAGAGGGAAAGTGAGGAAGCACTACGCAGCGAGCAGGAAAATGCTGCGAAGGTTGTGGTGGATGTGGATAATGGTGTTCATTTAGAGAACCCACCTATAGTAGGGGTGAAAATGGAAGAGGCAGTAGCAGTTGTTGCTGAGATGGTTAAAGATGTCGTGGATGATGCCGCTAATAGAGATGAGAAGGTGGATAATGTTATGATTCAGGTTGGCACCAATGAGAGTGTGAAAGCCATGGGTACAGGAGAACTTCAAGAAGAGGTCCAAATGGGTGGTAGTGATTCTTCTAGTACAGATGAGGATCTCAATGTTCATGCAACTACTGTGGAGACCAGTATTACTGTTACTGAGAGTGTGGTGTCAGAAGTAGCATTGAGTGTGAAAGCCACGGGTACAGGAGAACTTCAAGAAGAGTTCCAAATGGTTGGTATTGATTCTTCTAGTTCAGATGAGGATCTCAATGTTCATGCAACTACTGTGGAGACCAGTATTACTGTTACTGAGAGTGTGGTGCCAGAAGTAGCATTGAGTGGGCAAGATGTGCAAAATTCTGGAACACAGGAGGCAAATGAGAACTCAAATATCCAGCTGGAGAATGAGGGTTTAAAGCCCCAGCTGGAGAATGAGAATTTGAAGCCTCCAGACGAGGATGCCACGCTTGACTCTTCTGCTCCAGACAACCAGGTATCTGAGGTCAGCCCTAGTTTAGGGTTTCAAGTAAAATCTGATTCTATTTCTACTGATTCTGTATCAATTAATGAAAAGATTGAACTAAAGGATAATATAATTGCTGATAATGTCAAATTAGAACTAGATAATGTTAAGCCAGAGATGGTGGAACCATCATTCAGTAATGTTGTCCCAGTTGGTGGTGAATCACATCCGATGGATGTTGAAGAGCCACAAGAGAAGAAGGAATCTGTTGAAGAGAAAGATGACAGCAGTGGTACAAATGCATATATGAGAAAGAATAATGATAGTGTTGATGTGGGGTACTCGGAAAAGTTGAATTTAGACAGGAGTTCTGGTGATGACTCCATGGAGGAAGATGTTTTAGAAAGTAAGCAAATTGATTCAAAGTATAATTCTGATGAAGTGGGTGATGTGAGTGAAAAGAAAAATGAAGGGCCTGTTGTGAAGGAGGAAAATCTTGTTGGTGTTGCTGGGAAGGACTTATCTACTGATCAAAAGGAGGTCCATGTTGAGAATAAGATTCATCCAGTTGTGCCTGTGGAGAAAAGAAAATTTAACGGTAAGATTTGTTCTTTATAAATTTTTTTTTTGACTGTCATATGTTCTGGACTTGACTGATGCTCCTTTACATGGTATTGCCACCTGGGTTTTGTGATTATGATGTATTTACGCCTTTCAATTTCAATAGTTATTAATGACCAGATGTGATTCAGAGGTCTGGTTATTTTACTTGCATATAGGCTGCTTCCATGTATTAGTGTCTTTATCAATAGTTTCCTTTAAAAGACCATGTAGTTTGATAAATATTTGCATGAGTGATCTAATTTTGGAAGTAGGAAATAATCGAGATTTTATGCTTTCAATGTTATGTAATATTGCTCATTGCAATTAAGTAGATGATTTGAAATTTTCCTTACTTAGTGAAATGGATTAGGCATGCTGTCTCCAGAGTGTATGTGGAAATAAGGAAAATGTGGTTCCCTGAGATCCTTGTCACCACATAATTTTTTTGATTATGTCCAAGACATGCGAAACTGTAATGATTTGGGTTTGCCTGTAAGACAAGCCCAAATGAAGTTGTGAATTCATGTCTGTAATTTCATGACTATCTATTCTTTTTCAGCTCACAGCCACAAACAAATTCTCTTCCTTAAAACTATTGTGATAAGTTATACAACTCTTTTTTTTTCTTTTTTTAGTTCAATTTTTTTTATTTGATCTTTTTGTATCCATTTTAGATCTTCAAAAATCTTTAGTCTCCACATCTGAAGTTGCTTCCGAATTGAAAAATAAACAGAAAAAAAAGGAAATTGTGAATGGATAAAAACAGCCTGCAGTTTCTCTGGTTTTCTTTACCAGTTATGTAAGTCTGGAGGAACTGGTTTTACAAGACCTTTTGGAAGCATTAACATCTGGTTTCACTAGTGCTTCTTTGAACTTATCCCCAGGCCTTGTGAAAGTTATATGTTGAGGAAGCCCTCAGATAAGTGTAGGATTTGTAGGTTCTAGTTTACACTTTCAATTTAGTATTGTTTAAGCAATGTGGAAAAAATGATCCAAGTTTGGATGCTCTTCTAGGCCTCTGCTTTAGCTGAAGTACCTTGGCTTTTTTAAATACATGAGAATTGAATATGGTGTGTGCGTGCCTTTTAGTTTTGGTTTTCATATTTGCATGCAATGTCTTTGGTGAGCTTGAAGGTCTGATGCTAATATTATATACCTAAAGTTTGTTTTAGGATCAAGTTTGTCACAGTTGAAGGCATATTTGTATGAGTTAAATATTTCAGCTGATGGTTATTGGAAAATGTCTTTTAATAGGAATCTAAATTAGCGTCTCTGCCTCAAATTCTTTTTGCTGGCTGTATGTTCTCCTGTTTCTAGTTTTGAAGTTTAGGTTATTTAGGTATCAATGTAACCTTGTGTTTTTATATGGTTTTATACTTTTACTGAAGTACCTTTGTGGACAAAGGCCGGGTGTATCAATAGGAACCTGCTTAAATTACAAGGAAGTGCAACTCTCACAGAGATGACAGTTGTCTTTCTTCATGAAGCTTCTGCTTTTGTTGGCCATTGGCATGTCTACTTGATTTATTACATCACATTGCCTTGACTGCGTTGATTTTATATTTGTTGAGTGATTTTATGCCTTTCATCAGATCTTCTGAAAGTTGTGTTTTGGAAAATAAGTGTGGCTATTTGGTTCTGTATGATTACTGCCTCTTGAGCAGTTGTGCTTGCAAATCTGTTCTCGACTCATCTTCCCTTTCTGCAGTAAGTTATAGTTCATGAGTAAGCATGATAACTCAGTTTCTCAATATATTTCATTTGAGTTTTTTATAGATCAAGAAATTGTTGGAAACTCGGAACCTTTGAAGCGGCAACGCAGATGGAATTCTGAGAACATCAAGGTTCCTGAACAGCAAAGCTCAAATTTGACACCCACCACCACACCTAAGGATGGGTTTCAGCCTGCTCCTTTGAGACGCAACTTCTCCCGTTCTGAATCCTCTGTTAGTGAGGAGGCACCCAAGGAACGTGTTGGTGAGTTAATTTTCTCTTAGTTGGAATATAAGTGTTTCCAGGGACAATTCGTTTAACATCTGACACATTTTGTTCTATCATTGTTATCTGGCAGTTCCACCATCACAAAAACCTTTGACCAATTCTCTCAGAATTGATCGTTTTCTGCGTCCTTTTACTCTGAAAGCTGTCCAAGAACTCCTGGGCAAAACTGGGACTGTCACAAGTTTTTGGATGGATCATATCAAAACCCATTGCTATGTTACGGTAAGACATGTCTCTGTGTCTCTCTCTCTCTCCTTATCTGGACTGGAAATGTTTAAATGTGGAAAACTCTTTCTTTGGGACAACAGCATACATGTATTGTCTTCTTATTTTTTTAGTAGGTCTCAGCACTACTTGGTATCTACCAGGTATCTGAACACTTTTGTTTGTGCAGTATTCATCTGTGGAAGAAGCCACGGAGACACGGAATGCTGTTTATAACCTACAATGGCCGCCAAATGGTGGACGCCTTTTAGTGGCCGAGTTTGTTGATCCTCAGGAAGTGAAAATGCGGGTGGATGCTCCTCCTCAGTCTCCATCTACACCTGTCACTCCTAGTGCTGCTGCACCTGCTCCTCCCACCCTGCAGCCACAACCCTCTCCTCGTCAACAGGTTTCTAGGCAGCAACTTCCACCCCCACCTTCCCTTCCACCTCCTCCACCACTCTCTAACCCACCCCATGCCAGGGAACGAGTTGATCTTCCTCCACCACCTCCACTTCCTGAGAAGCATGACCCACCCATTGTCACTCTGGATGACCTCTTCCGGAAAACCAAAACAGCTCCTCGAATCTACTACTTACCGTTATTGGAAGAGCAAGTTGCAGCAAAACTTGCAGAACGTGGAAAAAACACCAAGCAATAGGGACTGGGCTATTATTTACATCCCTGGCTGCTCGTAGGATCATGTTAGATAATGGTAAGATAGTATCACATAATTGCCTCTTTGCAGGTCTGCAGGTGTTGCTTGTAGGAAGGAATTGTCCAGCCAAGCAGAGGGTTGTGGTTCGGTGCTGGATTTGGTTTTCTGGAAGGCTGCTTGATGTTAAAGCTTAAGCTTTGTTTTCTTCTTTTTTAGCATTAGAAACTTTTGAATTGAGAGCGCTCTATATGAGTGGAATGATCTTCATGTGGACATATCTTGTTTTTCTTCTGAACAAGAAACTTTCCCTATCGTAAATTGGTTGGATCTACATTCCTTGCATCTATACTCTACTCTCTATCCGGTTCATTATGTAGGATTCTGAAGTTTTTTCTGTGTAAATGGTATGCATGTTTGGGAGAGATGTATTATGTAATACCATGCCAGTTGGTTAGGGTAGCAGGTTGGTTCCCAGAAATGTGTTGTGGATGCATATAAAATTAGGGAGATCAATAGCTAGAGTAGTGTTGTTTAAATGTCTCCAGTGAATACCCATTTGCAAATAATAAGTCTATAATCTGTGATCGCATCTTTAGCATCGAAGGTGTTAGTTTCATCGTTCATGGTCTTCTAGGCATATTTCAGTGCAATATAGCAGTTACGAGCACAGCACATTGCAGCAATATTTCAGTGCTGGATGCTTCCCATCTGGTAACGCCTTACTCTGGAGCGCTGATATACGGCTAGTTAACAAAAACTCTATGTCTCATCGCAAAAACCATGTAGCAATCATTGTCCACGCACTTGTTGCTACAGAGGCCTATGAGTTGAGTTGGGGGTGGGTAAAAAAAGCCAGAAAAACTAATTAAACTAAGAAAGATATATAAAAAAAATAAATTAACCAATTAGAAAACTTAATTTTGTTGATCTAGTTTTTGGTTTTGATTCTAAAGCTTGAAATTGATTGGATTGAATCAGATCAGTTATTTTTTTTTAAAATGGTTTTTTCCTTAGAAATGTGTTGGAATAATTTTTTTTATTTTTAAAAAATTATTTTTGATATTAATATATTGAAATGATTTAAAAACATTAAAAAAAATTAATTAAAAAAAAAACAATTCAAATTTTAACAAAAAAAAGTTTAATCATAATACCAAACCAAACCGACACTTAATTTCTTTTCCTTCCGCAATCACCCTTCTCTCCCTCTTTATCTCTACAGTTTGCTCACTTTTCTCTCAAAATCTCTTGCAGTCCTCTCTCACTCGCTCTCTTCCCTCTTCGATCTCTTTAGCTTTTTAGATGGTGTTTGATAACATGGTTAAAATTATATTTTTAAAAATTTAAAAATTATTTTTATTTAAAATTAAATTTTTTACATTTTTATATCGTTTTGATATATTAATATAAAAAATAATTTATTTTTTTAAAAAATATTATTTTAATATATTTTTAAAAATAACAGCAACTCTTGTAAAAACATCCTATTAGTTTGGTGACGTTGGAGATGGGAAAACATTGAATACTCTTGCTTCTCAGATTGCCATTTTCTATCTCAAGTCATTTACCGACAAGTCAAATAGGTAGTCTCTTGTAGAAAATCCTAGTGCGGTTCATGGTAAACGTTTCGACCTTATATTTTTTTTTGTGTTTTAAAAATATTTTATTTTTTTTATTTGAAATTAATATATTTTTTTAATATTTTTAGATTATTTTAATATGTTAATATAAAAAATAATTTTTTAAAAAATAAAAAAAATATTATTTTAATATATTTTTAAATAAAAAATATTTTAAAAAGCCATCAGAATTACACTATTAATTCTATAATGCACAAGATTTATCACTATTGTTTTTATTAGGACCACAATATCATGGATAATTAATAAAATACAAATAAAGCTGGCACTGCATATACAGAGCATTATACTCGTACTAATCTCATCAAGGTGTATAAAAACCAAATCCAATAAATAAAGAATTTATACAAAAAAATTAGAAAGATGTTCAAATCATCCTTCCTGTCTTCTCCTCATGCACTGCGTACTTAATTTTATTACCTTGACTATTATTATCTTCTATTTATAAAATATAATTTAATTTGAATTTGATAGATATCAATCCAAAAATATATAAAAATTTCTTAGATTTAATAAATAATAAGTAAAATATAGATATTATTAAACTTGATTTAAAACCCATTTTTGAAGTGTGTATTTATATATTAAATGATAAAAAGACAAGTATTGTTAATATATATATATGTGTTTTATAATAATATTAAGGTATGTATATATCATATTGTATTAAAAAATCTAAATATTCAACAAAAAAAAAAATATATATATTAACTATTTTACTTTTTATTTATTAATAAATAATATTATATAATGAATACTTCATTGGATACCTGAAATAAGCAGGGTAATTTCTCTTTATTGTTGAAATTAATAACAAATAATTAATTGAAAATCTTGATATAATGATTAATTTAAAAATAAATAAATTAAAGAATCATGTTAATAACATCTTAGTTTCACCTTAAAACACCTTTCACACCTTACAAACATATTTTTCATTTGAATAACCATATTATTATTATTATTATTTTTGATTTACGTGGGTGTCCGGGCCAGCTTGCGCGCACCACGACTAATCCCACGGCCCACTGAACATCCTGCAAACCCAGTAGGCATGTAAGGCACCGCGGGGATGATAGGCGTGCACATGAGAACTCGAACCCAAAAGCAGCAGAAGGAGACAAACCCCTCCCGCCGCCATGCCAAGACCCTCATGGATAACCATATTATTGATATTATACATCATGATGATTTTTTTTGCTATAGCCTCTTGTTTTTCTTAAACATAACTTCCCACAATTGGTAAAGCTATAGGGATATAATTGAACTAATTGTCTCTTTGAGGACTAAACAGATTGAAGCAATAATCAACACACGTGACCTGCACACGGGTAAGCAAGCCGTTTATAACCTAAAAAATACACAAACCCTACTTCCTTCTCTCTATAACTGCCGCCAAGCTTCTGGTGTTTCTTTCTGCTTCAGATTCTCAATCGCAATAAACCCTAACCACCGTAAGCCCATTTTTACACTTTCTTAGCATTTCAATAACACAAATTCGACCATTTTAACCTAATTTTCTATTCCAGGAAAACTAGCCAAACAACATCGAAATGGTGACGGCAAAGAAAACTGTAAATCCCTTACTCTTTTTGTTTTAAATTTTTAATTCCTTTTATTTCACTTGTTTCATTGAAAATCTTGAATATTTGTATTAATTTTTTGTTATCTGTTTTCTGCGTTTGTTTTGTTGGTATGAATATTGTAGAAGAAGACCCATGAGAGCATCAACAACAGATTGGCTTTGGTGATGAAGAGTGGAAAGTACACTCTTGGTTACAAAACTGTGCTTAAAACTCTGAGGAGCTCTAAAGGTGTTTTCTTTTTTCCTTATTACAAGTTTTTATTTCTATGTTTAAGATCTTAATTTTGATTTTTGATTTCTTTTCTGTTTAATTTGAGGTTATTTGGTGATTGGTCATGATGCAGGAAAATTGATTTTATTATCAAACAATTGCCCACCTTTGAGGAAATCTGAGATTGAGTATTATGCTATGCTTGCGAAGGTTGGGGTTCATCATTATAATGGAAGTAAGTGTTTCCTTCTATGAGTTTTATGTGTTTTAGATTCAGCATCTCCTCTGTTATCGGTCGGGTTTTGATAGAAAAGGGTTTTGGTCTAGTACTGGTAGCCATGTATGCCTTTTGTGTCTGTGTATTCCCGCAATTTTTTTTTCCTTTATAAAGGTTTTGCAACCTTGACCATGTTTAAAACTTTGAATTTGATTGACTCGATTGTTACCACACTTTCAGCCAGTGCAGCCATTGTAGTCTCATTGTTAGACACTTGAGAGTTCTAAGAAGTTCTTATTGGTACATGGAACATATTGTCTTAAACTTGCTACAATCTGAAGTTACATGCCTAGACAATCTATGTTAGTAACTTGCACAGATAGCTTTGAGATGACATGTTGACCAATTTAATCATCTGTAGAACTTGTTATGGACTGTTTGCCTTTAATTTTTTGGTTTTGTTGCGCAACCATGCAGTAGCTAGTTCATGCATATAGTTACCTAGGCTTTGCATATTTTTGGGAAGAACTCTAGGAGTACCCAATACTTGGTGCAGGATCCATTTAAAGTTAAGTCCATGGTCAAATTGATATGGAACACATTATAGTTTATACTATTTTCATTTCCATTTTCATATGTTGTTTCCATTTTGTTAAAACACTTGAATCATAATGTGATTGTCAATTTGTCTATATGGCTTCATTTAAGAGGGTTTTGTACTGAACTGTGCGTGCACCAAGAATACTGGAGTTTTCCTACATAGTTCTTGCATGACACCTGAACCAATGATTTTGAAACTGAACTGTCTTTACCTGGCTTAATTCTTGTACTTTTTTCTTTTTACAGATAATGTCGACTTGGGAACTGCTTGTGGCAAGTATTTCCGTGTATCTTGCCTGAGCATTATTGATGCAGGTAATACATGAAAGAAATTATTGTGTTTTGAACTTAATATTTTCTATTGGTTGATGCCATTGACAGTTGCCTGAACGTCACTCTTTTCTTTGTGGAATAGGTGATTCTGATATTATCAAGACAGTCCCTGGTGATCATTGAGCAGACTTTTCTTCTGGTTCCGTTATTTTACAGCAGAAATATGTTTTATTTCTTTAGATTTTCCCCATCTTTTTTAGAATATTTTGGAGTCTATAACACTCATCTTTCATCCCATCCTTCAGTTTTGGATTTTATTCCCATCTGTTGTGAACTGCTGTGTACTGAAGTGGCAAATTTTGATTCAGTTATTGATACAGCAAGCTTTTTATTATGAAGTATTAGTTTTCTGAAACTACCCATCTAGATATACCTCTAATCATACACGATTTTAGTGTAACAGTTAAAAAACGAAAAACTTTGTTGATTCTCCTTTCCATTCTATTAACAGCTCTGTGGGTTCAATTCAGTATTGCTTTTCTTCGGTAGCTTTTGGTTAGACATGTGCTTGGTGAACTAGCAATGGTCGACCCAATGGCTGCAGTCTTTATGTGCTGGCTTTCCTGTTAAAGCAATCTGGTACATGAGAAAGTTTGGCCAGCATTATTAAGGCTCAAGGATTGCGCCTCAAGAGAGGGGTTTGTACGGGTAGAATTATTTTCCGGCGCATAATCATCTGTTGACGATCTTCCCCTCCATTATTATGATATTTGGCGATTCCATCTGTGATGCATGTTGCCTCATTTCGGTTTTTGGATGAATGTGTTAATTTTAGAGAAATCACATTGTAGTCGAAAAGTAGGCGATGATAGGATATAACAAACACTAATTGTTTATTATTATACTCGTGATTAACATTATATCCTATCCCATAATGATGTACGTGAATGTAATGTCATGGTAAAATTACCCTACATTTTACTCCATTTTAACCCCGACTTCTCCGACAAAGATTAGGGTTTTCTAAGGTAGTTATGGCTGTCCTTCAAATATGTCATCAATTGCATGATTCTAGAAGCTCATTTACCGTTACACTAACTAGTTGTTGGCCTTGGAAGATAGAGGAGTCAAATGTACCGTTACACTAACAATTGTGTTTTTATTTTTTATGCAAATGGTCTAGTTGAAGTGAGTTTTTAACATGTCCTAATAGTTTATTATCTATCTTATGTTAGTTTTTTATTCATCTTATGGAATATTAGTCACAAAATAAAATAAAATAAAATAAAAACATTTCTCCCTCTCTCTACGCATTCTTCTTTCATGACCTTTTTCTTTTTTCTTTGGTGACTTCGAGCCTATTTATTTTTGTGTTTTAAAAATATTTTTAAAAAAATTATTTTTTTTGTTTCAAATTAATATTATTTTTTGTATTTTCATATCATTTTGAAAAAAAATTATCTTTTTTTTCATGACCTCTTTTTTTTTTCTTTGGTGACTTTGAGCTTGTTTATTTTTGTGTTTTAAAAATATTTTTGAAATTTTTGATTTTTTTTTGCTTTAAATTAATATTATTTTTGGTATTTTCATATCGTTTTGATGTACTGATATTAAAAATAAAAAAAATATTATTTTAATTTATTTTTAAACAAAAAATACTTTAAAAAATAACCGTTATTACAATATCAAATAACCTCTTAGTCTTTAATCGAGGTTGTAATCTTTTTTCATAACATTGAGTTTGATGCGCAATCAGTTTTGTTAATTTAAATGGAAAAAAATATTAAAAGAAGGATAAATAGAAATTCAATTATTTTATAATGATAAAATGGATATGATAAATTGAAAACCATCATATTAGGAATCTAAACCAACTGGCATCAACTTACCAACTAAACCTTTTTTTGTATGAGATTTATTTGTTATTATTATATTATTGATGATAAATTAGTTTTTTTATATTTTAAATAAACGATGTAATGACTTGTATACCCTTAAGAGTAAAAATAATTAAAACTAGGGTTAAGAGCTTTTTGCGATTTGAATACACAATAAAATGACCATATTACCTATAAAAATATAAATAAAACTTACAGTTAGAGGCACTTAGGTCTTTTCTATATGGTTTTTTGTAATTATTTATTTTGAATAAGGAGTGATTTAGTATTTTAAAAAATATAAAAATAATTAAAAAAGTATTAGATGGAGCATATGTAGCACATGTCACCAAGTGAAAGGAACCATGCTTTTTAGGCGACACATACCCATAGCCAAACATTGCCATCCACAATGCGTTGGAAGCGGAGCATCGTCCTTTTCATGGTGTGGGGTGCATGTCCATGACATAAGCACAATTGATGAACTTTTTTTTTTTTGCTCTCTTCTAACCTAAAAATTCTTTCTAGTCCTTCCAAAAATTAATTGTCTTTTAGTTTGTATTTGTATTAAATTTAGTCTTTGGACTTGTTTGGTATTGTGGTCACAACACTGTTTGTCTAAAATTTAAATTTTTTCTAATTAAAATTAATTTTTTTTAGTATTTTTGAATTATTTTGATATGTTGATATCAAAAATAAATTTTAAAAAATAAAAAATTATTTTAATATATTTTTAACAAAAAAACATTTTAAAACACAACTTCTAACAAACTCACAAACATACACTTCATTCTTTTAATTACTTTTTTTTTCTTCATTTTTGTTCCTAGCATTTTATTTGATTACCGAGTTTGGGAAAGCTCTTCCTGCGGAGCTAAAAACTGTAGTTGAGAAAGGTGATGACTGTTGGCAAGATTGCAGTCTCTAGATTGGTAAGATGTTAGTTGAGCATTGACAGGTATAAGATGCCATTGATGTGCTTAATGGTGTAGTGTCTTTTAAGAAAGTTTGAGCGATGATTAGGATTATTAAACTTGTGTTTGCAGAATCACCAGGTGAATTATACAAGAAGAAAGGAAAGTATTTGGTCACGTTCCCGGAGCCTCAAAGAGGTAATTCTTGGAGAAGATGCTCCTCCACCCTTGGAGTTCAGCAAAAACCGTTCACGCTCCGTCAAAATTACAAAACGAGATTCACGATCCACTAGAGCGGTCAGACCAAGGAACTAGAGGATGAAGGGAAGGAACTAGAGGACGAAGAGAATCTTTCGAAACAAAGCACTGGGAAACTTAGATCACTTGAAGTAGAGTGGTGCTTTTGTCTCTGTTTAAAGAAGCTCTACACGAACAGGTATCTGATTGTATCATCACCTTAATAGTTGTTTAAATGTGAATTATCAACTTATGCATAATTTGCCATCATATGAAGTGTTTGGGTAGAGAGGAACTCTAGAGAATCTGTGATAAAATTGTTATTTGGCCATTTTATGGAGCAAAGTTGCAGGAGCTTCTAATGGAGTTTCTCCGGCAGATGTTCAGCGTGATTGAAATGCTCTTCTAGTATTCTTCTTGTTAGCTATTTGGAGACAAGCAATGTCCCACCTCCACTATGTGCTTAGTGGGAATACCTAATCTCCACTTAGCACAAGTGGAGGCAAACGGTGGGCATAAATCATGGCATTTATGCCCTTCACTCTTAGCTTAATATATATGTATGCTCAGTGAAGAGCTGTTGAGTCTGTGTGTGAAGAACGCAGTGAAGAGTGAAAACACAGAGAGAAAAACGTGAGAGAGAGAGCTTGAGTTGAGTAGAGAAGATTTTCTCCTCCTCCTTGTTTTGTTGTTTGTATTGTTTCTAAGCTTGATTAATACAAACCAGTAGCTCCGTGGAGTAGGCAAGTTGCCGAACCACGTAAATTTGTGTGTGTTTGAGTTCTGGACTTACCCAACAACTGGTATCAGAGCTTGTTCTTGAAAAAGAGGGTGTTTGATCCAAACTCAAAAATAAAAGTTCTCAAAACGTGTTTTTGACATTACCATCGCGTAGAGGAAGACGAGACGCATTCACTGGTGAACACCCGGCGAAGAACCGACGACAGCACTGCCCACGCGCGACCACTCGCGCCATGCTCTCCACGCGTCGTCTTCACCCGATTGTCTGCAACTGAACCGGGTTGACCCGCCACGCCAGCAGCCAGTCATCTGCCACGCCAGCAATTCTGCACAGTCATCCGCCACGTCATCAGACACGTCATCAACTGCCACGTCAGCAACAAAAGTGAGTGCATTTGCCACGTCATCTAAGGTGGGCCCGGATTGCTGACGTGTATGACACGTCATCTAGCCACGTCATCACAGTGGGTTTTGATTAAGTGTTTCTCAGACACTATTTCCGCCTGACACGTGGCTTCATCAGCACCGTCTGTTGACCTGAAACTTTGACTGTTAATATCTGAGCCATCCGAAGTCCGATTGGGGTGATCTCAGTGTCGTTTCCAATAGTTTTGGCCGTTCCGGACACATCTGTAAGGTCAGATTTGACAGATTCAAATCCAAGACATATTAAAATGGCAGATGAAATAAAAGCTGCGGGAATTGAAAAATTTGATGGAACAGATTTTGGATATTGGAAAATGCAAATTGAAGACTATTTATATGGAAAGAAACTTCATCTTCCTTTGTTGGGGAGCAAACCAGAAAATATGCCAGAAGAAGATTGGCAACTTCTTGATAGACAGGTTTTGGGCATTATCCGGCTATCCTTGTCGAGAAGAGTTGCTCACAATGTTACAAAAGAAAGATCCACTGCAAGACTAATGGAAGCTTTGTCTGGGATGTATGAGAAGCCCTCAGCAAATAACAAAGTGCACCTGATGAAGAAGTTGTTCAACTTGAAGATGACAGAAAGCACCTCTGTGACACAACATCTCAACAACTTCAATACCATTACAAATCAATTGTCATCTGTTGAGATTGAGTTTGATGATGAGATCCGTGCACTCATTTTGCTAGCTTCACTTCCAAGCAGTTGGGAAGGTATGAGGACAGCCGTGAGCAATTCAGCTGGAAAATCCAAACTGAAATATGATGACATCCGAGACTTGATTTTAGCTGAAGAAGTGCGAAGGAAAGACTCAGGTGAAAGTTCAAGTTCAGGATCAGCTCTCAACATTAACACTCGAGGGAGGAGACAAGATAGAGGCTTATCCAGAGGCAGATCCAAATCAAGATACAGAAGTAAAAGCAAGTTCGGACCCAGAAAGCAGGTTGAATGTTGGAATTGTGGCAAACCTGGTCATTTCATGAGGAATTGCACAAAACCGAAAAAACCTGAAGCTGACTCTGCAAACGCCACTACAGACGAGGTACAAGATGCTTTGATTCTTGCTGTGCATAGTCCTGTTGATGATTGGGTTCTTGATTCTGGTGCTTCATTTCACTGTACACCACACCATGAAATGATGCAAAACTATATTGCTGGAGATCACGGTGTAGTCTATCTGGCCGATGGACAACCATTGGATATTGTGGGTATAGGAGATGTACAAATCAAGACAATGAATGGATCTATATGGAACTTGCAAAATGTAAGGCATGTTCCTGATCTAAAGAAGAAGCTGATCTCGGTCGGACAACTTGATGATAGTGGTCATTCAATCCTTTTTTCTGGAGGTATGTGGAAGGTTTCAAAGGGAGCAATGGTTTTGGCTCGTGGAAAGAAAACCGGCACCCTGTATATGACCACAAGATTTGCAGACATTATTGCCTCTACTGAAGCAGAAAATCAAGCACATCTATGGCACTGTAGACTCGGCCATATGAGTCAAAAGGGGATGAAGGTACTTTAATCGAAGGGAAAGCTGCCAGAGCTTAAAAATGTTGATCTAGACATTTGTGAAAGCTGTGTTCTTGGAAAACAGAAGAAGCTCAGTTTCTTAAAGGTTGGCAGGACCTTAAGACCAAGAAAGCTAGAACTGGTACACACAGATTTATGGGGACCGTCTCCAGTAGCATCTCTTGGAGGTTCTCGGTATTACGTGACTTTCATTGATGATTTTAGCAGAAAGGTATGGGTCTACTTTCTGAAAAATAAATCTGATGTGTTTGAAACATTCAAGAAGTGGAAGGCTATGGTTGAGACTGAATCAGGTCTGAAGTTGAAATGCTTGAGATCCGATAACGGAGGAGAATACATTGATGGAGGTTTCAAAGAGTATTGTGCTGTTAATGGTATCAGAATGGAAAAGACCGTTCCAGGCACACCGCAACAGAATGGCATTGCTGAACGAATGAACCGGACCATCAATGAACGAGCTAGAAGCATGAGGTTGCATTCAGGGCTACCTCAAACATTCTGGGCTGATGCAGTTCATACTGCAGTTTACTTGATCAACCGTGGACCATCAGTTCCTTTGGAGTTCAGATTGCCCGAGGAAGTATGGAGAGGAAAAGAGGTACAACTCTCTCATTTAAAGGTCTTTGGGTGTGTTTCCTATGTGCATATAGATTCTGATGCTCGCAACAAGCTAGAAGCCAAATCCAAGAAATGTTTCTTCATTGGTTATGGAGATGAAGAATTTGGATTTCGGTTCTGGGATGATCAGAACAGAAAGATTATCAGAAGCAGGAACGTGATCTTCAATGAGAAAGTTTTGTACAAAGACAGATCAAGTGCAGAAACAGATATGACTGATTCAGATACAAGTCCATAAAGATC
Organism: Populus trichocarpa; assembly: GCF_000002775.5. Classification (NCBI taxonomy): domain Eukaryota; kingdom Viridiplantae; phylum Streptophyta; class Magnoliopsida; order Malpighiales; family Salicaceae; genus Populus; species Populus trichocarpa. Next base: position 11,187,091 of record NC_037291.2, on the reverse strand, counting down.
TGAATTCATAAGATTAGAAGGCCTTCCCGATGTTACTGAGCAGAACAACAATCAAGAGCCTTTACAAGAAGACTCAAGCATATCTGTACCCGCTACTACACAAGAAGAAGCGGAGCAAATTGAACCAGCTGTTCGCAGGTCTTCGAGGACGATAAAGCCCCCGCAACGGTTCACACTTTTACTGAATTACATTTTGTTGACAGATGGTGGTGAACCGCTAAGTTATGAAGAATCCTTACAAGATGGAAACTCAAGCAAGTGGGAGTTAGCCATGAAGGATGAGATGAGTTCGTTGCTGAAGAACAAGACTTGGGAGCTAACCACACTGCCTGAAGGAAAGAAGGCTTTGCAAAACAAGTGGGTTTACAGAGTAAAGACTGAGCATGACGGAAGTAAACGGTTCAAGGCAAGACTTGTTGTCAAAGGGTTTCAACAAAAGAAAGGCATTGACTACTCTGAGATATTTTCTCCAGTTGTGAAGCTCACAACAATCAGAGTTGTTCTGGGGATAGTAGCTGCAGAAAATTTACATCTTGAACAGTTAGATGTAAAAACAGCATTCCTTCATGGTGACTTGGAGGAAGATATTTACATGCAACAGCCAGAGGGGTTTGCAATGCAAGGAAAGGAGAATCAAGTCTGCAAGCTACAGAAAAGCCTATACGGTTTAAAGCAAGCTCCAAGACAGTGGTACAAGAAGTTTGACAACTTCATGTGCAGTTCCGGGTATACAAGATGCCAAGCTGATCATTGTTATTATGCCAAACATTTTGACAACTCCTACATCATTCTACTATTATATGTAGATGATATGTTGATTGCAGGATCCAGCATTGAGGAGATTGATAAGCTGAAACAACAGTTGTCAAAACAGTTTGAAATGAAGGATCTGGGAGCTGCTAAACAAATACTTGGCATGAGAATCTTCAGAGATAAAGACAAAGGCGTACTAAAGCTTTCACAAACAGAGTATGTCAAGAAGGTTCTCAGCAGGTTTAGTATGGATAATACTAAACCAGTAAGTACACCACTGGGGAATCATTTCAAGCTCAACAAAGATCAGTCACCAAAAACTGAGCTAGAATGTGGATACATGGATAAGATTCCATACGCCTCAGCTATCGGCTCTTTGATGTATGCTATGGTCTGTACCAGACCAGACATTGCCCATGCAGTGGGAGTTGTAAGCCGATATATGAGCAATCCTGGAAAGCAGCATTGGGAGGCGGTGAAATGGATCATGAGGTACTTAAAAGGTTCATCGGAGACATGTCTTACCTTCACAGCTGGTGGTTTGAAACTTGAAGGTTTTGTAGACGCTGATCTAGCAGGAGATGTTGATAGCCGAAAGAGCACTACAGGATATGTATATACTCTAGGAGGTACTGCTGTTTCCTGGAGTTCTACCTTGCAAAAGATCGTCGCTCTTTCAACAACAGAAGCTGAATATGTTGCAGTCTCGGAATCTGCAAAAGAGATCGTATGGCTGCAGAGTTTTCTGAAAGAATTGGGCAAGATGAATGGAAAGGGTACTTTGTATAGCGACAGTCAGAGTGCAATCTTCCTTGCCAAGAATCCAGCATTTCACTCCAGGACGAAGCATATTCAGATCAAATATCACTTCATCCGACAACTGCTGGATGACGAGCAACTAATGCTAGAAAAGGTCTGTGGAAGCAAGAATCCAGCTGACATGTTAACCAAAGGAGTTACACTTGATAAACTGAAGTTGTGCAAAACTTCAGTTGGTCTTCAAGGATAAAAGATATTTTTTCATTGTTTGTCTCCAAGTGGGAGATTGTTAGCTATTTGGAGACAAGCAATGTCCCACCTCCACTATGTGCTTAGTGGGAATACCTAATCTCCACTTAGCACAAGTGGAGGCAAACGGTGGGCATAAATCATGGCATGATTTATGCCCTTCACTCTTAGCTTAATATATATGTATGCTCAGTGAAGAGCTGTTGAGTCTGTGTGTGAAGAACGCAGTGAAGAGTGAAAACACAGAGAGAAAAACGTGAGAGAGAGAGCTTGAGTTGAGTAGAGAAGATTTTCTCCTCCTCCTTGTTTTGTTGTTTGTATTGTTTCTAAGCTTGATTAATACAAACCAGTAGCTCCGTGGAGTAGGCAAGTTGCCGAACCACGTAAATTTATGTGTGTTTGAGTTCTGGACTTACCCAACACTTCTATGGATTTTTCCAGTGTGTTTGTGAGTGAACGAAAGCGCATGTTTATGCCATTCTACTCGCTTAAATCTTGACTTCTTTATGAGGGTGTTTGAACTCAGATGCATGTTTTATTTTGTTCATTCTGGGCCTTGAATATTTATTATGTTTTCACGTATTTTATGCTGGGTTCCGATAAACAAGGGACATAGACGTAGAATTTGAAGGTATGCTGCTCAGTCTATCACGATCATCTTTTGCTTATAGAATAGAGATAATACATTCATGCAGCAATACATAATCTACTCAATTGTTAGCCTTTTGAATGCTATATGCCTTTGCAGTGATCTGATTATACAAGCTTGGCTGCTAACATCTCTTTGATAAACCTATTTTTAACGGGTCTAAAAAACTCTTATGATCCTCTTCCCTTAAACATGTTCAAGGGAATAAGCATGCTCTAAATAGGGGTTTGGTAGTATGCTAAACCCTGGGCACGATATTGCCAATCTCTTGACATGCCTATGAGAATGCGTATCCTTTCTTGTAATGTCCAAGGGAATGATTATCCTCTCTTAACACGCCAAAAAAAAAGAGATAATGTGAGTTTGACGAACATGTCAGACTTATGACATTTGAACTTCACAGTCAGCTAAGTCTAAAACAATATGGGTTTGATAAATATACCAACCCAAGACATTTGGACTTGGTAGTCAGCCAAGTCCATTGCATTTGGACTAGCCAGTTAGCCAACTTCAAGATAACACGGGTACGACAAACATGTCAGACCCAAAGTAAAGTCTAAGGTAATACGTGCTTGGCAAACATGCTTGACCCAAGTTACTTCGACTTGGTAGTTAGCTATGTCCAAGGTAACGACCATTCTTTCTTGGCATGCCCAAGGGAATGTGGTAATATGAATTTGACAAACATGTCACACTCAAGACACTTGAACTTGATAATCAATCAAGTACAAGATAATATAGATCTGACAAATAAGTATTCTGGAGTCCAAGTGAATCTAATAATTCTGGATCCATTGTACTCTGATTAATTTGGGATGCATTTGATAAATGTCAGAATAAGAAATGTTAAAAGGACTTTTTGCCTGTTGCCTATGGCCCTTGATTCAAACAACAAACCTTTGGTTTTTTGTTGTTCTAAAACAACATCAGTATTCACGTTCTCTTTTGACACCTTGTTTTGGAAGCTCAGCTAATATCCCTTTGGCATTACTGACAAGGAAAAACAGAGGCCTGCACATTCTCATAGCACTGAAATTCAATGGTTTTCACAATTTTGAATGCTTACGAGGCCAGTATGCTCTTAAGCCACTCTGTAATGTGGGCTGTCCAGATGTAATCAGTTCAATAAGCTCTGATTAATTTGCCAAGCATTGCTACTCAGAAACCCTAATCCCAGGCCTGTTTTGCCATCTAGACTCGTGTTTGTCCCCATCAGGGCTACACATCTTCATGTTGTGATGATGATTTTGAACCATTTGTTTTATTCAATTAATTTTTTTGGTCAATATCTGGTTGCACATGCACAAGTAGAGGAAGAAGCCCGCACATGTGAAGCCGGCTTGACGATGAAGACCTGTTTGGTGAACTGTTATTGTCACCATGCTTTTAAAAAAAAGATAATTTTTTTTTATTTTTTTTATGTTTTTAAATCATTTTATATAAAAATACATTAAAAAAATTATTTAAATACATTTGAAAATAAATTACTTTTAAAAAATAAATATTACTATAATACCAAACACCACTAAAGAACTCAAAAGCATCTACCACAACATCATTGCTAGTGGATTTAAATGTGAAAGTAGGACGAACATTTAGAAGGAGTTAAAGGTTGTTAATTTTATTTCGTTTCAGCTCGAATAATGAATATACCTTGTATTATTTTAAAAAATAAAACTAAAATAAATTTTAATTTACTGAAAATTTCGGGTCATTTCAGATTTTTAATCTGAATTCAATTTGAGATGTTACAAGTTTATTTCATTCGTTACATTACATATAAAAGTTTGACAAAATATTGCACCCATTATTTGTAAAAAAGAAAAAGAAAAATACAAAACGTGAAGTTTTAATGAACTAAAAAGTAGGGTGATCATTTTCGATTCGGTTCGGTTTTTATAAAAAAAATAACCAAACCAGGCTTTTTTAAAAAAACCAAAACCGAACCGGTTCAAACCAACCGGTTTCGGTTCGGTTATTTGAGAACAAAAACTGGTTTGACTCGGTTTTTTTTTCTATTTTTTTTGTTTTTTTCCAGTTCGGTTCGATTTTTTCGGTTTCAGGCTTATAAAACCGAAGCCGAACCGGTCTGTTTTTTTTTTAAATTCTAATCTGTTTAATCGATTTTTTTCACGGTTTGGTTTTTTTAATTATTCTTTTTTTAGTTTTTTTAGTTTAATCGTTTTTTTGATTTTTTTGTCCACCATGTTAAAAGGTATAACTAAGTAAAGGTTATGCTTAAATGAATTTAAATGTGTGTTTCAACTTATACATAGTAAACGTGATTTCAGAATCTCTGACATGTATACCGAAGACCTGGGAAGCATTCTTGCTGTTGTCAAAATGGCTTTGTAGTTTTTCCATTTTGAAATGTAACTTTGCGGTATAATTGCTATGATCTCAAGCAACTTCCTTTTTAATAAATCAGCAGGGGTCTCTACAGTTCTATCCCTTTTCTCCATGGCCATGTATTCGAAATAGTACTGCTCTTGTCTTGTATCCTACTCAACATACCATGAAAATAAACCGACCACCTATATAACCAATTGCTTTCTCTTCTTCTTGAGCACTTGCTGTCTCTCTGGTGTGCCTTCAGCAAGATGGGAGAATGTCATCTCTCATATGAGAGCAAGCATCATAATTGGATGGATAAAAGAAGAAGCTACAGACAATTGGAAGTAGTGATTGAGAATACATATGGCATTCCTGATATGGTGTGAATATCATGATGATGCATAGCACTCAGAAACTTGTTTGGAAAAGTTTTTCTTGTTTTTTTCCCTCGAATGTTGGGATATTTTCAACGCCAGCAAATATAGAATGACAGCAACCTTGGATGCTTCTGTTATCAGTTTTCGTGATGATTAATTTAATGGCAATGTCCAAAGCTGTATAAGTTTTTTGAAAGTTCTGTTGTCGTATTTGACATCATGGAATAATAATCTTTATACTGTCTTTCAACAAAATGAAATTGGATGGAAGTGGGGCTTACTGTAGCTTTCAAAGAACAAGGAGGAACTCTTAAGCTGTCCCTTTTGGACTGTGGATGTCATGTGAAAGAGATTACCATCAAATTAAATGGGGGAGCATCCTGGCTTTATCGAAGGTAAGAAATCGTCCTCTGATCTGTAATCCAAGATTTCCTTGAAGAGAAGTTGTTTGTCTCTGTTTTAGCATGAGAATTGCACATATCATTTCGCGGTGAATGGATTTTTTTTAAACAGTACTTGCATATGATAGATAAACACTAATGTTTGAGAAATTGTTCCCATACGTAGTCTATTTTAGAGTGTTTATTGGAAAGCTTACTTGAATGAAATGAAGATTCTTAAATGTCCACAAAATGACCAGGAAATAAGAATGGCCTTTTGAACAACACGCCAAGTTTACCACTTTTATCCCATCATAGCATCAAAAATGACAACTTCGACTGGTAAGGTTTTATCGATCCTTTATTTCATGTTTCAATAGTTTGATAAGCATCAGCTATGATTTCATTGACGCTGCCATGTTTTTGCTTTCAGTCCCTTTTTAATGAATTTGCATTTGCTCCATTTCTTGATTTTTTTCCTGCTGCGATCAGCTTGCTGACATTTCAAAATGCTTTTCGTTCTTGTTTCTACGTTAATCTCTTACGTTGACGACCGCTGCTAACAATTCTGTTTTGTTGCATGCCAGCTAGCTTTCAGGTGCTCGGGTTGCTCTTCTGCACGGTGTCGATCTCATTGGCCGCCTCCTTGTGCGCTTCTCTCCTATCAAACTGCCGCCCCTATGGCAACAATTCCAGCAGCTTTTCCTAGCCAGACCCCCTTGGCATCTCAAGTTTCGCTTGCAAACCACGTATTTCTTGGCCTCGCCAAGGCATTTTTCTTAATGTTTTTATCACCGTTGTTGTTTAGGCAAATGTCGATGCTCTTAATTTGATCTCCAAGCTCATGCTCTCCGTTAGTTTTGCTGCTTTCAACATTCCCCCCCTATGGTAGGGTACTTACTCACTCCGAGTAAATCCACGGTTAGGGAGCCATCTCGCTGCAGCGCGCGAGCAACACAACTAATGAATTAACTGTATTTGAATAAAAAAAATTTTAAAAACAAAAATAATTTATTATTGGCAATGATAATTAATGAATGAAAATATTTAAAATAAAAAAAAGAAATTTAATATAAGACATATATACATGCATCTATATTTTATTTCTCCTATAAAAATAATTAGCTTTGTGTATTAATATTTAATCAAGTTAACAACTCATTTTGGATTTATCATCTTATATATTTTTTTCATTTATAATATAAAGTAGACGCAGCATTTTTTTGTTGCTCAATTAAAAAAAATATAAAACATTAAAAAATATCCACAACATAATTATTATTATGTTCTTTTTAAGTTGGGAATTAATTTAAAATTATACCCTAGCGGCAGAAATAAATTTAATTAATATTGCTCCTGTATATTTTAATTAATATTTATAAGTTTATCAATTTATATATATATTTTAATTTATTTCATTTAATGTTAATATTATTTATTTTTCATTTAAAAAAATCATAATACAATAAAATGTGCACCTTACAATTTAACTTGAAATTCTACCGGGTTTTAAATCTAGTTTTCAGTAGCCAATTCATTTCCTTTTATTTTGTAAGGTTTTTTTATATACAAAGTACCAGAAAAAACAAATCTATAACTACCATCCCCTTTCTTTTATTTCCTGCAATGTCGTCGTTTCACCCTTCTCTCTCTATTTCAGAATTTTAGGGTTTGTTTATTTACTATCTTCGATCTGTTGTGTCCATCTCTCTCTCTGTCCAATTCATATTCCTCCCTTCTTCTCTGTATTTGCTCAAATTTGGTATACTCTAGGAAATTCTTTTGGGCAATTGAAACAACCCTTTTCTTCCCTGCTAATATTTAGGGCTTAAAGATTGGGGCTTTAAGATTGGAGTTTTCATCAGTTTGGATAGTTGTAGCTGTGTTTTTATGATTGTAACTTCTTGTTTTCAATTGGATTTATAAAGGGTCTTGCTTGGTTTCAACAATTGAAGTGTTTTCTTTTAGGGTTTGGTGGTGCCGTGGTGGGGTTTAGCGAAAGTCATTGTTTAGGGTGATATGGATAGTGTATTTAGTGAAGAGATACTTGCAGATAAGCTTTCTAAGCTCAATGGCACCCAGCAGTGCATTGAAAGTATCCTTCTTTGTCTTGTTTATTGAATTAATGAATTCTTGCAGCTTTATTTCAGTTCTTTGTATATGCCTAACAAATTGGTAACTTTTTGCGATTTAAATTGTATTTTATTCTGCTTCTGGACATCCCATTATTTGTAAGCAAGAAATTGGACACTACATTGAAAATAGTGTTACCTCGCGGAGAAAATTCTGCCTGCCTTCAATACTGTCCGCTGTGATAGAACTGATTCTGATTTTAATAGTTTTATCCTATGTTTTTTTTTAGTTTCTGGATCTATTTCAAAGTCATTGCTTGATGTATTTGAGGTCTGACTTTGATTCCTTTTCATTTGGCATTTCTACTTCAATGTTCATCAAGTTAGAGAAATGGTTCTGGCAAGTCCATCTCTGACTATCCCTGTTTCTTACAGAGAATTTTGATTATCTATTGACTTGGAATGGATGTTACCTTAACTTTATTGTATAGCTTTGTCCCATTGGTGCATCTTTCACCGAAGCAAAGCAGAATCAGTTGTAGAGACATGGGATAAACAGTTCCACAACTCAGATATGCTCCAGAAAGTTCCTCTATTGTATCTTGCAAATGACATCCTACAGAACAGTAAGCGGAAAGGAAATGAATTTGTTAAGGAGTTTTGGAAAGTTCTTCCTGCTGCGCTAAAAAATGTAGTTGAGAAAGGTGATGACCGTGGGAAGAAGGCAGTCTCTAGATTGGTAAGATGTTAGTTGAGCCTTGACAGAAGTTTAAGATGCCATTGATGTGCTTAATGGTGTAGTGTCTTTCAAGAAAGTTGGAGCATTAGGATAATTAAACTTTTGTTTGCATAATCACCAGGTAAATATATGGGAAGAAAGGAAAGTATTTGGGTCACGTGCCCGGAGCCTCAAAGAGGTAATTCTTGGAGAAGATGCACCTCCACCCTTGGAGCTCAACAAAAAACGTTCACGCTCCGTCAAAATTACAAAACGAGATTCACGATCCACTAGAACGGTTAGACCAAGGACCTTTCATTGTTTCCTTTTCTCCTCCATTTGTTTTTATGGATGCATGCACTAGTTCTATATTATCGACCTCTTTTTTTTTTCTTGATAATGTGTGTCACTGTTTTGTCGTTGCTCTGGAAACTAGAAATTGTCCATCGGAGGCGATGCTGAAAAAATAGTATCGGCATTTCATTTGGTGGTTAGTGAGCAACCCAATGAAGAGACAGAGATGAGTAATTGCAAATCTTCAGTTCGTCGTGTGAGGAAGATGGAGAAAGATGTTGATGTTGCCTGTAGTGGTAATGGTAAGAGAGATGAACTTGAAGTTAATAAAGAACCAGATTAAAGTGGTTTCTTGGAAATGCTTTTACAGCTTGAGTTTTGACTTTGAAAATTTGTGGGTCTCTGAAGCTCAACTTTTTTTACTCAGATAAAGATCCAAAACGAAAGACTTTGGCCAAGGAACTAGAGGATGAAGAGAATCTTTTGAAACAAAGCATTGAGAAACTTAGATCAATTGAAGCAAGTAGAGTAGCACTTGTGTCTCTGTTAAAAGAAGCTCTACACGAACAGGTATCTGATTTTATCATCACCTTCAGTAGTTGTTGAAATGTAAATTATTAACTTATGCATAAATTGTCATCATATGGAGTGTTTGGGCCGAGAGGAACTCTGGAGAATCTGTGATAAAATTGTTATCCGGCCTCTCTATAGAGCATATCTGCAGGGCCTTTTGAATGGAGTTTCTCCAGCAGATGTTCTGCAATTGAAATGCTCTTCTCTATTAGTTTTCTTTTCCTGTAGAGGAGGATGTCTTACCCTGCTTGTATTCTTCTATGGATTTTTCCAGTGTGTTTTTGAATGAATGAGATGCACAAGTTTGTGGAATTCTATTTGATTAAATTGTGACTTATTTATCTGTTTTTTTCCAAGGAATCTGAATTGGAGGGAGTTCAAACTCAGATGCAGGTACGAATGTTCATTCTGGACCTTGAATATTTATTCTGTTTTCAATTTTTTTATGGTGGGTTCTGATAAACACTGGGCATATGCATAGAATGTGCATGTATGCTGCTCAGTCAATCGTGATCATCTTTGCTGATAAAATAGAGATAATAAATTTATGCCATAATACACAATTTAGTTCATTGTTAGCCTTTATGAATGCTATATGCTTTTGCAGTTATCTGATTATACATTCTTGGCTGCTAACATCAGTTGAGACTGTTTTCATGTTTAGTTGGCAGCCGTAAATTTCTGGAAATATAGATGTATGAGATTAATATCTGTATTATAAATATTAGCCTATAAACTTGTTGAGTTAGGGTGAACTTTTATCAACAATATCTGAAGGGATTTTTAATGTTTAGATAAAAGTTCATACCTTGTGTCATTAAGAGTTTGAGCGGACTTACTAATGGTAGATCCTTGATATCCTTCCTTTGTACTCTGAAATTCCAACATATAAAACGTGAAAAAGATTTTTTACTGTTGCCTATAGCCCTTGATTCAACCAATAAACCTTTGATTTTGTATTGTTCTAAAAGAACACCAGTCTTTGCATTCTCTTTTGACACCTTGTTTTGGAAGCTCAGTTAATACACCTTTTGTATTTCTGACAAAGAAATACATTGGCCTGCACATCCTCGTAACATTGACATATTCAATGAGTTTTCACAATTTTGGATGTTTCAAGGCCAGTATGCTTTGAAGCCACTTTGTAACGTGGGCCCTATAGATGCAATCAGTTCAATAAGTTCTGATTAATTTACTGAGCATTGCTGCTCTGAAATCTTAATTCCAAGCCTCCTTGGCCATCTAGACTCATGTCTGTCCCCATCAGGGCTATCTATATCTGATGATTATTGGGGCATTTGTTTTATTCAATTAAAATTTTTGGTCAATTTCAGGTTGCTCAGGCACAGGTAGAGGAAGCCAGCAACATGCGAAGGCGGCTTAATGGTGAAGAATATGTGTCAAAAGCATCTACTGCAACAACAGTATCAGTTGATTCAAATGCAAAAGCAGGACAAACACCTAAGAGGACAGCTGCTGATATTGCTGCTGAGGTTGCAGAAAAGCTTGCAGCTTCCTCATCTTCTCAAATGATCATGCACTCTGTTCTCTCTTCGTTTGCTGCTGAAGAAGCAAAGAATGCTCAATTAACGAAGGCCTATGATTCATTGTCAAAACCGGAAAACTCATTGCCTGTTTCAGATCCAAATGTTTTTATGCCAGCCCAACCACTTGCTGCTCCAACAACACACTCGTATCAGTCAGTTTTGCTGCCCCAACCTTCAATGCAGAATCAGACTCCAAGTGCTCAAGCTCAGTTTCACATGCTTCCCAACCAATCCTCTCAGCAATATTTACAGCCAGCAGGAGGGATTATGACCCCATATGCTTATGGTAACATTTCTCCCTTGCCTCCAGGACCACCTCCACCACCACCCCCACCCCCACCCTATATGGTAAGTCCAATGGTGTCCATGGCGCAACAACCATCACAAATACCTCAGCAGCAACCGCTACCATTGGCACAACAGCAGGCCACAATAAACCAGCAACAACAAATGTCTTTAAACCAACAACCCCAGGGTCCTAATTTCAGGCCTCTGCGACCACATGGAATGGTGTACTATGGCCACCCTTCTCATTCTTAGTGAAAAATCATACTAATGGTGTTTTTGTTAATTTTAGCCAGAGGCCAGTTTAATTGATCTTCACGTAGGTACGCTGCTTGTAATTAGCGACCTTCCTCCTTTTCACATGAGTAGGACTTCCAGTAATGAGAAAGTAATCTTTGGCACAAGCTCTAGTTGATTTCTATTATGACATATCATATCATACACTATCTAATCGCTATTTATGCTTCATGCCGAGGTTCCAGCACCCAGAAATATGACAAGCTAAAGATATCTCGACTGGTAAGCACATATTCTTAGTTAATGAGCAAGATTGTTTAACCCTTCAAGTCTTTGGTGTGCGCTCATGCTAAGAGGACGGATGGAAAATCTCAAGACTCGTCAACAGGCATCATGCACACTGGAAACCATACAATACTCGTTGAAACAAAGGAGACCACGCAGTATCTAGACCGCGATTACAGCCCATATTATTCAGCTGCAATGCTGATCAAACATTCGTTTGAAAAACAAATTCACCCTGGCAACTGCACCTTTTATCAGCGTCAGCTAGACCTGGCCACCATCTTAGCAAGGATCATCTGTATTTAGAACTACCCTGAACATCTTGCAAAGATGGCCACCTTACGCATTTTAACACTCCAGGGATGATTGATTGGGGTAAAGTAAACATCTGAGCGCACCATTTATCTTCCACAAAGGCCCTGTCTCTTGCACAAGCATGATCAGTGCTCGAATTTCAGTGATAAACTGTTTAAAAGACTTGTATTATTTGGTTTCAAAGACAGTCAATACAGCGCTGCTCATTCTCGCTACGACACCTGCCCGTCAATAACTTTTTTTAGTTTTTATTTTATTTTATTTTATTTTTATTTTATTTTATTTTTCAACATTTAATTTATTAATATTTATTATTTTTTTAGTATTTTATCTATGAGGTTATTCTAATTTTATTTTCATGGTCACGAGATTGACAAATTAAATAGGGTTGACTTAAATGTTTTTTTGGTTGTTTTTTTTTTAATTTTGTCCTTCGTTTGATAATTTTATTTATTTTTCATTAAATTGGGTTATTCTGGATAAGTCGTAAATTTAAAATGCTAACCTGAATGAGCTTGAATCAGGGTTTTTTTAGCCTTTTTTATATTATCTTTTTTTTTTCAATTTATTTATTATCATTGTATTTTTTTTATTCATACTTATTAAACAAAATAAAATCAATGACTTTTTCTTAGGAATGCATGCATCTTCTTAGCATCATGTTTTACGTTAGAAAATTTTGGGTCAACCCATGACATAACGCAAACCCCTATCTAATATATTATTAAACTGTATACTGAATATTGTTCATTAATATTTACAAGATTTTTTTTTAATTTTAATAAAAAAGAAAATTTTCAAATATTTTATGAATTATATATAGTTATATAACATAATTATAATTTTACAAAAATAAAACTATGAACTGTCATTCAATATATAATTGTTAATATTGTCTTTTCAATAAAATCTGTTTGTATCATAAATAAGGTATATGATGGGAATAAAATCTTTATTCAAGATCTACTTACTTTTTGTACGACAATATTTAGCATTAATTTAATATTATTCTTGAATCTTTTCATTTTAAAATTTTAAAATTAATTCATATGAATAAATTAAATTCATAGGATAAAAATTGTATAAATTATTTTGTTTAAAGATTTTTTTTAATGCTAGCAGAGCTTGCAAAAAGGAGTAATAAAATTTTTATGAACCCTTTCACTTATACCAAGGATCTCCAACAAAAGAAATACTAAGAATATTTAATAATTTAATACAATTCTATTTTTTTTTTATTTGCTACTTTCAAAACATTGTTAGAGTTTTATTAGTCAAAGTAAAATACTAATAAAATACTATATTAGTCTTGGAAAGAAGCTTATTATGTGTTATTTAAGATTTTAGGTAGTGTTTAAACTTTAAATAGTCATATAATTAAAAAAAAATAACCTATTTTTAGGAATTAATATCATGGTATATTTTAAGAATTTTACTATGTTATGATTTTTTATTATTTAGAAGGTAGGGTAGGATAACATATTAGTATTGAGATGAATTACAATGATAATATTGTTTTAATGGTATAATAATATATTAAAAATACTAAAGAATTCATGATCTTCTAAGGGTTAGGCTGATAATTAAGAAACTTTGTTTTATTTAACAATATTTAGAAGTATGGTATAAATTACTTTTTAAAATGTTTTTTTTGTTTAGAGATATATTAAAATAATATTTTTTTTATTTTTAAAATTTATTTTTGACATCAAAACAATCCCAAAAGCAAAAAAAAATTAATTAATTAAAAAAAAATTAAATTTTAATGAAAAACAAGTTCAACCTCAATATCAAATAAAAAGGCAAAAATAAATTAAATTTATATAGGATGTGAGAATACACTTTTAAAATCATCTATTGGGAGACTTAATCTTGCTCGACATTCATGTTAGCCCAAAAATACTTTTATCTTCGAACAAAAACAAAATATTTTAATGGATAATAATTTATAGAAGCACACTCATAGTCAAGTCATAAAAACATATACATACATTTTTCGCGACCTTTTATTGATAATTATTTTATTCCAACTCAGAAGAGACATTATATTAAATATTCATAGTAAGAATAAATAAAGAGGTTGAATTAGTCATTTCAACAGGTCCAAGTGGTGGGAACAACAAAGTTGGCAGTAAATTTAGCAGCATCCTTTTCAGTTCCATAACCCCACAACTTACTTATTTCTGTATTGTGCTGCTGTGCAGGGACGACGAGGAAGATGCTTACAAGAACCATGCGGGGACATGTGCAATTACAAGGCTTTGTAGACATGCAAAGCTGACCAACTCACTTACATGATGCAGAACTCAGCAATTAAATTTTCGCCTTAGGATAAAATCTTTAACAGAAAGTGGCAAATGGTACATGATTGACATCACAGTGGAGAATTGGCCAATGGAGAACCATGCCGGAGGGTTTTCCTTTAGCACGGCAGCAACCGTCTTCTTCGCAAACTCTTCCGCGGGAGTGGCCTTAAGTCCTTGTGAAAGATGCGCTCTCTCCCGTATTGCTTCTTCAAATGGCCTGTATAACTTCCACTCAGGCATCTGGTTGTAGCTGGCTACGGCAGAATTTCCTATGTTTGATTTAATAGCTCCAGGAACAACATTGATCACACCAATCCCTAAAGGCCTGAGTTCCAGCCTGCATTTAAAATGGGCAATTTCTTACTATTAGCATCTCCGGCATAAAAAATAGCAATGTTTCCCATGTTGTATAAATATTGAGAATCATCAATGTCTTTTCCTCTTATTCGACTAGAAGAAATATAGCTTTGGATTAATTTCTGGATCATATATGAATCATAATCTAATTTGTTTAAATAATTACTATGTATCAAATAACAAAAGAACTCAGATTCTAGTTTTAAAAATGTCCATTTATCTTAAGCTTAAGGTGGCAGAAATAAATATTCGTTTACATTGTTGATAAATCAGAAGTTATGCTGAACTGAAGTTTAAGAAAATGGATTATAGATTTGATTCATCTGAATAATCACACTAAGTGCACCAAAAGACTGTCTTGCAGTAGTAATTTATGAAACTCTGCTATCCAGTTCTCTTCATGCACATTAATTGACTATTAGAAGACGGAAGCCAAAGAGTCCTGCACATGTCATCAGATATGTGTCTAAATGCTTGTGTGCTTAAGTGTGTAGGCTTCAGGTTCTGGAAGGGTGGTCCGTACTCTTCGAAACACTTTGGTACTAATGATTTTATGCAGATATGAATCAGACATTTAATAGGAGAAGGTAGGTAACACAGGTATCTCAAAAGATACAAACCTCAAGGTATCAGTTAGTGAATGAAGAGCCGCTTTGGTTGCAGTATAGACTCCAGCCCACGGAACAGGAGCCATAACAGTAACACTTCCAACATTTACGATTTTTCCCTTCTTGCTAGATGCCATGTGAGGAACAACAGCTTGTACCAGCCTCATTGTCCCTACATTAGATGCTTGATGTTAAAAAGAACAGGAAAAACAATATCTTGGTATTTCATCAATAGCATGCTAGGTGGTAGCAGGATCAGTTAGGCTGGGAGAGGCTTGAAATTCATACAAAGACATCATAGATAACTCAGACGCGAGACACGGATTAATCCATGATTTACAACAATAAACTTGTCTTTGCTGTATTTTCAGGAAAGTCTGCTTATGAATTATGAATGCTGCACCATGTGTTAAGAGTGTACCAGACAGAATACTGGAGCTTCTGAATAACAAGAATGCAAGGCAGCACATTGTTACCAATACAGTCGTCCCAAGAAATTTCCATATTGATAGACTGTCTTCCGATATTTTAATATGAGCTGTTTTAGAAGTTTATTAACCAGGACGTTTACAAGGTACTGGAGGCTCCTCCTTGTGTAGTTGTGCAGAAAAGAAAATTCTTTGCCGGCTTAATAGAAACAAAAGTATAAAATCATTTGAACTCTAGCGCTTTGTGAGGAAAGAAGGTGGTAGATAAACTCTTTCTTTACAACACCAAAAGGCGGAGAATAAGGTTTAAATGACTGCGATGCTGTTATGCTCTTATGGTAACTCCAGTATTAAATGAAATGAAATTGTAGGATGTTTGCAAACCCAACTGAATGTGCCAAAAGGTGCAGTTATGGAATAGCTCGCTTCACACGAACCTCTACAAATGCAAAAAATAAGCTGTACCAAAGAGATAAAATAGTTATAAGACCAATTTGAGCCACGTTCAAGACTCAAGTAGATAACATAGACCTTCACAACTATATTACTGCTCAAGGCAGCCTCTCATACCATGGAGAACAAAAGCATATCCATACATTTCATGGATGTCAAGAACAATGAGAGATCAATTTATGACATCTACTTATCCCCGGTATTTTGACTTTAGGCTTCATAATTCTGCCCAGAAAATTTACTGCCAGCATCAAATCACATATTACACTTCAATTAATCTTATGATGAATTACTTTCCTGCAAAGACCTTTTACTGAAGAATCTGACTTAACTCATGAGGTAGCATAACCTCAGAAGTTTCCAAAATATCTTAGGAGTTGTTTTGGGATAAGTGTACCCAAGTTCAAATCTAATGGCAAGACTACCAGGAAAGTTTTATTTTTAATGTATAATCAAAATAGTTGACTACAGAAAACAGCAAACATTGCAGTTAAGTGTAAAAGAAATAGGTGCCTGTGCATCCTAAATTTACATCATTCATAGCTGTGAGTCATGGTTATTAAAATGGAATAAAGAATTACTGCTAAGAACATGCATGCTTTAACAGAAACAGATCTAAGTGGTGAATCGCAGACAGTGACATATACAATAGTGAATCTGTGTGGATTGGAGGTGATGCTGCATCAGGATATTTGGCTTGAGCATCATAATTGTTCTCCCTGGAAATGTTCATTGACAAAAAAGGGAATGGGGAATTTATGTGGCAAGGTTGTTCCTGATCACTCAAAATTCATGTACATATGCAAAATAGATATCAGAGGAATTGTTTGTGTGTCAATGTCCAGAGAGCGCCATGATTATCAGGCCTGAGTATCATGCATCATGAAGAGGGGTAAGCAGCTCCAGATGTTCAAACAAACAATTAAATGGTCAAAATTAAAATGGTCAAAATTAGGAAAAACAGTTACCAGCAACAGCAACAGAATCCTGCTAATTTGGTTATTTTATTGCAATATATAAGTAGATGGGTGATGCAAGTGGTTCTAATCAATCAATTACGAATCGGTCATAATTGGGCTAAGTAGATAGCCTTGCATGAATATTTATGAACTAATATAATAGAGTTAAGCTCAAGAAGAGGCCTGAACAAAAAAACATATAACTTTCTATTCAATTGTTGAATTGCATTCAAATTTAGCTTAGAGAGTCGTTTGGGTAAGAATTTGTTAGTAGAACAACTTGATGACGTGATGGGGAGGCAAGTGATCCTATTTATGATGATTCAGATGACAATGAGAAGGTTTTGCAAGATGATGGCAATGATACCTTAGTCATCCAAATGAGCTTGCCTACTCCTAATGGTGGTTCAAGCGAGGATTGACTATGCACTAGCCTCTTCCATTCAATTTGTAAGCTGTGTAACCTGATTATAAACAATAGTAGTTGTGAGAATGTAGTGTCAGTTGGGGGTAATAGAGAGTTGTGACTCGAGATAGGAAAACACCTCAAGCTCTACAAACTAAACAGGCTGAATCAAGACAACAAGGTAATCATGGACAAATATTATCTTGTTTCGTTTTCTATAGACAAAAGATATTTTAATAGTGTTCGGTATGATGTGGTATCTATAGATGCTTGTCATTTATCGTTAGGCAAACCATGACAATATAACATGAATGCCGTACATGATAGACAACATAACATGTATACCCTCAGTATAAAGGGGAAGCATATAACATTGGCACACAAGAGAGAGATGGTGGTTATTTAGAGCAAGGGTAAAAATATATTGTTTTTATCCTAATTTATGGAATAGAAAAAGGATAGCGTAGAGAATCAAAATGATTTGAGAAAGGATACAATGTGGAACAAGTCGTTGACAACTAATAATAGTTTTGTAAAGATTAGGAGTGGTATGGAGTTTGATTCTTGGTTTACTTTATCTGAGTTGACTAATTGTGCAGTGCCAACACACCATTGGTCAATAGAGCACAAAGGTGCCAACATTGCTTTTAATGGTTGACAACAATGACAATGTTGTTGGATGGATGACCAAAACTCGAGAACGAGTTCTTTCCAACCTGAGAAAATTGATACAGGATATTCTAATCATTCAGTTCTGGATCTGCCACGATTGGATTACGCGGATAGCCTTGCAAGGATATTTATGGACCGATGAGATAAGACTAAGCTCAATAAGAGACTTGGGTTGTGCAAAGTGATTGGTCTAGTAAAATAGACCTATAACTTTCGACCCAAGAATATGCTCAAATTTGACTAGGAGGGTCCAAATGCCCAACCTCACAAGAGGGTCGGCTGGCTATAACCACCTAAGGCTCAGAACACTTATAAATTAGACCAAAAATGTGTTGTTTGACCCAATTTTTTTTTTTCTGATTTCTCAGTTTGTTTAGGACTTTTATTATTTTTTCCTTTCTAATTAGGACTTCTAGTTTCCGACCTTATTTTGGTAGGTTTTTGGGTTTATTTAGGAGTTGTAAACCTTTTAGAGCAGAGTTTTTAAACCCGGCCTGGTGATCGACCCGGACCAAGGCCCGAGTCACAGGTTTTTCCCGGGTCACTTGGTTTTGATCGGGTCACCCGGGTCAACCCCAATTTTTTTTATAAATCAAAACGACGTCGTTTTGGTTTTAAAAAATAAATAGTCAACGGGTTGCAACCTGGTTTTTGACCGGGTCTTGCCAGGTCAACTGGGTCACCAGGTCAACTTGTCGGGTCACCCGAGTTTTTGACTTCCATTATTTTTTCTTAAACCCGGCTCGGTTTCAGTCCCGGGTCAGCCGGGTCCCGAGTCGACACGTCGGGCCGAGCCGGGTTTTAAAACTATGTTTTAGAGAGATAGACTACTTGAAGAGAAAATATATAGCAATAAAAATTCAAATTAGAATTTGTGCAGCGACCCTTTTTAACATGATTTTGTGTTTTTGTGCTTGTTGTCTTTCTTTTGTTATTTCGGAATACTGCAGTCCCATAGTTTATAAGTTAAATCATGTGAGGCAACACTGCCACGGTCCAAATGCATAACTTTACTTGAGTCCAAGACTATCACGGTTAGACAAAAAAACCAAGGCACCAGAAACCACATTTGCTCGCTCACACACAAACAGGATTAGCATCAGAATCAATAACAAGATCCAAACAAAAAGAGTCCTAGGATGCAATTTAAAAGAGTAAATTGTATACTGACATTGTTTGATTTGCGAGATTTATAGAAGTAAATATAATCATTAGCGCATCGTGGACCTCATATTACAATGAAAAAATGAGAACCTAGGAAATTGAAAACCAGTTACATTTCAAGTCTGCTATTGAAATCCTTCAAAATGTGGTTAGGACAAATGTTCTTAGAAGGAGGAAGAAATTTCCAGTCATTAGCTGAATATTTCAGAATTATTACAGGAAACAGAGAAGAATCACCAATATGAACAACAATATAGAATTTCAAGGCCCATTAGGCCAACCTAGCAAGAAATCAGTTGAATAGGTTAAGTGATCTTGTTGCTTGACTTTGAATAAATTTTTAGCTTGCTTTCTTTTCCATTTAGCTTGTACTCTGTTTACTTTTTCCATTTCCTTCCTGGTTTTTTTCAATTTGATATCAATATATATATATAAAAGAATAAATCAGTGGCTGATACTGATCTTCATAAACCGTCGGCCATTTTTAGATTACTTTAAGAGAACAGAATAGCAGTTACCAATTCCATAGTTTTAAGGTTATCAGATTCTGATTGATTGGGTTTTTGGCTCCCAAAAGCAGAAAGAATGAGCAGAAAAAGATCTGGATATTTACTCAGCACCTAGGGGATATCAACCACCAATTCCAGATCTCACATATTCAAGTTGAAATTCAACCTAATTATGCTGTTCATGTACAAATCACAAACCAAATATTCAAAACCATCTTAGCTATCATGACTCCTATCAATCTGCACCATAAGAATTAGAGAGAGGGGGGAAATATTCATCTTTGCACAGTCTGGAACCTAACAAGAACTCCAAAGTCCCATTTACAAAATGGCGTGTAAACAAACCAAGACAGAGAAACCCAGCAATTTAGACAAAGGGGGTGACGAAAACAGTAAACGAAATCAAGATGCACACATCAATTCAAAAAAGAACAAAACAGTGAAAAGGACAAAAAGGCATAAGAAGAAAACATCAAAAGAAACACAGATTAATGAAACAAACAAGAGGAGAACTAGATGAGAAGAAGAAGATTACCATAGACATTGGTATTGAAAGTGTTTTGCATAGCAGATAAAGGGACCTCAGCAAGAGGGCCAACACATTGAATTCCAGCATTGTTAACCAAGATATCCACTCTACCATATCTTTCAACAACGTTTGACACAACATGCTGCACACTTTCATCTGACAAAACATCCAATTCTTGGAGATAAAATCTCTTATCTTGATCAAGGTCTCTCATGGAAATCAAAGACCTGGCTGTGGCCACAACAAGGCAATTGTTGTTAGCAAATTCACGAGCCAAGGCATGGCCTATACCTCCTTGAGTGCAACCAGTGATTAGAACCACTTGTTGGCCATAAGATTCCATTGAATTACTACTCATTTGGGTGGTTTTTCTGATAGGTAGCAGGTTTTGGCAGTTGAAAAACTTAGATTGAAAAGGAAAGATTTTGAGGGCATTTATAGGAAGTGAATGAGAAGTAAAAGGTGCGTCTTCGTTGTTTGCACAATGTGAAGTGAATAAGGCTGCCATTTTTAAGCTGTTTTTATTTTTACATATATTATTAATTTTTTCGAAGTGAGTCAGTGTGTCACTTCTGACAGTTGAGACGGCACTGCAATAATGGAGAAGTAGCTACTTTTCTTCTGTGTATCAAGAGATATCGTTCCGTCTATCTTTATATTTTTAATGCTTTGATAGTGATTGTTTTTAAAATATTTTTTATTTAAAAATATTTTTTTATATTAATATATCAAAATAATCTAAAAATATAAAAAATTAATTTAAAATTAAAAAAATTTAATAAATCTCAAAACTATGATTGGACCATAATATTAAACACTATTATTATTCTAGGTTGTACCGCGAGCCTATATTTTTTCTGAAAAAAATAAAAATATGTGCTAATTTTTCAAACTCATGATCCAAGTTATTAAATTAGAAGTATCATTCATGAAAAAAATAAAGAAGCATAATTCCAAACAAATTAAATACTAAAGAATGAAACGAGAAAAAAAAATAACAACACAAAATGATCTTAAAAAATAGTAATTAAAAAAATAAAGGTGAATAAAAGTAAAAAAATAAAATAGAGGGAAATTTTTTTTTTATTGGAGGGATAAATTATAAAAAAAAACATAACACCACAAAAAAATAAAAAAAATAAAAAACCAAATTGAAAACACTAACTTACCATTAACTTAGATTGAAAAATATATTGAAAATCAATAAAACTTTTATAAAAATATCAAGAAAAAAATTAGAAATCAAAATAATAAGAATCAAATTGAAAAAAAATTATATATGACAAATTGGAATTGAAGGACTAAATTTAAAAGAAATAAAACTTTTACAAAATGACCAAGAATAAAATAAAAAAATAAAAGAAAAAGGATATAAAATTTTAATTAGAGGGTTAAATTGACAAGAAAAATAACTCCATAAAAAGAAAAAAATTAAAAGAATGAGGATCAAATTAAAAACAATAACACACTATAAACTTGGATTGAATGCCAGAATTGAAGACCAATAAATTTTTTATAAAAAGGCTAAAGAGAAAAACAAGAAATAAAAAAAATAAGAACTAAATTTAAAAATAATATATATATATATAGGCTAATTTGAAAAGAGATAAAACTTTTACAAAAGACTCAAGAATAAAAATTAGAAACTAAAATAAAAAGGGTAGAAGTAGAAATGTCAAGAACAAGGAAGACCAATATGCAATGAGGAGGGAGAGAGAAAAAAGAAAAAGAAAAAAAAGCCCCACTGATGACAAACCGTCCACCCGTCATTGACACACGTCACACCATAAAGAAGAGGACATAATAACATATCTAACGACACGACTGAAAGGCAGGTTCCACCATAAGAAAGCGTCGCATGCACTAATTAAAGTGTGTGGACACCTTCCACGTGCTGGCACTTACAATACACGTGCCATTAGGTTTTTTAAATTTAATATTATTTCATTTGCATTAAAAGACCATAATATCCTTAATAAATCAGTAAATAGCAAAAAGAAATCAACTTGAAAAGGCAAAAATAAGCCTCAACTGAAGGTTTTTTTTTTACTTTAAGGGCATTTAAGTAATTTAATTGTGCATCAAAAATTGAAAAACAAAAACTATCCCTAGACACCAGACATATTTTGACTATCCGTAAAAAACAAAAAAGACCCTTTTACCCCCATCAACCAAAACAAATGTTATATGATTCAGGGGCAAATAATTATTTTACTGTTGGAATCCATAGTAAAATTAATTTTCTGCTACCATAAAAACACTGTTTAACTCCCCTTCCTTTTTTAGTTTATTCTTTTATAATGGAGTTCGATGCCTCATTTATCTTTTATATTTTTAATTGAGTTAATTGTATTATTATAAAATAAATGATTTTTCAATACGTTTTAAATTTAAAAAAATCATTTAATAATATAATATGTATATGATTAATATTATATAAAAAATTAATATCGGGGTAAAAAAGATAATTAACTAATGTGTGTTTGGAAGTGTGGTGAGGTGAGTTTGATTTTTTTTTTAATGAGGTAAAAAAAACAACAACAAAAAGCATGTATTTATAGCTTTTAGTAAGGTGTGAGTTGTGTTTAAATAAGTTGTACCTCTAAAAAAATCAAAATTCACTTCATCTCACCTCACTTCCAAACACGCCCTAAACTTATTTATATGATAGACGTAGTATCCAATTCATTTTAAAAAAATTAAATGTTCTAATTTATCTATGAATATAATGTTATTTTTTTTATCTATCCTTTTTTTTTTTATCAATTCTTGTTCAAATTGATAAAAATATACTTAGGTGAGAATCTCTATGAGTAATTTTTTTTTATCTTAAAATTTTGTCAAACTTTTTTTTATCCTTTTAGTTTAAAAATTATTCGTTTTAGTCCAAAACTTTATTCATTTTAATATTAGTTCTTAAGTTTGAGAGAAAATAGAGAAAAACATCAAAAAATAGTGGATGAGAAAAAAATCATTTGGTTGACCATATTTCAGTAACTAAAATAGCATATTTTAATGTTAATGAGTTTCATTTAATAAAAAGAGTTTAATAATAATGGTTTTTTTTTCCTCCAAGAGAAAGTTACATAATACATCATGTTCTTTGATACAAATTACCATTTACAAAGGCTTTTCAGTCAACAAATGAAAAATAATTAAAGTTTGATAGTAAAGTTCTAATATTAATATCGTAAGGGCTCTATAGTATTTAAATAAAAAATATGAGCAATCTTGTAAATAATTAAATACTTTTTATTGACTTCTTTTTAGAAGAATGTGAAGTATTAGCTTGTTTATAAAGTTTAAGATGTAAATAGTAATTTTTCAAATTATAACGAGTCATCATAATTTAAACCAAAGTACAAGATGTTTTGTGTAATTTTTTCTTCCTATAAATATGTTTGAAAAAGTAGATTGGAGTTCATTTAGATTTTTTTGCTCCAGTTGATTTTTGGTTTTTTAAGTGTTTTGGGGTTAATAAGTTGTTTTTGAAGATTTTTATGGTATTTTTAAGGTTTTTTCGGGTAAAAACAACTTAAAAATTGACTTCTTGGAGTCCAAAAACTTGGATTTTAATTTTTTTATTCATAAAAAACATAACAATAAGCAACATGTCACCTGTTGCCTATTAAAAAAAATTGAGAAAAAAACTAAAAAAATACTAGGCACGAGCCTAGGCTTTTTAATAAATGCTAGACATATAGGCCTAGCATGTAGGCCCACACACCTAAGTTGTTTTTTAAGGCCCATGTGGTTGGCTTGATTTTGTTTTTAATTTGATTTTTTTTTAAAAATAAACTAATTTAAAATATTATAAATATATAAATTTATTAAATTCTTAAATTAATTAAGAATATATTTTAGATATTAGTTAATTAAGATTTTTATTCAAATAATCATATTGATAGTAAAAAACAAATCATGGTTTCTTCAAGAAAAAAAATTGCATAAATAAAAACAAATTGAGTAAAAGACACAATTTTTAGTCAATAATCTAAATTATTAAAATTATTATAAGTCACAAGATTAAATTAATATAGGTTATGAGAATATCCTTGGCATCCAGTGGGGAAAAAAACCTAGATTAGACCTAAAATAAAAATACCCCTTCCCTGTGGATGATTTGCTTAATTTTGGGTTACATGTAGGTGTTAGTAACTGTGTCTTTTCCCTGTCAAAATTGTGAGGACTTTATTTAGATATTTGGGGTGGGGTCAAAACAGTGAAAAAATAGAGATTTTTTTTTTTATATAATTAAATTAAACATTCGCTGCAGCCGAGACCCAATCTCTTGGGTTACTAATGGGGCCTTGGTGAATGGGCCTGAGCCCTTTTGAGTTTTCTTTCTCTCATTTCAATCTTTTTATTCTTTTTATTTATTTGGAGTGATAGAGAGATATTGATTCTAGGAGAGACACGTTATAGTGTAGGTTAGGCACTTTGATGTGACAGCTGACCCGTGCATTTATGCCTGTGATTATTAAAGATGTATAGTTGATGCAAAAAGCGGAGGACAAAGATTACTATTATACATATTACTTTGTGTATATATGTTTTTAACAATATTATGTCTGTATATATCTAAACTTACTATTATACATATTACTTTCTGTATTTTCAATTGCAAACTAACTGTCATAAAGGACAAAGATTTCTAGCACTACTTTTAACTAACATAAAATATCCTTTAAGTAATTTCAAATCCTTTCTCACTAGCTTTTTCAAGATAAATAAACTTAAATTTCATCATAGATATTAAAATAAATATTTGTTTAAAGGGTTTTTATGATACAGTTGCTTCACCAAGTGTGAAGATATATCCAATAGTAAATTTTAAATTCTTAGTGTTGGATATCTAATTAGCATTACTATATCTTTCTACTATTGCTTAATAACCAATATACTATAACCTATAGTCAAAGGTAAATATTTGAGTATAATTTTTATTGCTTTCTAAAGATCTAAACTTGGATTACTAGTAAATCTACTCAGTTTGCTAATTGAGTATGTTTACAGTTCATAAATATCAAGCTCCTAATTATTTAAAAATATTCTAATTAATTTATTCTCCAACCTTTATTTTTAGATAGATATACATTTTTTATTGATGACAACGACTAAAGTTAACTCAATTATTTTTTAAGTAAATGATTTTCATATGTTTTCTTAAACAAAAACATATCTTTAAATGTAGCATTCCTTGATTCTAATAGTATTAGGATGGATGTATTCAATACTTGACATGTATACAAGAAATTAATATACATTACTACTGTAGGTATATCTGATAAAAACATTACTTATAGTTTTAGGTCTTATCTTGATTTTTTTTTTTGGGATCAAGTGCCACCACCTCTACAAGATACCTTCATATTTTGATGTATTTTTTAGAAGTTCTTCTATCTTCTTACAATTTATAAAAGGCATAACATTCTACAAGATACCTTCATACTTTGTTTACATATAATATTAAGAAAATAACTCCACTCTCATTAATCTTTTTATAACCACAAGGTTCATCCATATTTTTGATGAAATCAAACTGTTTGATTATCTCACCAAAATAAATATTCTCACTCCTTGAAGTTTACTTAAGTCCATAAATGGGTTTGTGTAGCTTGCATATTTTTTGGTAAATGTTTTAGATTCAAAATCTTCAAGTTGTCATATACACATCTTCGTGAAGATTCCCATTTAGAAATGCAGTTTTGACATCAATTTTTTAAATATCATAATCATGGTATGCAAGTATAACAAGCAAAATCCTTATGGGTTTTAACATAACTATTGACGACAAGGTTTCATCAAAGTCAATATTTTCTCATTGTTTGTAACCTTCGGTAACTAGTCTAACTTTGTATGTTTTTACATTGTCTTTTATGTCAGTCTTTCTTTTAAAGACCCACTTACATCAATGAGTTTTATTCATCTAGATGGATCAACCACAATCTATACTTGGTTGGTGAACATGAAATCCATTTTAAATTTTATAGCCTTAAGTCATTTCTCATAATCAATATTAGATATTGCTTCCATGTAGTTGGTAGGCTCATTAAGTATAACAACTCGAAGTCATCAACTTTTAATTAAAAAATTTAATTTGATCCTAATCTAATTAGAAAAGTTAATATTACAATTAATTTGATTTAGGATTTTAATTTTTAAAATATAAAATCAATATTTTATACATGCAGGGGTAGAATCATAATTTCACCCCAAATACCAAATTGTAATCGTGTATAAGTGATAAGGGCATAATCATAAACTTTCCCAAAACATAATTGTAAATAGACGCAAGTTGTAGGGGTAGAATTGTAATTTCCCCCTCATCATCTTCTTCTCAATGCTGTTAGCCCATTGCTGGTAGCTGTTACAACTGCTACTGCTGGAGTGGGGCACCCATGCCGACGATAGCCTTTAGCCACTGCTCCTAGTGCTGCAGGTTAACAGGAAAACTTTGACTAGAACAATGGAAGAACTAGGGAGAAGGACGTTAGAGAAAGAAGAGGAAGGATTTACACGTTCAGGACGTGTTGAGAGAAAGGACAGAGGAGAGAATCTAAGAATTCTGTTATAATTTTTCCACACCCATTCTGTTCCAATCATTAGGGAATTTAAAGATAAAAAATGCAATTGCCAGCGTGGCCTTAATCACGTGGTTATGCCAGCTGGCCTACTGTTATAAAAAATGAAAATGCACAAAACGCAGTCGTTAGGTCTTGTATTTAAATTTCAAGCTTTACTGCAGCTTCCTTCTTTTAAGTTCGCGTCTGCTTCCATTCTGTTTGTGACAATGCCCCTTTCATGAGATCAACCTTGTCCTCAAGGTGAGATTGAGGGAATCGCCAATTAAACTCCTCCGCATCTTCCCAAGTCGCTTCTGTCAAAGGTAAGTTCTTCTATAGAACCAAGTACTAGGTTGTTGCAGTATTCCCTCTTTTAACCATTCTCCTCTCAATAATTTTCTGTGGATGCAGCAGTGGTTTCTCCGAAAGAATAGGAAGATCAGACTGCACAACATGATTGCCTACATGTTTCTTCAGCTGGGACACATGAAATACCGGATGTACCACAGCAGTAGCAGGTAATTGTAGTTTGTAGGCTACAGTTCCAATCTTCTTAATGATAGTGTAGGGACCGTAATACTTATGCTGATAATTTGTAAGAGCTTCGTTTGTGAACCGATTGTTGTCGATATGGCTGTAGTTTTAGATAAACTAAGTCACCTTCAGAGAACATTCTTTCGCTCCTTTTCTTGTTTGCTTGCTGTGTCATTCTGTTTTGGGACTGCAGGAGGTTGCTCCTGATGAGCTTGAGCATGTCTTCCCTTTGAGTTAAGTACTGGTCCACAGCCTCTACTGGTGAGTCCTTAGATGTATAGGGAAGGTGAATTGGAGGCGTCATTCCATATAGGGTCTCGTAGGGTGTCTTCTTAGTAGAGGTGTGGTAGTTCGTGTTGTACCACCATTCACAGGAGCTCAGCCATCGTCCCCATTGTGCAGGGATGGTTCCTGTCATGCATCTTAGGTAGCCCTCGATAGATTTATTGACCACTTCTGTCTGTCCATCAGACTGTGGATGATAGGCTGTAGAGTATTGCAAGTTGACCCCCTGCTGTTTAAATAGCTCTTTCCAAAACTGGCTGAGGAAGATGCTGTCCCTGTCACTCACAATTGTTGCTGGCATCCCATGCAGCTTATACACATTTTCCATAAAGACTTTGGCTACTGTAATGGCAGAGTAGGGGTGGGTTAGGGCCATAAGGTGGGCATACTTGCTAAACCTATCGACCACCACAAAGATGACTTCCTTTCCTTCTGATTTAGGTAGCCCATCAATAAAATCCATGCTAATATCTATAAAAGGAGCATAGGGCACTGGTAACGGTTGCAGCAGACCTGGAGGCTTGACATTTTCCACCTTGTTCTGCTGACAAATTGGGCATTCCCTAACATATTGCCTTACCAGCCTTTGGAGTTTCTTCCAATAGAACACCTGCCCCAATTTTTTTGAAGTTACCGTAGCTCCTGAATGCCCCCCTACTGCAGAGTCATGATAGAGTCTGATAAGTTGGTTCTGCAGGTTCGGTGCTTGTCCCACCACCACCTTTCCTTTTCGAATAAGAGTGTTATTGACCCATGAGTAGTTGGGGTGTGAGCTAGCATCCTTGGTGAGGTCTGCTATGAGCTGCTGCAGGTTTTGATCCGTGTTCCAAGTCTTCTTAATGTCTTCCATGATAGTGGTGGAAATGGAAGAAAGGGTTAAGGCACCTAACTCATTGTGAGAAACTCGGGAGAGGGCGTCTGCAGATAGGTTGTCTTTGCCCCTTCGATATTCAATATCATAATCAAAACCCAAAAGCTTAGTTAGCCATACCTGCTGGGCAACATGTGTAGTCTTCTGGTCTAGCAGAAATTTTAGGCTGGAGTGGTCTGTCCTGATGAGAAACCGTCTGCCCCATAGATAGTGCTTCCATTTGGTAACAGCAAAGACAATGGCCAACAACTCCCTCTCATAAGTTGATAGTGCTAGCTGTCGAGGACCTAAAGCTTTGCTCACAAATGCAATGGGGTGTCCTTCTTGCATCAGAACTGCCCCTATACCTATTCCTGAAGCATCAGTCTCTACTACAAATGTTTTGTCAAAATTCAGCAGAGCTAGCACAGGGGGCTGGGACATTGCTTCTTTGAGCTGCTTGAAAGCCATGGTAGCCGTGTCTGTCCATATGAAGGAGTCCTTCTGCAATAACTGAGTAAGAGGTCTGCAAATAGTTCCATAACCTTGCACAAACTTTCTATAATACCCTGTTAAGCCCAGGAAACTTCTAAGCTGTTTGATGGTTGTAGGTACTGGCCATTGCAAGATAGCAGTAACTTTATGTGGGTCTGTTGACACTCCCTCCTTGGTGATCACATGTCCCAGGTATTCCATTTGTTTTGTCCCAAACACACACTTGCTTTTCTTTGCTACTAATTGATGGGTACATAACAGTTCAAATACCAACCTAAGGTGTTGTATGTGGTCGGCCATGGTCTTACTGTAAACTAGTATATCATCAAAGAAAACCAAAATAAATTTCCTCAAATGATCTCGAAAAATATCATTCATTAGACTTTGGAAAGTGGCCGGTGCATTAGATAGGCCAAAGGGCATGACTAGGAATTCATAGTGGCCATTGTGTGTTCTAAAGGCTGTTTTAAAAACATATTCTGAAACCATTCGAATCTGATGGTAACCTGCCCTTAGATCAATTTTTGAAAAAATGGCTGCCCCTTCTAGTTTTTCTAACAGTTCATCTATTATAGGAATGGGGTACTTATCTTTGATAGTGATTTTGTTGAGAGCTCGAAAATCAACACAAAACCGCCATGTCTGATCCTTCTTCTTCACCAGCACGACTGGAGAGGCAAAGGGGCTATTGCTGGGCTGCACTATGCCTGCCTCCAGCATTTCAGCCACTAGAGTCTCTAGAGTATCTTTTTGTAATCCTGAGTATCTGTAGGATCTCAAATTGACAGCCTGGCTCTCATCCTTCAGGGGTATTTTGTGATCATGCCTCCTAGCTGGGGGTAATCCTTTTGGATCACAAAAAATATGCTGATAGGCTGCTAATAGAGTCTGTAAAGGTGAGTTTTCATTGTCTTCCCAAGCATGGGGTACTCCCTGAGCAGGGCTTACCAAGTCAGCCTTCCCCACCACTCTTAAGCTGCAAAGCTTAACTTCTGATAGTAGGGTTTCAGTGCTTAGCAGTCCATTTAGTTCCTCCAGGCATATAGATTGAGCTAACCTAGGATTTTCTCCTCTTAGAGTTACTTCCCTGTTCTGCCACCAAAAGGATACCCATCTCTCTTCATAGTTGGACAATACATTTCCCAACAACTTCAACCATTGGATTCCCAGAACCATATCATAGTTCTGCAACTTCATAACAAATATGTCGGCCTGGAACTGAACTCCTTGCATCTTCCATTGCAGGTTCTTACATATTGAAGTGCAGGACATGGTGCCACCATTAGCTGCCTCAACCATCATAGGTTTTATGGTTGTCGTGGGGCATCCCAGTTTGTCAACCAGATCAGCGTGGAGGAAGTTGTGAGTGCTCCCCGAATCAATCAAAATTAATATGGGACATTTGTTTATCTTTCCCCATACCTTGATGGTTTGACACCCTGCTGTGCCATGGATCATGGATTGCCTGGAGTGATAAATGAGGGGTGAGAGCTTCTGCATTCATTGTCTCCACTGATTCCTCTTCTTCTGAATTGTCTCCATCATCTTCCACTATACATAGTGAGTATAGCCTTCGATTTCTGCATCTATGCCCTGGTACGAACTTATCATCACACCAAAAGCATAGGCCCTTGGCTCTTCTTTCATCCATTTCCTTGGTTCTGATAGGTCTGGTAGGTTTGTGGTTGGGGTAAACATTATTATTGTTGAGGGGTAGGTTGGTAGGTGTAGGCAGCAAGGCTTGTGGGGAAGGTTTTAAAGGATTGAGGGGGTGATTGTGAGGGGGTGATTGGGGTTTGTTTTGTAAGTGTTGGCAGGGTATATAAATTTTACCGGCTGTGAGTGGGGACTCGCCTGACTCTGTTGTTTTGGGTAATGAGGGGTTATTTTCCGGTATGTGAGAGTGTTGTTGTGCAACCTAGCTAGGTTATAGGCTTGTTTGAGTGATTTTGGCTCAAACATCTTTACTAGGTTCTTAATCTCTATCTCCAAGCCTCATAGGAAGAACACCAAGGCTTGCTTCTCAGAAATTTGTGCTCTATTCCATAACATATCAAAGTCCCTGATATAACCTTCCAAGTCCCCTTCCTGCTTGTGTTCAGTGAGCTCCTCTAAGGGGTCCTTTTGTCCTCCAAACCGACAGCACAAGGCATCCACATACTCTGCCCATGTAACCTCATGTCCTTCCAGGTTTCTGGTGTAATTCTGATGCCAGTAAAGTGCCAAGCCATCCAAATAATACGAAGCTAGTTTCAGCTTGTCCGTTTCAGGGATTTCTTCCAGGTCGAAATACTGGTTGCATTTGTACAACCATTTATGTACTTATTCCCCTTCAAAAGAAGGGAAATCTCTTCTGGGTCTGCGTGACCTGTAGGTAGGTGGTCCTTCTCCTATCCACTCTTGGTTGCTGGCAGGAGCAGGGTGTTGGGGCATTCGAATATTCTGGGAGGAACTTGCCTCACCTGCTAGGGTTTGCAGGGTTTGTTTAATAGAGATTTGTTGATTCGCCATTTCTTTCATCATGGCTTTAAGCTGTGCTAGGTCATCTGACTGAGCGTGCAACTTGACTTCTATTCCATTGACTCTTTGATTAGCAGCTTCCAAAGAATCATCCATTCTTCTTACGTCTTGGGACCTGGTTTCTGGTGCCATTTTGCTGAGTCCAAAGACGTGTGCTCTGATACCAATTTGCTGCAGGTTAACAGGAAAACTTTGACTAGAATAATGGAAGAACTAGGGAGAAGGACGTTAGAGAAAGAAGAAGAAGGATTTACACGTTCAGGACGTGTTGAGAGAAAGGACAGAGGAGAGAATCTAAGAATTCTGTTATAATTTTTCTACACCCATTCTGTTCCAATCATTAGGGAATTTAAAGACAAAAAATGCAATTGCCAGCGTGGCCTTAATCACGTGGTTATGCCAGCTGGCCTACTGTTATAAAAAATGAAAATGCACAAAACGCAATCGTTAGGTCTTGTATTTAAATTTCAAGCTTTACTGCAGCTTCCTTCTTTTAAGTTCGCGTCTGCTTCCATTCTGTTTGTGACACCTAGTGACAAAGAGGGGTAGCAACCCTTGCACTACACCTCCTAAAGTGCGAGGCTGCTGCTTGGCAGTTGGCACAGCTTCGCCCCTTGCTTTAAGGGATGTGCATGGCGTGACAACAACCCTTGGCGACTCCCTTGCCAGCTAGTAGGGAGTTGGCTGTGTTCACACTTCACAGCACAACTAGTAGTACCAGTAGTGCTGGCGCCGCCAATGGTTGTTTTCTTAGCCACAAGTCCAGCCATATCTCAAAAAATCCAGCTAGATCTGATTGGAATAATACTAGATTTTTTTAAATAGTGAGAGAAATTACTTTTGAAAAAAAAAGTAATTTTGCATATAAAATTAATTCATAATTAATACTAATAACAATTAAAACATGCAATTAACATCCCTAATTGTCTAACGATGACTTTGATATCACTGTTGGGTTTCTCAAAATGCATACACACAATGGAAACGATAAATTTAAAATTTCTTAAGAGTTCCAATAATCCTGTTAGACAGATCTAGTGTTATTTCTGTACTGTATTGTATTGTGTCGAACAGTAAATAAGATGCATAACATTCTATTTATACAAAAACCTGAAAACTCTATAAATGATAAAATATCAATTTGCCTATTAAATAATATCACATATATTATTTTAGGATATTTTATATATTTATTTAATCAAGTCACCACTTGATTTTTTTTTAGATCTAGAATTATTATCTTCTGTATTAATTATATTCTAGTTCTTAATTTCTAAAACTTATTTATAATCAAGTCACACTTGATGAATCATTTCATTTTAATTTATAACCAATGGTTCTTATGTGTGTGACTCATTAGGTTCCCTAATAAGTTGACCCAAATATAAATCATAATCCTAAGCAAAATAAGATTAAATAAATTAAATAATTTAATTTATTATCAATTCAATAATTGATTGATTTATATTTAAAGATCAAGTATAATGTCTAGCAACTTGTCATGATCTCCAAAATATTATGAAAATTATAAGTGGTTTGACTTAACCTTTCAATGACCAATTTCTTAGTGTAGTTATTATGTTTTCATCAATAATATTCTAATTTAGACATTATAGCATATAGTATGTTTACTTTGTTAAATTATTTTTGTTATCAACATTATAGTAATTGATTATTTGAATAAGATTTAAAACTCATTCCAAATCTCATTTCATCTTGGCTAATGATTTCACAATCAATACTATTTGAGAATAAATGAAACACTTTATCTAATTTACCTAGGATGATGAATCATTTCTTGATTACTCAAATACATTCATATAGTTTATCTTATACCTTGTTACCCTTGATTAGAACAATGTGTAATCAGGATCAAAGCATAACACTCCATATATAAGATAACTTATTGATCTTAAGTCTAAAAATCACTTACACAACTGTCATGTGAGCCTTTCTATAAACATATGTGATCTTCGCATATAAAATTCTCATGTGTGTCAGTTTAATATATATATCATCTGACAAGCACATATATATTAGTTCTAGGTATTCCTCATATCTCAACTTATGAGAGCAACAATTTCCTTTCATAAAGAAAAAAAAAAATAATATGTACTGGTATCAACAACTCTAATTAATATCTAGTCTTAATAGAACATTGACCAGAAATATTTAGGAATGATGCTTTAATTCAATAAGAATCTCATAATTATAACAACTTTATAATTTCCTTTGCAAAATATTTTTTGTCCTATGGACTTTATCTTTACTCTAGATTTATTAATTAAATAATAGATTCATTAATGAAATATAAATGAATATTAAAGATAAATAAAGTGTTTATTAATAATAAATATGTTTTACATGAATAAAATCAGTACTACATTTAACCAACTGATTAGTTACAGGGCATATACACTAACACGACGCGTGTGCATGATGGTGCAGCGGTTAGGCTGTGATGAACTTTTTTCTTCTATCCCCTATTTTCTCTCTCTTCTCCTTACCAAAATATAAAGGTATCATGTGATTTTTTTGTATCTAATTTGGTCATCGTTTTTCTGATTGCTATTTGTTTTATTTTTTATTTTTTTATTGATTCTTTTATTTCGTCCCGCATCAGTTGGTTTCATTTAATTTCTATATCAAATTTGATCTTCATTCTTTTGATTGATTTTTTTTTTCATTTTTATAATTGAGTTTTGTTTTCTATTTCATCCCTCATCATTTGTTTTCCATTTATTTTTATGTTAAATCCGGTCCCATTCTTTTTATTACCATTTATTTTGTTTTGGATCCTTTTTTTAATTGTATTTGTTTTTTCAATTTCATCTCTTGCTATTTTATTGATTGAGAATTTTGCTTCGTTGTATTTTAGGAGTTTCCTTCTATGAGGTTACTCTCGGGTTCATGACTGGGGTCAAAGGTTTCAAAGGTTAGTACGAGTTGACTTTGGTTTTTTAGGTCATTTTTTAAAACTGATTTTTTTTAATCTAATCCTTCAATATTTGATTTATTAGGAATTATTGTTTGTGTTTTTTTTTTCACTTTCCTTTCTATGAGGTTATCTCAATCCTATATTCATGGTCGCAGGGTTGGTGGGTTTACTCAAGTCTTTATTTCTTTTCATTTTTTTTTAATTTTTTTTCAGTTTCACCCTTCAACATAGTGTTATTTCATAATTGAGCTTCATAATTATATTCAATTTGTTATCAAAGAGGTTACCTCGGTATAATCATAAGGTCGCAAATTTGGCATGGTAACTTGAATGGGTTCGGATCATGTTTTTTTTATTTAATTTTTTTTCGTTGTAAATCTTTTTTGTCAGTTTATATATTATCATTATATTTTTTGATATTATTTAAATTAGTTGAGTTTTTATTAAATTCAGTCAAGTGAAAAACCTTTTTTTTTTTTAAATACTTTTTTTAAGTTAAAAAAATTAGACTGATCTATCTAGTTCTTTAATAAAGTACCCTCCCGTGAAAACAAGATAAAGATCACAAGCAGGTAGGTGTCACTGTTTTAGCAATATGGTTGTCGACTCATCAGGTATCGTTAGCTTTATTTAATTTTTTGTTTCGCTTTGTTCACTGCTTTAAAAAGCATGAATTAAAAAATAAATGGCACAAAAACTAACAATTTGACTTTTTAATTGGTTATATATATATATATGAATTACTAGTTTAATTCTTCTTTTGAATTGTAAGCATGAGAATGTCAAAGCGCTGAAGTTGCACTGCATATAATTTCTTTTCAGAGACAAGAAAATACTTATTGTTTCTAAAAATGAAAAAATTATTTTTATTTAGATTAAGAGAAAAGGCATGTTGTTAGTTAAACTTTTTTCTTGAAGTGAAATCATCATATTTAACAATTTTTTTTTAAAAAATACTATGCCGTACTTAACTAAAGGGAATGGTGAGTTTGATAAGTTAGATATTCGTATCTTTGGTTCATTAGTGTGATAACATGTAGAATGTAAGATTAATATAGTAAGAAATGAAAAATAATTTTGAAGTTTTTTTGTCCAAGTCGAATACTGCATTTATATTCACTATACCAAAATTTCAATGGTTGATTGCAATTCTTTTTCACCCTAAAGAGCGAAACAATATTTTTCAATTTTTTGTTTATTTCTTTTTCAATAGTCGAGTTACTTCAAATTTAGATAATTAAGGTTTCTGAATGAATGTATTTGAAAAAGTGAAAATAGGTGAATATTAGTCTTAAATAAAATAAACTAGTTTGTGGCTTTATTTGTTGATGTGTATTTGTAGGTAATAAAATTTCAGGTAGTCTCTCGTATAGAAGATGTATTGTCAATATTTTTTTAAATCATATATAATGAGCATGTTATTACCTTTTTTATGCTTAACGTTTTTAGATGATGAAGAAAAGGTCATTAGTGAGTAATATAGATAGGAGCGTTGCTGGTTCTTTTGGAAGCGATTTTGAGGACCATGAGTCATTAGATGCTAACCATAAACAGGCTCCTGAGGCACATGCATCCTCTCTTGATGCAGGCTCATCGAGTGCGATGCCGACCCATAGAGAAGGTGTCCGTTCTGAGTACGATGTATTTACTAGGAAGTATATTGCTAAGTGAAAACCCGACCACAACAAGTAAGTTTATTTTACTTTCCTGCATGATTAAAAAATAAACAACAATGGATAATGTTTTAATAATTAATTTCAATGAATGAATGAGATTTCAGGTTTACAAATGTGGAGGCTGCTCGCACGATAACATCGATGATAAAATCATCGATGGAAGTGCCATTGTTTCAGTGGAGTTAAGTTTCCAAAAATCTTGAATGGAAGCCTATGATTGATGTATGGTTTGAAAAGTTCAAGGTTAGTACATACATAAATAATTTTTTAATTATTATTTTAATTCGGTTAGTTTTTTTTTTAATTTAATGAACTTATTATTTTTTAAAATTGACGTGTAAGGAAAATTTTTACTGGGAGCATGCTAACAATACTATTGTGAGGATGGTGTGGGAGAATCACAACGCCATCAGGTAAGATTGAATTCAAAATATTCTATTTTTTTTTCAATGTTCAAATTTTATTTTTTGTTATCTTAACCGATAATTTATTTATAACATATAGGTTGCGTGACTTCTAGTATGATCTGCAAAATAAAAATCAAAGAAATATATAAAAGAAAGGTCTTTTAGGTTGGGAAGACATGGTTATGTGGAGGGATTTCAGTCATCCGCACGTGTCGGAGGCAATTTAGAAAGCTTATATCCAGCACATGATGTTTAAGTGTTTCATGCGGCAATCCGTTCGGTATAGAGAACTAGAACATGAAGATTCATGATACATACCGACGAATCCATTTCATTCGTTTTGCATGCGAAACGCATGTTAAAATTATATTTTATTAAATTCATATATTTTTTTTAAATTGTTGTTTTATATGAAAATTGTTTAACTAATAGTAGCTTCCTTTTGCGAACTACGATTCTTGGATGTGAACCAAGAACAATAAAGCTTTTTGTAGAAACTCACATGCGAAATGAGGATTTTTTGAAAGAGGTGCAACAACTCGTAGATAACCGAGCTTAGAAGTTTGTGATAAGTTAGATTTCAACAAAGTTTTTCTTATGCTATTATTTTTTTTAAAAAATTTACTGATTGTTTTTATTTTTTTTATTTTTCAGGATATTTATAACACTCGATTACAGGAGAGATACGAGAACGATCCTTTAACCCATCCAGAACTCGATCTGGATTTGTGATTAGAAGCTGGATCGTCTATTAGACCCGATAGAAATCGGGTTTTTGGTATCTTAAACGTAACAGTTGAGGATATGCTGATGGGTCGTAGTGTATCGACCGTTGGTTTCTTGTAATCAGGTTTGAGCACCCAATCTTTAGCTATCCAGACAATTGTACTAGAACAAGTTGAAGCTCAGACGACCCGATTTAATGCTGAGATGACCCAAATTAGGTCTGAGATGATTGGACTTAGGTGATTGTATGAGTTGTTGTCAAACATTGATGGTACATATAGTCTACCTCGTTGCCCACCTGGTCTCGGCGAAGATCTACCTCCTCCTCCTTCTTCAGCTTTTGTCCTCTAGATAAATTATATTCAAACTGATATTTTTTTATAACTTTTTAATAAATATTTAGTCTTATGTATTTTATTTATTCTTTTATAAAAATATTAAATACAATACTGATAGAATTACCAATGGAATATAAAATACCAATAGAATTACCAACGGACTAAGTCCCTCAGAAAGTTGTAGAGAGTTGGAAAACATTACATGAATCTCCACTAATGATATGTAAATCATCGATGGGTTAATTACATGGGTACGATGAATTTAATCACAAATGGAATTACAAATGGTTTTTTCTATTGGTGATGTTTCATATGCACCGATGAAATTAATGATGAAATAATGCTGATAAAACTGTTTGTTTGGCTTGCTTTTTCATTTGAAAATCCATTAGTGATTATATTATCGACGTCATGACCGACAAAATATAAATCATCAAAGACAAGTTTTTCAATGGCCAATTATCATTCGTGATTCTGTTGGCAAATGTTTTTCTAACAGAATCAATGTTAAATATCGATGAATTATTCTTTTGGTATTATGTAAAATTCTAGTTATAAGACTTGACAAGTTTAGGGTCTTGGTAAACTTGAACATTAATGATCCCTAGGCTAATACTACCCTATTTAATGTAAATTGAACCTCAAATCTAGCTTGAATGCATGCATAGCAAGATGAATTCTACTTGTTATTTTGGTTAATAAATCAATTCTGATTGTATTAATTTTGTTTAAATGCATTGGACTCCATGATTTCAAAGAAATAAATGAACATCTTTTTTTCATCATGCCAAATCATGTGCTTCACCATGTGATGAAGTTTTGAAATCCAAATCCTTAGAAATAAGGTTTTTTTGGTGGTTGGATTATGGGTTAATAAAATGTTCATTCAATTAAATCTACTCTCTATAGTTAAGAAAGTTGATCTCTTGATGAAAAAATCTTGATACCTACAAAAACATCTCTTTGATAGATTTAAGGACCCTTAGATGCTCATGTTAGAATCTTTATAGAGAGAAGATGTAATAAGTGTGCAAATGAGTATTAAATTCTAAGAATAAGGCTGTTTGTTTTTATTTTGGTATGAATAAACACTTTGTAAAGGAATTGTATGTTTGTGTTGAGAATGGAAATATTGAACCTCTTACTTAGGTGATTCATATGGTATTTATATCCTATGAACCTTGTCTTTTTGTTTGAAAGAGAAGGGTGATGAGTCATTTCACCCATGTAGCATTAATTAAGGATAAATATATTTTATACAAACATTAATGAGGAACAAATATCCCTAACATAATCATTAACGTGAAACAAATATCCCTTGTGTGTGTATTAATGAGATGAAGTGTAGACTTAGCTCTATACGTCCCGTGTCTTATATGCATTAAGTCAAGTAAAAAATCTCATGAGCCAAGTGTTAGGTCCAAGCCACAAGGAATGGCCTACAAGGAGTTAAGATGTGCATCGGGCCCAAGAATGTTGGACAACATGCTTAGGTTCGGCTGCAAGGCCTAAGCCCATGAAGCATTGAGATGTTAGGCATGTGACCAACGCTTGAGGTTGGCTCAACACTTGATCCCATCTAGTGCGCACCCTCACCCTAGCCCGCAAACATTTGGGTCCAGGTGTCAAGCTATGGGCTTAATGCTCTTTTAGGCCCAAGCACGATGCTTGAGCTAGTGCCTTTCTTCTGAGGTTTTTTAGACCCGTTAAAATTGGGTTAGGCCAACAAAAAAATTGTCTAAAAATATTGATAAAAGAGAGAATTAACATATCTTTGCAAAAATTTGTTTTCACTATTCCACATTAATAGGGAGGCTATCTACCATGCATATGCTAAAGTGCTATGGTTTTACTATGTGTTATGAACGTTCAAATCTATTATTTACAAACCATACAAAATTACTCATGTTGCTTCTAAAAACATTACTGAAAAATGTATTCATATCTTACTATATAATTTTGTGTATTGATAAAATATCTATCAAATTAGGTTTAAAATTTGCATGTCTAAATATTTGATAGTAACGAAATAATTCTCAGTTTTTTAACAATTTTTTTATCAATTGATGAGTTAATACTAAAAATTATAAAATATAACAGTCAAATAGAAAAAAAAACATTTCTAGAAATCATTTTTTTAGGATTAAAATGTATAATTAATATGGTATGAAATTAAATTAAAAAGTATACGCATACTTACATATTAAATATAATCAACTGATAGAAAATGAAAAATATTAGCTTTTTTATCCAAGAAAGCTTACAGAATATAGGATTTTAAAATTTTTAAGAGGTAATAATGGAATCAAAACGTTTGCACAATATGCAATTCTTGTTAGTTATTTAGACAACTAGTTTTTTATTGAGTGTATGGAATATCCTACAATCTTAAGGACTCATTCTTTATATATTAGTTTGTTGTATTTTAAAAAAATAATAATAAATACTCTTAAATGATGATCTCAGTATTTGGACCTAGAAAGATAGGATGTCAAGAAAAAAAAAACCTTTTTATCTACCAAGCCAATCCTATGAGGTTTATTTTTAGATAGCCAGTTGTTAGAGCTGTCATCACCAACCATTTAGATATGTAGAATGAATAAAATTTAAAGTTTTTAATATTTTTTTAGTATTTAATAAAAATATATTGGCAAGGACAAACTACGATTGCAAATTGAAAATTATATTTTGTTAGGTATTCATATACAAAATTGTACTATTTTTGATAAACAATATATTATTTAAATAAAATTATTCGAACAAAAACTGAATTGAGAAATTACAAAGAAATCATAGGTTCACATAGAATCATTCCAAAAACGAAAACATTTATATTGATACCAAAGAGGGGCAAGTTTGAACTTGTAAAACAAGAGATAGTTTTTGAAAGAGCTTGCTAATCTCCTAAAACTTAGCCAATAATTTGAACTTAAATTGAATAGCTGAAGTCCTGTAATGTACTGCCAACACACCCATAAACCATCCTGAGACATTTATATTGATACTAAAATTCAGGATATCTTTATAAATGTGACTGACAGAATGTAGTGTAAAATCTTCACAAATTATTTACGTTTTTTATTGGATAACCAGTGCTTTGTCAGATTAGAGAGTAAATTTGAGTGCATGGAACTTTCATGAGAGCCAAAACGACGAAAACGGGAACAATATTTGCGTCCTGACAAACGGAGGTGGGCATTTTAACTAAGCATGGAAATATACTTTCCTTTTTTCTGTTGACAGAATTAGTAAATTTAACCCATTTGCACCATTATCTGTGCTACAATGCCCATATCATTGGCAGTGGAAAGGGAAGTCATGGCATGGGAAAGGGTTAACAGTACCACGTAGCAAAGCTCATCACAAGAAGGAGAGGAGTAGTAGTAATATATGCTACCTACGTGCTGCGTGCTAAATAGCAGTTTTAGCAAGGACAAAACTACCATATAGATCATGACAAAGTTGAGTTTTGGATAAAAAACGATGCCCAAGCACTTATCTAACAAGAAATTAGGAAATACAACGAGAAACTGAGTTGAAGATCAGTTAAAAAGAAGCAAAAAAGAAAAAAACCCAAAAATATACACAGATTCACACAAGAAGCACACACAAACATCTCCCTAGTAATTATGCCACATTAAGCCACATTATCCCTCGCTTCTCCTTGCTTCCCTTCAGACTCCGAGGCAGGAAAATTACCTGGATGGACCTTCTTCTTGCCCAAGCACTTATCTAACAAGAAATTAGGAAATACAACGAGAAACTGAGTTGAAGATCAGTTAAAAAGAAGCAAAAAAGAAAAAAACCCAAAAATATACACAGATTCACACAAGAAGCACACACAAACATCTCCCTAGTAATTATGCCACATTAAGCCACATTATCCCTCGCTTCTCCTTGCTTCCCTTCAGACTCCGAGGCAGGAAAATTACCTGGATGGACCTTCTTCTTGCACTTTCCACTGGTTGAAGCAGAACCACCAACTTTATCCTCTTCAACGACACTCTCTCCTCTTCTCACTCTTTCCTCCTCCATTCTCTTTATTTTCTCCATCTGGCGTTTCTGCTTCACGTAGACTTCAGCACAAGCAACTCCAATTGAAGACATATTGGCTTTGAAAAGTGAAGAGCTAGCTAAGACAAGAAACTAGCTAAGAGCTAAATGTGTTCGGTTCTGGGATGGAGATGTTGGCTAGCTAGGGTATTTATAGGCGTTTCACGAGGCCTTAGTGAGCTAGCCAACACTAGAGTATGTGTTTCAAAGCTGACTAATCTTGCATTATCATAACGTTAGAAGGCGGTTTTAGAGCACAGATAGAAGAAAATAATGGTGCTGCATGCACGAAATTCTTTTTAAGAGAAGCAGTGGATCGATGTTACATTTTAAAATAGTGGCTCTTCTTTTAACAGTGGTTTACTTGTGGCATGCCATTTTAGTATCACAAAGGCACCACATCATAGCTATGGAGAGGAATGGTGGGTGCGTAGTTGGACGTCAATGGGGTCAAATTTACTTGGCAGCCACGAATTTAATTGATCCTTTAATAAATTAATTAATTATATGGCCAAGTGGCTAGCTTATCTGTCAAGGTCATATAGAAAATGGTTCCACTAAATTATTAAGGCGGTGATTGTGCATCCCCACGAAATACAGTAGTTTTTTCTCTCAGTTTTTTAGATCTATTTTTTTTTTAAAATTTTGTTGGGTTTAACTCGGGTAAACTCGGATTGTTTTATTGTATTTTTTTAAATTAATTTTTTATATTCAATTTTATCATTCAACAATGAGTTTATTAGAAATTATGATTCATAATCTGTTTTGATTTGCTTTATATAGGGTTATCCTAGTCTCATGACTTGGATCAAGGGTTTGACAGTTTAACCCGAGTCGATTCAGTCATTTTTTTTGTTTATTGTCAATGAGGTTATCTTGATCTTATGATCCAGGTCATAGGTTTAGCAGGTTAACCGAGGTTGACTCTGATCATTTTTTATGTTTTTTTTTTCAATTTCATCCTTCAATATTAGGTTGGTTGAGAGTTAGACTTCATAATTAATATTGATTTACTTTCTATAGGGTTATCCTAGTCTCATGACTCAGAGTGTGGATTTGACAGGTTAACTCGGGTTGACTCATGTTTGTTATTTTTTTAATTGATTTTTTTTTCAATTTCATTCTTCAACATTGGATTGATATTTAAGAATTGTGTTTTATAATTTGTTTCTATTTCCTTTATCTGAGTTATCATAGTCTCATGACCTGAGACATGAATTTTTCTGATTTATATGGGTTGACTCGAGTCAATCCAATATATTGTTGATTCGACTCATGAATTTTGTTGATTTTTACCGGCCGTCTTGGTTGTTTTTGGATCCGCCAATTCAATCGGGTCACATCAGGTCAACCCGCATATGGTTTTTTTTTTTACTAGAAAAATGTTTGCAACATTGTTGTTAAAATCATGAGTTAACTTGTAAAATTATACGATTTACGAGACAACATGTATCTAACGTGCAAAATCAGACTACAAACTCGAAAATCAGTAAAATCAGACTTGTGTAAAATCGGTAAACTCAGTTTGATTTTACGAGTTTGCTAAATTTGTAATATGAACAAAGTCAGGTCCAAATTTGGTCTTAAAATATCTGCTGACTAGTTTTACGAGATTGAACATATCTTTCAAACCGTACATTGGATAGAGCTAAAATTTTATAGGAAAATATTAGACACATGAAAATATATTGTGGTAAATTTAAGGTCAAATAGAGTTCGAAAACATAATATTTCAAATGGTCAAAGTTAGTTGACGAATCTTGTCAAATATGTCAAATTAGACTTTCGTGTACTGTTTGGGATATATCTGGAGCTACCGGTGGAATTTTACTGTGAATAAAGTTGGGCTGGAAACTAGACATTTAAAGCCTTCCAACCATATATCGTAGGCCTAGTATTTTATCCAGACGAGAGAGAACGACATGTTTGAAATCAAGACTCAAATATGCCAAGAATATGCAAAAATTGAAGATTTGGGCTATATGGAGGAATTTTAACATGAAATTTTTTTTTATATTTTTTTATTATTTTATTTATTTTTGAATAATTATTTTGAATTTGATTTTTTCCCAGCGCATTAGACATTGTTTAGGGGTTTATTTTATTATTGAATTTATGTTAGTTAATTACTAGTTTAAACTCATTAGCTTGCAACCCATAATGAGTCTGTGATGGGAACAACCAAGTTGTCACCAAGTTCATGTGTACTTTCTACCATTCAATGATTTCCTTGTATTGAGAAGTTTTGTTTTGAGACTTTTTATTTTTCCATGTCATTAATTTATTGATTCATACTATCTATCTCTCTTATTTTATTTAGATCACTCATTGATTATAATATTGTTGACTTACTTTATCAGATTTTAATGTAATTTAATTTCTTAATTACTGAAATTGTCAATATGTAATTAGTTAAAAAATTACTTACGATTTTACGATTCAAATTTCTGATCCGAGTTTATACTGTATTTTTCGTGTCGTGTAAAAAAAAACATTTTTGAAAATCTTGGTTAGCAATGCTTGGATATTTCCTTTTATGTTAATTTTTTTTTAATCCGACTTGCAGCATAACACGACAAACAATTTAGTTTATGTATATACCGTATAAGGGTGTACCACATATCTTTTTTTTCACCAAAGAAGATACTTGGAACTTGGAAGTATAGTTCTAATCGATCAGTATCATCTGTAATTGTCCAAAACATGGTAGTGAAAAATACAAAACGAAGCATTCTTGTTAGAATAGTTAGCTTGGAATTCAATGAGACAAAATTAAACAAAGATTATATTGAGAACATTATTTGATATGCAACTTGCAGTGTTATATATGGCATGGTGGGTAATTATACTAACATTTGTGGTTCAAGTCATGATGGGGAAAGAAGTAACCTAATAAGCCTAATTAAAGATTGTAGAAGTGGCAAAAGAACTTGGCAAATGACATTGCAATATGAGTTTTATAAATCATTTAAGTTATAATCTTAGCAGTGATAATGCTAAAAAAACATACGGTCACCATAACATATGCTAATGACAACCATTACTGCTCAGCCACATCTCTATAGTCTATAATAAAGTCTTACATGCAGTGCTTCAAGATAAATTTTCTTATTAATTAGTGTTGTTATGATGGAGAGAGAGACGCCATTTGTGGTGGAGAGCTTTCACAAAAAGCCGCTGAAGTTGCATACATTATACCTACATCAGAGTACAGACGCTGGATAATGAACCAATTTGTGGTTCCCTAGTGAATATAAAAACTATAATGCCATTATATAAATGACCCAACTCAGTTTGAAGACATATAAACGGAAAATATAATACTCTTCACTTATAAAGTTCAAATGACAAGCACATA
This sequence comes from Populus trichocarpa, assembly GCF_000002775.5. NCBI lineage: Eukaryota > Viridiplantae > Streptophyta > Magnoliopsida > Malpighiales > Salicaceae > Populus > Populus trichocarpa. The sequence goes on along the minus strand of NC_037291.2, from coordinate 11,142,127 downwards.
TAAAGTTATCTGTTAAAAACAGACCGTTTCCCCAATTGGAAGCGAGCTTTTTCTATGGCGGAGGTGTTTCAGCCTATACTTTACTATGTAAATGTTCTAAACCTAATCAGTGATAGCAACTGATCAATCACTAAATACTTTCAAATTGCATGTATGGTATACGGCCTAATTAAACTTTTTATCAAGTTTATTAGACGAAGAGAATTCTAAGAGAAGAATGCAACTTCGTCTTCGTTTGATGGTTTACGTGGATAAAGTTGTACAGCTATCCATGGAGTACAGACACCCACACCCACACATCCTTATCCACTCTCTAACAAACAAATCTTGTGAAGTGGTATTTGAATTTTGAATGGTTTCTGCTGTCTCAGCCGAATTAATTACCAATTTTGAATGGATTCTGCTCTCTCAAAAGAATTACCAAAACATTATTGATTTTAGAAATAAGTAATTATGATCTTTGTGAAAGAGTAAAGAATGGTAATTCATTGTCCACACCTTTGATTCTATTAATCGCATATTGTCTACATCCAAAATAAATCTCATTGATCAGGGGTCATAAGTGTTAATAGTGGTTGTTTGCTTAAACCAAGGTCCATTAGAGAAAAGGTTAACCATTACTCTTTTTTTTTTTCTTGTTGGCTTATCAGTTGCCCTTATAGTCTTTGAAATTAAATGCAATTTAAAAGGCTAATGAATTTATTCTCATCAAGTTATAGAGCATAACTGATGAAAATGTAAAATGTTATATTTTTTCCTCTTTAATGTTTAGTATTTTATACTTATTTGGTGCCTAAATGTACTTATTTTTTTTATATTTTGATTTAGTTACCTAAGTTGGCCTTAGTGTACACACAATCTTCAAAGAAATGAGTATGCATCACTCGATGATAAAATAGAGAATACCCTACTTGAAGGGGTAATATTCATTCCCAGAAGCTTATTTTGTTATCTATATCATCTCGTGTTGTAGTCTTTCTTTTATAAGGAGTACACGAATAAGATTCAGAGGAAGATAAATGGGGGTAGCCACTTTTATGGCTAAGACTTATTGAGGCTATAGTTTTTTACCATTAGAGTTCAAGTCTAGAGCATCCAGTTAAGAATGCTTTTCATGGCAGGAGTGGCACCTTTGAAGGGTTGGAGAACGTACAAGTGTTCTCACACCTACTTTCTTGCATGTTGTTCTGCCTTATTCTTTTAAGAAACTGAAGAAGTATATGTACCCTTATTGATGCATGTAGTGGAACTAGGTGTTATACCCATTAAGAAAGTAGAAAAGCATGAAGCTATTGGTGTTTAGCTAGAAAGGCTTCAATGAGGACTTTTATTTAATGTGAAATTTGTTGGAGATCTTAAGGGGATAATATATCTATAATAGGGAGGTTGGTTACCCTTCCATTTCCTAGTGTTTCTAAGTCATTAATGAGGGAAAGAACTTTTAAATGAGGTATAAAATTGGGTAAAAAAACCATTTTGATTCAATATAAGTTAGCATGATAAACCTGTAACTTGGATAATAAGGATCGAGTCAACCCAGATTAATTTGTCTGATCTGCGGTCTATGTTATGAGATCAGAATAAATCGATATACAAGAAAACAAAGAAAATCACTCGTGTTAACTTTTTAAACCTGTGACCTGAGTCATTAGACCGAAAACACCCTATATAAAAAAACCAAAAAAACCTAGTTCTCAACTAATTAAATGTTAAAGGTTGAAATTGAAAAAAAAAATTATTCAAAATGATCCAAAATAAAAAATAGCAATTAAAAGAATGAGAATCAAAATTGAAAATAAAAATAAATTTTATTTTTTATTATTAGTGAAATTGAAAAGAAAAATTAATTTAGCAAAATGACCAAAAAAATAATTAAAAGAATGAGGACCAAAATTAAAATAAAAAATAAAAATAAATTTATCAAAAGGACTAACAAAAATTAAAACAATCAAAAGAATGAGAACTAAATTGAAAAAAATAACAAATTACAAATTGGGATTGAATGATGAAATTAAAAACAAATCGAGATTTTTAAAAAGATCCAATAACAAAAACTAGAAGTAAAAAAAATAAGGATCAAATTTGATATCTATATAAATTAGAGGACAATTTTAAGATTTTGCTGGCATCCCCACACACGTCGTCTTAAAAGGAAAAAAAAGGACACCATAACGTTTCTAATGACATGATAAAAGCTGGTGTTTTGCCATTAGGAGGCACAACAAGCTCCACTCGAAGGGCGCCGTGGGCTTCCGTTGCATACACCAATAACTTTTTATTTTTAAAATAATATTTTTTATTTATTAAAATACCTCATTTCTCTTGAGCTAACCTAATAAAAATTTTTTAACTTTCAAGATTTTTGTTTATTTAATTGAGCTCTTAAAATGCAAAAAAAAAAAAAAAAAACTTATTTATTCCTAATTAATTTAATAATAACTAATAGACTTTGTAAACAAGAATAAAATTGATGTTGTTTAGATGTTTTTTAATAGTTTTGAAATGTTAACGTAAAAAAAATTATTTTAATACATTATAAATTAAATATTACTTTTAAAATATACATTGCACCATATTATCAATCACACATCAAGTCAAGTGTTGAATTAGGATTGAATTACATTCAATTATAGTTTTTTTTTTTTATAAACTCTCTTCACCTGCAATATATAATGGATTCACAAGTAAAATTAAATTAATTCATAATGAAAATCTGAAACAAGCTCAACCATAATTACAGAAATAAATCCATCTAAGAAAAGAAAAGTATTAATGGCAAATCGAGAAGAAAACAGCTTCGCTGTCATAGTGCTTGTCGTTCTCAAGCAGGCCAAAAAGTACTTCATGTCCTGAAAACTAAAACGATCCCTGCAAATTCTCATTCAACACCCACTTCGTGGAAATTAAACTACAGAGACAGTGCAACAACTAGCACTGACCATAGAAAGAAAACTTTAGAATTCAAACGAGTAAAGATAAACAAAGCTAATGGCCATGGAGATCATGTCAAGGCAAAGTCAGGATCAGATCAGTGTCGTGCAATGGAAGTTACAATGACTCATCTCTTTCTTGCTAGAATGGGCGGTCAAAGCACACAAAAAAGCTAAAACAAGCACCAATGAATGTAGATAATTAACTAGTTTACTGGCTAGTGCTACTATGCTAATCGAATAAAAAAATTTTGAACATAAAAAAATATTAAACCATAGGAATTATTTGTTATCATTATTAAATTTGATCAAACAAGTTAATATTGAAACCTCTAGACCTGACTCTTTGTCTGGACCAAGTTTAAAATTAACCCACGTAAAAGTGGTCTTAACGTGATGCAGTCAACTTGGTATATCTAAAAGCAACTTGAATGACGGTAAAAAAAAATATGATTTGACTTTAAAAGAAATTTCAAGATAACCTTTTTCTTTTGAAAAATTACATCGAATCTCCTATAGTTTGATCATTTTTTTACTTTACTTTTGTTTTTTAGACAATTATACTTTACATCCTTCATCAATAAAAAATTTAAAATAAAATTATTTTTTTTACTAGAGATCCTCTTTGGGGTCGAGTTGGTGGTTGGATGGAAACATTGAAGCATAAATCCCATTGAAGCATTGACTATATCAAAGGAATTTAAACAAAGAAAATAGAGCTTTGTAGAAGGATTTAAGGTCAATTTAGCTATTGATTATTTTTCCATAAAGAAGAGCCTTTCATATTACTCGTAAATAATAGCATTGTGTTCAATTACTTCTCATTTTGTGCTTGTACTGATATACAAAACATGGAAAGAGTTGAGGCTGTAATGGTTATAAATGGCATTTGATGATCTCATAGAATCCAATATGCTCAGGAATAGGGTTTAAGTGTTTGGAGAGTGAATGATTACATGTTCACATAACATTTCATTCCTTGAAATGCAAATAGTAGAGGATTGGTGGTTGAGGTCTTAGTTCTTGCAAAACAATCCCTTTTGTAAAGTTTTAAGACCCTCTGATGATTAATACTGACTTTATAGTAAAGGATTGTAATAAATAAAGAAACAAACATTAAACTTTAAGAACAATAATGTTTGTTCTTGGTCTTTTGTGATAAATGCTTTATGAATCATTTACTTGGGTTGTTTGGAGGGTATTTATAGCCCTTGCACAATGAACCATATCCTTTTTTTTTCAAGGGATCAAAAGTCTTTTTCTCTTGAATATCTTAGTAAGGAAGAAATCCATTACATCAACATTAATATTGATAAGAATAACTCTTTCATATCAATAATGTCGATTGGAATATATCCAGCTCCTAGAGGACTTTCAACCACCCAAGGATGTCGGGAAATAATTACCCTAAGCTTTTAGCATCCCGGGTTCAAGGTCTTAGGGATAGCCTTATGACCTAACATGAGGTTAATAGAGACCATCGACTATATATTTGCATCTGGAATGATTCTAAACTAAAAAATGTTGGGTCTAACACCTTTCTAGCCTCAAATACAATTAGGCTTCGTGCATAGTCGGGCCCAAGGGAATTAGGTCATGCTTCTTGCCAAACTCACAGGCATTTGGACTCAGCACATAGCTAAGCTCAAGGATGTTGGATCTTATATCTTGCCAAACCCACAAACATTTAGGTTCAAAACGTAGTCGAGCCCAAGGGTATTGCGACTGACATCTTGCTTGCTGTACTCATTAGAATTTGGGCTTAGTACATAGTTGAGCCCAAAGGTGTTGGGTTTAACATCTTGCCAGACCCATGAGTACTTGGGATCAACGCGTAGTTGAGCCCAATAAAGTTGGGTCTAACATGTTGTTAGATGCATAGATGTTTAGGCTAAACACGTAGCTAATACCATGGATATTGGGCCTAATGTCTTTCAAGACCCACAAGCACATAGGCTCAGCGCGTAGCCAAGTCCAATAGAATTGGGTCTGATATCTTACTAGACCTACAAGCATTTGGGTTAAGCATGTAGTTGAGCCCAATGGTGTTGGGCCTGAAGTCTTGCTAAACCCATGAGTGCTTAGGCTCAATGCGTAGCCAAGCCCAATGAAGTTGGGTATAACATCTTGCTAGACCCATAGGCATTTGAGTTTAGCACATAGCTGAGCCCAAGGATATTGGCCTGACATCTTGCCAAACCCATGAGCGTTTAAACTTAGCACATGGCTACGCATTGAGCCTAAGCACTCGTGGGTCTAGCAAGACCTATAGGCATTTGAGTTAAGCACATAGCTGAGCCCAAGGGTATTGGCCTGACATCTTGCCAAACCCATGAGCGTTTAGACTTAGCACATAACTAAGCTCAATAAAGTTGGGTCTGGCCTCTTGCGAAACCCACAGGTGTTTGGGCCTAGCACGTAGTTGAACATAATGATGTTGAGTCTGACGTCTTGCTAGACCCATGAGCACTTGAGCTCATCGCATATTTAAGCCCAATATAGTTGGTTTGATATCTTTCCAGACTCACAAGTGCTTGGGCTGAGCCCAATGGAGTTGGGTATGATATCTTGCCAGACCTACAAGCGTTTGGTCTTAGCAATCGGATTAGCCCAAGGGTGTTGTGTCCCCACCTTATCTCTGACCCTTCTATTCATGGGCCTTTCAAGAAAGTGAGTTAGGCATACATTATGTTGATCCATCAACACTCATGTGTTTTGTATTTGTCAATACAATTTCTTTATTACTCTTATTTAGGGTTTGATTTTTGTTTAAATTATAGAAAGAATAAGAGAAATGGAAGTTGAGGGACTAAAAATGCTTTAGTCTTATTGTTTCAATTACTATAATTTTTTTTTCCAACACCTTTAAGTTTTTTATTGTTATTTGTAGAAGAAGAGACTAAAGTGTTAGATGGAATGCATGGAATTTGTTAAGGAGCTAAAGGAAGAATTGTTAGCAAATCAGCAAAGGTATGACCATGATGATTTCATTAATGGTAATTGCAATGAAAAGGTAATCTTTCTGTGGAATTTGTTCTTCTTGAGAATGGAGTCTTATGACTTTAATGTTTAGTAGTAAAATGTTTACTGATGTCAGATATTGAAATCTATGAATTCCAATTAGGACTTAATCCTTTCTCAAACATTATATTACATCTCGTTGTTACTACTAAAGCTTGCGTGGATAAGAATAAAATGAATAGGCCACTTCAGATTTGAAGGGGGTAATATGAATTCGAGTTCCATAAATATCTTTTGGAGGTGATGATTTATAGACATAAAAATATTCTTTAATTTTATGGCATGTGTGTTGATGAAAATCATTGACACTTATTGTGCATGTTTAATATTGTGGTGCAGGTTACTTTTCAAAAGTGTTTCACTTAGAAATGTATAAAAATAATTTTTTTCATATTTTTTTTTATTTTTAACATTAATACATCAAAATCATTAAAAAACATTAAAAAAAGCATCACTTGATGTTTTTTAAAGGCAAATGCTCAAATTAGGGGTGAGAAAAAATATAAAAAAACCTATTAAATCGAGAAAATCGAAAAACAATAACCGAATCATGAAAAAAAACCGATTAAACCGATTAGAATTTTTAAAAAACTGACCGGTTCAATTCGGTTTTATAAGCCTGAAACCAAAAAAACCAAACCAAACCAAACCCAAACCCAAACCCAGAAAAACCGAGCCAAACCGAATCAAACCGGAAAAAACCGAGCCGGTCGATTTGAACCGATTGTTTTCCCAAAATAACCGACCTGAAACCAGTCAGTTTGAACCTGTTTCGGTTTGTTTTTTCAAAAAAAAAAACTAGTTTTGGTTACTTTTTTTTTTAATAAAAACTAAACTGAACCGAAAATGATCACCCCTAATACAAACGCAATTGGAAACTCACTCCCAAATAGACATGAAATGAAGGTTTATTTTGTGTTGTAGAAAAAGTGTTTAATGAAATATCACTATAAAAGTTTTAGGTCTTTTCTAATTTTTATCAAAGCTGTAATATTAGCTTGATATCAAAATAGTAATTATCAATTTAATAGCAAAGTTGTAATTTTAATATTGTAAGGGCTTTTTAGTCATTGATTAGAAAATAATAGCAAACTTGTAAATAATCCAATTCTTTTGTTGACTTTTCTTTTTGCGCTAAAACTTGAGAATGTAAAGTGTTATAAAGATATTAAGTTGACGATATAAAGTATAATTTCTCAAACAATGGAGGCAAAGTGAAAAAACGATCAAACTATGGCTTAGTGTAATTTCCCCCTTTTTTTCTCAATACTAGGACAATAACATATTAGATCGACTTGAGATTCGCGGTTTAGCCTACCAAACTCGCGACTCGTGTCATGGCCTCCATTAGATTTAATAATTTTTTTAAAAAACTTTTTTTACTTAATGATATGATAAAAAAAATATAGATGTTTGCAAAATTAAGCAATAATCAAATAATGTGATGTTTGTTTGAGACTATGATAATTTCATTGAAAGCAAACCGAAACAAATTATAAATACTAATTCAAAATCAACAAAATACCGAAGGGTGAAATTGAAAAAAAAAACAAAAAGGATTTACTTGAAAGAAAGAAAAATTATAAGATGGAATTTAAAAGAAAAAAAAAATGAAAAAAAAAGGTCTGGCTTAGTGGGTCAACCTTTAAACCTCCATATCTGATTCCTTACCTAACTCGAGTTTAAAATTAATCTATATAGGAGTTCCTTAATGTGACCTAGTGAATTTGACGGGTTCAAAGGCAACTTTGATGATCGGTAAAAAAAACAGGGTTTGCATTTACAAAATTTTAAGATGATTTTTTTTAATATTAAGATGACAATATATTAGATTGACTTGATATTTGTAAATGAACTTGGGCTTTTTAGCTTAACCTGTCCAATTCGTGACTCGGATTATGGACTCCACTAGGTTAAACAACTTTGTCGTTCTTTTTATTTTATTTTATTTAATGATATGATAACAAAAATGAAAAATCGCAAAATTGAGCGCCAACTAAATATCAGGATGTTTGTTTGATACTGATAAAATCTCATAGAAAGCAAACTGAAATAAATTATTAATATCAATTTAAAATTAACTAAATATTGAATGATAAAATTAAAAAAAAAATAAAAAAATTCAATGAAAAGAAAAAATAATTTTTTTTTATTAAAAATTGACGGCTTGTAAAGGAGCTAAGTCTCCCCATTCTTTTAGTAGAGAAGTTAATAGACCTAGCAACAAGGTGAGTTAAGAGTAAAACAATTGATCATAACATTAACATTGAATGTTATTTTCATGGGGCTAATGAATTTCAATGGGCTTAGCTTGTAGAAATCTGATTATTAGGTCCAACCATCCAATTGGTGTAGCAATTTGCTAGTTCCATCATAAGCAAAGTTAGAGGTTGAGATCTACATAATTTCTTATCTCTAAGAAATAAACCATTTTTCTCCTCCACCTAAGTAGTAATCATAAGTAAAGTTAGAAGTTAAAATAGTTTTTTTGATATGACAATGATAATCACAACTGTAAATGATGATGTCACAATCCCGTATATGTTAGAGGATGAGGGTCTTAATCGGTTATATAGCATAAAGATCACCTCTCTCATTAAGAGATGCTTTTGCATGGACAAAACATATCAAAGAACTATCCCAACTTAAAAATTTAAGCTATTAGGTGAGGCTTCAATTTATGATTTATATTATTTTCTAACACATTCTCTCAAGTAAAAGTCTTTTGGGCTTGAAACTTGCACATATCTATACTACCTTGTGCTATTAATTAATTTTAATTAGAAGAGAGAATGAAGATGGTGAGATTCAAACTTATAACCATTTGGTCATCAAGGTTTTGATATCATATCAAAGACCCATTTCAACCCAAAAGCTTAAGCTATTAGGTGAGACCTCAAGATATAATTGATATTAATCTCTAACAAAACCTCTACATGGATAAACCTACATTAACTAGAACAATATCTCTTGGAGAGACTACTGTGTGCGGATTTGGACACACATTATCATTGCTGCTGTCTGAGACGAGATTCTTAGGCAAGGAGACGAGATTCTTAGTCACTTATATAGCATAAGGGTCACCTCTCTCCCCAAAAGACGCCTTTTCAAAGACAAAATTTGCTATGTGGTTGAACCCATGTTAGTTGGGACAATACCTATTGGGGGCCTACTATATGCAAATGTGGACACACGTCATTATTCAATTGCTAACATTCCCACATATGACACCCACGATGATGTGTGTCTACATCCGTATACGATAGACCTTGTAAGAGGTATTGTCCTAACTAATATGAGTTCAACCATGTAATGAATTTTGTTTTTAAAATGGTGCCTCTTAGAAAGAGAGGTGACCCTCGTGCTATGTAAGCGACTGAGATTCTCGTTTTCTAGCTGATATGGAATGGTGACATCATCCATAGTTAAGAATTGCTAATGCAGGTTTTGCAGGTTTTCAATAATAATTGCAATTATCATTGTCATGAATCATTAGTAATTCCGGATAAATCTTAGTTATTTTTCAAATTATAGATTTACTAAATATATGTACAATTAAACTTGGTAATTAAATATCATATAAAACATTCATTATAGTTATAAAAAAGAGTGAAGAAGTGTGAAAGATAAACTTGGAATACCAAATCTTATTAATAAGCAAGTGATTACATATTGGATTATTATTTTGACAATAATGATCAATAAAGACTGTTATGTTATTGTTAAATAATTGTGTTAATAATCATTATTGTTGCGAATCATTGTTTCCAGTATTATAACACCGAGTAACCACACAAGTTTCCATTGACTCCCTTTCAAGTTCCTGTAATTTTGTTTTTACAAATAGGGAAAAACCCAAACCCAACAAAACAAATAAAATACAGTAAGATAATGTTTGAGTCAGAGATAACGATTGTTTTTTAAAGTATATTTTATTTAAAAATTTATTAAAATAATTTTTTAAAAAATTTATTTTTGATATCAATACAATAAAAACATCAAAAAACAAAAAAAAAATTAAAACAAAAAAAATAAAATTTTAAAAACTCTGGTGAAAACCCCCTCCCCAAACACCCCTTAGGAGAATTTATCCCACTGTGCCTAAAATACCTTGTACTAACAAAATCCTTACGCAGACGCTCCGTGATCAAATATGGAGTCTCCAAAAAGAATTGTATGTCGTTATAAAAACTAACTCTCATTATACTATACTATTAACAATTAAGTAATAGAGATTATTGGCTTACGATACAATTATTTTTTAAATATAAAAAAAATATTTATACATTGCTAAAGTATTTTGTAGTAGTAAATGTTTTTAAAAATATATTGGGGTTGATTTGAGGTAACCATTCTATTTGGCAAATCCAAAAATAATCTGGATGACTGGTAAAAACATAACTTTGCTAAAAAAAATTCAAGACAATATTTTTTTTAAAAATAATTTAAAATGACAACATATTGAATACCTAGATCAACCTGAATTAATCTGTCAAATCCATATTCTAGATTATGAGACCGTGATAACCATATAAAAAGTAAATTAAAACAAATCATAAAACATGGTTCCCAATCAACCTAATGTTGAAGGATAAAATTAGAAAAATTCCAATTAAAAAAAGAGACAAAAAACAACTCGAGTCAACCCAAATTAACTTGTCAATCAAATTATTAAGGTCATGAGATCGAGATAACATCATATGAAGCAATTAAATTAAATTATGAAGCACAATTCCTATCTAACGCAATATTGAATGGTAAAATTGAAAAACAAATCAATTAAAAAGAAAAGAATAAAAAAACCTAAGTCAATCTAAGTTAACCCGTCAAACACATGACTCGAGTTATAAAACCAGCATGACCTCGTAGAAAATAAATCAAAATAAATTATGAAACTTAATATTCAATAAATTCAATATTAAAAGATAAAAAAAATAAAAAACCAAAGTACTTTTCTAATAAATCATGATTTAAGGAGGTAAATAATGAATTCACCTTACAATTTTATTTGAATTTGATGAATATTGATCTAATCCGACCCAACTAAATGAGTTTGTTTTGGATAATTATCTTATTCGATGGGTAATGAATAATGTATGAATATTGTCAAATTTGATTTAAAACCCGACCCAAACCTAACCTTTTATATATATATATATATATATATATATATATATATATATATATATATATATATATATATATTATTGAATTCAAAAAATAAAAATGCACTTTCAAATATGTATATTATTATTTTATTTTTTGTTGAAAAATAAATAATAATTGGATAATAGATATGTTTATAAATACCCGAAGCTTAAGGAATAACATATAAATATTTAAAATTTCTACCTACTAGATAATAAATAAAATATAAATATAAAAAATCTTGACCCAATAGATACCCCTCCTTTAGTTTTTGCTAATTAGTTGTTCTAAAGCGGTAACTTTAAAACTATGACGAGTTCTAGAATCATCAAACATAATTTTTCATGCGTTTTACCTGATCCTATACTTTTCACGAGGTGCATCTAGATGTGTTGATTTTTATGACAGAAAGTCCAAATCGATCGAGGGGGAAGTGAAGATAGAGCAGTCGTAACGTGACTCGGCCCCTAAAATTGACCTTTATCATCACTTTGACAATAACGTATTTGGACCAAAATTATTATCCAAAAAATAATGCTAATGCCAAAGTGCTTTATTAGCACCTCTACCACTTTCTTTGAGTGACTTTTTTGTTTTAAAAAAAAGCACTATTAACTACTTTTTTTTATAAAAAAAAAAAACACAATCTATTTTTTTTTTTTAACAAAATAGCACAGTTTGATGCACGTCGAGCTTGAAAAATATGGTAACTTAAACTATCACGTTTCCAAACTACGACATCTTACCAAATAAAAATTTGTATATCTTCTTATTTCTCTCCAAAATAATCACACCTCAAACCTCTTTTCCACTATTGTCAGCCCAAAAATCATCGTGGAACGACTATTTATAGCCTTCTTTTAGTCATTTTTAACTTAAAATCGCCGTCTCCATCACTACCACAATACTATCACCACTCCCTAGTAGATTAATCAAGGTAAACATTCTATATTACTCTTACTTTTATGGGTTTCATAGTTAATTTGTTATTGTTTGAGTTTTGATTGGATTATTGTTTAGGGTTGAGTTTGATATATTAGGGTTTTTTTTTATTTAAGCTAAATTAAGAGTTAGTTAATATAATTAGGTATGATTGCATGTAATTTATGATGCAAATAATATCAATTAGGTATAAATTAGATCAATTAGGTTTTGCGTTGAATTTTGGGACTAATTATCGTAATTGGGTATCTTGTTTTAATTGTGATAAATTAGCTTTGAATTGTTACAATTATAATAAATTTCATGGAATTGAGCATGAAAGTAACATTAATTAGGTAGAAATTAGTTCAATCACGCTTTGTGTTGAATTTTGAAATTAATTACTGTAATTTAATATCTTGTTTTAATTGTAATAAATTAGCTATGAATTGGTGCAATTATGATTCATATCATGCAATTACGCATGAAAATAACATCAATTAGATAAAAATTAGATCAATTAGGTATTGCATTGAATTTTGAAATTGATTATCGTAATTGGGTATCTTGGTTTAATTGTGATAAAGTAGCTACAGATTGATGCAATTATGATTGATTTCATGTCATAGCATGATAATAGCATCAATAAAGTATAAATTAGACTAATTAGGCTTTGCATTGAATTTTAGAATTAATTATCGTATCTGGGTTTGTTTTAATTGTGATAAATTAGCTAAGAATGGATGCAATTATGATTGATATCATACAATTTAGCATGAAAATAACATCAAATAGGTAGAAATTAGATTAATTAGGCATTGCATTGAATTTTTAAATTAATTTTTGTAATTGGGTATCTTGTTTTAACATTAATTAGGAAGAAATTAGATCAATTGATGCAATTATGATTGATTTCATGCAATTTTATTTAAATTATGTCCAAATAATCAAAATGAATTTTTATTTGTAGAATGTCTTATTACATGTTTATGTTATATCATTATGGTTATACTGTTATTCCCGATGTGAACAATAATATAACTTACAATGGCAGAAGCAATGTGTTATTGAATGCTAATTTAGGCATGTCGCTAGAAGATATTAAAAAAGTTATATGTCAAGTAGTTGGGTGGAATTATAATGATGTTGAAGTTGATATTACTTTGAAGTGTCATGTTAGGGAACATCTATATTATCCCATACCAATTTTATATGATGTGAGTTTTGGGACTATTATTGAATTGTTCATCCGATGTGGATTGAACATGACAGAGTTATATGTTGGTAGTCAACCTAAATAAATCAGCTCCTCCTCTAATATAGAGTGTGATCTAACTCTTATCTCCATCTCCATATCTACTCGAACAGGTAGAAAAGAATCACAGTCTTCTAGTCTGTTTAGGACAATAAAAGGTGGATTAAACTTGTCATTGATGCATGATATGCTACAAATAGGTGATCAAAGTATGTTTGAGAACCCATATGCTGAGCAACATATGTATAACTCCTCCAAGCCTAGTAACAATAAAGATGATGGTATTTCAGGTTTGGTTGAGACATTAAATAATGATGATGATGATAATATAAAAGGACTTTTTATTTATGAATTTGAGGATGATACTGGAGTTAATGACATGGCTTTTAATATTTGGACACTTAGTTATAGACATTTAATAAATTATAGGGTTGAGTTTTTTTGGAATATTAGTATTGTTGAAGGTTTACCTGTTTGAGAAATTATTAATTTTCATTAGTTCTTAATTTTTATGTTTATGATTTTTAGCATTTAAGTTAAAGCATTTATAAGTGAACGAAGTCAACATTGATATGTTGTGTTATTACCAAAACCAATTACTGTTATATAAGTAACAATAGAATAATTTACATGAATGTGCCTAAAAACCAAAGAAAGAAAATAAAAGAAATATTAGTTTAAAATGGGAAAAAATTGTAGTTTTTATGCAATTCACCCTAAATCAAAAAGAAATTTTAATTATAAACTGCTTAAATTTCATTTGTAATTGGATAGCAAGTTTTAATTGTACATCGACAAGAGATTTGATAATTCTTAATTAGAGATTTTATTTTAGACTTTCATTTATTTATTTTTCTCTTAAAGAATGAAGTGAATGTGATAACTCACACCACACCAACCTTATTGTCCTTACCATTTAATATGTGTGTAATCACATCAAAAATTTAAAGATTTTATTTTGGGGTTTGGAGTTTGAATTTTAAAGTTTAGGGTTAGTTTTTAATATTTAGTGTTTGGGTTTAAAATTTATAGTTAGTTTTTAAAGTTAAGAGCTTGGAGTTTGGATTTTAGGGTTAATGTGAATTTGATATTATAGTACAATTTTGTTTTTAAAAGTGTTTTTTAATTGAAAATGCATTATATTTTTTGACATCACCACAATAAAATCATCTAAAAAACATCAATTAAATGTTTTTCAAGCGAAAAACAATTTGAAAAGCACTTTAGAAAGCATATTGTAATGGAAAAAAAAACACTGCCTAATATTTATTGTTTGGGGCTTAGATTAGGATTATGGTTAGGAGCTTGGATTAGGATTAGAGTATTTTTTAAAGATTGTATTTAGAGTTAGCTTGGTGTTTGGTAAATGTCACAGTTCCCAAACAAAAACATCTCTAAATATCACATTCGGGAACCACAATATATTTCAAATTATGTTATTTCACTAATTTTTTTATTATTTGACCAATAGTTTTTTGAATGGTGCTAATAAGTGAAAATACCCTTAAACATTTTGATAATTTTTTGAAAACACTTTGAAAATCATTATTTTGATTTTTTTAATTCAAATATATTTTGAAAAGTATCTTACATATATTGAAATACTTAAGCATTTTTAACTATCTTGATTTCTTCCACTTATTTGAATTTTACATCAATTCAGTCAACTTCAATATTAATTTAGAATCGTAATTAGAATTCTAGGACTATATATTTTTTTTAACTGAACCAGGAAAATTCTACCATTTTAATTTTAATATATTTCCTGAATTCCACATTTCACCACTTAAGGTCGGTCACGTGCATTCTCCACAACTTTGGGTGAACATTAAATGTAGCAAAGCTTAGGGAACTGCACCTAGCCACATTCACTATAAAGCCTAAAGAACACTGTATAGTATTATCGTACTGTAAAGTTTCACATCTCAACTTCTTCATTAGCACCAGCCATGGCCTCTCTCTCTGAATTCTTCTCCCACCTCTATACCATGTCCATAGTCTTCCTCAGTCTTCTACTCGTTGAAATTGTAATTCTATTCCAGTCGGTCATCGGAAGTACCTTGAAGTCCAATAAACCAATAATTAGCACCACTCAGTATCTTAAACACATGGAAGAAAAAAATCCAACTATTTCTTACAGTGAAAAATTGACGAGGCAACAAGATTCGATGGAATGTGCTGTCTGTTTGTCCAAATTTTCGGAAGGCGAAAGTGTGAGGAAATTGAATTGCAAACATACATTCCACAAGGATTGCTTAGACAAATGGTTACAGCAATCTTTGGCTACATGCCCACTTTGCAGGGCTAAGGTTTTGCCAGATGAGATTGTAGCCAAGTATGATCGGATGCAAAATCAGATAGGGTATGATGGGAGTGACGAGGAGATGGCGCCCTTTTTGCTATCTGCACTACATGGTAATGGTCTGCAAAGAATATTTTAGTCTGTAATTCGTGTTGAACAAATTACTTGTTCTTATATTTTATAAACCACCATATAGATGCATTTCAATATGAACTTTAGTGGATGAGTTTCTTTAGATTTTCTCCTATAATTTTAATTTGCTACTGTATGCTTATACAGGTAATTCAATTTATTGTGGAAATCAAATTAATGAAGCTCTTTTCAAATGTCCTCTGCTGCAAAACTTTTTAGAATATCCATAATCTTATAGGAAAGAAAAAGGAGAAAGCTTGGATTTTGATGCGGACCCACATTATTTTTGTTGTTGTTTGTGTGTATGACAATAGTTATTTGTCTTCTTCTAACTGTAGAAACATTTCTTCAAGTGGGTCTTGGAAAATTCCGAGCATATCTATCCCTTCAATATAAATGGGTTGCAATTTTCTGGTGCAAATTAGATGAAGCTCCATGTCCGTTGGATGCCATCTACCTCAAAACTTTCTATACGTAGCAGTGATATCCTTATAAAAATTACTCTAACATTGGCTTGTCTTCTGAATTTTCTTCCAATCTGCAGCAATACGATGGCGACAGATTGGGTACCAACTTATTTCGCATAGCCGAACCCGAAACACCTGTGGGTAGCATAACCTGTTTAGCAAATTATATATGCAACTAAGAATCTAAGATCCTTGATATTAATTAGAAAATATAAGAATGAAATTGCTAACGGTGATGATAAACGATTATTTTATACCAGCTGGTACCAAGCATCCCATATCAGCTTATCTAAACCCTTTATTTAAACCTGATGAAATTTGATTCTTTTAATACCATATCGGATATGGTCGTGAAGCCTTTAAGAATGAGGTTGTTTTTTGTTTTTTTTTTTGATAACCCGATGTGTCCGGGCCAGCTTACGCGCACACGACTAATTTCCAGGCCCACTAAACACCCTGCAAACCTAGTGGGCAGGTAAGACACCACGGGAGTGACAAACATGCACAGAGAGTATCGAACCCGGATACAGAAAAAGGGAACAAATCTCTTCCCCTGTTAGGCCACGATCTCAAGTGCGAGGTTGTCCTCAAGTGCGAGGTTGTTTTTTCTTACACGGCTGAGTGACGGTGATAACTAGATTTTTCAACGTACCTTAATTGAGATGGTGACCCTCCGATAATTAATCTAGTATAAGAATTAAAGAGTTTTGCCTGAAAAGAAAATGACATGGTAATAGAGCTATATATTAAAGAAATAAGAAGAGAGAGGATGAGAGAGGAGGTTGTTTGCCTTAAATCCGAAGCCATAAAGTTGTTTATATAGCTACGAGTCTTTAAAGTTGCATGGAAAGAGAGGTAAAACTGATTAAGAGATAAGCGTTTTTAATATGTACCTTGGTAGATGTGTTTAGTGATCAAATTTATGGATGGTTAAGGCAGCCAGAGACGCCTGAAGTTGGTGGCAACATTAAGTGTATCCTCCACAATCTCTGTGGCTTTCCCTTGCTTATTCTAGGCCTTTTGGAGCCCAGACAAACAAGAATGCTAGGAGTTACAGGAGCAGCAGATTAATACACCATTTATACGATGAATTGAATCGAAGAAGCTATACTAGAATGCAATGTCTTGTTGCATGATCTTGCTTGATTGGAAATAAAGAAATAATACATACTTCAAGAAATCTGATGGGGGTGTGAGGCACTCTGAAAAAAAGACCGTCTGTCTTATTTGATGGCGAAGACTAGAAGAGGGGTGGATGAACACGTTTAACAACGTTCATAAATTTATGGCGCATTTGCTTGAAACTTTCAATAGTACATAAACGTTAAATATGTTTCAAGTTCGTTTAATTACACCTATCAAAATTTCATTTGCATAAATTGAAAGTCATGTGTTGAAACGCTAAACCTAAAGTCGTTGGTTAATTTAAATTCTGTATTTAATAATCAATTATCACTTACTACTTTTTTCTTTGAGAAGACCTCACTTGTGGATGAGCTTTGAAAGCTATATTATTTCTTGTGACGAAGTCAGCTAGAAATCCAACATGTGAAAGATAAACATGATTATTAAACAAATTGTTTGTTTTCCTCTTCTTTCATTGTCATCTACTGCTTATAAATGTCACCCACTTAGCTGAAAATTCTATATTGGAATGAAGAATATCCTCTCGATGTGTTGAATATTCTTCACTCCCGCACTTTTATATAATAATAAAAGTGTGTTTAGTATTGAAATAGATTTTGTAATTGTGGTTTGGAAAATATTGTTTTATAAAAAATATTTTTTTTTTAGATTGGTTTAATATTTATATATGTTTGGTTAAAACTGTGATTGAAATGAAAATTGAACAAAAAATAATTTAATATGTTTGATTAAGAATGTTTTTCAAATTAAGGTTATATCATGAAATAAAGATATATATTAATATTGATGGTTTTTAATTTAAATATTATAGATTTAACTACTGTTATTATATCATGAAATAATTAATATTTTATATAAAATATTTTTTATTATTCCATTAAACTATCTACAATTCTATCACGTACAAAATTCATCCGATAAGGACTACAGTTTTCATGGTTTTTTGAGCATACAACAAAATCAAGTAAATATCATCAGGAACAAAATTGGGATTATGATCAAATTTTACAAATGTTACGTCATCATGTGATCTCCTTCTAATTTATATTGTGTCATTGAATACTATTAAACACTAGTTTTTTTAATAAAACACAATTAAAAATAAAAAATGGATTTTTTTTATTGGGTCAGACCCGGTCCAATATATTTAGGTTTGGGCCGAACCCAATCCAACCATGAACAGTGAAGATGTTCTCCACTATTCACTCTTGTAAAGTGAACAGTACAGAGTGAATTAAGGGGGCGGTTGTTTCCTGAAAAGTGGTTTTCAGGAAACCATTTTTCAAACTTTCCTGTGTTTGTTTGCCATTAGAAAAGTTGGTCAACGGAAAACACTTTCCAGTCAAAGAAAAATTTGACTTGGTTTCCAGGAAAGTGTTTTTCTTTTATTTTGGGCGGAAAACACTTTCCGGAAGTTGTGAAAAATTTAGAAATGTCATATTATTTGCCGATTATATCAAATTTGGTCCTCAAACTTTTGATTGCTATATACATTTTTTGTTTTGAATATTTGTTTTTCAATTTCATCCCTTAGAATTTAATTTTTATATTAACTTTGGTCCTTATTTTTATTTTGCTTTTTTCTTATCATTTTTTAATTGAAATTTTTTATCTATCAAATTTGGTCCTCATTCTTTTGATTGTTACTTATTTTATTTGAAATAATTTATGAAATGTTAATTATTATTATTTTAATTTCTTCATCTTTCAATTTTTTTATTTTTTATTTGATCTCTATTATTTTGATTATTATTTATTTTATTTGAGATAATTTATGAAATTATATGTTTTTTTCAATTTCATTCTCATTCAACTTTTTAATTTGTAAGATTTGTTCCTCATTATATTAATAAACTTGAAAAAAATAAAACATTAATAAGTTATTTTCTAACTTATTTTTCATGACATAACCAAACACTGGAGAGTGTTTTCCAACTTATTTTCCATTACACTACCAAACATCAGAAAATACTTTTCCGGAATTCACTTTCCAAAAGAAAACTACTTTCCAGCAAACAAACGGGGCCTAAGTCAATCTCCACATACGGCATAAGAAGATAAGCAACTTAAAGTTGCTTTGGATTAACCTGCATTTAAAATGCAAATTAAATTGGATCCCACAAACAGTAAATTATGTTTTATAATTTACCAAACAATTTTTTTTATGTGGTTTGCTTCAAAAGCAAAAACAACCACATAAACAAACACCCTTTAAAATTTGAAGGTTTTATCCATGAGAGATACAAGAACTTGATAACCGAGATCATCATTGATCACAGAAACAACTTAGCATAACATTATTATGCCTACAAATAGAATTCTGTGCAAAGAAGCAAACAACAAACAGAAGAAACATCAACTATTATCAAAATTCCAAAACTGTCGGATAACAGTAAATTCTGGGCTTGTAATGGTTTCTTGTAAGAGTTTAGAGCTGTGTGTTTTTAAAAATCATAAAAACAAGAACTTTGCAGTCACCGAGGCTTTTTAGTATGGCCTTTTGAAAATAGCTTTGGATAGTGACAAAATATTTATTTTGTATTGTGCATATCAAAATAACAGTACAAGACTCGTATATAGCTATCAAACTTAGATTTACAAGGAAGGTAAATATATAGATTTAATGATCATGAATCATCTATAATAAACAATATTAAATATGAAAACTAAATATAATTTAATATCTCCTTCAAACTCAGGACAATAAAGTCCTTATGAGCTTAGTTTGGATGCTAAACCTTGAAAGTAAACAATGGGTGGGTACTCTCTGAAGACAGAGGCGGAGCAAGAAGAAAAAAGTAAAAGGGGGTCAAATTAAAAGAAATATTTTAAAAAAATTAAAATTTTAAATATTTTACAAAGGGAGAGGCTGGGAAAAATTTCCTTGCAGGAGCCCGGGCCCCTGCCAGCCTCCCCCTGCCTCCGTCACTGTGTGAAGATATATACAAGAACTGAAAGAATCATCTAAGAAGAAACGATAACTACAGGTGTCATAAGGGACATTTCGGCAAGATGATTAGGATTTATCGGGTAAAATAGAAAAAGAAGTTGATAGTTAGTTTTATAGTAATTAGAAACACTAATTAATAGTAAAAGATTCTAGATAAGGAGTTGGTTATGTTAAATAAAAGATGAAAATTATTCTAAAATATCTTACCTGAGATAAGCTAATGCATTTGTTTTTAAAAATAAATGATACCTAATGTACTTTCATGCTAAGAACTTGTCTAAACTATTATGTGTATTTGTTATTAAAGGTAAAAGATTATAAAGATCTAAAACAGTGATTTGAGATTAAAGCCCAACAACAAAGCTTAATTCTTATTTTTAAATTATAGGCATTGAACCTAGAAGGAATAATGGATGATAAGTTGGGCTTTGGCCCATTTCTTTGGTCTAAAATGTATCCAAAGACCACTATTCACACGCAACGGGTTTTTGTGGTGGCATGTTGACCTAGCACAATCTTACTTGTAATGATAAGGAGAAGTATATCGGAAAATAAATTGCAAGCATTTCACACATGATAAATAATATGTTCATTCATATATTAGAAAAATATCTATAAAGTCTGTCAAAGAATCAATTCAACTTAATAGCTTAAGCGGTTAGGTAAAATCCAAAGATATAATTTATATTATTCTTTAACAAATTCATATCAACCATCTTTTCAAAACAAACTTTTGATTTTTATGTGTAAACAATAAAGTTTTAACTTCTAGAGAACAAGATTCTTACAAGGAATGTATCATTCTTGGATTAACTCTATGATAAAAAACAAAAATAAAATCCTTTATTTATATTTTTAAAAATGACAGATTTCTAACTTCTCGAGGGCAGGATTTTTATGAGGAATATACTATCCTCAGGTTGATTCAGTGGCGGAGCCAGAATTTTTTAAATGAGGGGGCAAACTATTAACAAATATTTGATATTATATATTATGTAATATATAGATATGCATTATATAGAGAAATTAATTTGAAATATATGTACTAACTCATATCAAATAAAATTAATGTAAGAATACTTTCAAAATGAAAAAACTAACTTGGGTTAATTGATTTTTTTTCACAGTTTGGTTTTTTCAGTTATTTTTTTTTGATTTTTTTGATTTAATCATTTTTTCGATTTTTTTCTTACCTCTAAAGTTAATAATAGCTAATTTAGATTAATTGATAACCAACAAAAAAAAAATTAAATCTGCTAGATATTATTAATATTAATATAAAAGAAATTAAAAAAAAAAGATTAAGGGAGCAATTGCCCTCTCATTACCCTACGTAGCTCCGCCCCTGGTTGATTACTCGATAAAACAAAAACATAACCTTTTAAAAATAAAAAGGTTTGAACTTGAGATCTTTAAGAGGATTGTACCATTCTCGTATCGATTATTTGATAAAACAAAAAATCAACAAGCAACCACACCTGGAAAATTAAAAAAATAACATATGATCATATCGTTGAAATAAAATAAAAGCACAAATTTTACAATAAACCAAATGTACACATTCACAAGTAGAATTTTTCCATTAAAGTTAAAAAATTATACCTTGGATAATTCAAACTCATCCTCCCAACACAATTATTAATCCCAACATAATCATAGCTTGAAAGATAAATCCTCGACGGCTTCTTACCCCCGGTTTTCCATGCAAAAACACAGTTCCCAACCCTTCAAATATTAAACAATACATATAAAAATCAACAACATATTACAAATCATTCAAAATAGACAAATCAATGCATTGGTTTACAAATATGACCTTCGAGAGCTGCTAACTTAGGCCGAAGACTGTTGGAATTGGACTGGAACAATGAAGTTGCGTGGCTTAACGTGCTGTCACTATTTTCGACGTGCGGGAGTACACTCTACCACTACTGGGGCGCGTCTCTTTTCAGCTCAGGAATGCCTTCTTCGTTTCTCCTCCCTACTCCGGTGATGAAGTCCACCGCCACTTGAGAAGGGAAATCGGGCCAAGGAAATTTCTGGTTTTTTTGTTTTCTTTCTCTCTTCACGTGCTTTTTCTACTGCTACTGCTATCATCATTGTTTGTTGATAGCGATGCCATTTTTGGATGGGTTTTGGTGGAGCTGATCGGTAGAAGGCGGTGGTAACTGGTTTGGGTTGTGCTTTGTTGTGGGAGAGTTGTGAGGAGAAAAATGTGTTTTGTGGTGGTTGATAATGCTATGATGATTGGCAGTGAAGGGAGAGAAATATGAATAGATGAAAGATGGAGACATGGTTGTTTCTTTAGCTGAAATCTGGCAAAGAAAGGCTGAGAATGATGAAGGGAATAGAGGGTTGCTGAAGATTTTTCCTTAATTGGCTATTTTTTTCGGACTAAAATACCCCAGTACCTCTTACCATAATTACTTAAATTTATTTGATTCAAAATATAATAATATATGTATGTAAATTTACTATTAAAAATACTGAAATATCCTTGCGCTAGCTGTGTTAATTTTTTTATCCTTCATAGTATTTTTATTATTTTACTATTAAAAAAATATTAAATAGACTAAAATGCTCTAAACAAATCAATAATTATTAACACACCGTGTGAAAACATAAAATTACTTCTAATTTAAAAACAAGTATTTAAAAAAAAAACAAAATAGTCATTATAATATAGTGATGAGTAAAAAAATATAAAAAAGCTATTGCCTTTTGTTTTAGTTGTTTTTGTTATTTTGTATGGCTTACGAAAAGTAACCTTTTATTTTAAAATCATAATTTTAAAAGTTATCTTTTTATAAATAATTTATAGCAAAAATGAGTTACATTATTAGTAAAAATCACTAAAGCAAAATTAAAAAAAAAAAAGGGAGTTGGTATGTTAGAATCAATAAATTAGAAATTAAGATTTTAATTTCTTATTAAATCAAGAGCTTGTGTCTATTTCATGACAGACGGTTTGATTATATCAAAACTTACTTCTAACCAATCATATTTATATCTTCTTTTAAATAAAATAAAAAAAATTAAAAATAACTTAACTCAATTTACAAACTTCATAGACACTGAACCTAAATTAAATTAGTCAGCTAAGAAATAAGAGTTTTGAGCTAGTTAAACTCTTGTTTCTTTGACCATATAACCTTCTCTTTCCCGCTATGTTATATTCTTTTTTATCTGTTAGTTGATTTAATTTACGAAATAATTAAGCAAATCAATTGAAAATGACATGTAGTACTTGAGAGAAATCCCAACTGTGTTTAAAGTGCTCTAATTTAATTAGTTGATTAATATAACTTTTTTTATGTTTTAAAATTTTGTAGCTGACAACGTTTTTAACCACCCATACAATTATATAATTTCTTAAATAACACCTCCTCTAAATTTTTTTATTAATATACAAGGCGATCCAGTCCAGTACTGATTGTATATCTAGTCGTTTCCTTTTAGTGAAACAAGGTTTGAATTCAAGTGGTTGCTATTCTAACATAAGAGGTGTAGCTCAACTGGTCATACTCTAGGTTTGCTCTTTAAATATCACCAGTTCGAGTTTCACAAACCTCAGGGTCACTGGAGGCATATATGGTCGTTAACTTCAGGGCCCGTGGAATTAGTCGAGGTGCGCGCAAACTGGCTTGAACACCCACGTTAATAATAATAAAAAAAAAGTTGCTCTTCTTTATTATAAATTATATAATGGGTAAGAGCTATTTCCTATATTGTGTAGTCTAATTAAGATTTCTTTCAAGAAAAGAAGAAGAAGAAGAAGAAGAAGAATTAGAACAAACCCATTAATTAGTAACCATATTTTTAAGCGCTGATGACTTTCTTAAATACATGTATTCTTCTAAGCTTAGAAATGTTGGATATAGATACAAACTTCATCCAACTATCAATGAGTTATCATAGTGTTTTTAAAACTTCCAAATAGGACTTGGTCTTTTATAAAGTGCCAAAAAATATTGATCCATAAAAAACTTAAAAATGATTGTAGTGATAAAGAAACACTATGTCGAGAAGTGTCACACGTCCCCCGCGCGACATCGGATGGCGATTTTCGTTCGTTTCCTTGTTTTTGGGAGTCGCCACCTAGTATTTGATTTAAGGGTACGAGGAAACCTAGGTGTACTGGTCCTTATCAGACATTCACGGGTAAGGGACATGTTGTAGCTAGGAAAAATATTAGCACCCCTAGCGCACCCTACCTGAGATAAACTGCTTCATGATTTGATGTGATTTAAAAAATTAACATATTGACCAAATTATTAAGGCTTTAATAAATCACTTATTAAATCCCACAATATATACAGAAACATGTTCTTGCATTTTCACGGGAAATATAATATGATTTTATTTGCCCTTAAAATACTTGACCATATGCAAACTAAAACATTAAATTCTTTTTTTGTGTTTTTGATTTTATAATTCAATAACATACATAAAATAAAAACAAACACACACATCACTTTTTATTATGTTTTTTTTATACACCCACATTTACATGTTACAACTCACCAAAATAATAATAATAAAAAAACACAAATAGTACATTAAACAAACCAAAAATTACAAAATAGCCTTCTGAGGAATTACAAAAATTGACAGTTCAACACCTTTCTTGGATCAGCTACTCTAGCGATATCCATGTTTCGCCGAGCAATTTCGATCACTTGTCATTCTGAGGATGTCCATGACAATGTGGCCAATGACCTCATCTTTTAGAAATTCAATTTGCCTTCTGTTCACTATCCTCTGAACTCGGTTCTTGAAATTCTTGCAACTATTCAACTGAATGGCTTGAAGTCCCCCCATGATATTCAAATCTCTTGTTTGGATTATACCACCTAGAAATAGTGGTTGCATGGGATTTAACATACTCGAGGTAACAAGTTTGGAATCTGGCAGATGTTGTTAGGCAAACTTGAGTGGCAAAGGGATCTCAATCTTGACAAAGACAAGTTTATGCTACAACAAGACTTGGCACACAACTAAGGTTTTTCACCTTCAGAGCCTTCTTCTTATTCATCTCTCATTATTGTTCTGGAATCCATGGCAAAACCTTCAATCTTTCACTTCTGTTTAGCTCGTTCAATTCTTTCAACAATCTTCACAATATCATGTCGTTCTTCCAATGTTGTTGTGGTTGGTTAAGGGTTGTTGGAAAACCTTCCAATAGCTAGGTAATCTTGGTAGCGCCCGAAACATGCAGCACCTATTTCCTCTTTGATTCCTTACTGATGGTGCAACAAACAGACACTTGTAGAGGAAGCTCTGCTCTGTTGAAGTTTTAGTCTTCTTCTTGTTTTTTCAGTCCAAATCTGTCTCTTCTCCTTACTTTTGCGTTTTCAAGCTAACACTGATGGGAGAAAATTATAGATGATCTAAAACTACTGCATCCCTTCTTGGATTCCCCACTTGCAGAGCCACAAACAGATTTCTATAGAGAGAGCTCTGCCACGTTGAAGTTCAATGTCTGCTTCTGTTTTTTTCAGACCAGCATCCGATGCTGCTGGATTGGAATGGTGTTCACAATAGAGATGGTTGGAAAGAAGGCTAATGCACCAGGCACAAAAAGCTAGCAGCTATTGGGTGCTCTTGGAAGATATGAAGGCTTTTAACGACTATCAGTGTAGTTGAACAAGAACAAGGGTTGTCATTAGTTGATGATTGAAAGCATTGTTGTCGTTGTTCATGACTGAAAAAGAGAGGTGCAGCTTCAATGGGACGTGGACAAGTAGTGTTCCCACTTAAGATTGTGCAGACATTCCCTTTCCATTTGATGCTCAACACTTGTTCAAGCAGAACTGAGACTAGCAACTTCACCTTTGATGCTCCAATTTTCTTTTGATAATGAGCCTCTATCTGACCTCTTTCTTCATTTTTCATCTTTTTTCAATCAGTGCAATTGACCTCAGATGGGGGAACCTACTTCTCATCCCGGTGCATGCATGACAAATGTATGAACATGTAATCTATATGATGAACTCGCCCTTCGAGGGGTGACATATGGTCATATCTCTTGCATGATGAAACAAGAATTTTTATTATTGCTCAAACTCTACAATAGAAATTTCTTGAGTGATGACCATTATATCCCCCGTAAGTCCTGAATTCAAGATGCTTCAAGAAGGGTTTGCTCAGATGTAAAACAATGTGTACGGAGCATACATCCTAAAGGCAGGTTCTAATCTTTTTAAGTGAGACAAATGGTAGGTTTACTACTTGGTCTCTAAAAAGGGTCTCTCGTTGCCTAGTGATCACCCTCTTGAAGGCAATATGGGGGCCCAATAGGTAATGGGTTGGCACATGTACCAATCATTACCAGTCTAAACACTCAACAAAGAGTTGGGGTTTACACAAACTTAAACCTTGACTAAAAGTCGTAAGGTAAGCTGCTAGTCCCCCAGCTAACATGAAGCTTGTGTGTGCTTTAAAAAATTAAAACATGTGATGCATGAGAGAATTCTATACAATGCATGAATAAAAAAAATAAAACAAAACACGAAAAAAATTTGAACACATCAAAACACAAAGCTTAGTCCGATAATGTAGAAAACAGTACCGTCCCATGTGGAGTCACCATTTTGCCGCACATTCCCCGCGCGACGCCGGATGACGATTTTCGTTCGTTTGCTTGTTTTTGGGACTCGCCGCCTAGTATTTGATTGAGGGTACTAGGAAACCCGCGTGTACTGGTCCTTGTCAGAGATTCACGAGTAAAGGACTGGTTGTAGCTAGGGAAGGTATTAGCACCCCTAGCGCACCCTACCTGAGATAAACTGCTTCATGATTTGATGTGATTTAAAAAATTAACATATTGACCAAATTCTTAAGGCTTTAATAAATCACTTATTAAATCCCATAATATATACAGAAACATGTTCTTGCATTTTCACGGGAAATATAAAGTGATTTTATTTGTCCTTAAAATACTTGACCATATGCAAACTAAAACATTAAATTTTTTTTTTGTCCTTTTGATTTCATAATTCAATAACATACATAAAATAAAAACAAACACACACATCACTTTTTATTATGTTTTTTTTATACACCCACATTTACATGTTACAACTCACCAAAATTAAAAAAACAAATAGTACATTAAACAAACCAAAAATTACAAAAATAGCCTCCGAAACAATCTGGAATTACAGGAAAGGCCTTCTGCAACTGCAGGAATAGTGGCGGCGCGTCTTCTCCACACGCCACCGCCACTAACCCACGCGCTGCCGCAAGAAAATCTAGGCAAGCAGGGGGTCTGTAACGGCTTTATCCCTTCTTCCTTTTCTCGCCGACGGTGACCTGCAAACAAGAAAAAACACAAGCAAAGTTCTGGTTCTTTCTCCTTTTTTCAGATGTGCTTCCTCATCTTTTTTTTTTCAGATATGTTTCACTGCAAATCTTTCTTTGGTTTACGTCTCCATCTCCTTCGCTTCGGGTGGCCGGTGTATGACCAAAGGGCTGCTGGCGACTGGGCATCTTACACGTCGGTGCAGATGGATGGGGACATGCTCGGTTCTGTCGGGTGAAGGAGAGCGAGAGGGAATATCGTCTGGTTGAAGGGTGAGCGGCAGCCTCTGTGGGTGTGCTGCTGGAGAAGGGTCGACCGATCTGAGTCTGTGGGCGCCGCCGTGCTCGGGCTGCTAGTGTGGGAGGAGACGGGGGTCTGTGAGCTGAAGGTGGAAACGGTTGTTGAGCAGAGAGACTGAGTTGTGGTGGTCTGGTCTGTCAGGGGAAGAGAATGGATTTGGTAAGGAGGGATGTCAATCCGGTGTAGAGAGGGGAAAGTGGCTGGGGGAGACGAGAGTTATCTAATGGTCAGCGGCTGGGGAAGAGAAAGCAAAAGGGAAAAAGCTGGGGGGTGGTCGCCTGCTTGGAGAGGGAGAGCAGTGGCTTGGAAAATGGAGAAGAAAGTGATAGTGTTTTTTTTTAGGTTTTTTTTTCTTTTGTTTAGCTGATGGCTCTTCCTCTTTTTTTTCTTCCCCTCAATTTTTTATCCACCCCCTTTGTGTGTGTTGTGACCTCTATTTATAGGCCAAGTGGCTTGGTCCCCAAAACACATTGGTCCCTCAACTTCTTTATTTTTTGTCAATTTTGATTTTTTCTTATTTTTTTGTATTTTTGAAAACGAGCAATATCAACGTCGACTCAATAAGGAAAATCAATGATTGTAAAATTAACGCGTTAAAAGTTGAACGCGTTCAAAATACCTTTGAAAATTTAAATTCTTCTGAGATGACATTGAAAATGCTAAAAACGATGCAAATATATTAAAAATGCATGTTTTGGGGTTTTTATTTTTTTTTTTGCTATTTTTGAT
Organism: Populus trichocarpa; assembly: GCF_000002775.5. Taxonomy (NCBI): domain Eukaryota; kingdom Viridiplantae; phylum Streptophyta; class Magnoliopsida; order Malpighiales; family Salicaceae; genus Populus; species Populus trichocarpa. The sequence continues at coordinate 11,113,523 of NC_037291.2, read as the reverse complement.
TTTTTCCTGAAAATTTATCAAAAACATAGGTTAAAAATTGGATAAGAACAAGATGAACGGGAAACAATGTTTAAAACTTCTAAACAGGACTTGGTCTTTTTTAAAGTGCCAAAAAATATTGATCCATAAAAAAACTTAAAAATAATTGTAGTGATAAAGAAACACCATGTCAAGATAAACCGGGAAACTATGTTTGACTTGCCGAGTTGCAAAACGAACTATTCTTCGTTTTTTTATGTTTTAACGTCATCATAATTTCCACCTTCCTTAATGTGTTGCTATAAAATTCTTCTATTAACATGAATATCATGTGCATAAAATGTTAATAGTATCTTAGTTTCCGACAAACTTGCCATAATTTATTTTTTAGTTAATTTTTAAATTCATTTTCTCTTTCAAAAAATCAAAAATATATTTAGATTAAAAACAAAAAAATCCAAAAAATACTGAAATATCCTTGCGCTAGCTGTGTTAATTTTTTTATCCTTCATAGTATTTTTATTATTTTACTATTTAAAAATATTAGATAAACTAAAATGCTCTAAACAAATCAATAATTATTAACACACCGTGTGAAAACATAAAATTACTTCTAATTTAAAAACAAGTATTTTTTGAAAAAAACAAAATAGTCATTATAATATAGTGATGAGTAAAAAAATATAAAAAAGCTATTTTCTTTTGTTTTAGTTGTTTTTGTTATTTTGTATGGCTTACGAAAAGTATATAACCTTTTATTTTAATTCATAATTTTAAAAGTTATCTTTTTATAAATAATTTATAGCAAAAATGAGTTACATTATTAGTAAAAATCACTAAAGCAAAATTAAAAAAAAAAAAGGGAGTTGGTATGTTAGAATCAATAAATTAGAAATTAAGATTTTAATTTCTTATTAAATCAAGAGCTTGTGTCTATTTCATGACAGACGGTTTGATTATATCAAAACTTACTTCTAACCAATCATATTTATATCTTCTTTTAAATAAAATAAAAAAAATTAAAAATAACTTAACTCAATTTACAAACTTCATAGACACTGAACCTAAATTAAATTAGTCAGCTAAGAAATAAGAGTTTTGAGCTAGTTAAACTCTTGTTTCTTTGACCATATAACCTTCTCTTTCCCGCTATGTTATATTCTTTCTTATCTGTTAGTTGATTTAATTTACGAAATAATTAAGCAAATCAATTGAAAATGACATGTAGTACTTGAGAGAAATCTCAACTGTGTTTAAAGTGCTCTAATTTAATTAGTTGATTAATATAACTTTTTTTATGTTTTAAAATTTTGTAGCTGACAACGTTTTTAACCACCCATACAATTATATAATTTCTTAAATAACACCTCCTCTCAATTTTTTTATTAATATACAAGGCGATCCAGTCCAGTACTGATTGTATATCTAGTCGTTTGCCTTTTAGTGAAACAAGGTTCGAATTCAAGTGGTTGTTATTCTAACATGAGAGGTGTAGATCAACTAGTTATATTCTAGGTTTGCTGTATAAATATCACCAGTTCGAGTTTCATAAACTTCAGGGTCACTGGAGGCATATATGATCGTTAACTTCAGGGCCCGTGGAATTAGTCGAGATGCGCGCAAACTGGCCTGAACACCCACGTTAATAAAAAAAAATTGTTCTTCTTTATTATAAATTATATAATGGGTAAGAGCTATTTCCTATATTGTGTAGTCTAATTAAGATTTCTTTTAAGGAAAAAAGAAGAAGAAGAAGAAGAATTAGAACAAACCCATTAATTAGTAACCATATTTTTAAGCGCTGATGACTTTCTTAAATACATTTTAATTCGAAAATAATAATAGGTATTCTTCTAAGCTTAGAAATGTTGGATATAGATACAAACTTCATCCAACTATCAATGAGTTATCATAGTGTTTTTAAAACTTCCAAATAGGACTTGGTCTTTTATAAAGTGCCAAAAAATATTGATCCATAAAAAACTTAAAAATGATTGTAGTGATAAAGAAACACTATGTCGAGAAGTGTCACACGTCCCCCGCGCGGCATCGGATGGCGATTTTCATTCGTTTCCTTGTTTTTGGGAGTCGCTACCTAGTATTTGATTTAAGGGTACTAGGAAACCTAGGTGTACTGGTCCTTATCAGACATTCATGGGTAAGGGACATGTTGTAGCTAGGGAAGGTATTAGCGCCCCTAGCGCACCCTACCTGAGATAAACTGCTTCATGATTTGATGTGATTTAAAAAATTAACATATTGACCAAATTCTTAAGGCTTTAATAAATCACTTATTAAATCCCACAATATTTACAGAAACATGTTCTTGCATTTTCACGGGAAATATAACATGATTTTATTTGCCCTTAAAATACTTGACCATATGCAAACTAAAACATTAAATTCTTTTTTTGTCTTTTTGATTTTATAATTCAATAACATACATAAAATAAAAACAAACACACACATCACTTTTTATTATGTTTTTTTTATACACCCACATTTACATGTTACAACTCACCAAAATAAAAAAAAAAACAAATAGTACATTAAACAAACCAAAAATTACAAAATAGCCTTATGAGGAATTACAAAAATTGACAGTTCAACACCTTTCTTGGATCAGCTACTCTAGCGATATCCATGTTTCGCCGAGCAATTTCAATCACTTGTCATTCTGAGGATGTCCATGACAATGTGGCCAATGACCTCATCTTTTAGAAATTTAATTTGCCTTCTGTTCACTATCCTCTGAAGTCGGTTCTTGAAATTCTTGCAACTATTCAACTGAATGGCTTGAAGTCCCCCCATGATATTCAAATCTCTTATTTGGATTATACCACCTAGAAATAGTGGTTGCATGGGATTTAACATACTCGAGGTAACAAGTTTGGAATCTGGCAGATGTTGTTAGGCAAACTTGAGTGGCAAAGAGATCTCAATCTTGACAAAGACAAGTTTATGCTACAACAAGACCTGGCACACAACTAAGGTTTTTCACCTTCAGAGCCATCTTCTTATTCATCTCTCATTATTGTTCTGGAATCCATGGCAAAACCTTCAATCTTTCACTTCTGTATAGCTCGTTCAATTCTTTCAACAATCTTCACAATATCATGTCATTCTTCCAATGTTGTTGTGGTTGGTTAAGGGTTGTTGGAAAACCTTCCAATAGCTAGGTAATCTTGGTAGCGCCCGAAACTTGCAGCACCTATTTCCTCTTTCATTCCTTACTGACGGTGCAACAAACAGACACTTGTAGAGGAAGCTCTACTCTGTTGAAGTTTTAGTTTTCTTCCTGTTTTTTCAGTCCAAATCTGTCTCTTCTCCCTACATTTGCGTTTTCAAGCTAACACTAATGGGAGAAAATTATAGATGATCTGAAACTACTGCATCCCTTCTTGGATTCCCCACTTGCAGAGCCACAAACAGATTTCTGTAGAGAGAGCTCTGCCACGTTGAAGTTCAATGTCTGCTTCTGTTTTTTTCAGACCAGCATTCGATGCTGCTGGATTGGAATGGTGTTCACAATAGAGATGGTTGGAAAGAAGGCTAATGCACCAGGCACAGAAAGCTAGCAGCTATTGGGTGCTCTTGGAAGATATGAAGGCTTTGAACGACTATCAGTGTAGTTGAACAAGAACAACGGTTGTCATTAGTTGATGATTGAAAGCATTGCTGCCGTTGTTCATGACTGAAAAGGAGAGGTGCAGCTTCAATTGGACGTGGACAAGTAGTGTTCCCACTTAAGATTGTGCAGACATTCCCTTTCCATTTGATGCTCAACACTTGTTCAAGCAGAACTGAGACTAGCAACTTCACCTTTGATGCTCCAATTTTCTTTTGATAATGAGCCTCTATCTGACCTCTTTCTTCATTTTTCATCTTTTTTCAATCAGTGCAATTGACCTCAGATGGGGGAACCTACTTTTCATCCCGGTGCATGCATGACAAATGTATGAACATGTAATCTATATGATGAACTCGCCCTTCGAGGGGTGACATATGGTCATATCTCTTGCATGATGAAACAAGAATTTTTATTATTGCTCAAACTCTACAATAGAAATTTCTTGAGTGATGACCATTATATCCCCCGTAAGTCCTGAATTCAAGATGCTTCAAGAAGGGTTTGCTCAGATGTAAAACAATGTGTACAGAGCATACATCCTAAAGGCAGGTTCTAATCTTTTTAAGTGAGACAAATGGTAAGTTTACTACTTGGTCTCTAAAAAGGGTCTCTCGTTGCCCCAGTGATCACCCTCTTGAAGGCAATATGGGGGCCCAATAGGTAATGGGTTGGCACATGTACCAATCATTACAAGTTTAAACACTCAACGAAAAGTTGGGGTTTACACAAACTTAAACCTTGACTAAAAGTCATAAGGTAATTTGCTAGTCCCCCAGCTAACATGAAGCTTGTGTGTGCTTTAAAAAATTAAAACATGTGATGCATGAAAGAATTCTATACAATGCATGAATAAAAAAAATAAAACAAAACACAAAATTTTTTTGAACACATCAAAACACAAAGCTTAGTCCGATAATGTAGAAAACAGTACCGTCCCATGTGGAGTCACCATTTTGCCACACGTTCCTCGCGCGGCGTCGGATGATGATTTTTGTTCGTTTGCTTGTTTTTGGGACTCGCCGCCTAGTATTTGATTGAAGGGTACTAGGAAACCCGCGTGTATTGGTCCTTGTCAGAGATTCATGAGTAAAGGACTGGTTGTAGCTAGGGAAGGTATTAGCACCCCTAGCGCACCCTACCTGAGATAAACTGCTTCATGATTTGATGTGATTTAAAAAATTAACAAATTGACCAAATTCTTAAGGCTTTAATAAATCACTTATTAAATCCCACAATATATACAGAAACATGTTCTTGCATTTTCACGGGAAATATAACGTGATTTTATTTGCCCTTAAAATACTTGACCATATGCAAACTAAAACATTAAATTCTTTTTTTGTCCTTTTGATTTCATAATTCAATAACATACATAAAATAAAAGCAAACACACACATCATTTTTTTTTATACACCCACATTTACATGTTACAACTCACCAAAATTAAAAAAAAAAAACAAACAGTACATTAAACAAACAAAAATTACAAAAATAGCCTCCAAAACAATCTGGAATTACAGGAAAGGCCTTCTGCAACTGCAGGAACAGTGGCGGCGCGTCTTCTCCACACGCCACCGCCACTAACCCACGCGCCGCCGCAAGAAAATCTAGGCAAGCAGGGGGTCTGTAACGGCTTTATCCCTTCTTCCTTTTCTCGCCGACGTTGACCTGCAAACAAGAAAAAACAAAAGCAAAGTTCTGGTTCTTTCTCCTTTTTTCAGATGTGCTTCCCCATCTTTTTTTTCAGATATGTTTCACTGCAGATCTTTCTTTGGTTTACGTCTCCATCTCCTTCGCTTCGGGTGGCCGGTGTATGACCAAAGGGCTGCTGGCGACTGGGCTTCTTACACGTCGGTGCAGATGGATGGGGACATGCTCGGTTATGTCGGGTGAAGGAGAGCGAGAGGGAATATCGTCTGGTTGAAGGGTGAGCGGCAGCCTCTGTTGGCGTGCTGCTGGAGAAGGGTCGACCGATCTGAGTCTGTGGGCGTCGCCGTGCTCGGGCTGCTAGTGTGGGAGGAGATGGGGATCTGTGAGCTGAAGGTGGAAACGGTTGTTGAGCAGAGAGACTGAGTTGTGGTGGTCTGGTCTGTCAGGGGAAGAGAATGGATTTGGTGAGGAGGGATGCCAGTCCGGTGTAGAGAGGGGAAAGTGGCTGGGGGAGACGAGAGTTATCTGATGGTCAGCGGCTGGGGAAGAGAAAGCAAAAGGGAAAAAGCTGGGGGGTGGTCGCCTGCTTGGAGAGGGAGAGCAGTGGCTTGGAAAATGGAGAAGAAAGTGATAGTGTTTTTTTTTAGGTTTTTTTTTTTTGTTTAGCTGATGGCTCTTCCTCTTTTTTTTCTTCCCCCCAATTTTTTATCCACCCCCTTTGTGTGTGTTGTGACCTCTATTTATAGGCAAAGTGGCTTGGTCCCCAAAACACATTGGTCCCTCAACTTCTTTATTTTTTGTCAATTTTTATTTTTTTTTTATTTTTGAAAACGAGTAATATCAACGTCGACTCAATAAGGAAAATCAATGATTGTAAAATTAAGGTGTTAAAAGTTGAACACGTTCAAAATACCTTTGAAAATTTAAATTCTTCTGAGATGACGTTGAAAATGCTAAAAACGATGCAAGTATATTAAAAATGCATGTTTTGGGGTTTTTATTTTTTTTGTTATTTTTGGTTTTTTCCTGAAAATTTATAAAAAACATAGGTTAAAAATTGGATAACAACAAGATGAACGGGAAACAATGTTTAAAACTTCTAAACAGGACTTGGTCTTTTTTAAAGTGCCAAAAAATATTGATCCATAAAAAAACTTAAAAATAATTGTAGTGATAAAGAAACACCATGTCAAGATAAACCGGGAAACTATGTTTGACTTGCCGAGTTGCAAAACGAACTATTCTTCGTTTTTTTATGTTTTAACGTCATCATAATTTCCACCTTCCTTAATGTGTTGCTATAAAATTCTCCTATTAACATGAATATCATGTGCATAAAATGTTAATAGTATCGTAGTTTCCGACAAACTTGCCATAATTTATTTTTTAGTTAATTTTTAAATTCATTTTCTCTTTCAAAAAATCAAAAATATATTTAGATTAAAAACAAAAAAATCCAAAAAATACTGAAATATCCTTGCACTAGCTGTGTTAATTTTTTTACCCTTCATAGTATTTTTATTATTTTACTATTAAAAAAATATTAAATAGACTAAAATGCTCTAAACAAATCAATAATTATTAACACACCGTGTGAAAACATAAAATAACTTCTAATTTAAAAACAAGTATTTTTTGAAAAAAACAAAATAGTCATTATAATATAGTGATGAGTAAAAAAATATAAAAGAGCTATTGCCTTTTGTTTTAGTTGTTTTTGTTATTTTATATGGCTTATGAAAAGTAACTTTTTATTTTAATTCATAATTTTAAAAGTTATCTTTTTATAAATAATTTATAGCAAAAATGAGTTACATTATTAGTAAAAATCACTAAAGCAAAATTAAAAAAAAAAAAGGGAGTTGGTAAGTTAGAATCAATAAATTAGAAATTAAGATTTTAATTTCTTATTAAATCAAGAGCTTGTGTCTATTTCATGACAGACGGTTTGATTATATCAAAACTTACTTCTAACCAATCATATTTATATCTTCTTTTAAATAAAAAAAAATTAAAAATAACTTAACTCAATTTACAAACTTCATAGACACTGAACCTAAATTAAATTAGTCAGCTAAGAAATAAGAGTTTTGAGCTAGTTAAACTCTTGTTTCTTTGACCATATAACCTTCTCTTTCCCGCTATGTTATATTCTTTTTTATCTGTTAGTTGATTTAATTTACGAAATAATTAAGCAAATCAATTGAAAATGACATGTAGTACTTGAGAGAAATCTCAACTGTGTTTAAAGTGCTCTAATTTAATTAGTTGATTAATATAACTTTTTTTATGTTTTAAAATTTTGTAGCTGACAACGTTTTTAACCACCCATACAATTATATAATTTCTTAAATAACACCTCCTCTAAAATTTTTTATTAATATACAAGGCGATCCAGTCCAGTACTGATTGTATATCTAGTCGTTTCCCTTTGAGTGAAACGAGGTTCGAATTCAAGTGATTGCTCTTGTTATTATAAATTATATAATGGAGAATAGTTATTTCTGTACCTTATTTGTTTTTGTGTTTTAAAAATGTTTTTGAAAAAACTTGAAATTTTTTTATTTTTTTCTTTGCTTCAAATTAATATATTTTTAGTGTTTTCAAATCATTTTGGTACGCTGATATTAAAAATAATTTTTAAAAAATAAAAATATATATATTATTTTGATACATTTCTGAATGAAAAACACTTTCAAAAGCAACCGCAACCACACCATACATGCCAGCGCTGTTTAACTAAAATGGTAAAGAATCTGGCAAAGAACTCAAAATCTAGGTAAAGAATTATTTTTATTTTTTTGTTATAAAAAGAACACCTTAACCACTCAAAATAAATAAAGGAAATGTAACCATCTAGGTGGTGGTCCAGTGGTAAGAGCTTGAGATCAAGAGGTTTGCTCCCTCTGTGGTCTCAGGTTCGAACCCTGTGGTTGCTCATATGATGGCCACTGGATGCTTACATGGTCGTTAATTTCAGGGCCCGTGGAATTAGTCGAGGTGCGCGCAAGCTGGCCCGGACACCCACGTTAAACTAAAATAAAAAAAAAAAAAGCACATATGAGCATGGTTGTTAATGGGGAAGGCGATGCATCCAGGTTGGTGAAGCGTGGCGGCAACATGAGGTGCAGAACTTAATTTCCATTGACATGTATTTTGTATTGATCACTTAAAAGGACAAAGCAACAGACGGAGACGAATTATAAGAAGTGGCTTTGCTTTTAAAGAGAAAAATAATGAAGCATGCACGTCATTTATTATTAATTAGGAAATATATAATTGAGGAGGTCCGTTGTAAAGTTTTTCTAGGATGCGCTTCCATACCTCTAACTAGTTGTGATCAGTTCCAAACTGGTCTGAACACGTACGAATGAAATAAGATGTCAGCTCAAGTATCCGTTACTTATCAAACTTGTAGCTGGTGTAATTAAGAAGTCTATAACATATAAAATACTTTTTTTAGTGCAATATCAGTAATTTTTAAATAAGTGATTATAATAAATAAAAAAATAAATATTTTTTTTAAGAATAAAAATTTTATTTTAAAACTCATGTCCATGTAGGTTAGGCAGGTAGTTAAGTCCAAAAAAATTGAGTCTAACAGCTCGTCAAACTCACTCCCTATTAGGCTCAGCATTCTTGAACTCGACTTGTAGCCATATTTAATAATATTAGATCGACTAGAAACGAGTTAGATCCGTATCATTTAATCTTGGTATTCTTCTAAGCTTCGAAATGTTGGATATAGATACAAACTTCATCCAACTATTAATGAGTTATTATAGTGTTTTTAAAACTTCTAAATAGGACTTGGTCTTTTATAAAGTGCCAAAAAATATTGATCCATACAAAACTTAAAATTGATTGTAATGATAAAGAAACACCATGTCGAGATGAACCGGGAAACAATGTTTAAAACTTCTAAACAGGACTTGGTCTTTTATAAAGTGCCAAAAAATTCATGAAAAACTTAAAAATAATTGTAGTGATAAAGAGACAGCATGTCGAGATAAACCGGGAAACTATTTTTTTTTTATTAACGTGAGTGTCCGGATCAGCTTGCGTGCACCTCGACTTATCCTACAGGTCTTAAAGTTAACGACCGTGAAAATCTCCAGTGGCTATCATATTAGCAACCACAGGGCTCGAACTTGAGATCACAGGGCTCGAACTTGAAATCACATGGAAAACAAACCCCTTCATCCCAACCAAGAAACTATATTTGACTTGCCGAGTTGCAAACGAACTATTCTTTGTTTTTTATGTTTTAACGTCATCATAATTTCACCTTCCTTAATGTTTTGCTATAAAATTCTTCTATTAGTTAATAGTATCGTAGTTTCCGAGAAACTCATGGTTCAAGACAACTCCTTCACGAAATCCTCGAGAAAAAATATAAATATTACGAGGCATCTAAGAAGCAATTATACACACACACACTTGTTTTTTATATGATACTTTTAAGGATAAAACCTTAAGAATATATTTAGTATCAATTATATACACACACACACACTTGTTTTTTTTTTCAATTTAATTTACCCTTAATTTCTCAGAAATTTTCAATTAAGAACTTCCATCTTTTTTCTAAGGCTTTTCATCTATATTTTTTTTTATCAAAATCATATTGTATTTTTAATTAAGAAAAAACATTATTTTGTAGAAAACTCAACAGTTTTTGTTAAGTGAAAGCGAAGAAATCAAAATAATTGATATAGAAATAGTTTTAATATAAAATTGATAATATTCTAATAAAATTGATAATATTCTAATAAAATTGAAACTTCAACACAGATATCCTTGCCATTTAAACTAGCTTACTAATACTTCTTCCTCTTCTTGTTGTTGTTGTCTTTTCCTCAACAACTTCCATACAGCTGCATTAATTAATGAGGAAGGAATAAATTATTATTGTTGCTGCCGCTGCTTTGATGGGAATATCCCAACACTCAGGAAATTCAACCCTGGGAGTACATACATATTATTAAAAATTTTAAAACGACGTAGAGCAGCTAGCTATTAGTTCTCCAAAATGATATTTTAGCAGTTGTTGAAGTACGTGGATTCGAATCATTCTATTGAAATTGAAAAGATTCTGCCTGGTTGTCTCTATATGAACTAATAGGAACCGTCAATAATGGAGGTCACATGCCGGTAAATAATGTCCTGTCCATGAAATACAATTATTAGGGTCTTGGGATTTAACCCAGGACTGTCCTATCTTGCTTGGGCCGTTGACACTGTAGCAGACTCTCTTCGCTCAAACCCCTTGTTCTCTGCTGGGAGTCCTGTAAAATGAATATGTAATTCGAGTATTTACATTACTAATTCAATTCTTGATGGCTAATTAGCAAAAGGGTTTATCAAATAAGTGCCAAAAAATCCTCTCAGGTGGTAAAAAAAACCGCCATTACGTCTTAAAAATCAAGTCCTTGTTGTGGTGCGGTTTCTTTCAATTAAGGTACTAGGTAGTGGTTGGGAATTGCAAATTTGATACTTGCATGGTGGGCTTTAAACAATAGTCAACTTGTATTATTGATTCTCTATAATTCAAAAGGCTTCTCTCAGTAATTCGGTATGCCGATTTGTAAAGTTAACGGGAACATTAGATTAATCCGATCTCATGTTCGTGGACTAGTTCGCTGGCTGACTTGAATCACATACTGTTTTGTACGTTGACTAGTCGATACCTGGAATAACCTGAACCTGGACCGGTATGCGTGACGTTTAGCACTAGCACTACTAGTATATAATCTTTATCAGCCATCCCATTTTGTACTTTCAAATTAATGAGGAGCAGCTAGCCGGCCATGGCAGCTCTCTTGAATGTCTTCCCTCACCTCTACACCATTTCCGTATCCTTCTTCAATCTCTTACTCCTCAAAGCCCTATTTCTAATCCGGTGCTTCGTCCCCGGAAGTGAGGTCGCGAATCCTGATAAACTCTTTCGCATAATTTCCACACAATATCTCAACATCATTGAAAAAACAAATCCAACTCTTCATTACTGTGAAAAAATCACCCGGCCGCGATCAAGAGAATGTGCAGTATGCTTATCGGAATTTACGGAAGGCGAAAGGGTTAGGAAATTGAAATGCCACCACACGTTTCACAATGAATGTTTAGACAAATGGTTACACCAATCCATGGCTACATGCCCGCTTTGCAGGACTGTGGTTTTGCCAGATGAGATTGTGGTCAATTATCATCAGCTGCGAGATAATATACTGAACGGTGGGAGCTATGATGATACCATTTTCTTGTTATCTGCGTTGTATGGCAGTAGTATGAAAAAAATATTCTAACATGGATAATTCTTTTCTTATCATAGACAGCCGTTGATGTATAGTCATAGATACCTCACTTGTGACAGAGAAATTATTGCAATTATGTATTACAAATTTTGTAGTGGATTGCTATCTATTTTGGGTATAATTTATCTTCGCTAATGGAAGTTTTTATACAGTGATTTTGACGATATTGAATAAGTTTCCATCTTTTCCTTTTCTTTTCTGTTTTTTTCCTGACATGAAGTAAAACTTCCTTCTCTGTTCTATGAGTTGAGAAATAATTAGGAGGCTTAACCTAATAGTTAGCCAACCCTTTCTATATATATGAGTAGGGCAATATACAATAGTAAAGGTGGAGATTACCACATAAGAATATGACTACAATATTTCCTATATAGTTACATTCTATAATACACCCCCTCAAGCTGAGGGTGGAGGATCAACCCGAAGCTTGAATCTAAAAGCAGTAAACGAAGAAGCAGGAAGTGGCTTAGTGAAGACATCGGCAAGTTGATCCTGACAGGAAATAAAACGAATTTGAATCTCCTTCTTCGCAACTCTATCTCGGACAAAATGATAATCAATCTCAATATATTTTGTGCGAGCATGAAATACAGGGTTTGCGGACAAATACGTGGCACCAAGGTTGTCACACCAGATAATAGGGGCAGAAGCAGTCGGAATCTGAAGATTCGTTAACAAGTACTGAAGCCAGATAACTTCAGCCGTGCCATCGGCTAAGGCTTTGTACTCAGCTTCCGTCGAAGAACGAGCAACAGTGCGTTGCTTACTCGATTTCCATGAAATCGGCGTCTGACCAAAGAACACAAGGTAACCACCTGTAGACTTTCTATCCTTAATACTACCTGCCCAATCTGCATCTGTAAAACCATGTAAAGCAAAAGAAGAGCTGCGAGTAATATGTAAACCATGTGATGTCGTACCACGAAGATAACGCAAGATGCGTTTCACTGCGGCCCAATGAGATTCTGTAGGAGCATGCATAAACTGACAGACTCGGTTAACAGCAAAGCAAATATCCGGGCGTGTGAAAGTGAGATATTGGAGGGCACCAACAAGTTGCCGAAAACGAGTAGCATCAGAAAACAATGGATCCGGCATAATGGTGGCTTTAGATACCGAAATAGGAGTATCAACTGGTTTACAGGATAACATATCAGCTCGTGTGAGGATGTCAAGTGTATACTTATGTTGGCAAAGCATAAGTCCCAGACCAGTACATTGTACTTCAATACCCAAAAAATAATGAACATCACCCAAATCCCGAAGTTTAAATTCTGAGCTTAGTAGCTGAATGAGGCGTTGTAGCAGAATAGCATTATTACCCATAAGCAGAATATCATCAACATAAACCAAAAGATAACAAATATTGCTACCAACCGAGAAGATAAACAATGAGGTATCCACTTTAGAAGCATGAAAACCAATGGATAATAGGAAGTTATTTAGACGAGTGTACCAAGCCCGCGGAGCCTGTTTTAACCCATATAGAGATTTATGCAATCGACAAACATGACCTGGGAGAGCAGAATCAACAAAACCTGGAGGTTGTTTCATTTAAACCTCTTCATCAAAAACTCCATTAAGAAATGCATTATGAATGTCAAGCTGGTGAATTTTCCAACCACTCGAAACTGCAATGGAGAACACTAAGCGTACCGTTGCCTGTTTGATAACGGGAGTAAAAGTTTCTGAGTAATCAATACCTTCTTGCTGAGTGAAGCCCCTAGCAACCAGGCGCGCCTTATACCTCTCAATGCTACCATCAGATCTGCGTTTAATTTTATAGACTCATCGGCTACCAACAACATTCATGGACGGATGAAACGACACTAAAGTCCATGTTCTGTTTGCGCGTAAGGCCTAAATTTCCTCACGCATAGCATTATGCCACACCTCATATCTGTTAGCATCAGGAAAAATAAGAGGCTCATGCGAGGGAGGAGAAGCTACCCGACTGAAGGAGGCAGCAGATATGGCTGCCGTGGTGGTGGTCAGCGCTGTCTTGGGCTGTCTCGGACGAAGAACCATGGGGTGTTTAGGAGCAGCCGGACATGGAGTAGCAGTACCTGTACCTGGAATCTGCTGAAGAGGATAAGAGGAGAGATCAACACAAAATTGCAGACCAGGAGGTGAAGCCGGGGAGGTGCTGGGTTGTGCCGCTACTGAATCCTGCAATTCAGAACCTGTTCCTGCACAATAATCATTGGAAAGACAAGCACGTGGTAACAGTATGGCTGTGTGGGGTGGTGAGGCAGGGTTAGTTGAATCAACGGGCAAGGGGGCAAGCTGGGGAGGTGCGGCAAAGGGTAAAGGTGAGTTGTGTGTTCTGCCGATTTGGGAAGGAATAGGCTGAAAACAGGGAGGGGGATGCAAGGATGGAAGATAGGTAGGTGGAGTAGGGTAAACCGGGGGTGTTGTTACCTGTTCAGACTTTTTTAAAAGAAAGACACTTTCATGAAAACGAACATGTCGGGAGACATAGACACGACCAGACTCTAAATCAAGACACCGATAACCAAGATGAGACGAGCTATAGCCTAAAAACAAGGAGAAGACCGAAAATCTAATTTATGAGCATGATATGGACGTAAAAATGGAAAACAAAGACACCCAAATGTACGTAGGAAGTTATAATCAGGAGTGCGATGAAACAGACACGCAAAAGGAGATTTATTTTGAAAAACATGAGTAGGCATGCGATTAATAAGATATACCGATGATTCCATAGCATAGTTCCAAAAACGCAATGGGGCATTACACTGGCCTAAAAGGGTTAGGCCAGTTTCGACAATATGTCTATGACGACGTTCAACTGTGCCATTTTGTTCATGAGTATGAGGACAAATTAATCGATGATGAATACCAATGGTTTGAAAAAATTTATTTAATTTTCGATATTCACCACTCCAATCAGTTTGAACAGATTTAATTTTAAGAGAAAACTGACGCTCAACAAGTGTTTGAAAATGTTGAAACGTGGAAAACACATCAGATTTTGCAACAAGCGGATAATACCAAATATATTTAGTGTGCGCATCAACAAAGATAACAAAATAACGAAAACCATCAGAAGAAAACATTGGAGCAGGACCCCAAACATCACTAAAAATTAATTTAAGTGGGGTAGAAGTTTTGTGACCCGTCGGTCGTAATGACAAACGGGATGACTTGCCTAAAGGGCATGCTTGACATTGAGTAAAAGTTCGTCTAGACGTACAAATAATTTTATTATCGGAAACTAACAAATTTAGAATGCGAGGAGTTGGATGACCTAAACGACAATGCCACAGGTCGGCAATCGCGGAAATGCAAGGAGACCAAAAAGCTTGAGGAACTAACGTAGCTGAAGACTCGGAGAGAACATAAAGGCCATCATAACTCCGACCGGAAAGAAGAACTTCCTTGGTGACGAGATCCTTCACATAAAACACAGAATCGTGAAATTCAAAATAAACATGATTATCACGACAGAATTTCTGAACAGATAACAACGGTTTGGTAATGTGAGGCACACGAAGAACATTAGTTAACGTAAACAAGCGTTTTGGGGAATATAAAGTAGTATGTCCAACATGGGATATGTCAAGGGCCTTACCATCACCAACATGCAAGAAATCATTACCAAGATAAGGAGCAGAATCAGTTAGAGTTGCAAGGTCAGGCGTCACATGTTGATTCGCGCTGGTGTCAGGAAACCAAGTCGTTGCAGCAGAATCATTCGCAACAGCAAGGTGAGCAGAGGGCTGTTGTGTGCTGCTGCGAAACTGAGAGCATTGAAGAGCTGAATGGCCAAGATTGGAACATACTTGGCAGCGTACATGTCCAGACCACTGCCCCTGATTCGGCCTGAAATCTGCAGTGGAGGTGCGCCTGTTCTGCCACTGATTCTGCCTCCAGTCTGCAGCAGAGTGGCCTCTGTTTTGGGCCTGAAATCGGTTGTTGCAGGGACGCCAATTACCCCTATAACGTCCCCTGTTTCGGCTATGATTAGTCATGGCAAGATGAGCAGAAAACTGAGGTGTTGGCAGCAATGGTGGCTGCTGCGGCAGAGAAGAAGAAGGCAGCAGAGGCGAAGAGGATGAACCGACAGCCATGGAGTGAAAAGAATTCTTGTGCAGAAACTCATGGGTAAGGAGATGGCTATGAAGATCAGCATACGATAGCGGTTCGGCCTTGGTTATGAGGCTAGTTACCAAGTCTTTGAACTCACCGTGAAGGCCACGAAACACATAGAGATTGAAATCTTCAAGAGACATTGGGCGACCAGCAGCAGTTAATTCGTCAAATAACGATTTGGCTTGCTGCATATACATACTAACGGATGCATCACCTTGCCGAAGGTCTTGAAAGGAGCCATGTAGTTGCATGATCCGGGAATTAGATGGAGAGGCAAGTGCCTTCTCAAGCGTGCGCCAAACACAATGTGAAGTAGAACAATCTACTACAAAATGCAACACATCCACGAAGAGAGAGGAGAGTAGAGCACTCAAAATAAGTTGATCTTGTTGCTACCAACGAAGAAAAGAAGGGCTGATGGCACAAGAAGAACCAGCCGAAGCATCAATCATATGAGATGGAGGACACAGCAAGGAGCCGTCAACAAAGTGAAAAACACCTTGACCAAGGAGATATGGCTTCATCTGCATTCTCCAATAGAGATAGTTTGTGTTCGTAAGTTTCAACGACACAATTTGGTGGGTGTTTGATAGAGGAACCATTGTTGAAGTGTGTGTTTCCATAAGAGGCAAAGGAACGGCAGAATTATGAGAAGAAGAATCAGACACATGAAGTTGTTCTCGGCCAGCAGCAGGAGGATGACTGGCCAGTGATGTTGCAAAGGGAGAAAAGAGTTTTGACGGCCGAAGGCTCTGATACCAAGTTGAGAAATAATTAAGAGGCTTAACCTAATAGTTAGCCAACCCTTTCTATATATATGAGTAGGGCAATATACAATAGTAAAGGTGGAGATTACCACATAAGAATATGACTACAATATTTCCTATATAGTTACATTCTATAATACTATGGAAGTGGGAAATAGAAAAAGGAAAAAAAACAGCTAGCGTTAAGTATAAGCTGTAAATTAAATTTACTAAAAAGATATATCAAGAGTTATATTCCGCTCTCTTATAAAAATATAAGATTTATTATATTTGTAAATTTGACGTAGCGGAAAGCTCTTGAAGAAGCAGGTCACCGTCTGCTTCGAAAAACAATAATTGTTCGAATCCACAAACACAAGAAACGCTTGATTCCACGAGCCAGAGAATAAGGTTCTCAAAGAGAAAGTTTATTATACAGATTCCAAAGTGCCTTACAATGAAAATAAACAACCTTTATATAAGCTGCAGATCCTAGTTCAACTAGGACTAAACTGTTTAGGAAAGAAATAACTGAAATAGGAAAAGAATACTAGAGTCCTGAAGGTAAATAAATTCTGATATTAAAGCATAAATTAAAAGTCCTAAAATAGATTGGAGAAGGCCAGCTGCAGCTCCTGATTTGTCTCTTCGGTATTGTCTCTGCAATAAGTTGTTGTTGTTGGTTCTGTTGTAGTTAGTTCTCCCTTCTGCAATCTGTTATTCCAGCTGCAACCGGTTCTACATCAGTCTCCCCTGTGTAAAAGAACTCGACCTCGAGTGAGTTATGTGTGAAGACAACACATCAGGGGGATGATATTCATACAAATATGTGACATTGAAAGTAGAAGAAATGGCCATATCGGCAGGAAGGTCGACGATATATGCATTGTCATTGATTTTTCGTTGAATCTGGAAAGGTCCATATTTCTTGTCTTTCAACTTATTGTATGTACCTATAGGCAGTCGTCCCTTGCGCAAGGAAACCATTACGAGATTGCCTGCTTGAAATAAATGAACCCTTCTCTTCTTATCAGCTGCTGCTTTATATTTGGCGTTGGATGTCTCTAGATTTTGCCGCACTTGGTCTTGAATAGTTGTTATCCGTTCGACCATATTGTCTGCTGCAATACTTAAACCAGGTAGTTTAGGCAGAGGAACCAAGTCTAAAGCATGGCGGGGTGGACAGCAATAAACAATCTAGAATGGTATCTTCCCTGTAGATCGATTGAGCAAATTCAGCTTGTGCAAAAGTAATATCCCACTGTTTTGGTTTTGTACCAGAAAGACAACGAATTAAGTTTCCAAGAGTGTGGTTTACTACTTCTGTTTGGCCATCGGACTGAGGATGGCTGGTGTTGCTGATCGCCGCCAAAAGTTCTCCAAAAATAGCTTAAGAATTTGGTGTGGTGTCTCTGTCAGAAGTGATGGATTTGGGAAGCCCATGTAGATGAACAATCTCTTTGAAAAACAAATTTGTGAAGTGAACTACATCCGCGGTCTTTTGGCAAGCAATAAAGTGGGTCATTTTAGAATATATGTCAACTACCATGAATACGGAATCAAATTCGCGTTGGGTGCGCTGGAGGCCTAAGATAAAGTCCATGGAAAGATCCTCCCACGGTGCTGCTGGAATGGACAGAGGCATGTATAAACCAGTATTTTGAGACTGGCCCTTGGCAGCTTGACAGAGGGGGCATCTCTTAACATGACTGCCCATATCACGTTTCAATTGTGGCCAATAATACCTCTCTTCAGCAAGAGATATGGTTTTATCTCGTCCCAAGTGTCCACTCAAGCCTCCACCGTGTAATTCGTGGATTATCTGATATCGCAGTGAACTCCTAGGGATGCACAGTTGGTTGCCACAAAAGAGATATCCCTCCTGAATATGTAACCCGTCTACAGAGATCCCTGCTTGACACTTTACCCAAATATCCTGAAAATCTTCATCGACTGCATATAATTCTTTGAGGCAGTCAAATCCTGTTACTTCAGTTTGTAGTGTGACCAGTAATAGCGCTCTTCGGCTTAGGGCATCAGCTGCCCGATTCAAGCGACCTGCCTTGTATTTCAAGGAGAAGTTGAAGCGTTGTATGAAGGAAATCCAACAGGCATGCATCCAGTTGACATTGTTCTGGCTATTGAGAAATTTTAATGCTTGATGGTCGCTAAATAATACAAATTCTCGCTGCACCAGATAGTGCTCCCAGACCTTCAAAGCGCGAAATACATCATATAATTCCAGCTCATAGGGAGACCATTTCCGGCGAGCTTCACTGAGTTTTTCACTATAAAATGCGATTGGTCTGCCGTCTTGAGATAACACAGCACCAATGCCAACAATAGAAGCATCGCACTCTACCTGGAACAATTTATCTTTAATCAACGTGAAACTCTATTGCTTCTTCTCCCCAATAGAATTTCCCCTTCTTCATGCATTCAGTAATGGGCGCAACAATTCGACTAAAGTCCCTCACGAATCGCTTGTAAAACGTTGCCAGGCCATGAAACCTGCAGACCTCACTTACAGTTTGTGGAGTTGGCCACTCTCTAATGGCATGAATTTTTTCTTCATCCACCTTGATTCCATCTGCACTTACTATGAATCCCAAAAATAACAAGCTGCTGGTCATAAAGCTACACTTCTTTAGATTAACATACAACTTATTTTGCTGTAGGATTTAAAGTACTTTCTTCAGGTGTGCAACATGGTCAGATTTGGTTTGACTATATATTAATATATCGTCAAAGTACACCATCACAACTTTTCCTATAATAGGTTTTAATACCTGGTTCATGAAACACATGAAGGTACTGGGTGCATTGGTTAGTCCAAACGGCATCACTAACCATTCGTATAATCCCTCTTTTGTTTTAAAAGCAATCTTCCACTCATCTCCTGGTCTGATTCGAATTTGATGGTACCAACTGCGCAAGTCAATTTTTGAAAAGACTTTGGATCCAAACAACATGTCTAGCATGTCTTCTAAATGAGGGATAGGGAATCTATATTTAATAGTGATTTTATTGATTGCTCGGCTGTCGATGCACATGCGCCAACTACCATCATTCTTCTGGACTAACAATGCTGGAACCGAACAAGGGCTCATGCTCTCTTATACCAAACCATTTTTTATCAGTTCTTCAATATGTTCCTGAAGCACTTGACTTTCTTTAGGGTTCATCCAGTAATGTGGATGATTAGGCAAACTGGCTCCTGGCATGATATCAATCTAATGTTGTATGTCCCGTACGAGAGGTAACCCATTAGGCAGCTCTGAGGGTATAATTTCCTGAAATTCTTCTAGTAAAGGTATCAGTGCTGGTGGGATGTCATTAGATTCCCTGATGACTTCTCCTCCCACTACTATTGCGAAAATCTCGCAGGCTTCCTTAGCTTCTTCTATGAATTTTCCTCCATCCATTACCAATACTGAATTGTTCTTCCTCTTCGGTTCGCTGCTGGCGAGCCCTTCTTTTATAGGTCCTAGCACGACTTTTAGGTCGCTCTTCATGAAGACATACACGTTATCACGGCCCCTGTAAGTAGCATCCACATCATACTGCCAAGGGTGTCCTAAAATTATGTGGCAAGCATCCATTTCTACTATGTCACACGTAACCTCATCTACGTAGTTCTTCCCAATTGAGAATTTAATATGACAGGTTTCAGTTATCTTCACTTCATTTCCTCGTTTGATCCAGCCAATTTTATACGGGAAAGGGTGCTTTCTAGTTTGCAACCCCAGTTTGGTAACTATGACCTTTGATACTATATTCTCGCTACTGCCACTATCAATAATAATATCACAAACCCTTTTGTTTACAGTGCATCTAGTTAGGAATATTTTGTGTCGCTGGGATGGCTCTTCTCGTTTTGGCGTCAACAACAACCGCTGGACCACTAGAGAATATGAAAAAAGCTCTTCTTCGTCACCACCTGTTATTTCTTCTTCTTCATATGCATAGACTGCTTCATTCTCATCTGCCTCGCGTCTGCAGTCTTCTTCTGGTTCCACTAAGTTTACAGTGCCCCTTCTTGGACACTGGTTGGAACGGTGCCCTGATTGTCCGCACCTAAAGCATTTATCAGACCCCGGATGAGTATAAGGATTACGGGGTGCTATTTCTGGTGGTGCAATAAGGACTGGTTTTGTGGGCGTTTCACTGTTGCCTACAGCGTTAGAAAGGATGGTTGTGCCATTGGAGTTTTTCCTTTGTTTACTACAGCCCGATTATTGTCCATAAAACTTCTTGCCCCGACTGTTATATTTGATCTGTCTAATTGGGTTTCCACCTTAATAGCTAGTGCTACGGCTTCAGTTAAGGTATATACTATTTGCATTGACACCCGATCCTGTATAGTCCAACGCAGTCCCCCAACAAACCTGACCACTTGTTGTGCCTCTGTTTCCAGCAGGTTATTTCGAGATGATAGCTGGTGGAATTCTTCTAGGAAAGTCTGACAGTTCTACTTCCCTACATGCAATCTTAATATTGTTTAAACAAAATTTGTTCAAAATCTGGGGGTAGATATCGAGATCGTAGCAGTCGTTTCATTTTAGCCCATGTCTGAACCATCCCTTTCCTTGTCGCAACCGTGTGATTTGTAGCTGCTCCCACCATGCAAAAGCCCCTCTCAGGAGCCTGTATGCGACTAGCTTGACCTTTTTGTCTTCAGGGATGTCCATATAATCAAAAAATCGTTCAACTAATACCAGCCAACCAAGGAATCCTTCAATCTGAAGTTGGCCATTAAAGCTGGGCAGATCCATCTTCATGCGAAACGTTTGTCGCAAAGTTTTTAAACCCGGCCTAGTCCAAGGCCCGAGTTCTGGGTTTTGACCGGGTCACCGGGTTTTGGCCGGGTCGGCCGAGTCAATTCCTATTTTAAAAAAAATTCAAAACGGCGTCGTTTTAGTAAAAAAAAAAACAAAAGTCAACCCGTCGAGTCAACCGGGTCACACCGGGTCATGGCTTATGCTATTTTTTCATCAACTCGGCCCGGTTCCAGCCCCGGGTCGGCCGGGTCCCGGGTCGACCCGCCGGGCCGGGCCGGGTTTCAAAACACTGGTTTGTCGGTCTGGCTCTCTTTGGCCTCCCCTTCGATTACCCTGAAGCATCGTTTCAGCATCATCTTCATCCTCGCCCAGGTTATCCTCATAGGTTGGTTGCCTTCGTGGTATCCTTGGATGGCGTTCAAACAGAACATCAGTTCTATCTCGGTAGGGGTGACGACCTGGAGGATCATTGCCCCTCTGATGATTTCCAATTGCTAGCCCAGCAAGAGCTGCCTGGATCTCTCATAATGCTTGTTGTGTTTCATGCTGGAAATTCCTGAATTTTGCTCCTGTAACCAAATTATCCTCACATTCACCGCCGCCGAGGATTTCACTTTCGTTTCGTGCATTCGCCATCTGATCAGGATTAAGCCTGCTCTGATACCAACTGACGTAGTGAAAAGCTCTTGAAGAAGCAGGTCACCGTCTGCTTCGAAAAACAATAATTGTTCGAATCCATAAACACAAGAAACGCTTGATTCCACGAGCCAGAGAATAAGGTTCTCAAAGAGAAAGTTTATTATACAGATTCCAAAGTGCCTTACAATGAAAATAAACAACCTTTATATAAGCTGCAGATCCTAGTTCAACTAGGACTAAACTGTTTAGGAAAGAAATAACTGAAATAGGAAAAGAATAATAGAGTCTTGAAGGTAAATAAATTATGATATTAAAGCATAAATTAAAAGTCCTAAAATAGATTGGAGAAGGCCAGCTGCAGCTCTTGATTTGTCTCTTCGGTATTGTCTCTACAATAAGCTGTTGTTGTTGGTTCTGCTGCAGTTAGTTCTCCCTTCTGCAATTTGTTATTCCAGCTGCAATCGGTTCTACATCAAAATTATAATAATTTGTAAATTAATTTTACTAAAAACAGCGAGCGTTAAGTATTTCTGTTCCGCTCTGTTATAGATTTATTATAAAAATAAAATAGTGACACATTAAATAATTTTCCGCATTACGAAGCTTAAATCACAATCCGGATAACCAATAAAAAAATAGCATAATGAAATGACCTAATAAATAGCATATTTCTATCAAATTAATTTTTTTTAATATAAAAAAAATATTCTTAATATATTTTCAATAGAGAAAAAGTTAAAACTACATAGGGATTGGCTTGAAGTGACGTAGTCAACTTGACAAATTTAAAGACAATCTGGATGACCGATAAAAATATAGTTTAACTAAAAAAATAAAAATGACATTGGTTTTTTTAAGTATTGAAACGACAACATATTAAATCGATTTGGATCAACTCTGGTTAACTTACCAAATCTGCTACCTAGGTTATAAGACTCTGATAACCCTATAAAATACAAATAAAAAAAATTATTCAACCCAATTCTCAATCAATCCAATATTGAAGAATGAAATTGAAAATAAAATTCAACTAAAAAAATAACCTTAGTAGACCAAGGTTAACCTTCCAAACATGGATTATGAGACTACAATAACATCATAAAAAGCAAATCGAAACAAATTATGAAACTTAAATCACAATCAATCCAATGTTGAAGTAAAAATAACACAAAAAACCACCCAAGTCAACCAAACAAACTCATGACGAGAGTTAAGCTCAGGATAACCTCTTATAATGCAAACTAGAAAATATTATGAAGAATAATTCTCTGTCAATCCAATATTAAAAGATGAGATTGGGAAAAAAAATAAACTAAAAAAAGGAAAAACAAAAAAAAGTCATCTAGTTTAACTTGTGACTCGAGTTATAAGACCATGATAATCTAATAGAAAGAAAATATAAAAAAATATGAAGTTTAATTGTCAATCAACCCAGTGTTGAAGGATTAAATTGAAAATAAAATCAAGTAAAAAAAGGACAAAAACAATGACCCGAGTCAACCTGGTTAATTTGTTAAACCTAGGTAAAAAAAAACCAAGATAAATCCATAGAAAGAAAATAAAAAATATATATAAAGTCCAATTCTCAATCAATCCACTGTTGAAGGGATAAAATTAAAAAAAATTAAAAAAAGAAAAAAAACCAAGTAAATCTAACTAACCCGCAAAACTCACGACCCGAATCATGACCGCAATTCGAGTTATGAGAGTATGACTTGTGAGGATGAACTCAATAAAACAAAAATCTAATATTAAAGGAAATGATGAAACTAAAAACAAAACATTAATTGAAAAGGAATCAAAGAAGAAAAAAAATTAAGCATTATTCTAATTAATAGTGATTTGTGAGGAAGAACATAATAAAGCACCCTCTTCTTTTAGTTTATAGTTAACTAGTCTATTGGCCCGCATTCCGCCACGAATCGAACAAATTCTTTTAAATTTCAAAACAAATGTTAATGAGTCAATCTTGAGATCTCACAACTTAACTATTTGCCTAACTTGAGTTTCCAACTAAACCGCGCTTGAGTAGCCCGAATTAAATTGATTGATTTTATTAATCCAAATGCAATCTTGATGACTGGTAAAAACACGGCCTAACTTTTTTAAAAAAAAAATCATAATAATTTAAAAAACAATTATTGAGACAATGACAGATTGGATGATCTCAATCCCCCAACGACACGTGTCTATCCAAATTGATGGTATTATGTTTTTCAATTTGATCCTCGTTGTTTTGATTTCTAATTTTTTTTTCTTAGCTCTTTTGTAAAAGTTATTATTCTTTTTAATTTCACTTTTCAATCAAAACATTATTTTTATTATTTATGTCATTTTTTATTCTCATTCTTTTGATTTTTTTTTCCTCTTACTAAATTTATTTTTATTTTCAAGTTCACTCTTCAATCAAAAATAAATTTTATTTTGTATTTCGATTTTGATCCTCGTTCATTCTAAGCTCTAAAATTGGGTCAAATCTTAAAATAAAAAATAAATTAAATTAAAAACAAAAAATGGAAAAAATCCATTGTTTATTTATTTAATATAATTTTTAATTTCATCTAATTCTAAAAACTAAAATATTAGAACTTATAATACTATTTGATAGGCCTTTTATTTTCTTATTTATTCTATGACTATATATTAGACATTTGAACTATTTGGAATTTACTTTGCAAGTGATGTATATGTGAAGTTTCTTTCTTGTATATATGTTAGTATTTTACGCATTGGATAATGAAAGTGCATTATAATTTAAATTGCTTTTATTTAAATGAAATTAATTCATAGCCAGTAATGTAAATGGTAAAATTTAAATATATTGGAAGGGTTCTAACGGTATTTATGAAATATTTGGCTATAATGGCATTTTTAGTTATGGTAAAAGTGGTATCTTTCAAGGCATTTGTAGTCAATGTAAAATGACATTTGGAAAAGTCAATGACATGAATGCATTGCTTTATCAAATATTTTGCTTTGTCAATATTTATTTTAAGGCATTTGCATAAAAGCTTATAAAATTCTTAGTGACATTTACAAATGTCACTAAAGTCTTTCACAGTTGCCACTGAATGTCAATTGTGTTGTAGTAGGGTCACTTGTTGCGAGATTAAGTAAATGTTTATTTTTGTATTTTAAAAGTATTTAAAAAAAATTGAAATTTTTTATTTTTATTTTTTTTTTTAGTTTTCATATTTTAATAAGTAATGAACTTCCTTGCTTGCCCTAACTTGAGTTTGGGTTTTAGTTTTAGTTTTTTTTTTTATCTCAGGGTTTAAGATTTTAAGAATTATAAGTTTGAAAAATTAATATAAATTTAAAATATTCATCCAAATTTATTTAATTTTTTTGGAATAATATTTTTTAGTTTGATCTTTCAAAATTTATTTAATTGGAGATTGAGCCATGTTAATTTTTTTTTTTTTATTTTCTATATGATTTGTTTTACTGATTTTGAAAATAGTATTTTTTAATTGATACCTTTTATTTAATATATATTTTTTAAAATAATTTTTTAATTCATACTTAAATTAATATATAGTCATTCTCTCTTCTTTTCTTATTTTGTTTATTTAGCCTCTTTTAGATAATGAGTTTTAAATTATTTTGTATATATTTATTTTTTAAAAGATATTATTCTAATTCATCTATAATTGTTTTAGATAATATTTCTAATATATATAACCTTGTATAATATATTTTTTCTCTTTGATTTTATTCAATCAATCTCATGTGTTTGTTATTTTTATTATCATTTGATTAAATAAAAAATTAATTTTGATGAATAAAGTCATTAGACACAACTAGGTAAATGACTCGTGCTACAATGTCAAATATTTTAATTTATATTTGTTTCTTAATTCTTTCATTTTCATCTTTAGTTATTATTAATGATTTTTTTTATTAATATAAATAGTTCTTGATTTATTTAATTAGATGCATGCATAATTTTTTTAATTTATATTTTAGAATTTTTTTATGTAAATAAAATGTCTGACAAGCTTAGATATTCATTTTTATTTTTATTTTTTTGTTAAAAAAAATATCTGACTTTCAGTCAAATAACTAATAATATCCTAAACTTTAGGTGCAGCTAGCAATGCTTATGTTCATGTGAAACAGAGAAGAAATAACGTGTGAACATGTAAAGTATTTCAAAAAGAACATCTGAAAATAATAATAATAGTAATAATATATTCTGTGGATTTAATTTTCTGTCTGCACGTATACAAATTTGATTTACAAAATTAGACAACCTAGCTAAAACTAGAAGAGTCCATTTAGCAAAATTATCGGTATTTAAAACAAAAACTTTAAATCTTATCGCGAACAAGAATTAAATTCCAAAAAAGTTAAGTGGGGTCATTAATGGATTGTAAGATACCCAGCGGCTTCGCCTTGACCATAGAAGTCACCTCCGGTCAGATGTTCTTTGTAATATCGTGACGGGCTTCCTCGCCTGTCGTTACTTGAGTTGTGTTACATACCAAACATCAATGTCTTAATTTTAATAAATATTGAAAATGGACCCAACAAGAAGCAGTTGTGCTTGAACCCACATTGACTAGTAAAGTAACTGTGTTGTATGAACTTTGATTTTAAGCCCTTCTTTCGTTCTTCATGAGCAACCATGGCTTCTTTCTTCCAGCTCCTCTCTTACCTCTACACCATGGCCATAGCCCTTTTCGATCTCCTTCTTCTAAGAGCTGTCCTCCTAATCCGATCCGCCGTGCCCGGAAGTATGGTCACACATTCTGATAAACTTTTTCGCATAATTACCACTCAATATTTCAACCTCGTTGAAGAAAAGAACCCAACTATTTGTTACAGTGAAAACTTTAGGCATCATGAATCAAGAGAATGTGCGGTGTGTTTGTCTGAGTTTCTGGAAGGTGAAAGTTTAAGGAAATTGAAATGCAAGCACACTTTCCACAAGGATTGCCTTGACAAATGGCTAGAAGAATACCTGGCTACATGCCCACTTTGCAGGACTAGGGTTTTGCCGGAGGGACTTGTGGCCAATTATCGTCTGCTCAAAGATCATATAGAGAATGGCGGGAGCTATGATGACGCTACCTTCATGCTATCTGCATTATATGGTGATTTTTTACGTAGACTTTTCTAATTTACTTGTTACATACACTTTTGTGTTTCTTGGATTTTGTTCCATGCTGGGCTTAAAACTTGAGTCTTGCTGGGGTTTTAGGTTTAGATCATTAGAGGTATAGATGTGGATTTAATGTTAGGGAAGGACTATATATTATTTTCGTTGTGTAGTTCAAAATTTATCAGACCTTCCATCATCTTTTTTTTTTTAATGTATAACAGCTCCTACCAATGGAGAGATTACTATCATCTCATTCTTAAATATTTTTTTTAAAAATAAAAATATAAAGATTTCTTTAATTTTAAATTTGTAACTTTTCTTCAAAGATTACACCAATATATTTCGTTTAGAAATATATTAAAATAAATTTACACATCAAAAATATTTTAAAATATAAAATAAAAATTATTTTAAATAAAAAAAATTAAAAGTTTTAAAAACATAATTTTTACACAGTGTTTCCAAAAACTTTGGACGAACTTGCCATACTTGTTATACTGCCCAGCGAGGCCCAGTTTCTTATAACTACGGACAGAAGGAAAAAGGCCCCACTCAGCAAGTTTTATTGCAAGTCCAACCTTAATAAGGACTAACCGAATGACGTCTTTCGGTCTTTGTAGAAACTGTACCGTTTGTTTCAGCTTTCCACCATTCCATCACTACGGCTGCCTAATACCATCAAATATTTATTTCGTTTTCTATTGACTTAAAGTACCATTTTTTCGTGCAACACAACGACTAAGAAAATTATTTTTTTACAAAAGAACATTATAACATATGCTACAACTCCTAGGATAATTATTGTAGCTTTTTTTCTTATTTATTTTATTTTTTCAATGAAATCGTTTTAATGTCAAATTAATAACAAATTTGTAAAGTTTTATCAAAGATTGGAAAGCATTAATGATAGGAACCAAAGTGAAAAACATGAAGAACTATAATGGCCAATTTAATATTATGAGATAAATTTTATTTTGATCCAAAAATTCAGTTCTTTATTTTATTTTCTTAACTTATTTTTTTCTATCAATCATGTCCTTTTTCTAACCTAATTGCATGAAATAAGACTTGAAATTATGGTAAAAATATCAAATTAAGCATTTGAGCATTAAAAGGTAAAATAAGAATAGAATTGATGGCTACCCACACGTATTCACCAAAATTCATTATGGTCCTAAATATAGTTTTGAAACTCGGCCTGACGGGTCGACCTAGGGTTGGAACTAGGCTGGGTTGGAGAAAAAACAGGGGAAGGAAAAACCCAGTGTGACCCGGCGGGTTGACTCGGCAAAACTCGGTCAAAAACTCGGTTGTAACTCGTTGATTTTATTTTTTTTTACTAAAACGACATCGTTTTGATTTAAAAAAAAAAATTGACCCGGGCCAGCCACTGGACCGGGTCTAAAAAATATGCTCCTAAAGTTCATTTTTTATCCTTGGATGAGAGAGAAACATAGATCTACCGAAAAATAGGGTTAGAGAGAGAGAGAGAGTATTTGGTTTTAGTTGTCGTGATTCAGGTAATCAAAATGGTTAAATTTGATGTTAAAATGTTTCATTTAAAAAGAAAAGTTTGGTGGTGGTTATTTTAGGTTCTCATATTACCAAAACAAGTAGAAAGATTTGTGCCCTCGTTTGAATTTTTGGTTTTTAACCAATTTTGTTCTACTTAAAGGGCACGTAAGGGTTTATTGAGCTTTGTAGTGTGTTTCTCAAGTATTTTGAGATGAAAATTTGATTTAAAAATTAGTTGTTTTGGTTCAAAAACACAAAATCAATTTTGTACCTAGTTTTCGACCAATATTCTGCTGAAATCTGGATAAGCGAACAACACTACGTTTTAATTTTCAAAAAAGAAATGCTGGATACATGAGTCTTGCCTTCTCCTAAGGGTTATGCCACGGTACCCTTCTTTCTTTTTATTTTTTTCTACTTTTTTATTCTTTGTTTTTTTTTCAACATAAAAATGTTAATTCACTTACTTTTTTAATTTTGAAATGTTTTTTAAATAATATTATAATATTTTAGTTTAATTTTAACAAATTTTTTCAATTATTATATATTTGATAAACAATAATAAATTGCTCATGAAAATTCAATTAAAATATCATTTTCAATTTTAATTTATCATATATTTACAAAAAAAAAATTATCATGGGTTTATTTTTGGTCATCTTGAATTTTTTAAAATCAAAACTAAATTATTACCGGTCATTCAGGTTTCAGGTTTTTTTCAGATCCATAGGTTTGAGTTTTTTTTATTATGATTTTTTTTTTTGATTTTATTGTTAGTATTAAAAAAATTAGTTCAACCCATTACGTAGCTTGGGACAATAATATGGTGATTGAGAATTAATATGAGATATAAGCACTTGTCAATAGGTTTCTTTATAAATTTAGTTTGAATATATGACAAAATAAATTATCAGATATAAAATATAAATATAAAAATAAATAATCTTATAACTTCTTAAAGTTAAAAAAAACTTTTAAAAAATATCTTTAAGAAAAAGGTTTTAAATTCCATTTCTTTTCAACTTGATTGGTATAAATAATTGTTGTGTATAATTTTAAATCCTATAGTTTAGGACTGTGATTGACTAATATAAAGAAATTATAGCTACTAAAATACAATCAAGTATTTACAAGAATTCTAGCTATTCTAGTCTATCTATATAGTTAGCATATATAATTAGATACCGATCAAAAGCTTGAATGACGGAGAACCAATTACAACTAGTGAAATCACCAATCAGATATTTACAATCATTTAAAAATTTTAATCTGAATCAAAGATTGAATTAAAAAATATAATTTTTTATTGTTAATTTGTAAATATAGCACAACAAGACATCTCAATATTAAAGAATATATTAGAAAAAAAATCAAAAAATAAACTGCAATTCCCTATTGTGGTTTTTCAATAAACCATATTTTTCAACTGTAGTTTTTTCCTTTTTGTACTTTTGCTATTTCACAAAATATTTTTCCAGTTTTTACTGTAGAAACGACACAGTTTTGCATCAAAACTACATCATTTTTGCGAGCTTCGAAGAAAACAGCATTGTTTTTTCACCAGCAAAATCACCGTTTCATTATTGTAATTAATGAAAGGTCCAACAAATTTTGTATTTACATAAGGACAATTGTATTATTGTAATTAAGGAAAATAAATGCTACTGAAGTTTTTCAAAGAGCTAAGTGGGGCCAATGAAGAGTCGTGTGATTCATGCACTTTATTTTTCCACAAATTAAATCAGACCCAAAAAAAAAAGTAGCCGACAACGCTCACTGAACAAGCTGAAACGCCAACATCATTAAATAAATGCTACTGATGTCCTAACATGGATCAAATGACCACAGTTTCACATTGATGAGTGTGTGAATGTTACGCTGTTTAGAAGTATATTTTGTTTTTTAAAATATTTTTTATTTTAAAATATATTAAAATAATATTTTTTTTATTTTTAAAAATTATTTTTAATATTAACATATCAAAATAATCTGAAAATACTAAAAAAATATTAATTTAAAGCAAAAAAACTAAAAAAAATTAAATATTTTTAAAACGCGAAAACAAACAGATAAAATTATCTGTTACAATTGATTGCAGCACTGAAAATTTAAGGCACCAATCAAGAGAATTTTTTGAAGTGAAAGTTCAAGGAAATTGAAATGCAAGCACTCATTTGGGTGCTATGATGACTAATGTTACATGCTTACCTTTCAGTATTAAGTGAATGTTTGGTTTTTCGTTTTAAAAATATTTTTTTTTAAATAAAAATTTTTGTTTTGCTTTAAATTATTTATTTTATAATTTTAAATTGTTTTGATGTGTTAATATTAAAAATAAATTTTAAAAAATAAAAATAATATTATTTCAATATATTTTTAAACAAAATATATTTTAAAAAATAACTTATACCGTAATATAAAGACGACTTGAAAGGTACTGTGGAGGAACTTATGACCAACTGTGGTCGGCTAAAAGAAAATGGTGGGTGCTATGATGACTCCATTTTCCATTTTTCTTCTTCACATGACGATGGTTTATGTTGACTTTTCTAATTTGCTTGTCACTTACTTTTGTGGTTAATGGATTTTCAACAAGTGGGTGCATAAGATTTGTTATTTAAGTCAACATGTGTAAGTAACATTAATTGTGTTTTTTTTTTTTTGGTCAATGAAAATATTGTCTCAATAAATCTTATAAACAAAGATATTTATAATGATTTTTATTTTCAATGTATTTATGAAATAATGAATATTTCAAGAGATAGAAGGGTTGGGTAAATTAAGTTTGCAAGCATATGATCTAAAAAACTGGTAAATGTTTATTATTAAAAAAGTATATACGTCCCTACTTCTCTTATATAATTAGCTAAGGAGGCCCCTTAATTTTTTATTTTTTTTTAGTACCACTATTATATAGGCTTTTCTTCTTGCTAGGGGCCCATCCCAGGTTACAAGAACCGAGGCCCATAAGCGGCCCGGATGAATCTATGGTGTAATCTTAGCAATGGAGTGCTGGAAAGCCTTCAGATTGACTTGAAAAAGAAAGAACAACTTGTGGTGGATTAGGCTACCTGTAAAAACTCCTCTTTAGCTGTAAGAAAAGATTAAACATTGCGAAGAGCTTGTGGGAACACAGTAATGGAGGCCGGTAGTTCATACCAGGTCAGGCATTTTCTTCAAGATTCGAAGTAAATGGATGGTTCAGAGTATACTTTGATTGGGAGATCCAATCTTTGTCCTTTGCAAGGGAAAGGGGAAAAAAATGGAGTTGAAAACAAAGCAAGGGAAGGGGAATGATGGGCGATTTAAGCTTATAACTTGAGAGCAATGTGCTGTGTGTACACATGGTTGTTCCAATTCATAATTTTCTCACAAGAATCTACAGACACACAGAGATTTCCCCAAGTCCAGATTCCAATTCAGGAAACTTGGAACAGGTTTTTTTCATTTATAACTCAAACCTTACAACATGGGATTCTACGCATAAGAAGAGAATCTCCTTCAAAAACACTTTCATGTACAAAATTACAAGTAAAAGAAGGAAATAAAACACAATTTCCTCAGGCTTAGGCAGAAAAGAAGCCATTAGATGCTGCCAGACTCACCTGGCTCCTAGGCTCCAAAACCAACTTGAGAAGCTCCATCTTCTCTTTCCCTATATTATTCTTGATGCTCTGAGCCAAGACAGAAGCGCAGGAAACCCAGTTAATCTCCATGTCTCCTTCTCCACCTGCAGCCTTCCTTGAATTCTTGACCCTCCTTTCATACTCCTCAGCAACCAAAATAGCAATATCAGACATTTCTCTCAAAATCCTGAGGTAATTAACACCTTGCTTCCTCTCACTTTCTGAAAACCTGGATTGGTGACTGAATTATGGGCAGCAATCTCACCTTGGAAACTATTTATAGGAAAAGGTGAATCTACAAATGTGGATAAGCCTGACAGGCAGTGTAATGCGTGACGATTTATTTAGGTTATTTAGCATCTTCTTATATATTATTTTGTGTTAGTCTTGTTTGTTGTTTTGGTCGGTCACGGATTAGATGTTCTCACTTTCTATGGATTATTACACTTTGAAATAGAATATTAATTTAATTATGACCATTGACCCCACTAGTTGAAACTTCAAGCTGATCCCATCAAGCCACATTTTCTTCACCTATTCATATAAAATTGACTCGTGCCCTTCAAGCTTTGTGTCACTTGGAGCTCTTGAATTCAACCTAATTTCTTGCTACAACTTGTATTTATACATTATTACATATTTTATCAAATTATTTCTAACAATACCAAGGAACCAATGCCCTAAAAAAATAATAGAATCTTACAAAATTCTAAACTAGTTTTTTTAAAATAAAAAAATTACATAAAAAGTTTTCTTGGATCAAAGCAAATCAATTCAAACTAAGGGTTTTTTTTTTAGATAATTTTAAAAAAATATTCAATTATAAACATGGATTGTAATTGAGAAAATACTAATGCTTTCCTACGAAGTAAAGTGATGGGAAAGGGAGGGTAGTTTGGTAATAGGCATAGGGGCAAGCCGTGGCTTTCAGCCGTCGGCGGGCGCCCACCATTTCTCTTGCAGCAGTTTTGGCTTCAAGAAATGGCAGGAGTCCCCTGTTTTTTTATAAAGCCAAGAATAAATATCAAGTTGAACATCATTATTATTGAATAAGTAAATTTCATTTTTTTCAATTAATAATTTTATCCAAAAATTGGGGGATTTTTCCTTTGATTTTGGAAGGTTTAGGAGGAATAATATTTATATCATAAGAAATATTATAAGCTATTGAGTCAATTTTAATTGTAGGAATATAATGTAAACGCAACTAAAATTAAAAATAATTTTTTTAATCAATGGCAGAAGCAATGATTATGTGCCCAAGCAAGCCAAGCAACTGATTATTATTGAATAAGTTACGTCTTCCCTGTCATTCGTATATATTTTTTTAACATAAAAAATATCTAAATGCTAATAGTTTATTTTCTAATAAAAAAATTAATTATAAACTTAAAAAATAATGCATATTAGACTTTTTTTAAATATTGATATAATTATATATTGAAAGTTATTTTAAAAAAATATTAAAAAAGTAACATATTAGATCGACCTAGTTTAACCTGTTAAATCTGTCATCCAGGAGACCGTGATGATCTTATAGAAAGAAAATTAAAATAAGTTATGAAAGCTAATTTCTAATCAATCCAATATTAAATGATGAAATTAAAAAATAAAATATTAAAATAAAAAAAACAAAAAAAATATATGAGTCAACTCAGGTTTACATCCCAAACCTGCAACCCAAGTCATGAAATCAAAATAACCTCATAGAAAGCAAATAAAAAAAACTTACAAGACCCAATTTCCAATTAACTCAATATTGAAGGATAAAATTGAAAACAAATCAATTAAAAATAATTAAAAAAAAACCTAGACAACTTAGGCTAACTTGTTAAACTCGCAAACCTGCAACTCAAGTCATGAAATCAAAATAACCTCATAGAAAGCAAATAAAAAAAACTTACAAGGCCCAATTTCCAATTAACTCAATATTGAAGGATGAAATTGAAAACAAATCAATTAAAAATGATTAAAAAAAACCTAGACAACTTAGGCTAACTTGTTAAACTCGCAATCTGAATCATAAAATCAAGATAACTTCATAAAAAAAGTTAAAGCTCCATTTTTCAATAGATTCAGTGTTAAAGGTTGAAATCGAGAAAGAAAAAACTAAATCCATGAGATCAAGATAACACCACGAAAAGAAAATAAAAAAGCAAATATGAAACTCAATTCTCAAACAATCTAATATTGAATGATGAAATTGAAAAAAAATCAATTAAAAAAGAACAAAAAAAATGAACTGAGTCAACCTCGATCAACTAACTAAACCAACGACCTGGGTCATAAGATCAAAATAACCCAATAGAAAGCAAATATATATATATAAAAAATAAAGAGCCCGATTTCCAACTAACCCACGTTGAATGATGAAATTGATAAAAGACGAATTAGAAAAAACAACATAAAAAATTATCTAAGTCAATCTAGGTTAACTTATTAAACTTATGAGTTAAGTTATGAGACTGGGATAACTTTAAAAAAAAATTAAATAAAAAAATTATGAAGCTCTATTTCTAATAGATCCAATATTGAAGGTTGAAGTTGAGAAGAAAAAAAAAACTAAATCTATGAAATCAGGATAACTCTATATAATGAAAATTAAAAAAAAAAATAGGAAGCTTAATTATCAAATAACCTAATATTGAAGAATGAAATAAAAAAAAACTAAAAAAAATGAGTTGATGGAGGGTGAAAAAATGACTAAAAAAATAAATTGAATCAACCTAGATTAAACTACCAAACCCGCAACTTCGGTCATGAAATCAGGATAACTCCAAAGAAAACAAATAAAAAAATATGAAGTCCAATTAAAAAAGTACTAAAACAATGAACATATTTAACTTACCAAACTCGCGACTCGAGTCCTGATATCGAGATAACCCTATAGAAAAAAATTAAAAAAAAATTATGAAACCCAATTTCCAACCAACTCAATGTTGAATGATAAAATTGAAAAAAAATCCAACTAGAAGAAGTAGTTACTAATTGAATATTTTTTTATAAACCCAAGTAAACCTAAATTAACTTGTTAAACTCGCGACCTGTGTAATGAGAACAAGATAAATTCATAGAAAGCAAATTAAAAAAATTATAAAGCTTAACTTTCAAAAGATCTAAAGGATTGAATTGAAAGCTGCGAGACTGAAGTGAAAATCTCAGGTAACATGGGGGCGAATTGAAAGTTTCATTGAAACATTCATTTCAATCCCCTATATTTTTTAGGTATAAGGCGATCGGTCCCTTGAATTTCAATACAATACATTTTGGTACCTAACTTCATTTTCCTCTTTTTTCAATCCTTTTCTGTTGGGAGGAGACAGAGAGGGAGTCGCCGGATTCCAGTCTAGAGAGAGAAAATGGTCGTTAGGAAAGATTCTGACCACCAAAACAGTTGATTTTTATGTCAAAATATTCTATATGATGAGGGAGGTTACGTTTAGTTTTTTTTACCTAGAAACCACCTAAAACAACAGATCTGAGCTAGGGAAGAATTTTTATTCCAGGTGGATTTCGGGTTTTCGGGCAGTTTTTTGGTGGTCATGGATTGGTTTAACAAGGTTTGTAGAGTGTTTTCTAAGTGTTTTTGGTCAAAAATGGATTGAAAATAAGATTTTTAGGTGAAAAAATGACAGGCCATGTTTTTCCGGCCACCACAATGACCGGATTCTGAGTTGAAGCAAGAGACGCGTCATTTTTTTCAGACGACGCGTCGTTCACCCCATTAAAATTTTTTTTAAAGGACCGCACTTGGGCCTAGCATTGCAGGCCTGAGTGCGGGTCGTTGCTTCATTGGGCCAGGCACTAGGCCTGGCTTACCAGGTCCACAGGCGCCTGGCCTGGCTCTTTTTTATATTCTTTTTTTTTAGTTTTTAAAAAAATAGTGCATTATTTGTGTATATTTTTTCAAATAAATTTTTGATTTATATTTTAATTAGATTGTGATTATTTTTAAATGATATTGGGGGTGTTTAGTTTTTAAAGAAGTGAGTATGATTCATCTGTGGTTTTTTCTTAATTTTATATAGATTTTTTTTAATATTAATTTTTTTATAAGATTTTTCATATATACAGCCTTGCATTGTTTTATATATATATATATATATATATATATATATATATATATATATATATATATATTGTTCAATAAATTTTATTTGTGTGTTGGTTTCTATTACAAATTTTATGTGTTTTTCTATTACAAATTTATTTTGATAGAGGAATTTATTAAACATGACCAAGTAAATTACCCGTGTCGCGATGTGAGATATCTTGATCTTTATTTTTCGCTTGGTTTTCTCAATTTCATTTTTGTTTATTGTTGATGAATTTGTTTTCATTAATTTACACAATGGTTATTGGGTTATTTCATTATATGCGTGCATAAGTTTTTTGATTTATATCTAGGAGTTTTTATATATATATATATATATATATATATATATATATATATATATATATATATATGCAGAATCTGGTGGGGAAAACTATTTGGCCAATGGTTGCCCAAGAAAGTCTAAAGG
Source organism: Populus trichocarpa (assembly GCF_000002775.5). Classification (NCBI taxonomy): domain Eukaryota; kingdom Viridiplantae; phylum Streptophyta; class Magnoliopsida; order Malpighiales; family Salicaceae; genus Populus; species Populus trichocarpa. The sequence continues at coordinate 11,076,896 of NC_037291.2, read as the reverse complement.
CTTTAGGTACTCTTAGGTTACTTTCTCTTAAGGAAAAAATTATCTTCTAAGATGAGTGTTTGAGGTATGTACTATATTCATTTTACACAGTAAGTCCAGACATATTGATGAATACATAAAATATTTTTGCAGACACTTAATTAAGTTATTTAGATCCCTGCAGTAATAAGGAGTTGACAACAATTTATTACTTTTTACTTGCTAACAGTTGCTGAAACTTCACTTCTCATTCAAAAGTTAGGTTTTCATACTCTTTTTGTTTATTATGCCACTTTTTGTTTTGAATTGCTTAAACAATATCTATGTTAGATTAATGTCTCTTTATATTTTATAATTTGATTCTTATATGAAATTAAGATAGGTTAAGCAAGTTTTTTACATGTTACTTATCTATTGCTTGAAAGCCAAATCTTATACCTTTTAATGCTACCAGCTCTTGATTACATGTTTAGAAAGCACTTTTTTTTCTCTCTCTTTCAATTGTCTTACAAATAAAAGCAGTACACGTTTTCAGAAGTAGCCTGCAGCAACGCGCGAGCAACCTATCTAGTTCGAATGAGATAACATAATATCAAAAACTCCAATCTTGAAGGATGGAATTGAAAAAAAAAAATTCTCAATCAATTTAAGATTCTATAACCTTGAAGAATGAAATTGAAAAAGAGAATTAATTATAAATCAATTTAATATTAAATGATAAAATAAAAAAAAATTAGTTTAAAAAATTTTCTAAAGTAAATTTAACAAAGAACAATAAATAAAAAGAACTGAGATAACCTATATCATTTTTATAATTAATAAAAAAAATTATAGAAAGCAAATAAATAAAAATAATAAAACTCAATCTCTAGTTGAATAAATACTAAAGGATGAAATTGAAAAAATATGAGTTTTTTTTTTAAAAAAATCAAGCAAACCTCCAAAACCTTGATTAATCTCCAAAACTTGAAACCCCTTAAATCCTAGACTTAATCTCAATCAAAAAGTTTAATTTTCAACCAATTTAATATTTAAAAATAATATAAAAAAACAATATCAATTAAAAAAATTTACCGAAGTAAAAACAAAATAACAATAAAAAAATAAAAATCAAATCTGATAAGTAAAAAAACTGGAGGATGATATCGTAAAAAAACTCAATTTTAAAATTCTTCTTAAATATAACAAACTTGGCCCAAGACAACAACAAATAAATCAAACAAAACAAACTTGACCTGAGTCAATCTGGATTAACCTGCAAAATTTGTATATTAACACATGAGATCAGAATAACCCCATAAAAAATAAAATAAAATAAAATAAATCAATTGTAAAAAAAACCTTAAAAAAAACCTAACTTGATAAGACACTCTCATTATTGAATATTTCATCTACCATCTAGCATGCTCTTATGAGACCATCTAACTTGATTGCTAAACTAAGATTTCATCTTCCATCTTCTAATCCTGGTGGATAAAGATCCTTCTGTATCTCAATCCATGCAAAGATGTGAGGTGATGTGCAGGATCAGGAAAACGGGAAATAATAGTACTGGAGGGAGCAGTTCCAAATACATTACTTGGGCGAGAATTACCGATAAACCAGCAGTTTCATGTAGAAACAGATATATTTCTTTACAGTAAACAAAATGAAATACATAATTCAGTATTTTTCAGGACGTCAACTTCAAAGCCAAGTTCTTTGGTAAATGGTAAACGGTATATGCGGGAAATATAGCTGATGCAGAGTGATATATTTTCCGGCGGTAATTAATTACAATCTCAGGCGCACCACGCTTTTTGAAGAAAGCCATTGAACACAAGAAAATGTTCTCTGCAATTGATCACAGGCATGAAATATACGATCAAGTCTTTTGTTAGCCATTTCAGGGTGGCCTGTTCAGGTTGTCTTAATTGATGGAAGGTTTGTAACAATACCAGGCAATTTTTACAAATCATCATTCCCAAATTTATATATGCAGCTGAGCCATCAAAGTGCCTTCGCTATCTCTTACCTTGTAACTGCCTACCACGTTGCTGTTGATAGATTTCAAAGGCCACAATATAGACTGACATACCAAAACAGAGTCAGTCTGTGTCTCCTGTGATCAATATATCACCCCCTTTAACTCAGAGAAGGCCCAGATTTTTCAGCTGCTGAACATGCTCAGTAGGAAGTGGTGGAGGAGACCAGTCCGATCCCGTCATTTCACCATCAACATCCTCAACAACATATTCCTAACAGAGCATATTAAAGTCATTTCAGAAGGGAAACAAGTCATGATAAATATTTAGACCAAGAAACCTGCATGGATGCCAAAAAAGTAAATATTTGATGCAGTAACCAGCAAAAATGTTTCAAGAACGTGATGCAATGATATGACAAAGTGAAAACATCATCCCAAGATAGATCTTTAAGCCAAGGATGCATTGTATTTAAGCAACCTTTGAAGTTTTCATTGTAAAGGACTTCCGGACCTAATGAGTTGGCAAAGATGGTTACCTGACAACATTTTTTTTTCCTTGAACTGACCATTACCTCAATCGAGAGAAATTTGGTATATCAATAAAAATTGTGCTAAGCTTGAGAAATTCTACAGAGCCCTGAATGTTAGTGCCAGACATGTCTCACAGAAATTCACTAAGTCCTTTTATTTTGTTTTTTTTTTTTTTTTAACCATTTTTCTACTGGAGCCAATTCCCTCACAAAATTCAGGTAAGATTTAGTGGGCCAAAAAGTAATACGAGTAATACTTTCTTTTTTGGTTGGTGTTGGTGACTTACTGCACCGTAGAAATTATACTGAAGCATATTAAAAAAGATATGAAGGCAGGTGACTACACTCACTTTTGTTAGCATCCTTTTCGCAAGTATATGATAATGCCGCTGCCAAATTCATTGTCCAACCATTGTGGCCACCAACACGCTGTAGAATATGCCAATCACAGTAAATAGTCCAAGCACTATCAAAGCCATTATAAACAATAGTGGTAACCCTGCTTCACCGGCACCTCCTAAGCAACCACATTCACCAGCTGTGCTTGCACAGCTTTCAAAGCATGTAGTACAGTCTGTCCAGATACAAAGAGTGCCAGGTAAATGACAATCTGCACACACTCTGCAAGATTAAGGAAACAGACAGATCACATAACTCATTATTTGATTTATTTTCTCAAATCCAATAACCAAAATGCTAGGTGAAAAAGTAGGAATGAAAAAATTACGAGAGAATGTTTTAGTGTATCATATGTGTTTAAAAGAAAAAAGAAAAAAAAAATTGAACTCCTGCCCTAATGCCCAGAGTTTGTGTTTAATACACCACCCAAATGAACTCCAGTGCCAAACCTTGATTTGGCCCCAATTTAAACTTTAAACACCCTTCTAACACACCAACGAGAAACTTATGGTAACAACCTGTTCTGTTGAATAAAATTTACTTAAACACTCAAATATTAGTTTTCAATCAAATTATCAAAACCTCCCTAAGGTTTGGCCTGCTCAACATTTCATCCCTCTTTTTTCTCAAATCGAACACTAAATCTATAGATGATGAAGAACTATAAAAAACTAAAAAGGTACTACTGTCATATTATATTATATACTAAATGCTATCTGAAACCATTGAAAAGAAGGGGAAAAAATCCATTTAAAACAAATGATATAGAGATGATAATTAAGGAAAATAGAACAAAGTGAAGTTTAGGGGTATTTTCAACATATAAGAACATTTTAAAATTCAAATTTGGCACATTAGACTTTACAAATGGTAACCTAATGCAAGGATTAAATTGTGTTTGCATTGTAAAGGTCAGGGATGTAAGGGATTGATTTAGAAATGCAAAGATGTGAAAGTTGATTAGCCCAAACATCAGGGAGGTTTTGGTAATTTAACCAAAAACTTAGGCAGAATCCAATGTCCCAGATAGGGAAAGACTACAATAATCTTTTCCTTTGTTCAATTAGATAAATTGGCGTGCAAACAAAAAATAAATGGAACTTTAATGTAATAAATGACAAGACCTCAAAGTTCAACATGATGCAGGATGCTATTTTTTAATTTTATGGCATAATTATTTTTATTGTAATATTCATTTAATTGTTGAGATTTACAAGAATTTGTTTAATTTGGGAATCCTAATGCTAGTTGGATTCTACTAGTTAGGTAAGTTTTAATACAAATCTTTATTCTATAAGGATTTTAGATCTATAATTAATATAAATAGGGTTGTCCAGCTTATTTTTTAGGGAATATTAATAAAATAAACATTTCAGAGTTTTCTCTACAATTAAGTGTTGTAACCTTAGGGTTTGAGAACCTAGTTTTTTTCTCTACAGTTTTGGGCTGTAAAATTGTAGGGATTGAGGAACCCTAGCTTTTACAAATGACCACAATATAAACATATTGTTCCTAAGGCAAGTCAAGGATTCTACACCACACATGAATTTGCTGGCGGTTGTTTGATCTCAGCTTTTGTGGGCAGGAGTGCTAGCGAATACATCTAGATCAGCAAACTGAGTATTCTCTTTTAAAAATAAATCAATCAAATAGTTCCTTTATGCACAAGTAACCAACAACATTACTAGGTTATGGTTCCAACTATGTGGCTTCTGACAAAGAAATCCAAGATACCCCTGCCTTCAACATTTTTAATTAAATGAAATCCCTCCAGAATTTAACCCAACATTTTTATTATTGCACCAAGATTTTTTACCTAACATTTATGGTTTTGAGCAAGATTTTTATTATTGCACCAATCAAAGGAGCCTAGCATCTAAGATGTTTTTAAATTCCTCAAGATTTGAAAAGGCTTTTAAATTCCTCATCTCTTCTACGAAGAGGAAGACAAGTTAAAGAAATATCAAATCTCTTAATAAATCACAATTGACAACTCTAACATACATTTTCCTCTTCATGTCAAGTAAACCTAACCCCACCACACAATTACAAGGATAACAATATGATAATCCAGCAGTGAGAATAATTATATCATGTGCATCAGTTGTTGCAAGAATATAGAGCAGAGTTATACCCAGGCTGGCAGCAACAAAGACATAACTCCCGACAAGGCTGAGCCAAATCATTGCGTACTCTTCGATCATAGCAAGTTATGAAGCACCCGGATAGCCCCAGTAAAGCAAAGAATAATAGTGCTCCTGTCCGACAACATTCTACCATGAAGATTCTATACAAGTATTCTGGAAAAAATAATGCAAAATAACAGACCATGCTTGAATCCTCAACATAAATCTCACATGCCTCCAGACACCAGTTAATCAAACTGTATTTTAAAATTTTAATGTTACCAATATTTTAAAGTTGAAAAGACAAATGGTATTTTTTTTCTTATACTTTTCATAATAAGCTGAAATTAATGGACAAATGGTTCAGTTTCTAAATTAGTAACAGACATTCAAGCAGCCAATTACGTAAAACTCCAGAACAATTTGTGTGATTTCATATAAATATGGGACAAATAATCTAACAAGAATAGCCAGATCTACTAGTCAGTTCAAGTCGGCAGCCAATTTTTATGAATAAATACCATTCAAGGTTGCAGACCACGGAGATATGCACCTTCACGCACCAAGAAAAATATTTTTTAGATTATAAAAGAATTGATATCATAAATCAAGTTAAGTTCGATACACTTAAGATGACAAAATGACAGGACCATGAATAGATAAACATGGTCAAGTTGAGCATAACCCAAGTCACAAACAAAATAACTATTAATCTGTAAGAAAACCATGAAACTAGAGCTGTGTGTCATAAGCATGCATTGAGAGGGATTATGATAACTATCACTTCAGGTTTTTGAGATTACCACATATGTAGTAGAAACTAAGCTCACTATCAAAGCCCCATGCGAGACGAAGCCAAGACTTTTGATAAGTGTCAATTAGGTACACCAAATATGCTAGTGAAGCAATTACCTGAACCAAAATTAATATAAATAAATAACAATAGAACCTCTGATCGAGAAGAAAGAAAAAGAACAAGAAAGGTATATATCAAAATAACCAAAAGCAGGGTACTGACGACCTACAAGCTGAACAGCCAGAAATATAAACGCAATGTCTCTGGTCACAAAGAATCGAAATTTCAGAGTTCGCCATTTCCTATCAGTAGCAACGTGAACTCTCAAATGGTAAGGAGCCTTGCAGGTTGTGCAATGAGCAAATGCAAACCCTTCCTGAAAAAAATAAACAGATTGTCAGGAGAGAAAAAAAAAAGTAGCTCAGTAGCAGAAATTCCAGGGTAAGAGGGGACAAGTGGCAGGTTAACTTGTTGCATAGATAAAATTAACAACTTATCACAAAGAGCATCATTTTTTTACGAACCATCAATTGTCGGCAGGAACTTGACAAGAAAAGTAAAGAAAGTGAACTGCTTCATGTAATCAAACAGACTCCAGCAAACATAACTATGACAACCTACATAACCTGCCTCCAGATTTACCATGGAAGATCCAAGTTTGTGTGTATGAGTTTACAAGAACAAGTGCAATTGACTAGTGTAAAAAGGAAAAATAACTAAGCATACCCTATATCCAGTATGGAAGCCTCTGTTAAGGCAATCTTGGACTACCAATGCATCACATTAATCACTTAACCAACTACTTGTCAAGTGTCATATACAGTTTGCTAGTTTGGCAGGCACCAGAAGGGTAGATACACAGTGAATTATCCCAATATAGAGGTGTGCTCGTTAACACTTTCATTCACATAATGTAAATATCAACCATGAAGGAGCAGCATTTTTTTTCTATCCAGTTCTAGGTCTATTGTCCAGTTTCATAAATTTTCTACATCTCCTTTTTAAAAAAAATTTAAATGAAGGCTACCTTGCTGGTAATAACCTACTTTCACAAAATCTACCAGGTCCAAAGAAACCGCATTCTATGGCAAAGACAACGAATGCAACATTAAAGGAAATAGCAATCATTCTTGACAAAAAAAAAATACAAAAGAGAGGGAGTAAAAGATCCAAATTATTAAAATGCAAGTGGCCTCTAAGCCACGAAATTCCACCTCAAGCATCAGTGAAGAAAATGGTATGCAACAAAAGTCTCTGTCAATTTTTAAACCAACATGCAAACATCGAAGGACATATTTATTAACATTGAGTGCAACAAAGGGAATGTTCAGTGACCTATCCAAACCCAAATTGGCTATTAGTCAGGTCAAAAGAATAGTCATATCAAAAGATGTCGCAACATAGAATTCAAGCAACAATGTGGGATCCATAACACAATAACATAACCCATATCACTAAAACTGTGCAACATGACAAACATCCATACCTTCACTGCTCGCCACTGATCCAGGCATTCACGATGTACATACTTAACCGTTCCTTTGCATTTGCAAGGTGCAATAAAATCCCTACCTGATGAAACGAAAACATAATTAACCTAAGAAGTAAACACAACTAGCCTGAATTTTCAAGCCAGAAATCTAAAGCTTTAACATAAGAATTAAAAAAGAAAAACCAAGTCATACAAAAGCTACCCTGTTGCTGATCAGTTAAACCGGGAAAAAAAGGAACTTTCATGATCAAATTATCGGTTCAACAACCGCTAAGCATTACAAAGATGATAATTTTAACTAAATTCAAGGCCAAGCTCACAAACCCCAAGATCTACTATTTCTCTTCAATTTCATAATCTCTACAATCAACAGCCAATACACCAACGATAACAATAAAAATAAACATGAAGTGGATAGTTCTAAAAATGATGCAAACAGAAACAAACTCTAAATATTTCACAAGCAAAATTCTAAACTTTAGTCAAAATCGCCATAAATAAATTTATTTTAAAAAAAGGCTACAAAAATCCAAGCATCAACAATCTCTAACATCAACAGCTAACACAAATGGAACAATAACAGTAAACAAAAAGTAGGTAAACAATTCTGAAGTATGCAAGTAAAACCTCCACAAATTATCAAAGTGAACTAAAAAAGAAACAATTTTTAACTCTTTGTACCTAACATTTTCTACATCCACAACCAAGTAAAAGCTACAAATAAATTTCCAAAATGGTGAACCAAAGCGACGAGTTTTAGAGTGAGTATCAAGCAATTAAAATGGAGAATTACCGTCAGTTTCGAGGCAAATACGGCACTGAATTTGCTCGCCGGGACCGGCTTCAAGGTCGATCTCGCTGGGTTCGGTGATCGGAGACGGGGGGATTAAAGGTGAAGTGTCTGATACATGATCAGCCATTGAAAATCAGAAACAGAGAGAGAGAGAGAGAGGATTAGCTATTTGGTTAATTAATCAATAAAATTAACCAAAAAAAGAAGATTGATTGAGAAATTTGGGTTTTCGTTTCATCAAGGCGAAAACCCTTGATAGTTGGATTCTCTACCAGATGATTTTGTTTTTGGTTTACTTTGGGTAATAACTGATCAAAAAAGCGGTTGAATTGTTAATGGTGGGATGGTATTCAGTTGGTTCCCAACAATATTCAATTCCTGTTTTCTCTTCCAACTAATCTATAAAATAAACAAATATTTATAAAAAAATATGGTAAACTGCATTTTCATCCCAGTTTTTCAACGTAGAAATCTTCAATGTAGCTCTTCACGAGGCTATACTCTTAAACTAGTCTCTGTATAAAAATTATTAAATCAATATTTTTTATATAATTTTATGAAATGATATTAAAAATTAAAAAAAATATCAATATACTTTTAGTTAGTTTTTTTAAATAGTTAATTGTTTTAAAAGTATTCTCTAATAATAAAAACTAAGTTTTTTTAAATGGGTTTTAAATGTGTATATTAAAAAGAATTAATAATTCTTTTATATGTTAATCCAGGATTTGAAAATAAACAAATTTAAATCAACCTTTGGAATTATAGTTAAATGTCTAACAAAAGTTTTATTTAAGAAAAAAATAATCCATTTCTTCTCTCTCTCTCTCAAAACTATATATATATATATATATAAAGTTTGAAAACAATCCACAAAAACTATGGATCCTTTAAGGATACAATTGAATAATTGGAAGGAAAAAAAAAAGGGGGAGGAGCGGAATATTGAGAAAAATATAGGGATCACGGAAAGCTTATAACTAATATGACTTAAAGGTGTCCGAGCCCGGGTTCGAACCGGGGACCTCTAGTGTGTGAGACTAGCGTGATAACCAACTACACCACCCGGACAGCTTAATAAAAGGCATTTCAATTTATAAATAAATACTTCTCATTTTTTAATAATTTAATAATGCTGTAGAAAGGTATTCCGATAACTGATAAATTAATTATGATGTGATAAATTTTGTATAATCCTATACTCAATATAACCTTGCACTCTTTACACGGATCCAGTTTTGCTGAAATCAATTATCTAAAATGTGGTATTAAAAGAATTAATATTTTTATATATATTTTAAAAGTATTCTCCGTCCTCTTGGATTGCAAGTGATGTTGCTGGCTGATTTTTACTGGTGAGGTGTTTGAGAGGAGGTAGCTTTGTGCCAAAAAAAAAAAGAAAGTTGTGTTGAATTCGTAGCCGTAATTTTGGGAGAATGAATGAAATAAATTGATTTTAATTTAGTGATATTGTATGTTTATTTGATTGAATTGATATGAGAGATTGTATTTGGGGAATGATTTCTAGTTGTATATGGGGTTTTATATTATGTGTGTGTTTTGAAAAATTATGGTTGAAGAAATAAATGGTATGTATGGAAGTTATTTAAAAGGTATGGTGTTATGTTTAGGGGAAACAATCTAAGAGGAAGATGGAATCTTGTTAAATTCTGATATTGAAATTTTTAGAAATTAATATGAAAGCATGGCAAATATTATTATTAGGGTAGAGATTGTTTGGGATGTATAAATTACATATTCAAGTTGTATGGAAAGTTGTTGAAATGGGTTGTATGAAGTGTTTTGATATGGAAATTAGTATGTTTGAGAAATAAATTATGGAAATTATAACCAATTATAAGTTCGTTTGAATTGGCCAAAAAGTTAGTTTAGAATAATTTGTAAATTTAATTAAATCATATTGATTGTGATGTTCTAATTATGTTTTGAAATACTTAAGTTCTGTGTTTAATATTTAATGAAGATGGCTAGAAATTTAAATGTTTTGTATTGGATGTATTGGAATGTTGTAATTATAGATTTTGGGTTAAATAAGGTAACATCGTGATAATCTTGATGTTTTAATAATGTAAGAATGTTTAAATGTGATTCAGGAAAGATATGTACATACGTACTTATATATATAGGATGAGTTAATTAAATGCACTTTAAATCTTTGAGATAATATAGGAAGGTGTAGGTGTGGAAATTTGGAAATCTTGATGAGTAGATGAGTATGGAACCAAATCAAATTATATTTTTTATGATGATTGGCCGAACTGTTAGCTAGAAAGCTTTAGGAAATTCGAGAAGTTAATCATGATGAATAGATTTATTTCATTGTCTTAAATGATAAAAAAAAAAAAGTGTAGGTGATGATTGTGAATAGAATTAAATTAAATGAAGTATTTAAGTTTGAAAAAGTTGTATATCAAATTTAAATTGATTATATTGAATTTGATTGGTTGAAAATTTGGTTGTTTTGTATTCTTGCTTATATGGCTGAAAAGCTAAATTGTGAACATGAAATATTTAGAAATTAGGTTTGATGATATAATTTTTGTGTTAATTGATGTTGTAATATTTAAATTTATTGTTATTGGGGTGGAATTGGGATTGTTGCATGATTTGATAAGTGTGGCCATGTTCTTGGAAAATTTAGGAACTTTAAATTCTAGGGTTGATGTGTTCATGAGGTGTGTGAATTAAATTGAAAATTTGGAAATGTGAAAGTTCTAAGTGAAGAGTTTATTTTGATGGCATAAAAAGTAAATTATGGATTTTTTTAATAATTGATTGATATTTGCAATTTATGAAATTATATGAAATTATAAAAAGTAAATAATAATTGATTAATATTAATTTGGGTGCTGAATGTGAAATTATGTGTTGGATTGAATTGATTATTAGACAAATAGTTGAATATATTTAAACGAACATTAATTGTTATTGTTAGGAGTTGTAGGAGAAGCATGCAAAATGAAATTTGACTTATTAGGAGCTTGTACAACAGAAACTCAAGGAAAGGATAGCCTTATTTACCTCTTTAATTGTTAAAATTGCTTTGAATATTGGGATTGAAATAAATCCTTTGATATTATAAACATATTTATTCTACAATTTACATGTGATATGCATGTACTTCTTATCAGTCGCCTTGACCTTAAATGCTTACTTTATAGTTTTTTTGTTATAACATTATCTAGGTATAACTCTGAAATAAGTTCTAATATATAGATTCCAGTTGTGTAACCTTAATTTAAGATAATACAATCTTGTATGGAAACAAATGGTTATCTTAATGTATGGATAATTTAAGTAAGTATCGACTATGTAATCTTCATGATTGGAAATGTTTGGTGTGTGATAGTATTTGGTGGAAATGATGGATGATGGCCGAAGAGCATTCTTATGTAAGTGTGAGACGATATGAGCTAAATGTGGGTTATATTGTTGTTTATGATACATATATTAATACGAGATAAAAATTTAGGTAGAGTTTTTATATTAGGAAAGCTCTGTCAAATTTTATTAAAATGAATGAATTTGTTATTTAAATGGAAATTCTTCCTTCTCTAGGTGAATTTGGTAGAGAGACCAACTTGAACTTTCCAAACTGAGTCCTTAGACGAGTGATTGGCATGGTATCCACTTCAACACCTTGAACATAGATTGGAGAATGACTTACATGCTTCATATTTTTCAAATTTGGATAGTACATATGTTGATTTGAGAGACGAGAGGAAGAGAATATTCCATCGGGCATGCTAGAAATTTGCAAAAATTTCATGTATTAAAATATACTAAAATGGTGATAAAATTACAATAATAAATTTGACTACAAGCAAAGGTGGAAACTCTTTTGGAGTGCTTTTTATATGCACAAATTCTCTTATTAACGATGACATTTAAATCTTGTTTTGGATGGAAAGATATTCATACGAGCCTAAAAGCAAGATCTAGATCTAACCATTAATAAAAGGATTCGTAAATGTGAAGAGTACTTAAAGCGAGTTTCACCTTTTCTTGTAATCAAATTCATTATTATATCTTTTTCACCATTTAAGTGTATTTTAATACGTCAAATTTGTGTGTACAAAAATAATTGAAATTTGTGATATCAAATAGCATCTATGAGGTTCTGACATTTTCAAAACATCTCTAAGTAAATTAATTTTTTGTTATTAAGTAAATTAATTTTTTTGTTATTCATTGATTTTTAATATGTTTGAGAAACATATGATATGTATTGGGAAATATGAAACCAAATACCATCTCGAATATAAACATGATACATGTGTGTGAGGAATTTTAAATAATTCATACTTCATAGGATGGCTTCTATATCAAATAATATTGATGCGGTTAAAAACAAATTTGATGGGGTTCATAAAAAAATCTACTAACATCAATTTCTTTCTAAGAGCGTCTTTGTTTTTGGGTTCAAAAAGCGCTTTTGAAAATTCTTGAAAATTTGTTTTGCTTCAATTTTTTTTTTATTTTGGATCGTTTTCATGTACTAATATAAAATATAAATTTAAAAAATAAAAAAATATTATTTTGATACATTTCTAAACAAAAAATATTTTTAAAAACAACTGTTATCACAATTTCAAATACTATCTAAAATTGACAAGGGGATTGGAAAGTTGAAAACGCTGAACTCAAGTAATACAAACACTTGCAAGATAAATCTTATATTGCACTTGAGAAATCCTCTAATACTTGAGTTAGTATTGATGAAGAAAATAAACCTCAGATGTGGGATTATGTATGTTTACAAAGTTTAAAAAAAGATGAAAATGGTAAAGACTTAGATGATTAACCTTTGGGTTAAGGCTATTTGTATAGTTTTAAATCCATGTAATTGTGTCTATGAAAAAGATATAATGATTAATACATCTATCACCTATAGTTTTGGTCTACTTGGAAATATAAGTCTAAAGTAGGGGTGAGTAAAAAAACCGAAAAACCGATTAAACCAAAAAAACTGATTAAACCGATTAAAATATTAAAAAAATCGATCGATTTGGTTCGGTTTCGGTTTTATAAGCCTGAAACCGAAAAAACTGAATCAAACCCAACCAGAAAAAAACCGAGTCAAACCGAAAAAAATCTAGCCAAACAAAAAAAAACCGAGCCAAACCGAAAAAACCGAGCCGACTCTGTTTGAACCGGTTTTGGTTCGGTTTCGGTTTTTTTATAAAAGAAATTTGGTTTGGACATAGTTTTGAAACCTGACCCGGCCCGGCGGGTCGACCCAGGACTCGGCCGACCCGGGGCTGGAACCGGGGCGGGTTGAAGAAAAAATGGGAGAAGGAAAAACCCGGCGTGACCCGGATGACCCAACGGGTTGACCCAGCAAGACCGGTTGCAAACCCGTTAACTTTTGTTTTTTTTACTAAACGATGTCGTTTTGATTTTTTATAAAAAAAAAAGAATTGACCCGGCCGACCTGGTGACCCGCTCAAAACCCAGAAACCGGGCCTTGGACCGGGCCGGCCACCGAGCTGGGTCTTAAAACTATGATGTTTTCATTTAATACATGTGTGTTTTGATTTCTTTTTTTTTTTTTTTTTTTTTTTGATTTACGTGGGGTGTCCGGGCGAGCTTACGCGCACCACGACTATTCCCCACGGCCCACTGGACATCCTGCAAGCCCAGGAGCAGGTAAGGCACCGCGGGGGTGACAGGCGTGCACATAGAGGGTCGAACCCGGGACGGGGGCGGAACAAGTCACACGGTTGACCACAGCAGCTAGACCCTCAAGTGCGTGTGTTTTGATTTCTTGATTTTGTGGGTCATGTACCATTGATGATGATAACAAGACAAATCAATAGAGGACATGTGATCAAGAGGCATGCCTTCATTTAATACATGTGTGGTTTGATTTCTTGGTTTTGTGGGTCATGTACCATTGATGATGATAACAAGATCAATTTATAAAGGACATGTGATCAAGAGGCATGTCTTCATTTAATACATACATGTGTGTTATGTTTTCATGGTTTACGACAAGTAAACTAAATTTGATCGAGATGGAATGCACCCAAGGCTAAACGACTGGCTTCGAAGTTGAGTCTATAAAAGGATGATTGAAATGTGCTTTCTATTTGGGGTTATGTCTTGTTGAGTTTTATAAACACCTAGGTTTTATTTGAAGATGTAAGTATGAATTTGTTGGGCAAATAAAATTTCTAAAAGGTTAAACAGACCATCTCAGATTTAATAAAGTATGAGTCACATGATATGTTAGGGTTAAAAGGATGCAATTTACACTAAACCCTAAATGTCTAGATAAACTTTATGGCTCATTAGAATTTTCGACATGTATCTTTTACGAATCTTGCCTCAAATTCTATTAGATGAACTATATGATTGGGAATGTAAACCTTAGACCCATCAAAATTAATATAATAATAAAAAGATTAACAATGATATTGATGTAGCAACCGATCAACAAGTAAAAGTGCAAACTGACTTGATGTTTCACGCCTATTCTAAACAAATCAATCAAAATCATTAATTCTCGTGTGATACATTTATTGCATTGCAGCAATCTGCTGTAATTTCACCATCACATTGTGTAAGGGGCCAATTGATGCTTTTCCAATTTAATTTCTACTAAAATTTGTTATCTGCACCATCACGCATTAGTTGGCTCATTGTACTGTTCATTTTTTAGCTCTTTACGATGAGATTTTCAGCTTCTTGGATGTCTGTTGATTTCGAAAACTGCTGGCACGTAGTCAGATCTGCAGTTTCCAATTATATTGTCAAACTGCATGTGTTTTTCGCCTTCTCAGATAGTAATGGCATCTGATTTCATGTTCTAAAGCTCATCTCTGTTGAAAGTTTCGAATAAAATCTTTTCTTTGAGAGGTCAATTATGCTTATCTTGTGTAACTATTTTTACACGACTGCACTGCACTCCATATTTGCAGATGATTTGCTCTGAGCTTGAGGAACAATGTCCATACTTGTTGAGGGATTTTATCTAAGAGATAATTAATGGGCATCATCTGCTAGGGATATTTGAAGTTGGGATATTCTTATAGTTTATAATGTTAAGCTAGCCAAATTTGAGTCAACCTTGTGAACTCTTTCTCACCATCTTCAATATCTTTATCTTCATCTTCATCCTTCCCTTCCTTGTCGTCGTCACTTTCTTTGACTTACCTTGTAAGAAATGGTACCCTTTGCTTCTCTACAAGACATTCGAATTCTTGATATTTTTGGTTTTTTCTCTTTTCATTCTGCTTCTGTTTCAATGCTGCAACGTGGGAACATGGTTTCTGTCTTCATCTTCACATATATTTTTGGATGCTTAATTTGATTTTTTATCATCCATAGACAGACTCGGCGGGTAAAATGAGTATTATCTATTTTATGCAAATTTTGGAGTACTATTTTTTATGTTAAATACTCTATTTTGGTAATCTAACCTTAATGTACGAGGGTTTACAAGAGTGATCGTCGTTGAAGAGATCTTTATTTTACAAGTAAAGTATTTGAACCTTACTAATTTATGTCTTCAACCAACTCAATTATGCCTAGTATCTAAAAGTTGAGATTCATTTGGGAGGTTTTTGAAAATATAATACTGATTATTTTTTATAGTATTTTTATTTGAAAATATATTAAAATAATTTTTTTTTTATTTTTAAAATATTATTTTTGATATTAATACATTAAAATAACATGAAAACATCAAAAAATATTAATTTGAAGAAAAAAAATAAAAAATCAATTTTTTAAAAAAATAATTTTAAAATAAAACAACAAACAGGTTCTTTATTCATTTGTTTCCTTTTATTTTATTCTGTTTTGAGTTGCTTCATGTGATGCTTAGTAATTGAAGCCTTCTTTTAGTGTCTTTATTATTTCAAGATTGCCCATCAAAGTGCAAGTTTCGTTGCTTGTTTCTCTTTTAGTGACTTTGAAGAGATCTTTTATGGAAAAAAGGTTCTCAAGATCAATGCACTGACTACATACTGCAATATGCTCTTAGCTTGTTGCCCTTTTCTTGTAAGCAGATCCTGCTTTTCTTTTTGTTTGAGAATCAATATGAAAAAATCCAATCAAATCTTGATTTTCCGAGCTATAAATTTACAAAAAAGCAAGTTTGAAATATACCATAACGGTCATGAAGGATTGGTGGGCATCTATTATTTGCTTTTATTAGCTGCTTCATTTGTGATTTTTCACTCAGTTGTGCAATAACTTGTGAAGAAATCTTGCTCAAAAGATATCTTGCAGTACTACTGACTGTTCATAATTTAGCCAAGCAAAATCTCAATTGTCAACTGGTGTATCCCAATTCTTGCCAGGGCTGGCATGATTATCTCTAGCACTTGTTGGAGTAAGGCATTCTCTTGCGTTATTGTATGCTGCGGTGAGCGTTGCCGAAGAGAAGGAACGTTTTTAGGTTAGCAGCCGACCAGTGTATTAAGAGCTGAATCTTATAAGATCATTTATATGGTACTCAAGCAGTTCCTTGTGAAGAAATCTTGATATATTATTTGTGTTAGGTCATTTTCCAACAAAGTAAAAGCTCGTTGTGGGTTAGTTGAGAGATGCTCAGAATACTTTAGTACTGGTGCTAGGTCCGAATACATTAATGAAAACATGTCATGAAACGGGAGTGGAGATGATTTGTCTGGTATGTTATCAAGCACTTGTTGATCATACTAAACAACTACTTGATGATTTGCCAAGGATGTTGAAGATCTGTACTAAACAATTACTTGATGATTTGCCAAGGATGTTGAAGATCTGTACTAAACAAGATGAGCACAGGAGTTCTGAATTGTATGTGTATATATATATATATGAACAAGTTTAGTTTGATATCTATCTGCATTTGTGTGCCAGCTTTGCTGTTGAAATGGAGAGGAGGGAGGGAGTACCTAAAATAGAATATTAAAATCCAAAGAAAGGTGCCTCGTCCCATTTCATCTTTGTATTACTAATTAATTATAAACTATTAATTAAGAAATTAAATAAGACAGCTCGCACATTTACTGTGTATTTTTTCTATTCATACTCTTGTTAAAAGAAAGAAAAAACTAGAAGGGATTAAGGTTTGATTGCACACACCGAAACAAAACACTATAAATAGTACAATGCAATGATAATTTTGTCTTTCCATGAAAAATTACTGAAGTGGCTGTTGGAGACTGTCAATTCGAGAGTGTTTATTACGCGATTGCTTTTACATTTCATACAAATCACAATAAACCCATTGTTTGGTAACAATAAAATTAATTTTTAAAATTATGGACCCATGTACTTTTTACGTTTCAACCACAGGTTTTGGCTGGTAATGTAGTAGTTTTTGTGGTTGTGGTTTGAAAAAAATTATTTTATAAAAAGTATTTTTGATTAAGGTTGATTTGGTATTTATATAAGGATGTTTGTTTACGCGGTAGCTTTATCTTTTAAAGCAAACCACGTAAACATCATGTTTGGTAATATTAAAAAAACAATTTACTGTTTGTGTGGGACTCATATGTTTTATGTTGAAACCATTGGTTCGCACAAAAGCTAAGAGTTGTTTCTCACGTCTATACCAGGTGAATTAATTCACTTCGCACTGTTCACTTCAAGAAGTGAACAGTGTCCAAGTAAGATTTATTCACATACACTGTTCACGCTCAAAAAACCATGAAAACTATAGTCTTTATCATATGAATTTCATACGTGATGAAATTGTAGATAAGTTAATAAAATAATAAAAAATATTTGATATAAAGTATTATTTATTTAATGATATAATAGTGGTAGTTAAATTTACAATATTTAAATTAAAAACCATCAATATTAATATATATCTTTTTTAATTATTTTATAATCTTAATTTAAAAAAAATATTTAATCAAATACATTAAACTATTTTTTATTCAAACACATTTTCAATCATAATTTTAAACTAACATAAAAAGCATTATTAACCTGCTTTTAATACATAGAAAAGCCAAAAACCTTATTTACACTTTGCATACCATTGCTTTTACCAATGCAGACGTATTAAACTTTACACTTTCCAAATTACCCCATCCTCTCCAGCTAATTCCAGTCCAAGCTTTGAACAGTACACACACACATTCTCTCTCCACTTAACAAATCTTAAAACTATTGAAATTTGAAATTAACATTTTAAAATTTAAAGAATCATAACATATTCTATCTTCCATTACAAAATATATCTCAACCTTTATAAATCAATCACATTTTATTTTTAGTTTATCTTATGATAATATATATTTAAATACAATAAAAAATAAGTTTCCTTCTTTTTAATTTATCTTATGAAAATGTATGTTTAAATACAATGCAAATTAATACATAAATTATTTGTTCTTTATGGTAATTTAAAATGCATCTTCAACTTCAACCACACTTTTAAACAAACAATTATAACTTATTATTTTTTGAAAAGTATTTTCAACCACAATTTTAACCAAACATCTATTTAAATCAAACACACCACAATAAAAAGTGATTTTTAAAAGCCAACTTTTTTCAAACTTTAACCACAAAAACAAACACACTTTTACAAGGTCCATTACTTATTATCATATTGATAAGGGATAGCTTGAATTTTTTTATTTTTATATTATAGTAAGATGATTAAATTGTTTTTAAAAGTAAGATTTATTTTATTGATATCTAGGAGTTTTTGTGAATTTTTATTTTTTTAGAATAGAGTGAAATAACTAAATTTCTTTTAAAAATAAAATTTCTTTAACTAGCATCCAAGGGCTTTTAATAAATATTTTGATCCTTATTTTTTTTATAATAATCAAGTTGACTGAGAGATAATTTGGCATTTTAATAAATATAAAATAATATTTTTAAAACAAATTTTTTGTGTGGGTTGTGTCCACGCTATTCGAACAGCGCGTGAGGGGACGTTCGAAGACCAAACGGTGACTTCTAGGATAATGTTCGAATCGTCTTTGCAACCCTCCTATCTCTAAGAGGAGTGTGTGGAATACTGACCTATAACTTTTTTTTTCTCTCTCTCCTCTTTGATTTTTGTGCCTGCCCTTTAAAATTTTCGAAACAGCCCTTTGATTTTTTTTCTTCATATTTGGTCCTTATTCTTTTGATTATTATTTGTTTTATTTGAAATAATTTTTAAATTAGATATTTTTTTTAAATTTCATCCTCCACTCTTTTCATCTATCAAATTTGATCTTCATTCTTTTTATTGTTATTTGTTTTATTTAAGATGATTTTTAAAATAGGATTCTTTTTATGATTTCATTCTCTTTGGTTTTCTTTCCTATCATATTTTATCTTAATTTTTTTTATTGCTATTTTTAATTTGAAAAATTTCTTATATTTATATTTTTTCTGATTTCATCTTTCAATATTAAATTGATTGGAAATTGAGCTTGATGATTGAACTAGGGTCTAGAATTTCACGGGTTACGAGTTTGAGAATTCACCCAAGTTTGTCTGGTTTTTTTCTTCTTTTTTTTTAAGCTCATGTTTTCTCAATTTCATCATTCAACACTTATTTCATTTGAAATTGGACTCCATTATTTATTTTTTACTTGCTTTCTATAGCATTTTTTATTAATTTTGAAAATGACTGAGGTTACTTGTCATTCTCTCTTAAATTTAATTGTTTTAAAAGAAATTTTATTTTTAATTAAATATAAGCATGAGATTCTCACTTCATGGTATTTTCTTTGGTTTGATTTATAAGTCGTTCTGACGACGCGTGTAGCTTTTTTTAGCGTCACCGTGCAGCCTTTCACAATGGCGTTAGAACTGTCTCTGTGAGCTTTCTCTGGTGGTGTGGTGGTGTTTATGATGGAGCAACAATGAGCCTTCAACAGGCTTTTCATTCTTCTCCTCCTAAGTATGATATTGACAGCTCATTTGTTATAGTTAATTATTGTTATTTTTTTGCTTTATTTATTGTTGATGCTTTTTTTAATCATATTATTAAATAAACCAATTTTACTGAACCCTGTGAAATCAATGATCCAGGTCTTAAACTTTTCTTGCTTCTTTAAAGGCATTGCCATCGCTTAAACATTCTTTTTTATGTTAGAAAAAACTTGACCTGGCTCATGACGTAGCGCAAACCACCTATCTAGTATATTATTGTGAACAGGAGCAATGATAATTTTATTTTTATTTAGTCATCAAACTTTTTTCCTCTTCTATTGTATCCTTTCATGGCCAAATTAATAACCAATTTTGTATAATTTGTTATAAGATGATAAAATAATAATAAAAAAAAACAGATGATCAAAGTGTAACACACATAGAAAATAAGTGACCAATCTCAATTGGCATATAAAATTACACTTTGGTTCACCTACTTCGCATTGAATTCGTTTTCAATTTCTTTATAGGCTGTTTAGAACCCCTATAAATTGAATTTAATTTACAATTCACAGGATTTAATCAATTTTTGTGTTGGGAGCCCTTTTGAAGATATTGATTGGAATTCCATGTGAAACTTAATTCATTAAAAGGAGCAAAATCAAATAAGATAGGAGAGTTTTTTATTTCCTATAGTAATTTCTCTTAAAATAACATTGAAAATAATATTCTAAAAATGCCCACCTCTTTCTTTCTTTTTTTAGTGGAGGAGTCATATTGTTGGCATCCTTTTCTTTTTAATCTAATCAACATGCTTCCATTCTAATTCTATGTATCTCTTTTGTTCAATTCTTGATTTTTCTCGGGAAAAAAAATTAGATTTTAGATTGATTTGGATTCAGGGGATGAAACTCTACAGATGGGTTTTGATGATGTCATAAAACTCAATATGTTTAGAAATAAGGCTTATATCATTGGATAATAGGTTGGTCATATAGTTCTATCAATCTGATCTATTCTCCCTAATTATTATGTCTAGTAATTGATGCCTGGTAAGTTGAGTGGCTTAAAGCTGGTACTTGCAAAAGGTCTTTTTTTATGGATGTGAGGACTCTTAGATGCTAAAGTCAATACTTTTGTAGAGAGAGAAAGTACAATGGTATTTTTTAGCAATAAAACTTAAAAATATGTATGCTAAAAATATTAAGAATAAAGAGATTGTGAACCTTAAACTTTGTGGATTCATGGGCTATTTATAGTTTATGAGTATTATCCTTTTATGGAGAGGATAGAGTAAAAATTCATTTCACCCCTATAAACTAATATAGTATTTTAAGTTGTATTTCACTCAAAATAATACATATTGGATCAATATAAAATACCGAGGGATGCGTGTGGGGGTCCCGAAAACTTACTGAGACACGCACATGGGATTCTGAAAAAATTCTCAAAAAAGTGTTGGGCTCAAGCGAGTTGCCTGAGCCTGTTAGGGGTGAAAAATGGCCCAGATACTGCATGTGCTTGGACAAGTGCACGTGCCCGAGCCCATGGGGTGTTGGGGACACCGAGCATCTAGTGTTGGGCACATGCACTACTTGAACCTATTGTTATTAGGCCTAGTGTTAGTGGGCCCAGGCATTGCCTGAGCCCATTTCCGTTGGGCTCGGCCAAGGGATTGAGCCTAATGTTGTGGGCTTAGATTGAAGGGTGAGTCCATGGATAGTTAGGGTCAAGCACGTTGTTTATGCCCATGTTTTTTTAGTACTTGAGCTTTTGAGCGTTTTATGCCGTCAAATTTGAATTTATTAGATTTCAAAACCACGTTGAAGCAAGAAATATCATGTGCTAATCATCTCTCTATACAGGTTATTTTCAATCCTGAAATTTAAATTGCTTCTTTACTTCATTCTTTCAAAGTTACAATGTATTTCAGTTGCCACCATCTCTATATAGCCTGAAAAGTGGTGGAGAAACCAAAAACTTTTACTAATAAGCAAGCCCTTTTCTGCTCCATGTCAACTAGATGGCAGTCATTGGAGGTATATCAGCATGCAGAAATAAGTTTGTGCAAGACAAATTCTGTATGTTCGTTACTTTTTTTTGTTCCACACCTATGGCTGTCTCCTTTCCACTTTTGTTTGTTCATAAATTTTGTTGCACTTTTCTGATTCAGCCCCTTCTGCAGTATCTATCCCCATTCCCGGTGTTCATTCATCTTTACTGTTTGTGTTGTGATAATTTCTCGTTCTCTAGATGTTGTTATTTCAGGAAAGCCATTTTCAAGAGCCTATGGTGTTAAGGTTCTCGTTGTCTGCTGCAGGCATGCATTCTTCCTTCTCTCAAGGGTGCATCCTGTGCTAATTATGCTAAGTGTGTAAATCAGATTTTGCTGGGCCTCAACAATATGCAGGTACCTTTCTTAATCCAAATCTATTTCCCAATAACTTTTTGTTTCCCTTTCTATACTCTTTCTTTTTTTCTTGCTGTCTTTATTTTTGTGAAATCAATTTTCCATCATCTCAATTGAGTTTAATGTCATTTTTAATAAATACTAAGGTCCTTATAGCAAAAAAAAAATTTAATAATGTAACAAGAATAATTTATAAATTAAAAGTAAAATAGTAAAGATTGTTAATCCAACTCATTTTCATATGTATTCCAAGTAGTATAATTAAATTTCATTACATGATTTAATATTTTATTTCACATATAAAAATTATAATAAGTTATCAATTGAATTAAAATTTGCTCTTGAATTGAATTGAATTTAGCATATTATTTGGTTACAAATAAGCTGCTAGGTTTTGGAATTTTCATTTTAGTTCAAAAATTCATTTTGTTTATTTGTAGTCCCTAACTTCACATGGATGGAGAAAATAACTAGAAAACAGGAGTAGAGAAAGCAAGTTGTCGGTCGGCCCGATTCTGATGATGAAATAAGATGAAAAGGAATTTGTAAATTTTTTTTATTATCAAACTTTTGCTCTTCAATTGCATTCTTTCATGACCAAATTAATAACTAATTTCATATAATTTATTATGACAGGATGAAATTTAAAACAAAAACATAGGATCAAGTGTAACACATGAAAAAAAATAAATTACCAATTTCAATTGGCTTGTAAAAGTATACTTAGGCCCACTTACTTTGGATTCAATTTCTTTTTAATCCCCTTAGTTTTTATAATTTTTATTTTTGTTTAAAATTTTATTTTATTTAATTTTTAGTTTTTGATTCGATAAAAAATAGAGAAAGTGATTGGAAGACAAAAATGCAAAGACAAAATTGTTAGTTGACATGATTTCAACTATAAAATAAGACGATCTTGATGTTAAGAGTTGTATTCAATAAGAGTTTTATTGATGTGTTTTTTTGCCTTAATCTTATTAAAAAAAAAAACACGCAGTCACGCACCATGTCTTAAACTTGTTTTGGGCTAATTTAAGCCCAGGTTTAACAAGGTTTTTAGAATTTAATTATTTATTTATTATGTTTTTAAATGAAAATATGTTGAAAATAAGTTTTGAAATTCAAAAATCTCAACCTGATTTTTCAGCCACATCTTTTCATGGCTAAAAACTATGTTTTCAGATGACGTAACATCTTCCACAGCAAGCAACACATTATTTATCATAATTTATTTTTAAAATAAGTAAATGCCCCTCTAGTTTTGATAAAAATAAATAAATAAAAGGACACATGAGCTTGGCTTTGTCAGCTAGCATTCATGGTTTTTTTGGTTTTAATAGGCAAAGCAGACTAATTGGCCCACCTATGGCCAAGCATCAGGCCCCTTTGTAACTTTGTTTTATATATATTAACTTAGTTTAAATAGATAGATTAAAAATGTAATTGTTTGATGCCCAACCGAGGTTTTAATTGAGATTAATTAAAATAAATAAATTTGAAATTTTTTTTTATATTTGTTAATAAAATATAATTTAGTTTTTATTTGGTTTACAAAAGAGATTATAACATTTATTCTAATATTAGTTAGCATTCTTTATATACAACCCTATATATTATTTGTTTTTTCTATTTTTTTGTGTATATTTGTTTTTGTTATTATTTGATTAAATAAGAAATTAGTTTAAAAAAACAAAATCTTTAATTGCAACCAATCCAAAATTATATTTCTTAATCGCATTTATCTCTTAATTTTAATTTTATAATTTGAAATTTAGTTAACATTAACAACTATATTTTTGTATTTATTAATATATATAATTTTTAATTTATTTAATTATATATGAAAATGGTTTTTAATTTACAATTAATTTTTTTTCCTTAAAAACACCCATTTGCAAGTTAGCATCTAAACAACGACTTAGGTGCTAACAACTATTGTGGCCTTCACACAAATCGACATTATTATATTAACAATTAACCATTATTATACATAAAATTAAAGAGTGTGTGGAAATTATTGTATTTCCACACTCAAATGCACCGTGAATTACAACAGTAATGTAATTCACAGTGCATTCTTCTTTTTTTTTGTTTATTTTTTTTCCAAAATTACTTTTTTTTTTTCCAACTTTCCTCTTTTTTTTTTTATTTATTTTTTTCCCAAAATTATATTTGTTGATTTTACTTTTAGAATATTGAGCTGGTTAAAAATTTCGCTTTGTAATTTTTTTTCTTTAAAACAGTGTTGATTGCTACAGTGTTTCTCAGCAAGGTTTTTTTATTTTTTATGATTTTCTCCGAAATTATCTTTTTTATTTTATTTTTTAATATTGAGCTGGTTAAAAATTACAGTTACAATATGTGAGGAAAGCACTGTAACTTTCCTCGCAAATTACTGTGGATTGCTATAATTTTTTTTCCCGCATGGTTTTTTTCTATTTTGTTATGTTTTTCCCTAAAATTATCTTTGTCAATTTTATTTTTTAAATATTAAGCTGGTTAAGAATTGCAATTATAAGTAAATATAAGTTTTTCCTCACAAAACACTATGGATTGATACAGTTTTTCCTCACATAGTTTTTTTCCAGTTTCTTTTGTGTTTTTTTTTTTTTGAAATATTTTTTTCCAAAATTATCTTCGTCGATTTTATTTTTTTAATATTGAGTTGGTTAGAATTTAACTTTGTAATAAAGCTTAAGCATGTGGGGAAAGCACTGTAGCTTTCCTCACAAAACATTGTGGATTCTTATAGTGTCTCTCCACGTGGGTTTTTTTCTTATGATTTTTTCAAAATTATCTCTGTCAATTTTATTTTTTTAATATTGATCTGGTTAAGAATTACAATTACAAGTCATTACAAATAAGGCTAAATCATGTGGGGAAGCACTGTAGCTTTCATCACAAAACACTGTGAATTGCTACAGTATTTCTCTAAATAGTTTTTTATTTTATTTTATTGGGGAAAACACTGTAGTTTTCCTCACAAAACATTGTCAATTGCTACAACGTTTTTCCTCATGGGTATTTTTCCTTCCAAAATTATCTTTGTTGGTTTTTTTTTAATATTAAGTTGGTAGAAAATTTAGCTTCGTAATTTTTTTTTATTAACAGAAAAGCTAAATCATGTGGTAAAAGCATTGTATATTTCCTCACAAAACACTATAGATTGCTACAAATTATTTTGTTAAATCTCTAAGTTTTTGATCACAAACACAAATTTTTTTTCTGTCATGAAATATTAACTCCATCGTACCTTTAGTTTCTATTATTTATCTAGTGCTGGTTCACGATTATAATACTATCAAATATATTTATAATATATTTTATAAACCGGCAGCCATGCCATCTCTTATAAATTAAGCACATCTTCAGCCCATTCTCCTCTTCAACCCGCCAGTTTTATCCATCTTTAAACTTGTTTTTTCACGGTCAGCAACGGTTGGTTACTTTTGAGATTTATTACTGACGTTCCAAATCAGTCCATAAAACCAACCCATTTGCAAGTAGCAGCAGTATATCAGCAACAATAGAAACTCTGATTAAATGTGGCTTAAAGATCATAATCATTACATTTTTCGAATTAATCATTGCCGCCGCAGCTCACAGTTCTAGAGTGTACTCTAACCATGCATGGAAAGTACGATAATTATGCATAATACCATTATCCTAAACAGCCCCCCTCGTAATCTAAGAAGATCGACAAAGTTAACAAGTCACTGAGAAACAAACAGTATAACTGAACTGAGGAGGCTCCACTATTCTCCTACTTCACTTCTTCCTCTTCTTTGGGGGCTGGAGGGCTTCCTCGTCTTCATCTTCTTCTTCCTCGTCCTCATTCTCTACCTCCTCAACTTCTTCTTCATCCTCTTCTCCACCGTCATCGTCGTCGTCATCGTCATCTTCATCATCGTCGTCGTCATCTTGACCTTCGCCTTCTTCATCGTCATCTTCTTCCTCTTCTCCATTCTCTTCTGCCCCACCTGCTGCTCCACCACCTGGACCCTTCTTTGAGTTACTCTTGTTATTGTTGGGATTGTTGCCCAAGTCACCTCCATCTTCAGAGGACAATTCCTCTTCACCTTCTCCTAATCCATCACCCCCTTCCTCCTCATCATCATCGTCATCATCATTGTCATCATCTCCTTCTGCATCAACTGGCTTGTCATGGCCTTGTGCCTCATCTCCGTCCATTCTAGGTTTGTTAGTCAGCAACAACCCACTGGGATCCTGAAACCATTTTTACAAAATAGCATTTCATAGCAGGTCAAACGGAGACTTTGTATATCATGGGCAATGAAAGATTGCTGGACACAATGTCTCCAAATTAGTACATTAAATAGTATAGTAATACAATATAGTTTCCCAAGAACGAGCTAAATAAAAAAGCACCATCGCATATGCTTAAATGACAAACAAAATATTAAGAAGACAGCAACGGCGTAGACATGTAATGCAGCAAGCAAACATATAAAAAAACTCTTAAGACGATTTTACCCGTGAAATCGATGTCTAGCCGCTTGGAACACTTTCACCACTTGATGAATAAAAATATATTTAGGAAATCAAAGAGGCAGGCTTCATTTTGCAAGTTTAATTTCGAAAGTGAAAACAACCAGTAACTAAACATTCTTTGTTTCTATTGGCCTTAGAAACTTTTCAACTTCTAACTACATCAATTTAGGACACCTATTTAATCCCATAATACCATAAGCATGTGGGAAAAGATTGTAGATTAGGGGGAAAAAAAAAGTATATAAATAAGAGTTGAATTCTCAGCTGGGTGATGAGAAGGTATCAAAAAGTGCGGTAGACCGAATAACTGAGAGCATTAAGGCCCATAAACTTATTAAAGTACCTCCATTTAAAGAGGTAGCCACTAAAGTACATAATAAAGAGCATTACAAAGCGAACCAGGTTCTTTTCTCCCTTTTTTACAGTATATAATTCTTTGTTCCTAATTTTGAAAAGAAAGAGCTACATGACCCCGGTGCAACTGGAATATATACCGCAACCACAATGGGAAAGGGAAATGAGGTTCCCTTCACATACAGGAGAAACATCCCTTCACCGGCCACACTACTCTAAATCAAGATTCCATATATAATTCATCTTTCATTGTTTGGACAACTTTTTCTCACTTACGAGAAACTCAAAGCATCAGTACAAAGATTCCATCATGGATCATAATAGCAAATTAATAAAAATAGTGGCTTTTACATCTTTATCGTCTCAATTAGGCTGGTGACTTCACCTATGACTATTCGGGGGGGAATAAACCTAGAAGATTCGGAGCAGGTTACGCCACGACATAAAACTTGCGACCCTCAACAACTTCACTCCTTTATTTTAATGGGTCTCGACCATTTCAAACTTTATTGGTTTCATTTAAACAAATTTAGGCTGGTGTGGTGAATAATAAAATAAAATAAAGCAAGTTGATGGGAGTGGGACAAGCCAAAACGCGCAAGCAAACACATAGCTGGAAGAGACAAATCACAGTAAATGCCAAAAAGTGGAGACCCTTCCTACTCTGGCTGATTTATCATCTTGAAATAATCAAGATATCATTATTACATTTTTTTTTATATTTATAAGAATTTATGAAATAAAATAATAACACGTGTCGTCTAGGAATAGTTATATCTCCTATGACATAACATAAGACACAACGAAAATAATATTCGAACACAGCCTTTCCCCCATCAAAAGATGCTTCTCACTTGACCTGACTTTTCCCATTACAACATGACATCAAAAAAAAAATTAAAACAGAGATTTTTATTTTATTTTTTAAATTCCAACCGGCTCACACGTGCAAACAAAACCAACAACTCAAACTGTGTCTTAAACAAATCATTAATATGGTTATTTTTCAAAATATTTTTTACTCTGAAAAATATTAAAATAATATTATTTTTATTTTAAAAAAATTATTTTTAATATCAAAACATCAAAACGATACAAGAAATTAAAAAAATAATTTAAAACAAAAAAATATTCAGATTTAACAAAAATACAGCTTAAAACTCATTACCAACCACCCCCTGAAATACCAAGCCGGTGCGCACTTTAGCCTAAAGTATGCATATAAAAGCAAAAAAGCAAGATAACGCCACGTACACCTAAGGATTGGCGCACGTTAAGCCAGACCTAAGAAACGTCCACACCCCTAAAAAAAGGCACTGTGGCGCATGTTAGCAACGTGGATGGCAAATACCAGACCAAAGGTCCAAAACCAGCTGCCTTCGGCGCAGGTTAGCATAAAATTAAACATGAAACACGCTCACCAAAGAGAAACTAAAAACACAAACAGAGACCCAAAAAAAAGCAGGAACCCTGTTAGGAAAATCAAGTACTAAATAGCAAAAGCGCCCGTTAGCATCAAGGACAACAAGCTAGGCAAAAATGTAAGAAAACCCTTTCTAGCAATAACAAAATGAATAATAACACAACTTACCAGAGCCTTGAGGAGTTGGGTTTTGAAGAGAGCAGAAACAAGCAAAGTAGTCAAAACCTCGCCGGCGCACATTAACAAGCCGTTAGTAAGAGTAACTGTCACTGAACCGTACGTAGCCTCCATTTGCGTGCGTCAAAAAAAGAGAAATAAAACACCTGCACAAACAGGATCCGTAACCGTTAGATCTGTTCTAGAAACCATTTCAGCCGTCAGATCTCACGCCACACAAAAGACAAATTAAAAAAAAAAACTGAATCGTAATTATAAAAAAAAATCGTGTATTAAAAGAATGTTGGGTTTAACAGCGAAAAAGGCTACACAGCGTGCTAAGAAGGAATGTTAAAGAAAAAGAGTTTCGTTCATGTGGAATTGTGGATACTTAATCAAAATTAGACAAAATACCACTTTCTGTCATGATAATCCCTTGTCGGCGACACACAACTTCCAAATTTGAAAAACCATCACCAAATCAAGCTAGCTATTGACGAAAATCGTAACAGGAGCAGAAAAACAACAAGTTTGCATAGCAAGTGAAAAAAATTGGTTGTTCTTGACGTAGAACAAGCAGTTTTTAATGGAGAACGCATTAAAATTCAACGGAACCTTAAGGATTGAAGCAAAAGCCAGCAAAACTTCACATAACGGCACCTAAAACACGAGGAATTGCTCGAAAATCATTTGAAAACTAGAGAATTGAGGCAAAAAGAGCTAAAAAAACTCAAAACGGCAAGTAAACAAGATATTAACAGAACAAACTTTCATTTTCAGTAAGAAAGTGCAAAACCGAGCTCAAAAAGAAGCGAAACATACAGAGAAATTGAAACGCAAGGAAGAGAGTCAAAGAGGTGAAGCATACCAGGAACGAAGATCTGAGCACAGAGAGAGCAGATCTGAAGGTTTCAGGGTCTAAAACCGGAAAAAACAAGCGTTTAGAGCTCCATCCATTTTGGACCGTTGGATCTTGATCGTAGAGACAGAGAGAGTCCACAAGATATAGAATAAAAATAAATATCTTCAGAAACAAAGAAAGAGAAAGCTAGAGAGTACTGGTGTGGGTGGGGTGACTGACTGACTAACTGCCCGTAATTTCTTAGTCAGGATTAGGGCAGGTCGGGCAGGGCTGTTCACCGTGTGAAAATTTGAAAAGATCGTGGGCTTGGGCTGCCCGTGGAGAGTTAACAAAAGGACAGAGTGGGGGTGTTCTTATAACGATTTTAATGATTGTTATTTATTTCTTAATTCTAATTTATTAAGCTCTGTGGCATTTCTAAAAGCCTCTCTTGTCGTGTCTATACTCTATTGGTCTGTTTGCGATTTCGAGTGACCCGACCATGGTTAATTTGGAAACCAGGGTTAACTACACCTCCATTTGATTACAGTTAAGATGTTACTAGTCTGTAGGTATTATTTTTTTTACTTTGTTTTTTTTTGTTCAACATGGGCCCACACACGTGAGGGGACATTCATGTGTAATCTATGTTCTATGATTATAGATATTTTAGTCACAAGCTGAATGTGAGGTAATTTTAAGAGATTGGTGTGACCATTAAAATGTTTTTTTCTTCTATAGTTTAGATTTAAATCTTGAGATCACGTCCTAGAGAATTTATTAATACATTTGGTCAAATTTATTTTCTTATAAATCTAATGAAAAAGTCGGTCAACTTTTTGATGATATAGATTTAGTGTTTTATAATTATATTATCACGAACATAAAATATTAAAATTACTGTTGTAGATTATGACTTCTATATTTTATTTTATTTTTGAAGAATAGTTTATATTTTTATTGAAAAAGAAAAACCAATCATAAGTTTTAAAGAATGAATTTCGTGAAGTTATTTAGAGAAGACACTTTGTAGTTGGGTTTTGCCTACATATTATTCTTAAGGCCTTACTTAAGTAATTTGGATTTTTTATCCGTACAACTTCAAAACGATGGGGTTCATATACACTCTAGGCTTTTATATCAGTATATTAAAATAAAAAAAATTAAAATAAAATAAAATTTTAATTTTTTAAAAAAATATTTTTAAAACACAAAAACCAATAGGCTCATAATTAGTCGCACAATAGGCAGTGGCGTGATGATCAGAAGCAGCAGTTAAAGTTATTCTTCATCAAATTTTCTCAAAAATTTATAGCAACCCATTATACCTATTAGAAAATATTTAAAAGTATAGTAGCGGTTGCTTTTTAAAGTGTTTTACATTTAGAAATACATCAAAATAATATTTTTTAAATTTTTTAAAAGAATTATTTTTAACATCAACACATCAAAATAATCTGAAAACATCAAAAAAAAATTAATTTTTTCAAAAACACTTGGATACACACCACACATTTAAATAGTTGGGACAATTAATTTATAGATGGGATTGGTCATGAACTAAGTTGAAAGAGCCATTGTCAATGAAGAATGGGTTGGTGAGTGAATTTAACAACTCAGTTTGAAAAGGAAGACTTTGTTGAAATTTCACTAAAATTGTATAAATTCTTTAATTTAAATGAAAAACCCATGCATGTTTTATTAATAGTGGTCCAAGAGAAAAGATAAATAAATAAATAAAATGGAGTACATGAGCAATAACAGCAGCTGCGCCTTATTAATGCCCCCAGCAACTTCGACTTGCTCGTTAATAGTGGATTTGGGCTTGTGGGCTCATTTCTGTAAGTTTCTGGGCCGCATGTCTTCTCTAGTTTTTGGGCCTCAATATGATTAACAAACTTTTTTGATAGTTTTATTTCGATAATGTTTCGTTAGTTTATTTCAATTATGATAAATATCAAATTATTTATTTCAATTATGATAAATATCATAGAAAATACTAATGGGATTTCTATCTCTAATGAGGCTCCATTGAAATTTTTTTATATTTCATGGGAGAGAAGGCCAAAATTAGCCTCTCATAATCTCCTGTGATTTTATATAAGTTGTCAATAAATAGATTAGTTGTTTTAAAAATTATTAGCATGCCTAAAATCCTTCTTATTTTAGCATTTAGATTTAATAAATCTAGCTAATCAAGTGGTTCTAAAAGGTTTCTTTAAATATAGCTCATAAATAAATAAAGTGAACCGACTTTATTTATTTATTTATTTATTATTTTTATTTTGAGTAGCCTCAGGCGCCCAAGGTACAAACATAGCAAGACATAGCTTCATCTTCTAAAATCACCCTCTGCCTCTACAATCTTTATCCAGCAGAACCAGTCCAAACAGAGCTAACGGCTTGTTTGGAATTGTATAATAGCAGTTATGATTTAAAGTATTTTTTATTTAAAAATATATTAAGATGATATTTTTTTCATTTTTAAAAATTATTTGTGATATCAGCGCATCAAAAAGATCCAAAAACACTAAGAAAATATTAATTTTAACCCAAAAAATTTTCAAAATTTTTAGAAACACGGGATGGACCGTATTTTCAAACAGGCTTTCCAATGCTTATCAAAGATAACCATTAACCAGCATAGATAAGCATCAAGAACAAAATCAAAAGGGTGCAAATAGTTTATAATTAAATCCTTGGAAAGGTGTTTTAGGCATCTAAAAAGTTTTCAAAGTATGATTTCTTGTATGAACACCAAAGTGGATAGGAAGGATCATCAAGGCCACAACTAAAATATAAAATTAGGAGAAAAAACAACTTTATTAGATATGCTCACTAGCAAATATTCCATGGAGTATAACAATTAACACAATAGTTACCCAAATATTCCAATGCATTGTAGGCAATGCAAGTTCTAGAGGCCAGAATATATTTGCATAGAACACACGTAGACAGACTTGTATATATCCTTCTAAGTTAATAAAAAATTAGGATTAATTCCTATAATAACTTGTTTCCATGTTTCTGTTCATATTTATCTGTTTATATGTATTTTTATATTTATCTTGTTTACAATATTAAAAAGTATGGATAATTTCTTGAGCTGGTAAGATAATATAAATTATAAAAAAACACGAGTGAATCGATAAACGAAATAGTTGAATCTAGTGGAATTAAATTCTTGTATAAAAGCTATATGGATAATTTATTGGGTTTGTAAGATAATACAAATCGTAGAAAAGCACGAGTGAATCAATGAACGAAATAGTTGAGTATAGTGTAATTAAAATCTTGTATAGAAGCTGAAAATTTTGACGAGAAAATGTTCATCTATTGATTTTCTTCCATGGGAAATTCTGCAAAATAAATCTACTGAACTTGGAAAATCTTAGCACAATCTTGACCATTGCAATTAATTCCAGCATTCACAAATGCTAAAACTACAATTAACATGTTTTTTTTTTGGGTCCCCCGTTAAGATCCTCGTCATCGTTATCATTTAAGAAAATCATATATAGATTCATTTGGGCATATAATTTTTTTTGTTTTTTGGTTTTCGTACTATGCGGAAAACTTCTATTTATTGACGTTCGAGTATCCTTTGCCTTTAGTGCACATACTAGAAAATCCATGATTTGACTCGTATAATATAAACAACATCAATATAATGAGATTATGTGTTTCAATCGTTATATATTCTTATTTATTTAAAGCTAGAATAATAAAACAAATGGTAAAAATAATTTTTAAAAATAAAAAAATATTATTTTAATGTATTTTTTTAGTAAAAAATACTTTAAATCACAACCGCTACTACACTCTCAAACACCCTCTTCAAAAATAATTTTTAAAAATAAAAAAATATTATTTTCAAACAAAAAAATACTTTAAACCACAACTTTCACTGCAATTCTAGACACTCCCTTCATCAATGTCAAGATTAAAGGACAATTTGTCCTAGGTTTGATAATTCTAAGAAATATCTCTATACCTTAACTTTTTTTTTTTATTAACATAATTATTCGTACCAGTTCACATATATCTTGATTAATTTCATGAATTCTAAAATTAATAACCATGTAAATCTTTAATAATCTTAAAATTTATAAAACTCAAACTAATAATCTCTACAAAAACATATCTAAAACCTGATTAATTAACCTATACCCTCCATATTTCTCTGCCTAACTCTTGCTCGCACTGATACAAGGCAGGATAATCCGGCATCCATAATAGTCAGATATGATAAAATATTAATGGAAATAATTGCGTAAACAACACTAAAATAAGGAATGATGTTGACATAAGGTGTTGGCGGTGGCCATCAAATCAGCAAAAATATGAAATTCCCAATAAAATAAGGAGAAATTAATTTGAATAAGAAATTATAATAGGCATATAATAGAAAAAAGAGATTAACCTATTTTTTTTAAGAATTACATTAGTTTTTAAGTCTCTTTCTTAACTGCACATAGAATTGAATTTTCAATTATATAGAGTAGAAGTCTTTTTAATTTTAGCATATATAATATTTTAAGGTAAAATAATATATTTGATATTTACAAATAAAATCTTCTTGATGGTTCTTACGAATTAAAAAGTATTTTTTTCAAATCAAATTTTTTGACACATAATTTGTATTTTTATATATAGTTATATGAATTGATCCTAGTTTTCTTCCCCACAATAATAATAACAAAAATACTAGTTTTCTTTTCAAAGTATTTTGCATGCATATTGTTCAATTTTATACTTAGTATATTTCTCATAATCTGTTATAAATGAAGAAGTTTAAATATTTATTGAATTAAAATGGTTTATAATATTTTAATATATAATTAAATTAATTAAGTTTTCAAGAATATAAAATAACTTTTAATTTCACTAAAATAAAAACCATGAATATAAAACTGAAATATTTTAGTTCTACACTCAATACTTAACAATTACGACACACACAAACATGTCATAAGAACTCCAAAAAAATCACAATCATTAATAATCTTGCATAATTTTGTTATAATTATATATACTTTGAATTGGAACAATATGCTAAATGTATGTTGTTTTAAGTAAGTTTAATGTTTTTTTTTTTTTTGGAAAATTAAAGAGAAAAGAGAAAAGGAGAGCTTCATTATATATATAATTCATGCGAAGCTTTTTTAATTTAAAACTTTTTTATTTTGAAATATTTGTTTTAATAATTAATAAAGTAAGTTTGATTATATAATAAAAAATATAACAAAATATTAAAATACAAATTTGTTTTGACATCTTTGCTTAGTTTAATTTAATTACGGACTTTTAATAAATATTGAAAATTCAAAAAAGTTGAAAACCACTCAGAGAAAGAAAAACTATTGATAAATGCAAAATTGGATGCTATACATACTTATGCTTTTATTAGGAAATTACAGTATATTCACCTACGTACCATGATTACAATTGATATTATAACATGTGTGAATGCTTTTTTCTAAAGTAGCAATTCTTCTAATAAAATCTATTTATAATATAATATGAATGCGTAAGGTGTGTGTGACTTGAATTAAATCTATATATTATTGTTTTTGAATTTTTATTATCTATCAAGTCAAAATAAAATGCTACTTGTCTAGAACTCAATATGTCATATAAATACAAATACAAATACAATAAAGTTAGTTAAAGATTATCGAGAGAATCATCTCATACCTAATGAAGTCATTAAAAAATTTCAAGAAAAAAATATACCTTCCCTAGTTGATTGCATTTAAGTTGGATTGTTACTGAAAAAACCAGTTTTACATAGGAATATGGGAAATTTCAAAGCTTAAATTATATATGAAAAGAGATTAATATACATGAAAAGAGAAGTAAAATAAAGATTAGGAGTGTGTGTATGTGTGTGCCGAAAAATTATGTGCATGTGTGTCTTGCCGTAAAGAAATTGTTAGAGGCACTTGAAAAAAAAATGCATACAAGTAAGGTTGTCAAAAATGCTTTTTCGATAAGACACGGAAAATATAATATAAACTCGGATCATAATATCATAAAATCGTAAGTGATTTGTTTTAACTGATTATATATTGATAATTCTAGCCAAGAAATTAAATTACATTAAAATTTGATAAAATGAGTTAATAATATTATAATCAATGAGTGATCTAAATAAAATGAGAGAAATAAATAGTATAAATTAATGACATGGAGAAATAAAAAGTTTCAGAATAAAATTTCTCAATATAGAAGAATCACAAAAAGGTAGGAAGCACACATAAACATAGTGACAACATGGTTATTCCCATCACAACAAGTCCTGATAGACCCCTTTTGGGTTGCAAGCTAATGAGTTTAAATTAGTAATTAATTAACATAAATTCAATAATGAAATAAACTCCTAAACAATGTCTAATGCGTTAGAAAAAAAAATTCAAATTAAAAACAATTATTTAAAAATAAATTAAAAAAATAGAACAATAAAAAAAAGTCTTCATGTTAAAATTTCTCCATGTAGCCCGAATCTCTAATTTTTGAATATTTTTGTCAGATTTGAGTCAAGATTTCAAACATGTTGTTCTCTTCTGATTTCAAACATGTCGTTCTTTCTCGTTTTGATGAATTATTGGGCCTACAATATATGGTTGAAAAATTTCAGATGTCTAGTTTCTATCCTAACTTTAATTAAAGCAAAATTTCACTATTAGCTCTAGATATGTCCCAAACAGTACACGAAGCTCTTGTTTGACATATTTGACAACATTAGTTTACTAACTTTGTCCCTCTGAAATATTATGTTTCCTAACTCCATTTGACCTGAAATTTTACCACAATATATTTTCATGTATCTAATATTTCCCTATAAAATTTCAGCGTTATCCAATATACAGTTTGAAAGATATGTTTAATCTTGCAAAACTAGTCAGTAGATATTTTAAGGTCAAATTTGAACCTAACTTGGTTCATGTCACAGCTTTAGTAAACTCGTAAAGTCGGACCAAGTTTACCGAGTTTATCGATTTTTCCGATTTTGTACGAGTTAAGTCTGATTTTACTAGTTTCGAGTTTTTAGTCTGATTTAGCACGTTAGATACATGTTGACTCTTAAAATCGTAAGATTTTAAGAGGTAACTCATTATTTTAACAACAATGCATATAAGTGTATGGCATACAAGCCTGATTTGCAGGAAGAAAAAAGAGATATAGAAAAGGAGAGAAAAAAAAAAACAAGGAAAGAGAAAAGGGTCTAGGTTAATTGTGTAGGCTTGGCTGCGTGGGCTTACAAAACCAAGGTATAATTTTTTAAAAAAACATTATAGTTTTTTTTTAAGATTAACGTAGGTGTACGGGTCAGCTTGCACGCACCTCGACTGATCCTACGGGCCCTGAAGTTAACGATCATGTAAGCCTCCAGTGACTCTGAGATTTGTGGGACTCGAATTGATGACCTCTAAAGAACAAATTCAAGACCTGATCAATTGAATTACACCCCTCAAAATAGTTTTTTCTTGCTAATGTGGTTTCTATTTTTAAAATCTTGAATAAAAAACAGAAAGGTTGTTTGTTTTTTTATTTTTTGTATTCAATAAAGCATAGCCCCTCCCTCCTTTCAAAAGCCTGGAGCTCGAGCCCCCTCCCTCTCTCTTAAAGTTCTCCCTGTCAAAACTTGACAGCAGCTGATGCAAAAGCATTCACGTAAGCAAAGACGTGTACTTCCCACGTGCATGCATATGCCAAGGAATTTAGTTTGGTATCAAATTGCAAAGAATTCTGTATGAACAAAAGCGAAATGGCATCCAAAAATGGGTGGGGCAAGAGAGATAGAGATAGAGATAGAGATTATTCCATGATTTATTTTTGAAAGAGAGAACGAACCAAAAATATTTGAGAACCATTCTTAGTGGCAAGGCCACTTTGGGTTGCACTTGAGAATAACACCACAAATAGAGGGAAAAAAAAAGAAAAAAAAAAAAGGAAAAGGAGACGATAGCCATGGCAAGTGTTTGCGTGACGTCTCTGTTTCTTTATTCCAAACAAATAAACAGGGAATATGAAAAGGAACCATCCAACCATACAGTACGCACCACCACAACCGTACGTGGTTGCAACTTTATACACATCATTGCCACCATCTCCTAATTATTATTATTATTATTTCTCAAGCTTATCCTTTCTTGATTTTTTTCCCCATTATTTTTCTCTCCTACTAGACAATCCATACTCTATATTTATTGGACTTACTTCTTAATTATTATTATTATTATTTCTCAAGCTTATCCTTTCTTGATTTTTTTACCCATTATTTTTCTCTCCTACTAGACAATCCACACTCTATATTTATTGGACTTACTTCTTAATATATTAGTTCTCCCATTACGTCTCTTCAAACAAGCTAAGAATGTCTCATATAATATAATTAATTGCCACCAACTTGTGTAGCTGATCAACTAATTAATACTAGTTTAGTTTTTCCTTTCCTTCAAAAAAATCTTGATTAATAAAGATAATTAATCACTTTATTTTTAACCATTTCCTGTAATCTAGAGGCAAATCTAATCGATTACATGTCTCTCAGAAATTAGATAAAGAGCTAAGAGGGTGTTTGACAGTGTCGTACCGGTTACTTTTCAAATAACTTTTTGTGCCGAAATGCATGCCAATGATTTTTTTTATTTTTTAAAAATTATTTTGGATATCGGCACATCAAAACGATCTAAAACGTACAAATCATATTAAATTTTTGCATGGAGATGTTTATTGTGGAGACGACGTTGTTCACGCAACATCCGACTATTTTTTTTCTGATTTTTCTTTTATTTATTGATATCTTTTTTTCATGTCTTTTTGTAAAATGATTTTTAAATTTACGTTTCGGTTGATATCGTTCATCTGTGATTTTTTTTATTTCCTTGGATATAGAGATTTTTTAAAAATTACTTTGTGTGTTTTAATTTTTAAAGAGATTTTATGATTCATCTATAATTATTTTTTTAATGTTTTGTATAGATGAACTTACTTTTTAAAATAAAAATATTTTTTTAGATAATATTTATGATATGTACAACCTTGCATGATTGTTTTACTTCTTATTTTATTCAATCAATTTAATGTGTTTGTTTATTTCTATTACAGTTTTATTAAATAAAAAAAATTGAATAAACGAAATTTAGTAAACACAACAGAGTAAATGTCTTATCCTGTAATATTAAATATCTTGACCTACATTTGTCTTTATCTCTTGATTTTTTTAATTATCATTGATGATTTTTCTTATTTATTTATTAACCCACATAGTTCTCAACTTATTATATATATATATATATATATATATATATATATATATAAAGGTTTTTATTTACACTTATAATTTTATTAACTATATCTAAAAATACATCGAAAAATCCTATATAATTATTTTGGAGAAAAACAATATCTGGCCAGCGAAGGAATGCAAGTCAAATAGCTAATAGCTAGTATATTAATATGTTTGAAATGAGTTTGCTAATAATACTTTATAAATATGTTATTGTGTCCATGGGTTTTTTTTTTTATCCATGCCAAGTTACCCAACTACTTATCCATCCCTATTAGAGCAGGTTAATTACTGCCTGGTAAGTTAAAGTATCACTGCTGTATTAACCCTCACAAAAAAAAAAAAAAAAAAAAGAAGAAGAAGCCGTGCTAGTCACAGCATAACTCATTCTCTAATTCAATTAAAAGATCAAAAAGGTGCGCTTGAGGGTCTAGCTGCTGTGGTTAATCGTGTGATTTGTTCCGCTCCCGTCTTGGGTTCGACCTTCTATGTGCACACCTGTCACCCCCGCGGTACCTTACCTGCTCCTGGGCTTGCAAGGTGTCCAGTGGGCCGTGGAGAATAGTCGTGGTGCGCGTAAAGCTGACCCGAACACCCCACGTAAATAAAAAAAATAAAAAAAATAAATAAAAAAGACCAAAAGGTAAATTACTTAATTTGGGGGGGGGGGGGGGGGGGGGGAAGTATACCACGACGGCTGACATTGTGGAAAAATTGAGGCATAGATCCTTTATCGTCGTAAATATGGATAAAAGCAAAAGT
Source organism: Populus trichocarpa (assembly GCF_000002775.5). Lineage (NCBI taxonomy): Eukaryota > Viridiplantae > Streptophyta > Magnoliopsida > Malpighiales > Salicaceae > Populus > Populus trichocarpa. The sequence continues at coordinate 11,037,215 of NC_037291.2, read as the reverse complement.
GATTGTATGAACTTTCTAATTCTAAAGCTAGCTAGTGGATGTGACGCCTCGTGACTCCTTGCATGGTATATATGGATCATAGTATAAATTAATGCTCGACTCATTTCGTGAAATTATTACTACATGGTAGCAGTCCATGCAAATAATATATTCATTCAAGGACACTCTTACTGTAAATTAAGCTATAATACTAAAAATAAAAATAAATTCATCCATGCATTAATCAAGCAGAGAATTTTATTCAAATAAATCCGATTCATTGCAACATTTAATATATAATAATAATGTTCATCTAAGAATTTCTTTGATTTGAGATGTATTGTAAGTTTTTTTTTTTTTTTTCATTTGCAATCAAGTGATCTGAAACATTTGTTAAATAACTATCCCAATTTCAAACACCTATATTATTATATAAGATATCCATATATAATTTATATTATTTTTTTATATTTAAAATTTATACAAGTTTACACTACTTTATATTTTATTATTTTTATTAATTAGAATAAAATGATAAAATTTGAGTTCATAACTCTTTGGTTATTATAATTCTAACGTCGCGAGAGTCATTTCCATTTCCCTTTAAAAACTTAAATTAATAGCTAATATTTTTAAGATATGATATCATTCTCTAAGTACTAAGAGTAAGAGTACGTAAAGTTGAATTTGAGGGTTTAATTACTAACTCGACTTTACGACAGGGAATAAAAAAAGAAATGTACTTGATGAATCAAATAAGACCATGCACGCGCATGTTGTCTCTATAATGCGTACCTGTGGGATGCATTTTGCCTGTCGAAAGAGCGAGGCTAGTTTTGTTGTGTCGGTTTGACAATTGAGCTTGGAACATCCTCTAAAAATGGAAAGAGCTCGTGCATGGGGCCATAATATACGTGGGCAACTGAGTTAATTTGGCAAAGATCTTGAACGTGTAAGAGAGCTTGACACATATACGTACGTTCTTGCTCCCATTAATCTCACCATCCAAATTAATGATATAAAAGGAATTAAGCATCAATGCCATCCGTTGAAAGCATCTATATAATTATTGATTTTATTTTATTTTATTTTTCTATTTATCGGGAGATTCATATTCATACCTTGAGACTGGCTAGCTATATCTGGATATATTCAGTACTCGTAAGAAAATATTTTAATCTTTTTGTTCAAATATCCTCCCTTGATATGTTCCTATATATCATCCAAAAGATATTCTTTAGCATATGAAAGGAGGCTGAAAACCGTCCATTAAGCTTTAAATGGGTATATTCATCGATCACTCTCGTTATTTCTAGGATTTCTTTCCCTTAAATTAATGATGTAAACGCGATTAGATCTTGAATGCTTGCTTGTTGGATATTTATGGGCAGTTTATATATAAAATATCTAAGAAACTGTGTATCTAGCTTCAAAGGATATATAATTAAATTAATTATTGGGCAGATAAGCCAAAGTTTCTAGTTTTTTTTAAGTGCAAAGTGATATATAAGTGGACAACAGGCAGGAAACCTATGAATATTTTAGGAGCAACTTGTTTATAATATATTGTTGAGGTGACTCTTAATTTGTATAAAATCGTCGGATTCAATCTAAAGATCTGGTTATCAACTTAAATATCTGTGAGTTCTTGGTTAGCTTGGTGGGTTAATTATCAAATACTATATTAAAAATGATTTAATATAAATTTGTTTTAATTTCAACACGTCTCTTTTAATTTCAATCCAAACTCACTTTTTAATTAATTTGAAAAATAAATAACAATTTATTAAAGATTTAAACGTTCCAAGTAACAAATATAATTCAAATATCCAAAATACAAAATAAATTTAAAACCTCAAATATCCAAGTAACAATAACCATAATTTATAATTTAAGAAAAAAACATAAATTCATTCACTTTTGGATATTATGATTTGATTAAATGAACGTTTTAAATTTTTTTTGTATTTAAAGAAGAATTGTTTTTGCTTATAGTTGACTCGACATTAAAAACTCAATCAATTCTAATATATTTCACCCTCGTTTGGAAGTGTGGCCCAAACAAAGGTTGGTTAAAATTTATTTTTTTGTTTAAAATTATTTTTTTATATTTGTGGATCGTTTGATGTGCTGAAGTAAAAAATAAATATTAAAAAAATTAAAAATATATTATTTTGATATATTTCTGAATGAAAAACACGTTGAAACACTTTAAAAAGTGATATCTACCAAACTCCCAAACACCTTTATATATAGGTCAAAAGTTTAATCAATTCAAATAACATGGGTTGTGATCAAGCTCCAATTAATCTCTAATTTCTATATAAATTAATCGTATAGGATTTTACAACTATGATCTTGTCCGTGCAGGGCATGAAGAGCCATAAGCTGTTTATGGTTAGGTAGGATCACCAAGCTTTCAAAAATATTTGTTTAGAAGACATGTAACAAACAACTACGTAAGTGGATCAAGATTCCTACTCAAATCTTGGATTTTCTCAATCTATTTATTTTTTTAATCATTTGGGTAAACTTTATTTTTTTTTGTTTTTGTTTTGCCCCTATAAATCATCAATATTCCACTGCCACTCTTAAAAGTTTAAGACTTTTCAATATCTTTTACCCTTCTAGCTTCCAAAAGGATGAAATTAAGACTTTTTAAAAATCATAAGGGTAATACTAGAAAATCAAAACTATAAAAGTAGAAGTGGACATAAACTAGTTTATCAGGTAAGAAAATGTGGTTTACGTGGGTGACGGCGAGAGAGGCGTGTGATGCGTAAAAGACGGGGTCTATTCTTTTTCCACAATACAATTATTTTTTAATGGTGGTCACGTGACAAACTTAACATGCAATGGACGGCAAAGGAGAACGAGATTTTGGACTTGATTTTGTATAAAATAAACTATTAATTAATATCATTAACTAATTTTGTTTTTTCATTAATTAAAAAAATATTTTGAGGTTTTAAAAATGAAACTTACATAAAATTAAAAATTATTTTTTAGTTTATTTTTCATAGTATAACCAAACACTGTAAATTGTTTTTTAACTTATTTTTTAAGATATTAGCAAATATCAAGAAATAATTAACTTTTGAAGAATTCACCTTCCATAAAAATTATTTTTCAAAATAAAATTAGTTTCTAGCAAACAAACAAGATCTCATTATTTGTTTTTTCTAGAGCCAAACTAAGTGTGTATTCAATAATATGGTGTATAATGTTTTTTAAAAATATTTTTTAATTAAAAATATATTAAAATAATATATTTTTTTAATCTTTTAATTTTTAACACTACCAAATCTTAGCTATCAAAAAATATTTAAAAAATCATTAATTTTATTTTTTCAAATAAATTATATTTTAAAAAATAGGTTGAACCATATTATCAAACACATAATTATCTATAAATTAATTTCTTATTTATAGTTTTTAAGTGATTAGTTCTTAATCCTCATATTTAATGAAGTTATTTTCCCCATCGCTTAATGTCTCTCTCCCTGCTTTTTTTTTTTTTTTTGAATTTCCTTAAAAGAGCTATTCAACATATTTGATGTATTTATTGCACACTTATTTAATTTTTCATATTTATGCAGTATTTATTGGAGAAAATGGCCTGCAGACTCTTCTTTATTGTAGTTTTTCTCTCTTCTTCAGCTCTAATCTTGGTATGCTTTTTATTTTTTTTTATTTTAATAATTGCGTACTTTATGATTGTGTGAGCTAGTCAATTATCGATCTATGCATATATTCATTCATGCATAGTGATCATACCACAGCCACAGGGTCCATTGCATCATCGTCAGCAATGACGAAACTTCATGATATTTTTTTTTATTTAATATCTAAATTATGTATCTTAATTAGTTTATGTACACCTAAATTCTTTAACCATGCATAATAATGCCTACTTTGCTTTAGTTTTTCAATATTTAGCCATTAAATTTATGTGATTCAATGGAATTAATTATCTTAAGATTTTCCGTCACTATTAATTTTCCAATGCATGACTTTCCAATTCACGTGCAGATCATGTGGGTCATGCTTTAGCTGACTTTTACCATCTAAAACTACTTGCAATACTAGCTATTCATTAGTTAATATTTTTTATATAAAAAAATAAACATATAGATTTTTTTTTTCAACGTGTTTGTTTTATATTAAAAATAAAAAAAAATTATGTATATATTTAATAAAATAAATTAAAAACTATATATATATTAATAAATAAATAAAAAGTCATTAATAAAAAATAAAAATAAAAATAAAAAATTGAGAGTTGAAAATAGACCAAGATATTTGGTCTTACAACTCAGATATTTGAGATAGTTTTGTTTAAAGACTTTGTTCACAAAAATTATTTTTTTTATTTAATTAAATCATAATAAAAATAGATATGCATGAAATTGATTAAATAAATAAAAAACAAAAAATTATTATGCAAGGTTACACATATTAAAAATATTGTCCAAAAAAATATATTTTTTTATTTTTAATATAAATTCCATTTATATATAAAACATAAAAAATAAAGATAAATAAGAACAATCTCTCAAAAAATTAAATACATACAAAATAATTAAAAGATAGCTACTATTTAAAAGAGTCTACATAAACAAAATAAATGATAAAAAGAGTATTTTGAAAATATAAATATATAAAAGGAATTAATTAAAAAAACATTGAAAAAAAAAAAAAAAGGTCAGGCGCTGCCTATCTAGTTAGGATTTGCGTGCTTGGGCACTTAATTTTTATTTTTGACGGGACGAATGACAATTTTTTTGAAACAAAATCAGACGACACATCATCTGATATTGTCTAATTTCCAGCCACTATGGTGGCCGGAAAAACGAGAAATAATGTTTTTGACCCAAAAACCGATCTTTCAACTCATTGAACCAAAACACCTAGAAAATATCTTAGGTAACTTGATAAACTTATTTATGGCATAAAAAAAAACCCCACAAAACCATTCCAAAACCCTAAATAAAAAATCTTACCAAGTTTAGATATGTTTTTCTAGGAAATTTCAAGAAAAAAAAACTAATGTAAACTCTCTTCATAGAAAACCTTAGTATGTTTTTTTTGCAGAAATCGGTGTCAACATAAATTTTCTTTCTCTAACGTCAGATTACAATAACTTTCTCTCACATCTCTCTAACCAATGTTCAAAAAAATAAAAAAAATAAAATTTTAAACTAAAATTGATTTTGTCCTTAAATTTTGAAAAAACTAAAAGGACTCAATATTTATAATTTGAAAAGAATGAGGACTACAATAAACATTTTACTTAAATTTTGTTAAAGTCACTAATTTTCTTTGTATTTTAAACTTTAATTCTCAGTCCTTCCATTCAATTATTGTCCAACAAATTAGCCTATAATTTGGTACCATTAAAGTCAAATTAAAAAAAACAAAACAAAAAAAACACTGTACCATGGAAGGGGATACAAGATGTATTTTGCACGGTAGATTAATAATTAATAATTAATAATATCATCTAATCCAATTGTAGCCGTTCTTATGCCACTACAGGAAAACAAATCCTACTCGCAAAAAACATAGCGCGTGTTACCACGTTGTAACCAAACAGATACTCTCGGCTGATCCCCATTCCCGCAATAACAATCTCACTCTGATCCCCTGGCTCACGCTCTTCACATGCCCGTGTAAACCACTCAAAACTCAAATCTCAAAATTTGAAGTTCTATTGCAATATAACTTGTCGTATAAGATAAAAAGAACTTGTTCGATTTGCTTGAAATACTCACCGGAAAATGACGTTAGACACAAACGCAGCAGAGGTGTGCAGGGTGCAAAAGTTTTTTTGTTAAAATAATTTTCGTTTAGAAATATATTAAAATAATATATATTTTTTTATTTTTAAAATTTATTTTTAACATTAATATATTAAAATGATATAAATTTTTTTAAAAAAATTAATTTAAAATAAAAAAATCAAATTTAACTGAAAAACAGTTGCGCAGTATTCCTGAACAAGATACCTTCGAGGGGGAGCATTGATAGATCCTCTGGTGCGCACATTAGCGGTGGTGGAAACGCCTGTGTAAACTTTGACTCCCTGTAGCCATGATGAGCCAATAAAACCAAGACAAAATAAAATAATATCAAGAACTCAATAATTAACAATATTTTTTTAATATATGTTGTTTGTGGTCTAGATTGATCATTCCTAATAATAAAATCCCTCTCTTTTACTTCTCCCTCTGGAATGTACCGTTGAAAATACATTTCTCCGACCTCACCCTTTTGATGTAATCTAAATAAAAGTACAATTTAAAATTAAATTTTTTAGTTTTGTAATTAAAATTTAAATAAATTCATGGACCATCCTTTATTAATTGAGACCAAATACACATCTTCTTCGTGGTTATCACAGATAATACCATCACCAAAAAAATATTTCTTTCCTTCTGTTTTTTTTCCTTAATTTGATAGAATTTGAAACATGGACCGATGTTTAACTTCACTAAAAAATCAGGTATTTAAAATAATTTTTTTTAGATAAAAAGTTATGGGTCATTTACCAATCTAACATAATTTGGTAAAATTTTGAGAATTTAGCATAAGATAAAAAAATATATTACGGAAATAACACACTTTCACATGACCACTAATTGCAGTTTTATTAATAAACTATTAATAGAAATAGTAGTTGTATTAAATAACAATTAAAGACAATAACTGTTTATTAATACATAAACGCTAATGTGAATACCGGTCGGTTATGACATAACATAATTTTATCTTAAACCCATGTAAGTACCATTAACATTAAAGAGCATGAACACATTGTAATTGAACAAATATTTGGTTTGAAGGATGAAATTAATATTCAAGTGAATGTGCAATATATTATTGATTAACATTATTCATTAAATCATCTCTAGTTCTAAAAGTTTGTCAAACTACTAAATCTACATCACTAGCTAAATTTCTATGATAAATAGACCAATTATTATAAACCATATCATCAACTTCAGTATCATAACCAAATTCTAGAACATGAGGCTTCATCATCTTAGCATCATCTGATGTTTCAACTAAACTATGACACCCTCATCTTCATTATAACTAGGTTTGTAGGAGTCATACTTATATTGATAACAATATGTAGTTTTAATTATATTTTCATCACAAATTCCCATAATTCTATCTTCTAATATCCTAAACATACCAATAACAATTAAATGTGATGATTATCTAATTGGTTGAGCAGATATAGGTATAGATACAATAGTATCTCCGTGCTTTATATTATATGAGCTTCTAAGTTTAAGTCAATTACTCACATACAATTCAATCATGTTCGTTTCACTTTGGACAAACAATTCCCTCACATTTTTAAAATTCACATCACATGCAATCGGTATAGAAAAATACTGATTTTTCTCAACAAGACACTTACAAGTGATAGCTATTTCAACATCATTATAATTCAATCCAGGTCTTCCATATATAACTTGTTTGGTATTTTTAAATGACATGCCTCTAGTAACATTCAAGAACATAATACTTCCATTAAGTTATACTATTATTCGTACAATGAACAATAATATCATCATAATGACACAATATAAAGAAGTTGGAAGACATACTCTATAAAATAAGAATACTCATTTCATCAAAACAATTTATCTCATAATTCAACATAAACCTTAATTGCTATTATTTTGACCTTAATAATATCAATGAAAACATATCTAATTACACCAATTAAAACCTAAACAATCTCAATTGAAATAAAATCCTCAATTATGATAATTTTTACCAAAATTCAATGCAAACTCTATTTATTATGATTTCAACCATAACTTTATTAATAACATCAATTAATTGAAAAATTACCTAATTGCATCAATTAAAACAAAATTTATCTCAATTCAAACAAAATTATCACATATGACAACTAACCCAAAAATCATTTCAAACCCTAATTTATCTAATTCAAACTAATTGATTCCATAAATAATATCAATGGCATAAAAACACACATAATTGCATCGCTCAAAACCTAAAATTATATCAACATCAACATCAACAAAATACTCAATTATCAACACACAATGCAAATAATCATAAATTAAAACTTAAAATTTCTCAATTCAATAACGAAACCCATAAAACTACGAGACAATGCAATTATTTTACCTTGATTTTTTAATAACTAGTGGCGGTTCCACTAGTTGTCACGACAGGGAGGCTGTTTATCAAGTTTAGGACGACAATTTTTTTAAAAAAAGAATAATAGAAAGACTCGTGGAGATAAGGGAAAGATGATTTTGATGTTTTAATGGAGGATTGAAACTGTTTTCAGTGATTAAAGGTTGTTTTTGTGGTGATCTTTTTAGTTTTTATGTTTTTTTTAAGGAGGTGGGACAATGAACAACAAATAAGTACTTAAATACTCATCGTAAACACGATTCATAATCATGATTGTATTGATATTTGAATCATGGTTTTGTTTAAAACAATAATAGTTATGTTAAACTATGCTATTTCCCAAAGGTTTTTTAAACAATATCATTTCCCTCAAATTTTACTCTAACTGCGACGTTTTTCATAAAAATTCAAAAGTTGTAGAGTATATCTTCTTTAAAATTTAAATACAATATATTTAATTCCATACGTATAAAAAAAATATAAAAAAGAAAAAGAAAGAAAATAAAAAAATGAATATAGAACACTATTGAAGAGAAGAGAGTCTCTTTTAAGCTGTCTTATTGTCATTCGATTCTTGTTGCTAATGATGATGGGACTGGTGGTTTTGAGAGAATTACTGCAACAAATTCTATTACTTCTTCTCTTTGGATTTCACTTCAGAAAATTTCCAAAAATTGCCTCTAGCCCTACTTCTTGCAGTTGCAGAGGCGGGAAAGTTTCTTTCATGTTGCTTTGATTTGAAAAAAAGGTCTGTTTTTTCCTTTGCTTTCTTTTGGTTTGTTTTCGAGGGAGTCTGTTTGGTTATTGAGAAAGTTGAAAAGGGCTCGACAAAGATAAGGAAATCTAATATTTTTCAAGCTGTTCTGTTCAAGTCTAGCTTAGCTAGGAGAATTCAAGTGTTCTAAAGCTGATACTATATTACTATATACATATGTATGTATGTATGTATATATGTATGTATGTATGTATTTTTTATGAACTAATTGTATGTGTTTTGTTTTGTTTTCTTTTGCAATGTTTTCTTATGGACAAAAGTCTTACTCGTGTGATGATTATATGTTTGACATGATATTGTTTTGAATTGTTTGCTGATTAGAAGATGTTGAAGAGTTGAGTTATGCTTATGGTGATGAGATTTGAGAATCATTGATTGACGTGGAAGAGGGGCTCTTTTTGATGTCCTAAAATTTTTGAGTGTTTGAATATGTTCTGCTTTCCTTTGGATTTTCTTTTTAAGCCATTGAAAGTGAGTTTCTTCCAAGTTTCTGGCCTGGATGGAAGCCAAAATTGATGTATGATTGCTTTTCTCTGTGAGGAAAACAAGCTGTTCTGCTGCCAACCTTTCCTTTTTATGATTGCAGTTGTGCTGCTTCGGTCTGAAAACAAGTTGTTTGTCAATTAGTTTTGGCTTTCGAGAGTTGTAATTCTCATCTGTAACTGTGAGATACTCTTTAAAGTTGATGGTAGGAAAAGCTTCAGGAGATGTTTTGGATCACAGAGTTACTCTAGTTTTCCTCTGTTTTCACTTATGTGCAATCCATTTATCACTATTGTCGACAAAGACTCAACAATCTAGTTGACCTCTTGCTCTCTTCTCTGGCGGCAATGATTAAAGATACCACATGTTTGGAGATTTCCTACCACAATAGCAAACCACGCATGTAGGACCGGTTCCACCATAAGCACGTTAAGTGAGACAAGCAAACAGTAGATCCAAAAATGGTGGTATAGGAATGAGCCGAGACACAAGAAGAATGAAATAAAAAAAGGGGGGCGGGGGGGTGTTCATGCTTGGTAGTCTCTCTCCATGTGAAGGTTTTGTGAGTGTTTTGATAGAGCACATTCACAGACTTTTCGTGGCTGTGGAATGCCTTTCAGGGGAAGTGTCAGTGGCTTGTGCACTTCCATTAATCTAAGATTCTTCTTTATCTGCCATGAATGTGCATTTACTTTTGCCTCCCTAGGGTTCAAATGGTACCAGAAAGTCATGAATAGTGATTTGCAGTAAGATATTAGTCTCTGATACCAGATTGGTATAGTTGGGATCTCATGTACTTGCTTCACTTTTTTTTTCCCTTTAGTTTTCTGCTGTTTGGCACTTCCACTTTGTCATTTTGATTTATATTTGTCAGTCGCTGTCTTATTGTGTTTTTCTTTACTCAGTTCTGTTTCGTAGCCTTAATGTGAAGACTTCTTGTCCCAACTTCTGAAACTCTTCCATTGACAACTGAACTCAAGCGTCTCCTATTATTTTCATCTCCGCATTTATGCATTTATGCCAAGAGCCTATTGATCTGCCTCCCCAATTTAAAGGAGAATGAATTCCACATCCACTCAGTTTGTCACCCCCGGAAGGATGGGCATCTATGACCCTATGCATCAGATTGGTATGTGGGGAGAAAATTTTAAGAGTAATGGAAATCCTAATACTTCAACAATGTTCATAGCTGGTAATCCAAATGCGTCTGCATCGATGATTATAGCACCAGACACAAAGCTAGACAATCAGGTGAAAATTGTTGGAAGCTCACTCTTAGTTCTAATATCTGGTTTTACTTTCGGATTTACAAGCTGATGCATATTTTTTATTTATTTGTTTTTAGTCAGAGGATACTTCACAGGGTACTCTTGGACATTCTAACAAGTATGACCAAGAAGCATCTAAACCTGCTGATAAGGTAAAGTCTGATAATGATGCTGGCTGTGGACCTCTCTCTCTCTCTCTCTATCTATCTATCTATCTACACACACACATGCGCACGCTGGTTTACTTCCATAACAAATAATCGTAAAGTTATCATATATAGATATGGATTTCTAGTTCTGCTAAACTATGTTGGATGTCTTTTATCTCTTGATTGTCATGTCTTGTATCTCTTCTTTCTCCATTGAAGTCTTACTTTAGTCTTGTTATAGTTTCGGTCACTATTTAATTGAGATTGTCAAGATATTAACACTGAAATAATATGATATGTTTGACAGTGTGACCTTTTCCATATTTAGATCATTTCATCCATAGATCTTTAGAATCTGTTGTTTTCTGTCTATTGATACAAATATGTTCATCATCCCAATAGTTTCAACCACAAGCTTCTCTTATGACAACAAAAAAATTAACCTTGAGAGTTCTTTCTGAAAAAATATGAATACTTGCTTCGTAACTATACATGTGAATGCTTACAGGTACAAAGACGTCTTGCACAAAATCGCGAGGCTGCTCGTAAAAGCCGTTTGCGGAAGAAGGTAGGAAGGACTATGCACCATGCATTAAAAACTGCTGGCCTACAAGCAATAAGAGGTTTTATTGTTACTAAATGTGATTTTAATTTTTATTTACAGGCTTATGTTCAGCAGTTAGAATCAAGTCGTGTGAAGCTCATTCAGTTGGAGCAGGAGCTTGACAGAGCTAGACAACAGGGCCTGTATATAGGTGGTGGAGTAGATGCTAGTCAGCTAGGTTTTGGAGGACCTACAAACTCAGGTATGTCTGCCAAAGTACTCTATTACTTTTTGTTCTGCTGCCGAACTCCCAGATGGTGGTCTATCAAGTTTGAATTACATGTCTCTCTCACTTTGCAGTGGGCATTGTCAAATGTTTCATGCCATAGACCTTTAAGTTATTCTTAAAAGTTAATGGTTCACTTTATTTTCTATATGAGCTGTCTTTTTATTTTTTATTTTTGTCTCCAAGTTAGTCGTTCTCTCAGTTTGATTCTTGCTAGAGAATGACAAAATTATAAAAGAAGATAGGGGGTTAGTTGAAAAATTTTCAGTTTGCTTGAGCTCATTTGAGCACCGGAGACCATCCAAAGTAGAAGCGATTTGTTGCATTATTTAATTCATATACTTGTAACTCGATCTTCATGCACTACTATTATGTATAATGTTTAAACAATGATTAAGCACTTCAATGGCAAATAAAAGGTGAACTGCTGTCCCCTTTATTGGCTGACATTCCCGAAATTAGCACTTAAAATATGGTCCTAAGAGGTTGCCGTCGATACATGACTCTCACCTGAAAAATGCCTGTATTTTCTCTTTTAATTTCTTGACATTTTACTTCTTGTGGTTTAACTTTAATCTTGTTCGTTCACATTTATCTATCAACCATATGCTGACTCTGAGGATTCTGTAGGGATTGCAACTTTTGAGATGGAGTATGCGCACTGGTTGGAGGAGCAAAACAGACATATTTGTGATATGAGGACTGCTTTAAACGCTCATATAAGTGACGTAGAGCTCCGCATACGTGTAGAGAGTGACATGAGCCACTATTTCGAACTTTTTCGCCTGAAAGCAACTGCAGCAAAAGCTGATGTTTTCTATGTGATGTCTGGCTTGTGGAAATCGTCGGCAGAAAGGTTTTTCTTGTGGATTGGAGGGTTTCGCCCTTCAGAGCTTCTTAAGGTGATGAATTAGTTATTTAAAATTATCAATTGAAGGTTATATATGGGGGTGCCTTTGAACTTATGAAATACCTCATTTTGATCTCACCACCTTGCCAAGGTGGGTAAACTTGATCTAAAACTTTGACAACTTATCACTGCATTCCAGTCTGCGCTGATGCTCGGCTTGGTGTGTTAAATTTCTTTCACGTCGAGCATTATGCTGGCAATTGTTAAAGTGCGTGACATATTGCCAGTCTGGTTTATTAATTATACAGTTGGTTTTTGGTTATTGTCTACTTTGCTGTAAATATGGTTATGGCCCTTGTTACTCCAAAACTGTGGTTATTGTGTTGTCTTGCACATAATAGCCAGCAAGTCTTGTCTAGTCATGTAAAGCGCAAATATTTATACAGTGATAATTCATTTGGAGGGTTCTGCTATTGGTATAGAGTCATGCTGATTGCATGTGGTCGTTAATAGAGCATTTCTCACTTCCTAGACGTAAGTATCGGCACCAACACATGTTATAGATTAGCATCTTATCATTTGGTTCATACGATTAATAAGTTCTTAGATCATTCAAATAGTTGCTTCATTGACTCAAGTATTCATTTTATTCTGTGTTTCTGGACTTTCTGTCATATTTTCTATTCCGACCCAGTTTCTTCTGAGATATATTCACAAATTTATGTTGATTACAGATTCTCGTGCCTTGCATGGAGCCCTTGACAGAACAGCAACTTATGGATGTTCTTAATCTTAGACAATCATGCCAGCAAGCTGAAGATGCTCTTTCACAAGGTTTGGAAAAACTCCAGCAAAATGTAGCAGAGACTGTGGCAGCTGGTAAGTTGGGTGAAGCAAGTTACTCGCATCATATGGAAACTGCAATGGAGAAGTTAGAAGCTCTGGCCCGCTTTGTGCAGCAGGTCTTATAATGCACCTTCTCTTTGCATTCTCGAATGGTTTTAGTCTAAGTTCTTAGGCATGTGCACTCATAACACATACACAATCGATGAAGTAATCACTTCAATTTCAGAGGAAAAGGCATTTTTAACTTGCATTAAAGCATATTAGTGGGTGATATCCAAGTTTTCGCTAGCATTTAGGTCAAAATTGGTTGTGCTTGAAGTTATGCTCCCCAGCTTTCTGAATGAGGTCAATCAGCTGGGCTTGTTGATATATCTAACATCAACTCTTTGTTTTAACAGGCAGACCATATACGCCAGGAAACTTTGCAGCAGATGTCTCGTATCTTAACAACACGTCAGGCAGCTCGAGGGCTGCTTGCCTTAGGAGAATACTTCCAACGGCTTCGGGCTCTGAGTTCACTTTGGGCAACCCCACGTGAGCCTGCCTAGCTTCATATTAGGACCCTATAGCTGGTCAAGATCTCAAGGAGATAATCATCACTGGAGCCATACTCAGAAAGAAAAAGGGCGTCTTAGGGTAATGATGTAATCTTATGTAGACAATTCAAGCTGCTGACATTTTTCAAGCAGCCTCCTACAACTGGAAAGTTTTAGATATAAATAGCCATTCTATCAAGAGGAAGCTTGTGGTTAAATCAATTTTCAGTGCTGCTACTGTCTTGCCATCAAATGATATATCACGTTGAGTCTGCATATGAAACTTTGTCATGTAAATTGTAGTCTACTTGTGTTTGTATTTTTGTTCTGCCTTGTACATAAATCGTGAGAATTGGAAACTATTTGTTGCCTCCCATCTCCCTTGCTTATACTGAAATGGTCAATGTAGGCTAGGAAAACCCTACCTGACAATGAACTCTAGGTCAATAATGAATGGCATGGATGTTTTGCTGCCGAAATTATGTAATATCATTGATGCACAATTAAGAAGATGCAACTCATAGCCATTTTGTTTCCATTAGTTTCTGTTTCATTTCCAGGGAATTCTGACTGGGACAGCTTTAGCTCAGTTGTCTTGTGATCCCATAATGAGCATGGATAATTACTGGAAATAACCTAGTTGTCATACAACAGGATAGTGTTCCAGCAACACAAGCAAAGCCCTAACTAGGCTAAAGCTATTCATAAACCAATCAAAAGGGATCTACAAAAGTAAGTAGAAAGCCAAAAAGAAAGCGATGCTGTTACAATCGTATTACTAGTTCTACTAATCTTGCTGTAATCATTAAAGCATGCAACGTTTGTCAGCAATATTGAACTAACCAATCCAGGTCATTCCACTAATTAAAACGACAAATCTTTGGACGTGTTCATCAGATTGCCACTATCAATCCACCATCCTGAGTCCACACTTCAATGGCTTCATTGAATAGTCTAACATGATTGGTCTCTACTTCTTTTTATCTAGCTAGTGATGTTTCTTGTCTTTTTCGTTTCTTTTCTTCTGTACTAGCAATTTTTTCTCCCTTTTTCTGGTTTGTAGTTTATGTTTGGTACAAGGAGAAATATAAAGCAAAGAGCATTTCCAGTTTCACTTTGTGAGTTTTTTAATCTTCTTATCCATCCCCACCACTTCTATATCACCAGCTGAGCTCAATCAATATTTTAGTCTTCAGAAACCACATATAGAGATGGTTGCTTAGGCACATGGCCTGATTTGGAGGGTATTGCCGAAAACCTGGAACTACAGAGCCAATAATTCTGAAAAATTGGACATTTACTGCCCTCAGAGGTCCGAGGTCCTCTTGCAATAGAAGTTTTTCTTGAGCATTGACTCTGCCTGCACCTTAAAAACGAAAGAACCTAATGCCTTGCCAGCATCGTTGACCTAAAAATTATCTGTCGCACACACCGATAACCGCTAATGCCTTTCTTGGATTATGTTTTCCTTGCATGATTTTTCAAGTAATGTATCCATTGGTTCACATCATGACAAGTGAATCCACAGAACATGGAAATACAGTTTGATTTTTTCACGCAATAGAATCAGAAACAAGCAAACTCATCCTATTGTTAGAAAGGTTAGATATTTGCTCGATATTATTGAAAGCAACCTATCAGAGGAGATCGATGCCAAAAAATGTGAATAATTACATATTCATCTCAGCTTCTGGCAGGTAGCTCCTCACAACTTTGACATTGAATAGTCCAACGCGTCAACAAGACAGTCTGCGTATGCCAAAACAAAAACCGTGACATTAGATCATTTGGTTAAAAAGAGCATGTAAACAAAATTAACAATGGTAATCATCATGCAAGCCATTCAGAGCTTTTTTTTCACAGAAACTGCAGTTTTTAAAAGCTCTCAGAATCCCTCCTGAAAGTTACCTTATTGCTTATCTAAAAACACGAGGGTTTAATTTATTTAAGCACTTGAAGAGACATGAAGAGTACCTGCATCATCTTTGGTGAAGCACATCGGTGGTTTGATACGAAACACATTTCCATGTATTCCACCTTTGCCGACTAAGATGCCAAGCTCTGCACTCAGGAACCAGTGATGATAAATACAAATTAGAAATCGATGAGAAAATCATTTCATAATTAAAGGCTTATCTTTTCTACGTTTATGGTGTTGGGAGGTTGTGCCTTATTACCTCTAAGTTTCTCAAACAAGATTGCAGTTTCTGCTTTGGCAGGGGTTTTTTCCTTCCTGTCAGTCACAAGTTCTATCCCTACCATTAAGCCCCTGCCCCTTACATCTCCAATGACTGAAAAAACAATTAAAATTTCAGAGCAGCTTAAAATATCATAAAAAAGTTAAACAATGTGTCGCACTAAACTAGTAGTAATTCAGAAGTTACATATCAACATCTAAATTCATGTAATCATCACATCTGACGAAAAAGTTGATAAAATTTAGCTTCTGTTTGGCTGGCTTGATTTCTATTCTGCACAAGGCTACAGAAGCAGCAAAACTAATTAATCCTAAATGAAGCTGTTAAAGAAAGAAACTAGCTTGGCTCATGTCTTACAAAAACACACATGTGCACAACACTCAGATGAAGCTTATTTGTGTAATAGCCCATCCCAAGACATTGCACAAGGACATGCATAAAAGAAAATTCATCTGCACACACTTACAGGAACTAGGTTTTTGGCACAAACTCTGCAGAATAAAGTGCTAATGATATACTATATAAGTTAGGAGTGATTTAAGAAACTTATTTTATGTTATTTAGGGTTTTAGAAATAGGAAAACAATGAAAAGATGAGATTACTTTATTTTTTAGGTTTTAATAATTTCTTTTTTAAGAATATCTTCAATGTTTATTTTTTTCCTTAATTAGAGTTAGGTGGAATTTACATATTACAATTGGAGATATGCTATAATGTTAATATTGTATCAAATTTATGATAATCAATCAAAAGTTTTTTAAAAAATTGTGCTTTTATATATAGTTATGGATGAAAAGAGCCCTAAACAAAAATCTAGTTAGGTTTACTCTAGTGTATGTTCATATATGAATAGAACCACACTCAAAAGCATGGTTTGCTATAGCAAGTTTGTAATAGTTGGTTTGCATTTGAAAGTAGTTCGGATTTCAGATGGTGCAAAAAGACAGCAAACAGAATACTTAATATACAGCGAACAGAAAATGTCATGTAAATCACATAGGCAAAGATCACAACAGAGTATTGAGATGCTAAGTTCAAGATAAATTACTGTCATGACTTCTTTGTAGCTCCCTCAAACGTCCAATCAAGTGCGAACCAACAGCAGCACAATGCTCTTGACGCTTCTCTTGGTCTATGACTCTCAATACTTCAAGTCCACCAGCAGAGCACACGGGGTTCCCACCAAAAGTATTGAACTGAATTTTTTGCGCCATTACTTGTGCTATTTCTGGTGTTGTTACTACAGCTCCTAATGGCAAACCATTGCCAATGCCCTGATAAATGCTATTGGGTGTTACTTGTGGGATGGTCAAGCAGTTTTCAAAAGATAGTGAAAGTAACATATTGAAGTGAGAGCTATTTAAAACATAGAATTATCTTTGCAGCACTGATGAACAAATCTGAAAGAGGTGATTTTAAATACCTTTGCCATAGTAACAATGTCAGGGATGACACCTTGTGTCTCAAAACCCCAATAGTGGCTTCCTGTGCGACCAAACCCTGTTTGCACCTCATCAGCTATGCAAACACCTCCTGCCTTACGCACAATGTCATAAACCAACTTCAAGTATCCAGGGGCCAATTCAACCGCTCCTCCAACTCCCTATATTCATCCAAAAGAGAGAATAGAGTTTCCTTGAAATTTCATCTTCACGGTTGTCAAAACAACCATATACGCTGCTTACTGGGAACAAGTATCAAAGTCTTACTGGAAACAAGTGTCAAAGTCAAGTCACCAACCTGAATGGTTTCAGATATAAATCCAGCAACTTTTCCTGAAGTACCATAATCAATGTGATCCTGCACATCTTTGGCATAACCAGTAGGATCAGAGCCAAAGATTCCTCGGTACGGGTCCGGGTTAATAACATGATGAATTTCGCCCTGCAGTATTCTTCTGTTAGATTTACTGGCATCAATCCAATTACAACGAGTGATCATATTTTCCTGCAGCAACAGTAGATCAACAAACCTGCGGAATTGAGTATTTCCATGTGTTTAGAGCTGTCAGTCCTATTGTACCAGAACTTCCACCATGATATGAATTTCTTAACGAAATCATTTCAAGGTTACCACTGTATAGTCTAGCCATCAGCATAGCTAATTCATTAGCTTCTGATCCAGAATTTACAAAATAGACAACCTGCACATGCAAACAAGTTTAAAATTTAGATATTGTTTTCAGATCAGTTTAAGCATCAAAATCTTACTTCAATAATCGTCGTCACAATTTACTTCAGGAATATTTTGTACCTTTGACACAAATAATGATGAATTACGCACTGATTACCAAGAAAATTCATGTTTTTAAAAAGTTAACTAATTATTTTAAGCATTATCCAACCAACCACTTAGAATAATGATCATCATTTTAAAACAAAAACAAAACAAAAATTAATCAAAACCTAAATTACATCGTTCCTGTATATTCCTTCAAGAATTACGATTATTTACCGAAAGGAAATTAAAAGAAAGGGATCAAGGACACCAAAAACCTTGAGATTTCCAGGCATCTTAGCAGCTAAGGTCTCGGCAAAATCACCAATTGTATGGTTCAAGTAAATGGTAGTAGCATGTTGGAGCAGCTTGCTTTGCTCCATAATTGCATTTAAAATTTGAGGATGGCAGTGCCCACAAGAGACAGTCACTATCCCAGCAAAAGCATCCAAATACCTCCTACCATTTTCATCAAATAAATATTGCATCTTTCCTTCAACAATATTCAACTGCAAAACGAAAACAACATCATCAATCAACACAAAATGAAAAGGAAAGATAGATTGAGATCAAAAGGGCACGATCAGAAAGTGATGAACAGAGTGGCAACACAGAAAAATCAAACAAAGATCAAAACTTTTATGCTATATATGAAGAAGGAAACCATTAAATTAAAAGGGTACATAATATTAGAGACTAACAGGCTTCTGATAGTAGTAAAAAAGAGAAGGACCCAAAAATTTCTTGCGTTTTTGCAAGATTTCATCAGCTGATGGTCCTTTGTAAGGTTTTGGTTGGTAATCAAATGGTGGAAGTTGAGGAGGAGAATCAATAGGAGAAGGAACTGTAGAGAAAGAACTGCAGAGAGAGTTCCACCAAAACTTGGCTTTGGCTTCTTTCACATTTCTTCTTAACATTTGTGTTTGGAGAGCCATGGCCAAAAAGCAAATGAATTTGAGAGGGGAGAAAAACAATAGCTGATGCCTTGGTGGGGGTGATGGAGAATGACTATGTGGGTGTGTTTATTTATGGGAGCTTTTCGTCTTGTTCCTTTCTTTCTGCAAACATGTACTCATTATTTTGTGTTTTTTAATGTTATCCTTTTCTCTGTTAACATTCAATTTATTTTGAATTTAAACAAAAAAATTACTTTACAAAATTAAAAGCATTTAGAGCATGTTTGGCAACGGGTTTTAACCTGTGTTCTTAAAAAATTTAAATTTTTTTTAAAAAATTTAATATGGTTTATACGTTTTAGATCGTTTTGATGTGTTAATATCAAAAATAATTTTTAAAAAATAAAAAAATATCATTACCATGTATTTTAACACGAAAAATTATTTAAAAAACAATAATAACTATACTGACAAACAAGTTCTTGAAAGTGAGTAGACTGAACCAAACAAAGATTCTTACGGCTAATAATACATATGGCCATTTGTCAGCAAGATACAGTGTTTATTGTAAGATCCCTTTTTGTGATCCACTGCGGCTGGACATTTTCGAGGAGAATATTCTTGAAGTCCTACTCACCCACCATCTTGATTTTTTTTATCATGACTCAATCTGATAATTAAACAAATTAACCACAAAACAATGATCAAAGCACGCTTATCAACCAAAGGCCTACATCTAATTCAAAAGAAATTCACGTGATTTTAGTCTAGGAGAAGTATAGTTTTGGATTAGATTGGTGTTGGGAATTTTTTTTAACATCAAAATAATATAAACCATGTGTTAAATAAGCATAATTCTCAACCCAAAAAAAATAAATTAAGAGAAAATTTTATATGATTAAAGGTGAAAATTCCCAATTAAATAGTGTTAAATGAGTGGCATTTTGATAAATTGAAGGAAAAATCCTT
The DNA here is from genome assembly GCF_000002775.5 of Populus trichocarpa. Lineage (NCBI taxonomy): Eukaryota > Viridiplantae > Streptophyta > Magnoliopsida > Malpighiales > Salicaceae > Populus > Populus trichocarpa. Next base: position 11,017,031 of record NC_037291.2, on the reverse strand, counting down.
CCTTTCCAATATAAGAGGCTGAAAGTTTTGTGAGAGGAAGAGAGAGCTTGGGAAATTTCTTCTTCTCCTTCAATTCTTCATTTACTCTCAATTTTTAGGGCATGGAGAGAGAAAATCAAGTGATTTCCTATCAAAGTTGATGGGATACTAGTTTTATTACCAAGAAATCCATTAAAGATTCTATTTAATCCAGGTATAAGACTTAAAATAAAGAACTTCATTGAGACAATTAATAGATTTCTTCAATATACATGAGCTAAGGTGGACTTCAAGAGAATATTGAGAAATTAAAAACAAATCTTGATTAATTTGATTCATGTTCAAGAAAGGCATGTAAAGGAGCATTCAGACATTACAAAAAGATTATAATAAAAAGATTTAAATCTGCCAATTTTGACATTTCACTATTGTTTTAACAATAATTGGAGTTACAAAATGAATTTTGATGCGATTCTAGTAGCATTGAAAAACAGACGCTCACATTTTTCCATTGATATATGGTATATCTTCTAAGAGTGTGTTTGGTATTGCGGTAGCTGTTGTGGTTGTGGTTTCAAAAAAGTTGTTTTATAAAAAGTACTTTTAGTTGAGGTTGGTTTGGAAAAATATATATTTGGTTAAAACTGTGGTTGAAATTGAGGTTGAACAAAAGGTAGTTTAATGTGTTTGGTTAAAAATGCTTTTGAAATTGAGGTTATAAAATAATTTTAAATATATATATATATATATATATATATATATATATATATATATATATATGGTTTTTAATTTAAATATTATAGATTAACTATTGCTATTACATCATGAAATAAATAATACTTAAATATTTTTTATTGTTCCATGAAATTATCTACAATTCCATCATGTATGAAATACATCCGACAATGACTACAGTTTTCACAAATTTCTTAAGAGCACAACAACATCAGGTAAAATATAATCAGAAACAAAATTAGGATTGCGATCAAATTCTGCAAATGCTACGTTTTTAACACTAGTTAATGTAGTGTCATTGAATAATATTTAACACTAGTTTTTCGAATAAAACACAATATCTGTGAAATTTTATTGGATTTTTTTATTTTACTGGGTTACACCCGGTTCAATGCATTTAGGTTTGGAACGGACCAGGATCAATGCATTTAGGTTTGGATCGGACCCGGTCCGACCCATATGGGCTGGGCTAAACCCAGCCAGCCTGGCCCGGTCACTGGCCCAAGCCAGTGACCCGGCTGGGCAAAGCAACACGCGTGTTGCTACACTGTTCAAGTGAATTAAAATTCACTTGAACAGTGTAATGGTGATAAAAGCAAAGCGGGAGGAAGATGAAAGTTGAGCACTTTTCTATTCCTCTGTTCTACTCATTCTCCTCTCACAGTGTCTGCTTGGTGCTGGAGTTGGACTCTTTCCCTGTTTTTCCCAGCCCCTCATTCTCCTTCTCCTTCTTCTGCACTTCCATGTCTCCACTGTTCACATGAACAGTGGAGACATGGAAGTGCAGAAGAAGAAGAAAAAGCGCGCGCCTCTGGTTACTGGAAGGAAGTTCAGTTGCGCACCTCTGGTTACTGTGTTGTAACACAGTTTGCTAAAAAAGCAGCTCCAAGCTGCTTCTTCTCCCCCTGCGTTGTAAACGCAAAAAACAATAGGGTCCATGCACAGTAAATCCTGTTTTTTCCTTTACTAAACAGCTTAAATATGCGGTTGACTCAAAACGCAACCGCAGCAGCGTAAACAAACGCTACCTAAATCATCAAGACGATGTAGAACTATTCATTTGAAGTTGGGCTTCAATTTTGGCAATGAATTACAAAATTCAACTTTGGTATTATTTTAATTAGTTCGGCTATTATTTATTTATATTTTCATTTATTTCAGGGCTTGCATAATTTATCATATCTAAGATTTTACAAATAAATACATTGTTCTATCAGTGGTTAATTTCCATTTCATGTTTAGTTTATTTTTTCAGATTACATTGTTAGTTTTGTTGTTGTTTTGTTTTTATGTTGCATCCAAATAGATTAGGCCCATGCTTTGTTTTGATTTATCACCAAGTAGTAGTGATTAAGTATCCTTTGTTTTAGGCGTTACTGGATAAATATTTTGCACTACGCCATGAAACTGGTCAAATTTTTTCTAACATAAAAAAAAAATATTCAAGTGACACCTACATTTTTATAGAAGCAAGAAAAATATGAAACCCATTTCATTGGCATAACTGAGTTTAATAAGCCCAGTTAATTTAATAATATGATTAAAAAAACATTGATAATAAATAAAGCAAATAAAAAAAGGTAATAATTAACTATAAAAAATAACTGTCAATATCATTTTCGGAATGAGAAGAAAGAAAGACGCATTAAAGACTCATTGTCACTCTGCTAGGGATACCACCCCATCAACAGAAAAAGTTCACCGAGGCGATTCTAACGCCATTATGAAAGATTGCACGATGACACTGAAAACGGTCGCACGTATTTTCAAGGTAGAGACCCAGAAAACAAAAATATATATATCATAAAATGAGCATCTCATGCCAATATTCCTTTTAAAAAAGATAAATTTAATAAAGAATAACAAACAAAAAGATCCGACATAACTCGTGCTATTTTCAAATTAGTGAAAAATCCTATAGAAAGTAAAAAAAAAAAAAACATAGCCTAATCTTCAATTAAAAAAATATTGAATGATAAAATTGAAAAAAAAACATGAGTTTTATGAAAGGAAAATAAAAACAAGCTAACATGAACAAATTTCTTAAACATGAGTTAATCTTCTAAATTGCAACTTATTGAATCCTAGACTCAATAAGCTTAATTGCGAACCAATTTAGTATTAAAGAATGCAATAAGGAAAAAAAATCCATTTAAAAAAGTTGTCAAGGTAAAAGAAAGAATGAAGGTCAAATACAATAAGAAAAAACTGAAGGAGGATAAAATCATAAAAAAATAGTTTAATTTTTAAAATTATCTCAAATAAAACAAATAGCAATCAAAAGAATAAGAATCAAATCTGACACATGAAAAAATTTAAAGGAGGATGAAATTGAAAAAATATATATAATTTTATAATTTTTTTAATATAAAATAAATTGTAATCAAAATAACAGGGACCAAATCTGAAAGAAAAAATATATTAAAGGGTTGGTTTTAAGAATTGAAGAAATAGGCGCAAAAATGAGAAGGAAAGAGAAAATAAAAACACAAAAAGATACTCAATACCAAACCAGAGGTCCGTTGACTATATACTTCACCAAAGGATGGAGATGCCGCCGAGAAAATTTGAACACCACCCTGAACGCCTGTATACCGAGTGATGCCACACACACCGATCGAAAGAGTGCGATCATCATCCACACATTGACATGTGCAACACACATATTAGCTGACTTTTTTAAATAATATTTATGTTAATTAAATTATCTAATCACCCTTAAGTTAACCTTATTATATATATAAAAAAAAACCATATGGAAGGATGAAAACACTCATGTACATCAACTTAATATTTTTATAAGAGTAATTAAGTAATTTTACCGTACTGAAAAAATAAAATAAAAAACTAAAAACCCTTGAATTCTAGTTTAGTATTTTTTTGTTTTTAAAAGTAATTAAGTTATTTTATTATATAAAAAAATATACAAGATAACCAGTTTGTCTTGATGAATTTGATAATCACCAATGAATTACATGAAAAAAAATTATATTACCTCTACTAATAAGTCATTTGATTTTATTTAAGATGAACAAAATAATCATTTTATTATTTAAATTCATATTGATATGTGGCTTGGTGTATAGTGAATTAATCAAATGACTAATGTGTACTCTATAGTTTTGAAGTTTGAGAACTTCAAGATGTGTCATGATAATTCTAGTAATTTGTCCTGAATTAAAATTAATAATTCTAGTAATTTTTCCTGAACATTTAAATTTATTCGTTTTGGCTAATTTTGTGTTTTCGTAAACCTGTTTTAGTCAGCACTGTCTTTTCTCTCTGATAATATATTCTATAAATTTCTAAAGTGGGGTCCTATAAGCAAGTGTAACTCATAAAACACAGCTTTGGTCACTACAAGTTAAAAAAACAAAATTAAAAAAATATATATATGATGTTTTTACTGTAAATAATCTTAAAAGACACAATTCATTATAGTATTTTTTTTATATTTTGAGTTTTGAGTTTTTTTTTTCAATCATTTATTTTTTTTCAATTTTATTCTTATATATACTATTATTTTAGATTTCACGGCTTTGAAAAAAATATTCATGTGTTTTTTTTGGAATCGCATATATATATATATATATATATATATATATATATATATATATATTAAAAACAAATCAAGAGATGAGACAAATTATTGTAACTGCTAGGAAAAATTACTATAGATAGTAATAGTGCAATCTATAATGATCCTTTTTTTTTAATTTTTATATTTAAAGATTATAGTTTAAATCCTAGAAAAATTGTTGCATATGCATTTATTACAAAAAAAAAAAAAAACTAAAGAAGCTCCCTTATGTATTGCATAGTTTTCAGACCCGGCTCGGTCCAAGGCCCAGGTTCCAGGTTTTGACCGGGTCATCGGGTCGCTCAGATCAATTTTTTTTAAATCAAAACGACGTCGTTTTAGTAAAAAAACAAAAGTCAACGGGTTGCAACTAGATCTTGCCGGGTCAACCAAGTCCGCTGGGTTTTTCCCTCTCCTATTTTTCTTCAACCCAACCTGGTTCCAGCCCCGGGCCAGGTCGGGTTTTAAAATTATGATTTATTGTAACCGAGCTTTTTTTCTTGGAAGAATTTTATTGACTATTTTGTTTTATTAGCTTTTTCTGATAAAAAAATACTTACAATTTTGTTTACTTAGCTTTTTATAATAGGGTTCTCATGATGTTGGGAAATTTTTTTATATATTTAATTGATGTTTTATTTGATAAAATTTTATTTTATTTTATTTATAGAAGCAAATTAAATTTTTTAGGACTGAAATAAACTATGAACAAAAATACTGCCTCTTTTCCTTTAAAGAAATGTCTTTTTTTTTTTCTTGGTCACATTAGCTAGTAAACAAAGTTGAAAAGGAAGGGTGGTTGTCACTTCGGTCCAATGAAAAAAAACAAAATTGTTGTTGCTTGTAATGCTTTCTTGCTTGCTTCTGCATAGCTGGGTTCTCTGTAAGGAACTGTTGACCCTTTACTTGAAAAAAACAAAATTGAGATCTTTTTTTTCTTTTCCAGCAGATCTTCCTTCTTCTTTTTTCTTCAATTGACCCTTTAGTTGTTGTTTTTTTCCTCTTTTTTTTTTCATTTTCCTGAAATTGTGGTTGGTTTTGCATTTGTAATTTGAAAAAAAAAAGTTTTAATAAAATAATTTTAATTGCTACTAATTAGATTAAAATATATATTTAGTTAAAATTATCATTGAAATTACTGTTTAATAAAAAATGATTGGAAGATATTTGGTTAAAATTATAATTTTTTAAATAATCTTGAATTGATAAGAGGTAGTTGGGTTATAGACACAAAAATAATTAAATGCATAATTAAAATCAATCTACAACACTAACATCCATTGTAGTACAAACATCTAGTAGGTGGTCTAGTGGTAAGAGTTTGGGACCAAGAGGTTTGCTCCCCTGGTCTCAGATTCGAGCCATGTGGTTGCTAATATAATGGCCACTAGAGGTTTACATAGTCGTTAACTTCAGAACCAGTGAGATTAGTCGAGGTGCGCGCAAGCTAACCCGATCATCTACATTAATAATAATAAAAAAAACAGCCTAAATAACAATCAAATCAGAAAGCATTTTAAATCAATTTGCATGTCCAAGGAAAATAAAAACTCTGTAACAAAACACCAGCCCACAACCCAAACACACGAGTACCACAAGTGAATATCAAGAAAAATCGAAACTATGTAATAAACAACCAAACTTGAAATGATACACGGTAATTAAAAAAATAAAATTAAAAGAGCTAAGAAAGAGTTAGATTCATTGTCAACTTACCAGGATCTTGAAGTAGAAATGATGTATAAGCACATTATATCAGCCAAAAAAGGATTTTGTATTTCCGATCCAAAAAAATTTCACCGTTCAAAAAGGTAATTTAAGAATCATTATTCATAAAATTATAAGCAATTGCGATAACCAAGAATATAAAAAACATTCATAAACAATATATTATATAAATTCAGAATGAATTTAAGTCTGGTTCTTTTTATATCTTTTTCATTATTATTTTTTTCATCAATTTATTTATTATTGTAATATTTTTTTATTTATATTATTTAAATTACCAATGGAATCAATGATTTGGTTCTAGAATTTTTTTACCCTACCATTCTTTCTTACATCGAAAAAAATTGCTTGACATACAATAGAATGCAAGCAACAAATCTAGTAACATTAAACTAAATCATATAAGGAAATACTATATCAATGAATAATGGCCGTTAAAAAACAATCATTATCCTAGCTAGTGAGAGGTAATTTAGTTTCTTTATAGGTACACATTGGTTATTGAAAAATTAATTAGGCGCAAACCTGGCTTTTAACTTCTATTATTAACAATACAATGACTAAATTAGCTTTATAAGCAAAAAAAAACATTAATTTGTGTCCAAGGGCTTTTTAGACATTTTGATTAAGCACAATTAAATTACTTAATGCCATAGGAATCAATAAAAATAAAGCTTCCATTATAGGGGGGTTTTGTCATTTCATTTTGATTTTTTGTTATAATCAAGTTGAATTATGAGTCATTTGATCTTTTATAAACATAAAATATTAATAAAAAGAAAAAGTGGTTGGTCAAAGTATGAGAGTGTTCTATCATTTATATTTCATATTCAATTTAGTCCTTGTTGTTTTAATTGCTATTAATTTTTTTTTATCTTCTTTTGATTGATTTTTTTCTTCAATTTTATCTCTAATAATTAGGTTTTATTTGATTTTTATATCAAATTTGACCCTCATTCTTTTAATTTTTTTAATCTTTTCACTAATTAAATTTTGTTTCAATTTCATCTCCATCATTTGATTTTAATTTTTTTAATGTTGAATTTCCCCCTATTCTTTTTACTAATGTTTATTTTGTTTGGGATATTTTTTTATTGCATTTCTTTTCAAAATTTTCTTTTTATTTAGATACGGGTTTTGAAAATTAACACGGGTTGACTTTGATCTTTTTTAGGTCCTTTTATAAAATTATTTTTTTTTTCAATTTCATCCTTTAATATTTAATTTTTATGGAATTGGTCTTCGTGCTTTTTTTCTCTCTTTCTTTCTTTTCTATAATATTATCCAAATCTTATGCCCATGATCACAGGGTTAGCAAGTTAACCCGAGTTGACTTGGGTTTTTGTTGTTTCCTTTTTAAATTTTTTTCTCTAATTTCATGCATTAATATTTTTTTATTGAGAATTTTGCTTCGTTATTTTTTAGGTTTGCCTTTTGCGCGATAATTCCTGGCCTCATGATCACGGTCATGATCACGAGTTTTGAAAGTTAACATGGGTTGACTTTGGTTTTTTTTTTTAATGTCATTTAAAAAAAATCAATTTCATCCTTTAACATTTAATTTTTTGGGAATTGGTCTTTGTGATTTTTTTTCACTTTTTTTTTATTGGGTTATCCCCAATCATGTGCTCATGGTTACAGGGTCAGCGGATTAACACTGATTGACTCAATTTTTTTTAGTTTCATCATTCAACATTAATTTTTTTATAGTTAAGCTTTACAGTTTGATTCAGTTCACTTTTATTTGTGACTTTTTTTAAAACCTTTCTTGGCATAGATAATTGTTTAATTAAATAAGAATTATATTCTAATAAATATTGTTATTAAACACAATTTACTATATGAACCGTGTTGCGAGATCAAATATCTTAATATTTTTTAAATTTCATCCTTTAACATTTAGTTTTTTTTTTAATTAGTCTTTATGTTTTTTTTTAATTAATTATTTAATTAAATAAAAATTTATTTTTTTTAATGTGAATTATAAAGTTTTTACCATCTAGATTCGCATCATCAAAATTCTTGGCCCCGTTCTTCCGGGTACCCTTTATGTTTCTGTATGATGATCAGGCATCTGACAGTTAGCATGGCAATGAATTAACAGGTATCGTTTATTCTTTCTCCTAACCTTCAGGCTGACAGCTTTAAAGAAGCCTGATATCATGAACATTAATAATTACTTTCTCATCTTGACTTCTCGCTTGCCTGCTTTATCATTTTCCTTCCATGAACTGTGTTTCTTGTTTACATTTTACATATTAATGCTCTTTTGACAGGCGTGGAAATGGAGCTGCCATATTCACTACATCTGCTGCTGCTGCTGCTGAAAGGAATTCAATTAACGGAAATAGATGCTGGGCAGGTAAATAAAAAAATCACTTGTATCATTGGAGAATATTTAGAGCTACAGACAGACTGATAACTTATTTGTTATTTGGCTTCAATTACCCTTTTTTTGGGAAAGATTTGATAACTCATGCAAAATTAGAGGAACAATGGAGAATTACTTATAGGGTGATTTAGCTTTGATATTTTCTTGAAGATTCTCAGCATTAATCTTCTCATATTAGAGGGTTCACAAAATTTATCTCGTGGAGTGTTTATTTCTGCATGAAATAGGCACTTGGAGTGAAATGCAAGCATGTTTAACATGATTCGCTTCTATCCAGCTTGGCATCAATGTTCCTATACCAGTTCCTCCGCCCTTTTTCTCATTTACTGGGAGGGTTTAACAGGTGGTAGTGGAGTTTCTCCGGCGATGCCTACTTCACAGAAACTACAATGGTTGTACTGATTATCCAGTTTGGAACTTAAATGAAATAATCCAAGGTCGTCTTCTTCCTTTTCTTTTCCCTCCCTCCTTTTTGGCATGTACAAGCTTATGTTTCTCCCGACTGCTCTAGTTTGGGAACCAATCCTTCATTAGTGAAATACCAAGTCTGAAAACGGCTGCTAGCCTGAGATTCCTGGAGGCTTAGTTTAGTTGGTATGATCGTTTAGGGAGGACCACATTCTTAAGGTTTTATAATGTCTAAACATCCATCACCACTGAAGGTAGCATTTTTATTTTCTAATGCATAAATAATTGTATAATCAATATGCTCCTTACCAATGCCTTGTAGGCACTTGTTAGCATTACACTAAACGCAAAAGATAACAGAAAACTTTTTTTAGTAGTAGTTGATGTTTATGATGGATCATGGACCGATAATTCAATGAAGTGAGGGGTTATTTTTCACATGGCACCATGGGATGCAACATATGATTGCAGCAGCTATACTAGTATATATCCTTCAATTTTAGAAGTAGAACTAGCAAATCGAGTGAGTTCATGCGTTGTAGGCACAACTTGAGGAGCAGATGTAACCGTACGAAGTCAAAGCTATTTAGCATAGCAGAACCGGCAATCCCGCCTCCAAGAAAAACAGTCCTGCAGAAGCAGCTGTAAATTTGTTATGAATCCTCAAAAGCCGTTTAGCATAGAAATGGTGGATATGACAGTCCTCTGTGAAAGATATTTAGCTTGCCGGAATAAGGCAGTCCCATCTCTGAGGAAAACAGCCCTGCAGAAGCCATTGTGAATTTGTGACGGACCTTCATGACTGAGAACAACACGCACATCTCCAGAATCTTCTTCAGATTTACACATTAGGCAGAGTTCCAATAAGGAGTTGACTAAAAATGGGTAACAAGAATGCTGAAGAGTAGGGAATCAGCCAAAGCTGTGACTTCCTCCTATGCCAACTATCTGCCTTTTCATAGTAAATCCTGAATCAACCAACTTCTATAGACTTGACAATTGAAGTTTGTTTCTAAATGCTATGTCTACCAATAGTCCTTACAAGAACAGGAACCATCCTTGAAATGGTGAAAACGAGTAGCATCTCTCACAATTATTTCTCTGTCCACAAGCTTGGAGATAAATTTGATGGCATTGTGACAGTCATTACAGACTCGAAGGTTCTTCATGATCCGCAATGTAGTGTTTTCTGGAGTACTTATTATCCCAAATGCGATGGCAAGTTTCTCGCTGTGATATCTAAGAATCTGATCTTTCACCTCTACTTCAAGGTCATGCAATACAGATTCAGTGTCTGGAGCAAAACCCATCTTTTTTATCTCCTTCCAGATCTTGTCCATCATCTTATAGATTTCGTCTTTCTGTGGGTGAAGACCATCCTCCACTCCAAATACATGGGTTTTGTTCTGGATCTGAACCCAACTAAGTCCTTGCTCCTTTTTAACTCCTCTAGCCTTCATCAATTTTCTAATTTTTGCAGCATCATCCCATTTCCCACAAGATGAATACACATTAGCAAGGGCAGAGTATGCCCCACTATTGTTAGGCTCAATAAGTAGCAGTCTCTCTGCCGCAACTTTTGCCAGATCAACATTTTTATAAACCTTACAAGAAGATAAAAGTGAACCCCAAGCTATAACATCTGGTTCCATAGGCATATTTTCTACAAATTTGTATGCTTCTTGCAGCAATCCAGCACGCCCAAATAGGTCAACCATGCATGCATAGTGGCTCAGGGTGGGATCAATTTTGTGTACATTTTTCATCAAATCAAAATAGCTTCGGCCCTGCTCCACCAATCCTCCATGTGTACAGGCAGAGAGCACCCCAACATAAGTTATATGGTCAGGCTTGATACCAAGTGTCAACATCTGTTCAAATAGTTCTATGGCTTCTTCTCCAAGACCATGTTGAGCTAAAGCCATAATCATAGAAGTCCAAGAGACAGTATCTCTGTTCTGACGTAGAAGATTGAATACTTTCCGTGCACCATTTATGCTTCCAGCTTTTGCATACATCGTAGTCAGAGCATTGCCCACAGAAGGTGATAATGCCTCCCCTGATCTTATTGCACTTGCATGAATTTGTTTTCCATGATTCAAAGATGTCACACTTGAACTGGCACTCAACATAGCTGCTAGAGTAAAACTGTTTGGCCGAGGTCCTTCACTAACCATTGTTTTGAATACCTCTATAGCATCATTATTTAAGCCATTCTGTACATAACCTACAATCATGGCAGTCCAAGCAACCACATCGGGGTCTTTCAATGAGTTAAATATTTGTCTGGCTGGGGTTATATCACCAAGCTTGACATATCCATTCAATAAGGCCGTAAAAGCTATCACATCAAGATCTGAAATCCCACTCTGCTCTATGATTCTTCGAGCAATTTCAACTCCTCCAGACTTTGCATACATTGAGATCAAAGCATTTCCCACAGCTCCTGAAGCGTCGAACATTGTCCGAACAATATAACCATGAATTTGTTTACCAAAACTCAACTTCTCAAGATTGGCACAAGCCGATAAAGCACTTGCTAGGGAAAACCTATCAGGCTTCAGAGACGTATCTTTTAATATACTAGAGAAGAACTGTAATGCTTCATTATCAAAACCATGCTGATTGCATCCTGCAATCATTGAATTCCATGAAACAATATCGCGTTCACTCAATAGCTCAAACTGAGCAAGAGCGAGGTCAACCCTACCACAATTCATATGCAAGGAAATCATAGCATTCCAGCTTGATGTGTTCCTCAACTTCATCCTATCAAAAACAACCTTGGCCATCTTCAAATCTCCTGTCTTTGCATACATATTTAAAAGCGAATTCGCAACAGGAACACACGCATGAAGTCCTAATTTAACAACAAAAGAATGAACCTTCTTCCCTATACCTCGAGACCCGGTGGCAGCACATGAAGCAAGGACATTAGTAAGTGTGAACTGGGTCGGCAAAACTTTATCCTTCACCATATCTACAAAAATCTTTATCGCATCTTCAAAACGACCCATTTGATTATAACCCACGATTATCGTAGTCCACGAAACAGAATCACGAACAGGTATTAAATCAAAAACCTGATGGGCTTTCTCTAATTTTCCCTGCTTCGCATACCCAGAAAGAATTGTGTTCCATGAGAAAGTGGTCTTCACAGGCATTTCATTGAATAAATCGTGGGCATCTAAATGAAACCCGGTTTTTGCATACAAGTTCATGAGGTTGTTCATTAAATAGACACTGAAGGTAAGGCCTAATTTAACCATCTGAGCATGGATTGATTTTCCTTTTAAAGGGTCTCTCGATTTAAGGCTAGTTTGAAGGAGATGGGCACAAGACTCTGAATGACAAGAGAAATACGGTGGGTTTGGGATCTCCATTGGAGGGTGGATTTAAACGGGTTAATGTTACGTAATGCTAATTAGTGGAAGCAGCATAACATTGGTTATAGCAAACGAAGCCCCGTTTGTTTCTGTTTTGCTGGAAATTTTTTTTTTTTAAAATGATTTTTTTTAAAATAAATTTTTAAAAAATAAATTATTTTTAATATTTAGTAGCAGTGTAATGAAAAATAAGTTAAAAAATATTTTTTAGTATTTGGTTATTTTATAGAAAATGAATTGAAAAATAACTTATTAATTTTTTTTTAAGTTTATTAAAAAAATAAAAAACAAATCTTATAAATTAAAAGGTTGAATAAGAATGAAATTGAAAAAAAATTAATTTCATAAATTATCTCAAATAAAATAAATAATAATCAAAATAATGAAGATCAAATCTAACAAATAAAAAAAATGAAAGATGATTAAATTAAAATAATAGTAATTACAATTTCATAAATTATTTCAAATAAAATAAGTAACAATCAAAATAATGAAAACCAAATTTGATAGATAAAAAATTTCAATTAAAAAAATGATAAGAGAAAAGCAAATAACAATCATAAAAATGAAGACTAAAGTTAATATAAAAATCAAAATTTAAGGGATAAAATTGAAAAAAAGAAGAAGAAGATTCAAACAAAATACATATCAATCAAAAGTTTGAGGATCAAATTTGATATAATAAGCAAATAATATGATATTTCTAAATTTTTCACAATTTATGGAAAGTGTTTTCCGCCCAAAATAAAAGAAAAACACTTTCCTGGAAATCAAGTTAAAATTTCCTTTGACTAGAAAGTGTTTCTGTTGACCAACTTTTCTAATGACAAATAAACACGAGAAAGTTTGGAAAGTGGTTTGATAGATAAAAAATTTCAATTAAAAAAATAATAAGAGAAAAACAAATAACAATCATAAAAATAAGGACTAAAGTTAATATAAAAATTAAATTAAATCAAATTTTAAGAGATAAAATTGAAAAAAACATTCAAACAAAATATATATCAATCAAAAGTTTGAGGATCAATTTTAATATAATCAACAAATAAGATGATATTTCTAATTTTTTCACAACTTTTGGAAAGTGTTTTCCGCTCAAAATAAAAGAAAAACATTTGATTGAATGTTTTCAAGCCAAAATTTCCTTTGATTGAAAAGTGTTTTCTGTTGACCAACGTTTCTATTGACAAACAAACACAAGAAAGTTTGGAAAGTGGTTTTCCCTAAGTTTTCATTTGCCTTTTCGATTCAACTTATATTTTTTAAAAAAATATTTTAGTTTCAAATTATTATTATTATTTTTTCTGTTTTTAGATTATTCTTATATTAAAAATATTTTTTAAAATAAAAATAATATATTATTTTAATATATTTTCAAATAAAAATACTTTAAAATATAACATCTATTATACTCCCAAAAAGACTCTAATTAGATAGGGCTTGCGATATACTTCAGGTTGACTTAATTTTTTTCAATATAGAAAAAAAAAGATACCAAAACAATGCAAGTGTTCTTAAAAAAATGGACAATTGACTCAATTGTGATTAATAAACTCAAGTACTTCAAATAATATGAACAAAAATACAATGATAATAAATAAATTTACAAAAAAAAAATTAACAACATAAAAAAGGCCAAAAAACTCAATTCGAGTCCATCTGAGTTAGCATGTTAAATTTACGACCTGAACGTGATACCAGGGTAACCTTGTCAAAAGCAAGCTTAATAAAACTATGACACTCAATTATCAAACAATTCAATATTGAAAAATAAAATAAAAAAAAAACAATGAAAAAAGTAGAGTTAACCCGCTAACCTCGAGACTATAAACTCATAATTGAGATAACCCAATAGAAAAAAGATTGAAAAGAAAAACATGAAGACTAATTCTTATTAAATCAACATAAAATACAGTACAACATCTAGTTGTGGAAGCATTATTAAAAGAATTCAGTATTATGCTTACAAAGCCTATATAATTACCACCTACCAGGAGTTTGGATTGTAAAATTCCATTAATTCTTGGGGAAAAGTAAGTCAACATAAAATCGTACAAGAATTTTTATATGCATAAAAAGAAAATTGAGAAGTTGGTGAAATAAATGATAAGAAATGGAATAATTAAGCATAACAATAGTCCATTTGCTCCTTTAATACTGCTAGTTAAGAAGAAGAATAACATTTGGAGATTTTGTATTAACTAATAAAAGTAAAACAATTTGACCATAAAAATATAAGTTTCCAATTTTGTTGATAGATGAATCCTAGGATGAACTTCATAGTTTAAAGTTCTTTTTTAAATTGAACCTAAGGTCTAGGCATCATTAGGCGGGGATCTTTAAAGATGGTGTGAAAACATTATGAGTTCAAAATAATGCCTTTTGGATTAACTAATACACTAATAACATTTCATGCATTGATGAATGCTATCTTAAAGCCTTTACGGAGAAAACTTATCTTCAATGTTTTTTTTTAATAATATATTGGTGTATAGTTCTACATTAGAACTACACCTTAATCATCTTAGTTTAATCTTGGAGAAACTAAAGGACAACCAACTCTTTTCAAAAAGATTAAAGTGTTCCATATTTGAGAAGGAATTGGAATATTTAAGACATGTTATCTTTGAAGAAGAAGTAGTAATATAAAACTCGTGATTTAAGTCATGAGACTGAGATTAATTTATATAAAAAAATTATAGATAATCACAAACAATTTTTTATTTAAAAAAGTAATGTATAATGATAATATTGTAAAAGAAAGTGAGCAATCGAATGACATTAACTTTTTCAAACCTGTGACCAAGGTCAATAGATCTAAAACACTATAAATGAAAAAAATAATATATGAAGCTCAATTCTTAACAAATCAAATGTCTAACGTTGAAACCGGAAAAAAAGAGAGTCAATTACATAAAAGGATTTAAAAAAATTGTAATTAAGAGAATGAGGGTGAAAATCAAATAAAAAAATAAATTAGAGGGCAAACAAGAATTTTTAATTGGAGGGTTAAATTGAAAGCCAATAAAACTTTAACAAAAGGGCCAAGAAAAAAAATGAAAAAAAAGAGAATAAGGACCAAAATAAAAATAAAAAAAAACATATGAGAAATTGTATTTGAATGACTAAATTGAAAACAAACAAAATCTTATAAAAGGAATGAGAATGAAAATCAAAAGAATCAAAAGAATGAGAACTGAAATTGAAAAACAAAAAACAAAGAAGACAGATCGTGCATTATTTCTTGTAGGAGAGAGAGAAAAAAATGACCATCAACAACAATTCGACCATCATATATCGTTATGCACCACACTAGGAGGAAGAGGATATAATGGCACTTCCAGTGACATGGTGGAATGTTAGGTTAGGCTATTGGATGACATCGCATGCGCCACCCAAATGGTGCAGATGCCAACCATTCGCTAAGACGTAATGAGTATGCACTAACAACTTTTTTAAATAAAAAACTAAAAATTCAATAGAAAAAAATACTAAAACAACCCTAATGACCTCGAGAATTAAAAAAAACCATGTTAAAGGACAAAAACACTTCGAACATATACATTATTTTTTTTGTCTTTTCTAAGGTTAAATACAAATTTTTAATGTCTATTAAAAAGAAAAAAAAAACTCTTGATCAATAACTTTATATATATTTTTTATTTCAGGGTAAATAAGTATTTTTATCATTTTAAAATTTATAAAAAATGAAAAACATTTGATAAACAGTTGTAAATTTTATTAATTTTGAGAGTAAAAATATATTTTTATTATATAAAAAAATTAAAAAAATATTAACATACCCCAATAATTATTTAATAACCAATAAATCAGCCCAAAAAAGCCTCATTACCCCACCCCCGACGGTTCCATTTTTTCCATCCAGAAACAACATGGTAATTTAACAAACAATGTCCAATACTTTGTTAATGATTTTGGAGATGCCATTTGATTGAATGATTCCAAACAAAAAAAAACAACCATTCAATAAAAAAATCTCCAAATTTCCCTAACAGCCATACAATTCAAATCATGCAGTACACACAATTTCAAAACATTGGAGAATATCTTGCCTAAAATAAAGAAAATGCCCAGTCCCCCCCCCCGCCCCCGGGACCCACCACCAGCAGCACCTTCCAAGCTTGATAAATTTTATCCGTGCGAACCGTACCGTTTTACTTACAGTTGCTAGCTGGCTTAGCTCCCTCTCACCGCTTCATTCTCTCCGACAATGACTCTTCTTTCATTATTTTAATCAAAAAATAAAAATACCCGAACCGAATTCTCTCTCTTCCTTGGTGGGTACCACCAAAGTAAAGGGCAAAAAGTCAAAAGAGAGAAAAAATAGAAAAGAAGCAAAAACAAAAATCATCCCTCTCTCCTCCTTTCTCTTCTTCTCTTCTTCTCTCTTACCCTTTCCTTTTCCTCTTTCTTTCTCCGGCCGGTAGACCCACCAGCACAAACATTCTCCGCCACCACCTTCCCTTTTTATCTCTTCGTTGCGCCCCCGATTCACCATCGCCGCCAACGCCGGCCTCCTCTCTCCCCCTTTCCTTTCTCTCTTCCAGCAGTGGCCACAGCTCACAATCACTACCGACCTTGCTTCTTGACGCCGGCATCAGCAGACAGCAGCGTTCTCACCATTCATCCATCTCACCAGGGTTCCTCCTCGTCCGATCTCTGTCTCACCTCGGTTTTCTCTCGTCAACGGCAACCTCCACAACGCCTGAAAACAACAGCCACCTCGGGCTGCCGTAATAACAGATAATAACAACAACCAACCGCCACGAGTAGCAGCTATGGAAGCCGTCCAAGCCGCCTACTCTTCATCCTCTTCGATCTCCCTCTAGGTAGCGGTGGGTTGCCTTTGACTGTCTCGGTCTGTTTATCAACCCAAAATGTGCATTTTGCTGCTGTCTGGGATGAATATTTGCCCTTTATCGGGGTGTTTGCATATGTCATTTCGAGTACGCTGCATGGACGTGTTTTACTATTCTTTGCTGCTGTAGTATGTGTTTCCATGTGTTCAACTTTGTTCTTATCGCATCTAGTTCAGGTTTCTGGTGTACGAGTCCCTGTGCTAAGGTTTTTTAGGTTGTCGTAATAAATACAATAATTTCTGCTTGTGCCAATTTGCATCTCTTTCTTTGCTGCTTGCTCTTCTTTGCTTTAAAACGCTTATGGAATTGCATTGAACCTTGATGGCATCACATTCAAAGTGTCCACATTCCAATAATTTGCATAATTGGGGCATCCAACTGGTTAATGGATCTATAATCCAAAGCCATTGAATTTTATGCTTGGAAACTTCTGCTTCAAGAAGATTAAGAAAAACGAAACTGTTCATGGTCATTAAAAGGAATGGATCATTATTGTAACACAAGAGATAGCAAACATTTGCTTGAATTCACCAGGACTCTCAAAGACTTTGTTCTTTTAAACTGAAAAGTATTTAGAGCATACCTAACATATGCTTAAATTAACTCACATCTTCTTGTTTGCCATTTTACATAGAAAAGACAAGAGCCTACCATGTGTAGAGACAACCTGTTCCAAACAATAAACATAAGCACAACACTTCAAAACATGTTTAAAAACATCAATTCATTTATGAAAAAAAAAAGTTCATGGAAGAGGAAAGTCAAAAGTTATTATTGGATTATTCTCATTGCAATGAAATGCTATAATAATGTAAATGGATGCAATATTTAATGATATATAAAGTTACTTTTTTATGCTTGCCACTGTTTGTATAACAGGTACAGAAAAATATTCATTTTTAAGAATTGAGAGTGGGTGGTAGAAAAATTAAAAAGTTTAAGTTTCACTAGACTATATTTCATATTTTTTTTTTAATTATATTTGTTTATTGGGATTTGTGGGTTTTTTAGGCTTCTATGAAGGTGCCATTTTACATTGAAGCCAGAACAAGAAAAAAGAGGGTCAGTTGAAGAGCCAAAAAAAACCTTCTTTTGGTAGTGGATTGTCAAGGTTTTGATGGTTAAAGAGGGCTTTTACTCTATTTGTTTCAAGGGTTATGATGGATTTGATGGGTTTTGGTTTTGATTCGGATAAGATTGAAGTCTGCATATAACATGGTATCTTTCTTGTCTTGTCTTAATGGGTTTGAATGATTTCTTGATTTTAGAGGTTTCAGCGATTGAATTGGTGGGATAGAGAAGAGGGAAAACAAAAAGAAATGGAGGAGGAGGCTAACTCTTGGATAAGGAGGACTAATTTCTCTCACACAGTATATCACCGTTTGGATTCTTCAAGGATGGCTTCTTTTCCTATCAATATTCAGACAGAGAGAATTGTGGGCTTGAAATCCAGGCCTGGAACAGGAACTGCTTCTCCCAAGCAGAAATCACAGCAATCCTTTTTTAATCAAAACTCTCAACACTCCTTTCCCAATCAGAAATCACTTTCCTTTCCCAGTCAGAAATCATCAGTGTCTAATAATTCTCAGATTCAGAGAAATCCACTCTCCAATAAGCAAAGGTCTTTATCTCCTCTCCCTAAAACAATCCTTCCTGATACTTTTAAAGAAGCAAGGTCTGTTAATAAGAGATTCTCGACGCCACTTCCTCGTAGAAAAGATCAAGACATGGGAATTATAGGAAAATTTTTGCATAAAGAGTTAAAAGAAACCAAGGAGAAGCTCAATACAAGCCCACTTAGGCACTTAGCCTTGATGAAGGGTGGTCATGAAAAGTCTAGGAGCAAGAAGGAATCTGCTTGGACAAAGTATTTTGATCATGGTGGAGGAAAGGTTAATGCTGTGGAAGCAGCTGACGAATGCAGTGTTGATCTGTCTAAGCTGTTTCTCGGGCTTAGATTTGCTCATGGGGCACACAGTAGGCTTTACCATGGTCTATATAAAGATGAACCTGTTGCAGTTAAACTTATTAGGGTACCAGATGATGATGAAAATGGAAACTTAGCAATTCGATTAGAGAATCAATTCAACAGAGAAGTCATGCTTCTATCTCACCTTCACCATCCAAATGTCATTAAGGTGATTAGTCTGGTTGTATTGCATAATTTCGCTGCTTAGAGGAATCATGCAAATTGAAAACTTTTTTTTAATAGTTGATGAATTCTAGCCATCACTGAAATTATCATTATTGGAATGAGTATTAGATTGCTAACTTGTTTAATCCTTTCTAAGTTATATATTTTGATTTGGCAATACAGTTTGTAGCAGCATGCAGAAAGCCTCCAGTTTATTGTGTTATAACAGAATATTTATCCGAGGGTTCCTTGAGAGCATACTTGCACAAGCTTGAGCATAAAACTCTCTCCTTAGGGAAATTAATGACAATTGCTCTGGACATTGCTCGTGGAATGGAATACATTCACTCTCAAGGTGTCATTCATAGGGACCTTAAACCAGAGAATGTCCTTATTGATCAAGAGTTCCACTTAAAGATTGCTGATTTTGGTATAGCTTGTGGAGATGCATATTGTGATTCCTTGGCTGATGACCCTGGCACTTATAGATGGATGGCACCTGAGATGATAAAAAAGAAATCCTATGGGCGAAAAGTTGATGTGTACAGCTTTGGACTCATCTTATGGGAAATGGTGGCTGGAACAATTCCCTATGAGGATATGACTCCCATCCAAGCTGCCTTTGCAGTAGTGAATAAGGTATGCAGTTCCTAGTACTCTATTTATTGTCAATATTTTTGTTTGAATTCATAAATTTAATCTGGTACATTTTATCCTATCTTGATTCATTTCTCCATGTATTTATTCATCTGTGTACAAGCTTTGTCTTTCATTGATTGCATTTATGAACTCCTTTTTGACCCACCAACCCTTATTTTATGTTTTCCTCTGTCTTAACTTTTTTGCATCCATCTTGTGTGTTTGGCGGAGGATTTTGAACCAAAGCTGTTTTCGTTCTCTTTGTGCAAGGAATGTGAAATCTAGCGACATATTCATCACCCTTGGTATCTGCATAAGTACTAGATTAATGGTAATTTGAAACTGTTTGGATTAGGCTGATAGTCTTAGCAAGAATTTCCATTGATTGCTTCCTTTTGGTTTGGTTTGTTTTCCTTCTATTCTTTCCCCACCATGTCTTAGTTCTCTATGTTTTATGAAAATCAATGGTGTGTTTTATATACAAAAAGTACAACTTTTGAAATTTCTAATGTCTATCCAGAATTCAAGACCTGTTATCCCGAGGGACTGTCCTGCTGCCATGGGAGCTCTAATTGAGCAATGTTGGTCATTGCAGCCAGATAAGAGGCCAGAGTTTTGGCAGATTGTAAAGGTATTGGAGCAATTTGAATCTTCTCTTGCTCATGACGGAACCTTGAATCTGGTACCGAACCCAGCTTGCCAAGATCATAAGAAAGGAATGCTCCATTGGATTCAAAAGCTTGGTACTGTGAATCCTAATAGCACACCAATGCCTAAACCTAAATTCACATGAATATTTTTTTATGGCTTGGCTTTTGTAATGTACCCAGGTCACTTGTAATTAAAAAGGGTTTTTTTTTAAGCCCCTTTATTTGTACTCTTCTCATGCGAGGGTCAATTTAAGAGATTGGTAGGCGTACTTTCACGTGAAATGTCGTCTTTTTACAAATATACACAAGAAATCATCATAATTTGGGGTGTTCAAAGCATTTTACGCATCAGGAGAAAATAGAATAGTTCTTTTTAGAAGGCTATGATCTTGGAGTAGCTCTCCCTTGTTTAAATTTCTCCTGTTTGGTAAACTATCTGTCATGGACTCATTCTTTTCTTCCTCTATTTTTTCTTACATCGTCTGATGTTTTTCGTGTTGCCCTTACTGTTCTTCCTCTATTCATATGTATATGTATATGTATATGATATAAGGGTATTTTCAAACAAGTTTGTGCTTCTCCCCGTGTGTCATTATAGCAGTAATAGTTTGTGTGAAGTGTGAACAACTATTTCTTTTAATGTATGGGTAGGCAAAATAGATTTATTGCGTTCTCTTTATTCCATCACAAATCTCGCTTTGCTATTGGATATTTTTCCCATTTGCTTGCATGGACAGCAAATGCGGGTACCACACATCTTGTTGTTTGTCCTAAATTATTGGTGCAAGACAATGAATCAAGAAACAGGAAAGATGGGCTCGACATGCAATCTTTTTTTACAAATAGTGATGAAGCTGTACCACCAACTTCACACTGGATTGGGTTTTCTTTGGCTGCATTTTGGCTTAAGGTGATTGGGCGGTTTTTCTCTATGAGTTAGGGTTTTCTTGCAAAAACAAGTTAATTATGGTTTAAATTAGTAAATATAGAAGGAGAAAATAATATATATATAAAATAGAAAAACTTGGGGAATGCGTGAATGTACTGGTGTGAAGTCCTTGAATGAATTCGAATAGATTGAACTTGAATGCTTTGCTTGGTTAATTTATAAATATTGACCATGCCAGCTTACTTCATGAATATTGATATGGCAAATACCTCGTGGTGCATGGAGTTTGTAGTGAGTTATTAGTGGTTGTACTATTAACGAGGAGCTTAGTGCTTGCCATTGATTGTGGTGTTTTGTATACAGAATTTGGTGCATGCTAAGAGCACCAGTGAGTGATTTGGAGGTGCGCAAAGCGTGCATCAGTAAACGATGTGAGATGTTGCTCTGACCTCTTGAAACTCAAGAAACACATTGAGGTGCGTGTCTCAGTAGGATTACTGATTTGAGGCCCAAAAATATCGTGATCAGCCTGTCGAGCTCGAAGGGTGTCAGGCTAGGGTTCTTGGTCATTTGAGGTTGGCCCGAACCACTAAGGTGTTCGGCTGTTCAGGCATGGCTCGAAAAGACGAGGACTACTAGTAGTTGGGGAGTGACCCGAATGACCAGGGTTTCTTGTTCTTCTTCTTTTTTTTTTTCCAAACTTATTGCTTCACCAAATAGCATTGTCTTCCATCATCCAGGAAGAAAATGATATCTCCGCCTTGATGGGGTTGCATGGAATGGCTTTGTTGGTTGGTCAATTTTGGCAGGGCTTTCGTTCACTGGTGACACAAGCACGTAACAACATTTCCAAAGGCAAAAATATATATATCCACCGTTTATTGCTTCCACCATAGATGGTAAGGATGCCGTTCTAGACTTCATTAATGGCGGGCCTCACCCATAACCTGTTCAACAATATTGCAGTGTAAAAATAGAAAAAAAAAAAACTCTTACACAACAAAAGTAACAGGGATTTTCCGGTGGTTTGGTTCCAAGTTGTAAAACATTTGTAAGTTTCATGTGGATTTCACATGATAGAACTCACGAGAGTTGGAATCACAACCTGTATACTGTTATGGCTGCTTGCGTTGGGTTTTATTTATTTGCTTTTGTCACTTTCATGGTTAGGTTAGCATGCAATGTTTAGTTGAAGGAGTCCTAAACTTGTACAGATGCAATGGAACTAGTAACACTTAAGTAGAAGAATTCTGGACATCCAATACATGATAGCATAGAATCCTCTTTATCGCTCCTCTCCACTAGTGAATTCATAGAATCTTTTCTCTAATTTTCTTCTATAAAAAAGTATTAGCAGGCCATCGATCCACGAATCCTGGACAGGTTGTTGATGCTGAGCTGCAGCATACTTCACGCACTTTTCTTTTGTTGTTTTCTTGCTAAGAAATTGTCAGATTTTAGACTGAAACTTTCAGATGAAGGACATTGACAATTTTTGAAGGTTTCCATTTTCAGTACCATGTTCTTCTAAGTCAAATATAATGAATGAATGCAATTTAAAAGTAAAAAAACAAAATATCGGTTGTAATTTCTTTTATCATTGTTACGGGGGCTCTATACTTGTAAGAACCAATGATTTTCTTACCGTAGAGTTCAATTTAAAGTAAAAAATAGAAGTTATCAGGATTAGAATATTAGAATTACGATGAATTTCTTGATCATGTGGTCAAGCAACTCCTAAAAAAATAGTTAATAATCTAGAAAACTGAAAATCTAGTTTGATAGAATCTTAACTAAAGGTAACCCTGTACCTAAAAACCAAAGGTATTGGAAAGAGACTTGGACCAAAAAATAACATTGTATATAAGAATCCTAAGTATGTGAATGATGTTACGAAGCCAGTTAATCCTCGATAAGTTAGTGTGCGATCTTTGCCCCTGCAAAGAAAGGTTGTTTTGCCATAAACAAACAAAAAAAAAAACTCACGTTTATTCTCCAACTTGCTGCTAAAATTTACAGCTAAAAAAACATAATATAGTCTCCTCTAACTAACCCTAATGGACATTTCTTGAGTTGCATGCTAATGGACCTAAACTGGTAATCAACTAACATAAGTTCAATAATAAAATAAATCCTTAAACAATGTCTAATGGGCCAGAACAAACCCAAATTAAAAATAATTATTCAACATTAAAAAAATAAATAAAATAGGATACTAAAAACAAAGTTTTCATGCTAAAATTCCTCCATGTAGCCCAAATATCCAATTTTCTCACAATCTTGGCATATTTTCAATACTGACTTCAAACACGTCGTTCTCTCTCGTTTGGATGAATTAATGGGCCTATATTATATGATTGAAAAACTTGAGATGTCTAGTTTCCATCATAGCTTGAATCGCGACCAAATTCCACTTGTAGCTCCAGATATGTTCTAAACAGTACACAAAGGTCTAGTTTGACAAGATTTGTCTAGTAATTTCAACCCTTTGAAATAATATGTTTCGGAACTGGAAAGCAATCATTGACATAGTCAGTAAAAGCAATCACAACAAACTTGATTTTTTTTGGCTCCGATAATTATGATAAAAAATCCACTTCACCTTTTCTTCCATTCTAAACAAACTTCTGAATCATTCTTCCCTTGAAAAGCTGGTATTTTCAACTTAATTGTACCATAATCTCTACCTAACTTAGCATTATGGTCCCAGTACCTATAATTACCCCTTTGGCCAAAATTATCTCCATATTTTTCCCCTTCAAACTAATAATTCCGCTGCTTTCCAAAACATTCCCCATGTCCCACGGACACTTCTTCAAAATCAGCATCACTCATATCCGTATTATTAGTCACAAACTTATCCACACTAGTGTTAACTCGCCTAACAACCTTCCTAACATTAAATTCTCTTTGCTCAAGTCTAATTTGAATCCTACTATGATATTAACATATTGCCTCTTCAATCTATCCAACCTATTTCTAAATTTATTGGTCATTTGATCTATCAGTTGAATCATAATGCGTAATTGAGTTACAATTTCATTGTCTCCTCTATATGGTGTCATGTTGTTGCTTGCCTCCGACATTTTTGAATCTGAAAATTAGTTAGTTGGCAAGAAATATATATTCCGCACCCACTCCCTCACATGTTATACTCATCTCATGTTTCACTCAAATATAGGCTCTTTATTCAAATATGCTTGCTACGTCTTTTTCCTCTCGTCTCACCTTTCTTCAACTCTTGTAAAATTGAAATCAACTCCAAATATAACAGTCATAGCAGTGTATTCAAATATGTGTATATGACTCAATACATAAGAAAATATAAAAATAAGTAAAGATAAAAAAAACTATAATTACAATTTCACGAGTAACAAGTGAATTTGTACAAAAAATAGATGTTTTTGAAGACACGAAAGAAAAAAGATGCAAAGGTTATACAAAAAAATAAATGACACATAAATATATTAATTATGATATTATTATATTGCCATAATCGAAAAATAACAGCAGCAAAACAAGTTTGAATTACAGACACGAATTAGACCCGTTACGACAAGTTCCAATCCTGAATTTAGTTCATATAGTAAACGAACTCTAAATGACCTCAACTTTTATATGGGATGCGAGAACCTTAAAACCCAGCATATAAAAGTTTAGAATTTTCTAAATTTATTTGACCTGAAATTCCCTTTTAATACGAATCTGACTTATTATGACAAGTTTTAATTCCGACCTTGGTTACTATAGCAAAAGATCTCAAAATGAGCTTAAATTTTATATGAGGTGCGGTTAGGAATCTTAGAATCAATATATAAAATTTGAGAATTTTCAGAATTGGTTTGGTCTAAATTCTCCCTTGTTTGTGTATTGTGGTAGATTTGACAAAAATGACTTTTGGATGTTCTTTTCTCTGTTTTTTTTTACTCTTTATGCTACTGATATATTCTGAGATAGAAACAAACTAAAATAATATCATTATTTTTAAGAAACCTTAGACACAAACTACTAAGCTTTAGACACAAAATAATCAAAAACCGAATCAAAGACAACTAAAGCTAAGGAAGCCAAAACTAAAAAAATAATAAAATAAATAACTTGATTTTTAGAGACTAGCTCTGATACCAACTAATGTGAATCTCTTAATTACGTAGTCAAGCAACCCCTAATGAAGTAGATAATAATATGGAAAGCTGAAAATCAAGTTTAATAAAACCTTGACCCAAAGGTAACTCCTGTACCTAAGAACCATAGGTATTAGAAAAAGACTTAGTTCCAGTGGTAACCTTGTATCTAAGAACCCTAAGTATGTGAATGTTGCATTGGAGTTAGTTAATCTTCAAGAAGTCAGTGTATGATCATTGTCCCTGTAAAGAGAGGTTGTTTTACCACAAATAAAAGAAAAAGTCACGTTTATTCTCTAACTTGCTACTGAAATTTGCAGCTAAAAAAATATAAGATAGTCTCCTCTAACTAACCCTAAAGGACCCTTTTAGGGTTGTAAGCTAATAGGCCTAAACTAGTAATCAACTAACATAAATCAAATAATGAAATAAACCCCTAAACGATATCTAATGATCCAGAACAAATTCAAATTAAAAATAATTATCCAAAATTAAATCAATAAATAAAATGGGATAATAAAAAAAAATCTCAAGCTAAAATTCCTCTATGTAGCCCGAATATTTAATTTTCGCACAATCTTGACATATTTTCAGTGCTGACTTCAAACACGTTGTTCTCTCTCGTCTGAATGAATTAATGGGCCTACCATATATGGTTGGAAAACTTGAGATGTATAGTTTGCATCACAACTTGAATCGAAACCAAATTACACTTGTAGCTCATATATGTCACAAACAGTACACAAAGATCTAGTCTAATAGATTTGACAAGATTTGTCTAGTAACTTCGACCCTCTAAAATAATATGTTTCTGAACTTCATTTGACTTGAAAATTTATTAAAATATAATTCCATGTGTTTCGTATTTCCATGTAAAATTTCAGCTTGTCTTGATATATGGTTTGAGAAACATGTCTGATCTTGAAAAACTAGTTAGCAGATATTTTAAGATCAAATTCAGACCTGACTTGGTTCGGTATCATAGAAGCTGAAGGATTAGAATATTTGATGTAAGTAGTTATTGAGTTCTGAATGAATCAACTAACCTAGATTTTATCTTAATATAAATTAGAATTATTTTTGTTAGTTTTTATTTTATTAGAAGCTATGATGTTTGGCTATAAATAACGTAGATGGGTTGAACAATCATTGAGCAATTAAAAATAAAATATCAAACACTTTTTATAAACTTTTACGAAAACTATATTCAAGCAATGCTTGTATTCCTATTTGACTGAAATGCTTGCACCAAATCCAAAACGTTGCCTCTACGTACAAGAAATGACTCGATATTGATCCTAATAATGAAGGTTTGAAGCCCGGCTTGGCTGATGCTCAAGCAGCTGCCTCCAGAAGCTGTACAGCGCCCTCGTCGAGACTGTTTGGTGATGCTTTCTTCGATTCAGAGATATGGGCGAAGTTGATGGCGGATCCATCCGAAAGAATGAAGCTGCAGTAATCGGCAGGGAAAAAACGGGTGTTGCAGTCCCACACAGTGTATTCAAATGGAGTTCTTGCAAAGTCTTCAGATATGTTATTAACTAAAATTCATCAAACAGTTATTTATTAAGAGTAACAGTTCAAACTTGATTGAAACTATACATGATAAAGTTTAAACTTGAATGTGAGCGATGAAAGAAAAAATCAAAGTAGTTCTGATACCACTTTGTTGAAAAGAAAAGATGAGCTAAAATAAATGAAACATATCTTATTCATTTCATACCATTTTTATAAGAGAGGAAGTCCATGTAGACTTTAACTTGGAATATAATGCTTTCAATACATGTATTTATACTAATATAGGGATAATTCTAGAGATTTAAATAATAACTATATCATAAATAAATCATACAGAATGAAAAGGATAAATTGAATTTAAACTTTAAAATTAATTCCAACAGCTCAATAATCTAATTTGTTGTTGTTGCTGCTGCTAGGTTGGAAATGGACGCTTAAATAAGTAAATTAGTAGGAATTACCCACGGTTGACTTTTTTTAGAGGAAAAGCCCACAGGTTGGGAACCCTAGATCTTGGTAAGATTATGAAATTGGGTTGGATGTGTGCCTGGAACCTTCTCATGCTTGGATTAATTTGAACTCATTTTTGTTGCCTGCTCATGATTTTCAAATCGATAGTAGGACTACAGATGAGTCGAGCCCGCCCGAACTTTGATGTGCTCAGATTCCAGGCCCCAAATTTAGGAACCCTAATTTAGGAAGATTGAAATTAAGATCATCTTCAACGAGCCTCGAACACAAGAATGAGGCTTGATTGGTTTGAATTTTGTTAGATTTTTCAAGCTTGTCTTGAATTCAGCTTGTTAAATTTAGGAACCCTAAATCTGGTCGACGCTTCATCTCGTAAATGAGCTATGTTTAAATTGTGACTTGATTGTTATAAAATAAATAAAGGAAAACAAATATATCTTACAAGGACATCAAAAAGCCTTTGGTTGAACGATCCAGGATTAGCATGACTAGAGAGATTGATATATACAATGGTTATGAAGGATTGGCATCTTTAGCTGATGATGGAGGTGAAATCGGCGCAGGCCTGTGCAAGTCTCTAAGATTAAGTATTTGTCGCCACAGGTTGTTGTTGTGATGATACATGGTGAAAGGCGGGGGGCGGAGAAAGAAATGAAAAATTACTCCAAAGCTGAAAGCAGACGGAGAAAAAATTCACTTCCCCGTCGCAGCAGGATTTTATGGATATCGACTCGATTGCTACTCTCATTTTATGGGAATCATGGAAAACTTCAAATAATTGTGCTATCTTGATGTTCTAGTTAACTAGAAAGCTATATATATTGCCTTCAGTGGAACCCTAACCCTGACATTAATAAAATTGCACGCTAACTGGCCTCAGCAGAGCTCTCTATTCATCGCTCGTCTAGAATATCATCACCCTTAACATCAAGAATCTCAAACAATAGGCCACACATCTGATTTACCACACAATTTACTTACTACAGATATAAACCCAAATCAGAACTAATACAAATGAATAGAAAAGCTGCAACAACGCATGAACAAATATGCCAAAAGTTTACATGCAGACACAATTGCAATCAATCCTAGGTCATTTATGTCAAAGGTGTTCTTCAAAGACGAACAACTGTTTTGTTTCCAATAGTCAATGAACTATACTGAGATACCACCAAATGTAAAGAAACATGAGATAATTGAAAAGGCATATATTTCTTGTCAATAAAATGCACACAGTCAAGTTTAAGTTGTAGGGTACAAACAACAACTGTCTAGGATCACAAACCTCGTTTCTGTATACTTACAAAGATTTATTTAAAAAACACTACAAAGATCTACAAATCCACTTATGATTATAGTATACAATTAGATGAAAAAATATATAAATCACCAAGCCTGCCCATGCAAGAGCTACCGTATCATTTGCAATTCAAGGTTTTCATGATCTATACTAGATGAAAAAAATCAACAAGGATGATGACTTAATAACGTAAAAAAACTCTCAATCCCACAATCATAAGAGAATCCAACTCTGCAATCATGAAGACTTCTCATAAGCAATATGAACTTGTAAATTACATGCAATGGAATCATGTTTGTAGCATCCAATTAATTCTAGCATCCAATTAATTCTTACTCAAACAATCACAAATTACATATTTGAGACTGGCATATAAATTCTCCTGCATTCTTAAAACCGCAATGTGCCATTCTAATTTTAGCCTAAGCTACTACATTTCCAAATATATTCCCATGTTTATATGTTAAACTTAAGAATTACAGTGAAGACCACCAATTAGAAAAAAAACGTTTATAGTACAAACCTAGACCCAAATGCATACCAATTCCTAACACGAATTGAAAAACCTAATTAAAAACAAACCACTGTCCCAACACCCTACCAAATTCCTAGCCCTATCCCTGCTTACATTCAGAGCAACTACCTAGTTCCAATTCCAATCTAAAACCCATAAATGATAGACCAAAACAAAAATCCTACTAATGTTTCAACCAATTAGACTCGAAAGCATACGCAATAACATGCAAGAACCCAGCTACTTAAGCCACAAACCCCCAGCTACCCAGTTCTGGTCTAAACCTACAGGATCCAAACAAACACAATCCCAATTACACTTTCAGCAGTAAAAAATAAAAAAAGACAACAATAAGAGTACCAGAACAAAGCCTCAACAGAAAGTAACAAAATCCAGGTCACAGTAGAAACCTTAAAGTCTCCAAGCATTAACAAAAAAGATAGCATACTAGTAGTATCGAGAAAATAGCTAAATCATTCAAAACCTCGTCCTTGTAAACATAAACCAACTAAATATTTCATTGCAGACAAACCAATTAGTCCACATTCTGCATGATGTCCTCAGCAGTGAACTTAGTGCCCTTCTCTTTATCTCCAACAGCGCGTCCCTTTGCCTTGCGATCCAACAAAGACTTCCTATCCTTATCAAGCCTCAACTTGGTAATAACAACCTTGGACGGGTTGATACCGACATTAACTGTAGACCCATTCACCTTCTCACGTGTAATCCTCTCGATGTGGATTACCCACTTTCTGCGATAAACTTGAACCACCTTGCCCTCACGTCCTTTATAAGTCCCACGAACAACCTGGACTTCATCGTCCTTGCGGATAGGCATGGATCGAACGTTGTACTTCTGGCGGAGATCGGTGGACAGTGGGGCGCTCATTAGGATCCTGCGCAAGGAGGAGGGCGCCGAGAAGTGGGCCTTCCGGTTCTTGCGCCTGGAGGAGGAGACTCTAGGGTTGTACTTCATGGTGACGGTTGTTGTGGCTACTGCAGCTGCGGGGGTTAGGGGTTTTTTGGGAGAGGTGGCGCTGCGGAGACGAAATGAGGAACGGAAACTGAAGGCATTTATATAGGGTGAAAGGATGTGAGGGACTAGGGTTTTTAGTTTTTGGTGGCCTCCCAGGGTGGGCCTGCGTCTGTGTATTTGGGCTGGAATTTGATTTGATTTTATGGCCTCTAAGTTGGCTTGTTTTATAATATCTTTTATAGTTATTTTTCAAATAATTTTTCATATCAAAATATATATTAATATTTTTTTTTTATTTTTTAAAAATTATTTTTTACATTAGCACATCAAAACAATCCAAAATATACAAATTATATTAAATTTTAGCAAAAAAAAATTAAAATTTTTTAAAAACACGGTTTGCACTACATTTTCCAAGCAGTTTCTTAGTTTTCTTTTTCCAATTTTACCAGTAAATTATTTACAAAATAATTTATTTGTCTATTTTCTTTTTTCTTGTACAAATAATTGAGTCAACACTAGTCTTATCAAGTCGTTGCGGGTAACATTTTAGTTTAATTTTAAATATAATAAAATAATACATTAATATTATAAATACATTTTTAAATATCATGATTCTTTTTAAATACACGAGCAAAAAAAAATTATAAATTGATAAACCAATAAAGAGTTGTTAGTTTTAATAAAATACTAAAATAAAAAGATATTTTTCTAGATATATATACAAATATTAAACCCTATTTTTTTAATCTTGAAGGTCTTTTTATTTCATCTTCAAAATTATTCTTTTTTTCCAAGAATAAATGAGTTTTATTTTTATAAATGTATCATAAAAATATAATTTATTTATATATATAAAAAAGAAAGAGTGTTAGATAAATTGCATCAACCTTTTTGAAAATTTATAAAAAAAAAATAACAACTATTTAAAAATGTAATCTAATCTAAATAAATTTAAAAAATAGGAGAGATGATATTAATTAAAAAAGTGAATAAAAAATATAATAAAAAGGAAAATAAAATAAAATAAGGAATGATATTAATTAAAATTAAAAAACATAAAAGAAAACATGCGATAGGGGCTTGCCCTTAAATTTGTTTTTGCTCAATCACATGATGGTGGAATTTTAGAGTTTCTTAGTTGTTAATATTTGACAATCTTTGTTGTCTTTTTCTTTAAATCTGTAATTAAGAACAGAAGACTAAAGATTGGTGCTTTCTGATTTTTTATCATCTTCTATAATAGGATCTTGAACAAGTGAAGTGACTAACAAAATTTTCTTCATGGTTACAGCTAAAAGATTATCTAAGTATTTACCCTTAATCTCTCTGAAACTTCTGATAAACATTATTCCAGATGATTGTTCCAAGTGTTGAAGAATTCAGTATTTAAAGAAAAGAAAATCTTTCGTAGAATCTTGAATAATATTCCTGAGCTCTTGAAGGCATGAACTACAACAAAATTGGATTGAATTCGAGAACAAAAACATGTTTCCTTATGCATTAGAGAAGAAAAAACATGTCTAGCTTTTATTAGAGAAGAAACAGACCACACTTGTAAATTTGAGGAAAAAACAACCATTTGAAACCTCATCTCAAGTGGATGTCAATGCAGAGAAGAAGTGCCCCCATCGCCGAGAAGGCAGACGAAAAGATATCAAGCCACTGTTCAAATCGACCATGTTTCTAGATATATATATATATATATATATATATATATATATAAACAATAATTGGATTGAATTCGAAAAGGCAAGTTTAGTTGGGTCACACAAACAAAATTCTGTGATGATGGGCTTGGATTAATGGGCCGCGTGTATTTGCCATTGATGATCTTGTGCTTTTCTGTTTAGGGCTTCTACTCCCCCTCTCCTTTTTAACAAAACAAGATTTGAATTTCCGAAACGGATAAAAAAAATGCATTGCCACTCCAAAATCAACAGATCCTTTGTGGTTTTGTTCCTTCACATTTTCTCAAATTGATTGCTTAATTCCTACTGTATTATGCTTCTTTAAGATCTGTTTGGCTCATTATGGCTAGAGGGAGAGTGAAAAAGACTGTCAAAGAATCTGCCTCGAGTAAACAAGAGAACCAGCCCCAGGTTGAAGAACCCGAACAATTCCCATTAATTGACCAAGCAGGTGCTTTTTTTTTCAAGTTTCTGCTTCTTTGATTTTTTTTTTCAATTTTCAAGTAAATTAGCAGTGAATTGAGGGAAAGGAAATTGGGTTTCCGCTGGAGATTATGAACCCATTTTTTCATATTCTTCTTGGGTTGATTTTTACTTAGTTAGCTATTCTTTAAGCAGTCAGTCGTATCTGAATTATAAAACAAAAACGTAGGTTTTTTTTTTTTTTTTTTTCTGAGGTTAAATTTAGGTTTGAATCTGTTTTGTGCAGTGGAGCGTCAAATTGCGGCAATTAGGGCAATGCGTGATGTGGGAATCGAGCATTTGCTAACAGAATTGCGGTTGCTGCGATCGTATTTTACTAAGGAACAGCTGAAAACACCTGTTTTGCAGTTTTTTAAAGAAAACCTGCCCAACTTGTCTATTGAAAGAAATGAGGAAAATGGAGAGTTTCTTGTGAAGTTTAATGACAATGTTGATGGTTTTTCAGATGGGGGGAACATTAATGCTTCTCTCTTACGTCGTTTGTCCATGGCTTATCCCAGTTGTTCTGCTAACTTACCTGTTGGTCATTTTGGATTATCAAGCGATGCAGGTAAAACAAAAAAAATGGAGAATGGAGATGGGAATTTGTTTTTATAGAAGTTAGTCGCCTATCTGACATTGATTGCTTGATTGGTGGCAGTGAAAACAAGCATATTTGGCGCAGCTGATCATTTGCAGATGCCGGACTTTGTATGTTTTATATAATTTTATTTTTTTATTTTATGAAACTAGAATGGAAACAGAGTTTTTTTTACAACCATTCGACTCCTTAGTTGAAGGGTGTGAAGAGTTATCTTTCCTTGTTATATTTGTTGCATTTGCAGTGGTAGGAAGGTTTTCTTATCATTAAAACAAGTTTACTGGTTGATGTGTGTTGTTTGAAGATGAAAAGTCCGTAGTTCGAACCTAATTAGCACACTCCTTGAACGGTGAAGAAATTAAAAATTTCTAACCTTCTCTTTCCTTATTTTTCATTTACAAAAAAAGTCCATTTTTTTCAGATATAGCTAAACATGTTTCTTTATGCATTAAGTTTGTAAAGGCATGCATTTGTAGGTCATCCACACCTCTTGGTGTTAATGATTAAGGCAAACTTCCATTCTTTATTATAAGTCAATTAACATTTCTTTTTCATAGGTTTTGGAGGGTCAATCTGATTTTCAGATGCTTGGGATGCATGATGGTGATGGTCTCCAAACTCCTGGGGTTAGTAGCTTCTCCACGATCTGTAACTTATTTTCATCCTCTTGTTTTTCCTTTTATTAAGTTGTGCGAGAAACATAAATGATCAAGTGGAAGACATGACTATCCTTTTAGGTTCTATAAATTTCTTTAGCTTCTCTTACAGTAATGTATTGCAAGCTGCAAGCTGTATTTGAGTGGCTTGTCCGTCACCCAAGCATTTTGCCAGCGCCAACCATGCTGTCCATTGCCTAGAGTGTTTTATTGAATGTTGTGATGAAAAAACTCTTGGAGCAGTCAAGAGCATTGAGAAAATTATTAATTGGTGGTTGGAAGTTTAGATAATTGTTTATCAAATCAAATTGTCGTTGGCAATTGAGTCTTTCATAACATATAGCCTGCGACCCTATTCAGGTGGAAATATTTGGAATCATTAGGAAAGCATGTTTCTGTTGCACAAAAGTCTTCATGAAAGCCTTTTCCCCTGGATGATATTTTCAGTGGGCTGCTAGGCAGCTCCATTGCTATGAATTGACTGATCCAGGGCATGTCTCATGAGCTATTTTTTTAAGGTTCTAATGAATATCACATTGAAGCTTAAGGAGTTTCATTCTCTCTTTTTGCATCTATGTGATCTGATGTTGCATCCAGATGGCAACTCAATTTGCCTTCTTAAATTTTAATCACCAAAAATGTCCAGTGTCTGACATGCCTTCATTGTTGATGCAGGTCAGCAGTCAGAGACTTTCCATTGGCATGACACCAAAAACTCTAAGGCTTCCCAAACCTGGTGAAATGCTTCTCTCTGTGCGGGGTTCACCTCTCGGTGTCTACAAGGAAGATAACATGGAAGCCATACATGGTATGCTTTTAATGCAAAAGTATATTCAATGCCTTTGCAATGTTTGATTTTCATACTGCATGGATGAATGGATGAGCATGCCCTTTATTAAGTCATACTTTTGAAAGTTGTTCAAGTCTGAAAACTCTTAGTAAAAGAATTGACCTTGTTTCCCTTGTATTATTATGTTTGTCATACTTTGATTCTGATGGACAAAATGCTGTTTGCAGAGTCAGACGAGGATTGACAGGATTTAAATCATCCAATTAGTCATTGTTTAGAAGATGCAGCACTCACTGACCCTATCGGTTCTAAAGTATTCTGTGCTTGTACAAACGTGTAGTGTAACCCAAGAAACGGTATCCAATTCCCATTGCTATGTATGTTCGTGGTTATTCTTAGTTGAAAACTAGTCTCGCCTGTTGACAATCTGCCGTGTAAATTTCTCACTTAAATGGACCTCATAGTTACAAGATGTGGACCTATTTATTCGAAATTAATCTGCTGGGATTCAATAGAATGATGGCAGTTGATCTCTTTTGGATGTGGGCATTGAATTGGTATTTTGGGTATTTTGACAACACCTTGATCATGAGCTAACATCCCATCCCATGCGTGCTAACTTCATTAGATGTGATGGCTCTTTCTTCTTTTCTGGTATCATTTGTTATCTGTGTACAGCTTTGCAGCGGAAAACCAGAATAATATCTCGTTAATATAGCCATGATTAAACTGTGGCAGACTGCTTTTTGGCCAACAATGCAGCACCCAATTGGCAGCACCTTCAACACTTGCTGTTGTCATCTGTAGTTTGACAGTTCAAATGATGGATTTCTTTCTCTGCCAAGGGAATGAAAACGGCAATCAGATTGGCCGTCCCAAGTCGAATGGTCCAAGTCCGGTCTTTGTGAAGGCTAAAACAGCCGCAGTCATATAATAGCTGCAAGTTGCCATGAACCATTAATGAAGAAAAAACATGGGTATCTAATTTAAACTTCGCTTTTACAGTACCATTTTATATATAAACAAGCCTGTACAGTACTTTCTTGTCTTGCACCAAAAAATAAATACTATCTTGTCAATTGTGGAAAGACAGTCCCCATGTTCAAGGTTTCCCCACAATGATCGAGTAGATATCGAAGGACCAGTATAATCCTAGCTTGACTGCCGTTTTCCTCATTCTTCCCCTCCCCTTGTAGCCCCAAGCTACCTCATATGTTAAAGTGAGAAGGAAGCAGAGAAAGTTATATGAAGGATCTCAGGAGGGCTTGCCTTTATCACGTCAAGTTACATGATGAAATAATTTAGCGTCCTGGTGGGAGAGGTCTGCGACATGCTAAAGGAATTCTACTAGTCAAAACACCAAAACCATTCCAGCCACAGCAATTTGCTGAAATATGATCTCACTTTATCTGGCTTGGTTTTTTAGGTAGCAAAAGGAAGGAGAAGCAGCATTAAATCTTGCATGTAAATTGGTAAGGTCCATAGCTAGAACGTCACGTTTAAGGCAACAAGCAATCTTGCTTCTTCCCATATGAATCAATCAGCAAATTAAAAGTAATAATGCCAGGCTTACATTGATCACTTTTCATGCGAGAAAGTACATTTTCCATTTCTCAGATAATCCCATTTTCCCCCATATGCATCCAACACGACATTATATGTTTATATATCAGGCGAAACAATGCTCTCATCAAGATCTTTAAATAAAGCATTTACTTGATTTACATTTCGAGCTTGAGCAAATGCTCTCAAAAGAATATTACAAGTCTCAGCATTGGGTTGGCACCATTCAGTACCTTTCATCCTCCAAAAGTATACAAGAGCTTTAGTCAATGGCCTAGCTAGGATAATTTTCTGAGTCAAAACTAATACACCAAGATATATAATTCCCCCCCCCCCCCCTAATCTACCATACATTAGTTGTAAACACGAAAGACTGCATGAATAACTTACTGCACAAATATAGAACAATCTTTGTATGGGATAAGAGGGTAAGAGTAATAACAAATTGAATCAAAACTATAAAATTAATTTTATCTTCATAATACATCCATCATTTTAATTTTATTGGTCTTCATACCTATCAAATAAAACATCAAACTTTATAAAAAAAATGAGTTAAAACGAAGTATTATTTATGTTTTGTAAATTTTTCTAAATAAAATACAATAATAAAAAAATAATAAAAAAAGATTTTTATATATTTATTTTAATTATGCTCGTTATTTTTTTTATAAAATATAAACCATCAATTATTATATCTATTGTGAATCTTTTAACAACTTGGATTTAATCTTTTAACAACATGGATTGATTCATAATACATCCATCCTTAACGTTTTTTTTTTTGTGTGTAAAAAGTTGATCACGAATTTGAGCAAACAAATACGGATGAAGCGGTGGAAGTTGCCGGGAATGTGTTGATGTCAATTTGTTTTTTTTTCCGCAAGAAACGAGGGTGAATTTTTTTTTTCTATATCACTAGATTATTAACATGTGTTATGTTATGTGCGGTCAAAAAATTTTTGAACACAAAAAAAATCTTGGATGACAATATTATTTATAAAAAAAGAGTAAGAAATACCTAATACTTAGTCATCAATTTGATTGGATGTAATAAAATTAAGTAGTTTAATAATCTGATTTAAATTATAAACAGTAATAACAGACAAACTGTAAATAAACATTTGACAACAATTAACCAAAACAAATAAATCATCCATATTATACTCAAGAGAAAAAAAAAAGATCATTGGCAACTTATTCTTATTCTATTGTGGACATCGTCCATCACTAAAAAAGCTATATGAGACGGTTCAAACCTGATCACAAAATTTTGGACAACAACATAAGAAGAAGTTGCATGAGTCGCTACAACAACGTCCTAGAAAAGTAAACTAAACAAAATAAAATGAAGTGAACATCCATCTATAATCAATAAGTCAATTCTATTTAATTAAAGAATAAAATTTATTTTAAAAAATAAATTTAATAAAAAGAATAATAAATAAAAAGACCTAAGGTAACCAAATTAAATAATAAAAAATGATAAAACCAAGGTCATAGAAAGCATGAAAAAAAAATAAAGCTCAATTTTCAATTAAAAAAAATATTGAATGATGAAATAAAAAAATATTAGTTTAAAAAAACAAAAAAAAAACTATAACAATCTTATGCAAACCTCATGAAGCTAGGTTAAAATAAAAAACAATTGAAAGAATGAGAATGAGAATGAAATCTATTAGGAAAAACTTTTATAGAGGGTGAGTGAATCGAAAAAAAAGAGCAA
The DNA here is from genome assembly GCF_000002775.5 of Populus trichocarpa. Classification (NCBI taxonomy): domain Eukaryota; kingdom Viridiplantae; phylum Streptophyta; class Magnoliopsida; order Malpighiales; family Salicaceae; genus Populus; species Populus trichocarpa. The sequence continues at coordinate 10,979,239 of NC_037291.2, read as the reverse complement.
CTCTAAAAATTATCTTAGACTACAAAAAATTAAATGAGAATGAAATCAAAAGAAAAATATAATTCAATGAATTATAACAAAAAAAATTATAACAAAAAAGCAGGGACTAAATAAAAAAGAAACAGATGTTTAAGGGTTGACTTGAAAAATTAGGTGGCAAGACACAAACACCGAGAAAGAGAAAGGAAAGAAAAAAGAAAAAAAAAAGAAATGATAGACGGTGACAAATCAAACCTCTTATCAGTGCACGCGCCACATATCCAGTGAGAAGACACTGATACGAAACTAAAGCCTCCTTGGAAGGGGCTTTTTGGCCACTGGAATTAGCCTGACGTGCTATCCGAAGATGACCTTTATGGGCGCTGGAAAGGGATTTGAAGCCCTTTCATATATATACTCTATGTTCCCATGAAAAAAGTTATATTTTTTCAATGTGAGATTTGAAACCCATTAGTATATATACTCTATGTTCCAAAAAAAAAATTATGTTTTTTCAATATGGGATACAAAAGTTTAATAACTATGAAACCCGGAACGCGACCCCTTGACAGGATCAACCCCCAGACCGGGTTTAATAACTATGAAATATAGAATGATTTTAATACATTCACAAGCAAGTATAGAAAGACTGGCAAGTAGAGAAATATTTTAGTATATATTATGAAATTTATAATCACTCTCTATCAATAATTTTTTTTTTAATAATTTCTATAAATCTTACATGTTTTCTTACAAACTAGATGCCATGCCTGCGTGATGCCGTGGACTTGTGGCATGTTTGTGCGTTGTCGTGGATTTGTGGAAAAAATAATAAAAATTCTATGGAGAAAAACTGTTGCAATCCACAATGTTTTCAAGGAAAAAACTACAAAGCTAAATTCTTAACCATATTAATATTTAATAAATAAAATGAACAAAGAAAATTTTGGAAAAAATTATAACAAAAAAAATGAAAGGAAAAAAAACCATGCAGGGAAACACTGTAGCAATCTATAGTGTTTCATGAGGAAATTTACAGTTGTAATTCTCAACCAGCTCAATATTAAAAATAATAAAATCGATAAAGATAATTTTGAATAAAATCATAACAAAAAAAAATCATGTGGGGAAACACTGTAGCAATTCACAGTGTTTTAAAGAAAAAAAACTACGAAGCTAAATTATCAACCAGCTTAATATGAAAAAAAAAAATCGACAAAGACAATTCTGGAAAACAAACAAAAAAATCATAAAAAAACGAAAAAAAAACCATGCGGGGAAACACTATAGCAATCCACAATAGTTTAACGGAAAAAAACTACAAAACTAAATTTTCAACCAGCTTCATATTAAAAAAATAAAATCAACAAAAACAATTATGAAAAAAACACAAAAAATTAAAAAAAAAAAAGAAGAAGACAATTTTGGAAAAAAAAGCAAAAAGAAAAATAAAAACAAAACATGTGGGGAAAGTTAAAGCTGAATTCTCAACCAGCTCAATATTAAAAAAAAATTCAATAAAGATAATTTTGGAAAAAAAACATGTGGAAAAACACTGTAGCAAAACAAAAACCATGTGGGGAAACATTGTAACAGTCCACAGTGTTTTAAAGAAAAACTACGAAATAAAATCGACAAAGACCATTTTGAAAAAAAAAAAGAAGATTCATAAAAAAAATAAAAAAAGGCATGTAGGGAAACATTGTAGTAATCTATAATGTTTTAAAGAAAAAAACTACATAACTAAATTTTCAACTAATTTCATATTTAAAAAAACAATAAAGATAATTTTTTTTAAAAAATATAAAAATAAAAAAAATAAAAAATTAAAGAAGAAGAAGAAGACAATCTTAAAAAACAAAAAGAAAAACAAACATGTAAAAAAAAAGGGAAAAAAACGAAAAACAAATGCAGGAAAAAAAAAGAAAAATTATATATATATATATATATATATATATATATATATATAAATAAAGAAATACAAAATAAAAAAACAAACAAAAAAAATGAAAAAAAGAAAAAAAATGTGGTGTGGGAAATCTAGAGTATTGTTAATTAGCTTTGATACCCGCGCGATGCTGCGAATATTTTAAATAAAATGTGATTTTAATTATTATAATAAATAGTAATAAGATAATAAAAAATATTATACAGTAAAAACATGATATTTAAAATTATAAAAAAGTTATTATAAAAGTGAAGTAAAAGAGTTAAATCCAAGAATGCCCACTTGTTTATTGGCTGGGCATCTTATCCATCTTCACGAAAAGAAATGAGACAAAATTAATAAATACGTGAGAATGCAAGCCATAAATACGCGTCTTGAATCTGCACCAACTATTTTCACTAAGCGCGCAGCTCTCACAATTTCACGGATCGACTATTTCCGGCGATCCTTGGTGGAGGTGGCGGGTTTTCTTTTTTACACTCTCATATGGTGTGGTCGTCCCAAATGGCAAAGCAATAGCTAGTGGAAATTAAGTTGATCAGGTTCCTGCTGCTATTTAGTTTATTTATTTGTTTATTTATTTTAATTTTAGTTATGCCATGTGCTAGATGAGATCAGTAGTGAGGGTTTCTTTCTTATTTCCGTATTATACACGAGGGAAGAATAATTTTAGGTTTTTATTTTATTCTATTTTATTTTTCTTTTCATTTTCCGTGACTAAATAGTATAAATAAATAATACACTACCTTGACTCAATAGTATAAATGAAATGAAATGATAAAAAAAACCCAGATGTTTTAGTTTTCGTTGGCCTATAATTCCAGGGGTTTGACTTGATTTGATAGTATATAGAAAAACAAAGAAAACAATTCTGTATGTGGTTTTCATCAATCTATAGATCCAGGGATTTTCCTTGATCAAATTATATATATATATATATATATATATATATATATATATATATAATTTTATTTTATTTTATTTGTTTCTTACTTTTTTTTATATGTACTAATATTAAAAATAAATTTTAAAAATAAAAAATTATTTTAATATATATATTTTTAAAATATTTTAAAAAAACCACTATTACATTAATTATAAATGTAAATATAAGTATATACTGTCACATTAATTATAAATATAAATATAAGTATCATATAATTAAGTATATACTGTCCGTGATAACACAATTAACTTGAATTAAGCAAATCATGCTTTTGCGTTTTTACTTTTTATAGTATGTCACGATCGATCTTAATTACACAATTAGTCAAAGTTCGATCAAAACAACAAATTAACAACAACATTGAACCTACCTCTCCTGTTTGTTTTTCCTTCAGGCTTCGATTCCTAAGTCACAATATCCAAGTAAATAAAAGGGTAGAGATTTTATACACTTCAAGAACAGCAAGTTACAGAATCACATCCATGGCTTGGATTTGGGCTTCTCTAGCCTTTGTTGCACTTATCTTTCTGCTCCAATGGTTAAGCACCAAGAATAAGAGACTACCACCTGGTCCAAGAGGGTTTCCAATTTTTGGAAGCCTTCATTTGTTAGGGAAGTTTCCTCATCGAGCTCTTCATCAGCTTGCTCAAAAATATGGCCCTATCATGCATTTGCGGTTAGGCCTGGTGCCAACCATTGTTGTCTCTTCGCCTGAAGCTGCCGAATTATTTCTTAAGACCCATGACCTTGTTTTTGCTGGTAGACCACCTCACGAGGCTGCAAGGTACATCTCTTATGGACAAAAAGGCATGGCTTTTGCACAATACGGTTCGTATTGGCGCAACATGCGTAAGATGTGCACAGTAGAGTTGCTTAGTAGCTTGAAAATTACATCTTTCAAGCCAATGAGAATGGAGGAGCTTGATCTGTTGATTAAGTACATTCAAGAAGCTGCACAGGAACGTGTTGCTGTCGATATGAGTGCCAAGGTTTCGTCCCTCAGTGCTGACATGAGCTGTAGAATGGTGTTTGGGAAGAAATATGTAGATGAGGATCTTGATGAGAGGGGATTCAAATCTGTGATGCAAGAGGTCATGCATTTAACAGCAGCTCCACATTTGGGAGATTACATTCCTCAAATCGCAGCTCTTGATCTCCAGGGACTGACAAAACGCATGAACGCTATTTCCAAAGTGTTTGATGTCTTTCTTGACAAGATTATTGATGAGCATGTCCAATACCAGGAGAAGGGCAAAAACAAGGACTTTGTTGATGTCATGCTAAGTTTGATGAAATCCGAAGAAAACGAGTACCTTGTTGATCAAGGCTGTATGAAAGCCACAATGCTGGTAAATGAACATTTTATCTTTTAATCTTGATGAAAGAGTTAAATTAACTACACAATAATGGTAGCACATTACTAATCTAAATATCTTTATGCTCCTGCACATGACATTTTGCAGGACATGCTTGTGGGTTCAATGGACACTTCAGCAACTGTGATTGACTGGGCATTCTCAGAACTGATAAAAAATCCACGGGTTATGAAGAAACTGCAAAAAGAAATAGAAGAAGTAGTGGGAAAGCAAAGGATGGTAGAAGAATCAGACTTGGAGAGGTTGGAGTACCTAGACATGGTTGTGAAGGAAACCTTGCGGCTTCATCCAGCGGGTCCTTTGATGATCCCTCATGAGGCCACGGAGGACTGCGTTGTGAATGGCTTCCACATACCAAAGAAATCACATGTTATAATCAATGTATGGGCCATTGGTCGAGACCCAAAAGCTTGGACAGATGCAGAAAAGTTTTACCCAGAGAGGTTTGTTGGTAGTGACATAGATGTTCGGGGCCGAGACTTCCAGCTTATTCCATTTGGCACTGGCCGCAGAAGCTGCCCTGGAATGCAATTGGGGCTAACTGTGGTGCGACTGGTGCTTGCGCAGCTGGTGCATTGCTTTGATTGGGAACTTCCAAATGGAATATTGCCATCTGAAGTGGACATGACAGAAGAGTTTGGTCTCGTACTCTGCAGGTCCAAGCATCTAGTAGCTATTCCTACATATCGCCTTAACAAATGAAACTAAATGTGTCATTGTCTTGTTTTAGATCAAAATAATGTTCCCTGCTAAATTGCTCCTTCAGGGATTCTGTGTGCTTTCTTGTTCATCACACTCTTTAAAGGATTTTACCATCTTCTTTAGGGCAAATAATTTTTTTTTTCCGTCGGCATATTTATGAACGTATTTTATCATCGGGTTATTTTCATTGGTAATGCCATATTTATGAACGTATTTTATCATCGGGTTATTTTCATTGGTAATGCCGTCTATAAAAGTTACACACCATCGTACTATTTAATTTTTTATTTTAATTTTTTATTTTTCTACTACAATTCTCTCGGTACGTATCAAGGAATGTTTTCTGTCAGTGTTTACTAATAAATATAAAGATGAAAAATTCTGTTGGTAAAGGTGATTGGAATATAAAGATGTTTTTTGTTTATATTTGTCAATTTTATAATAGTGATTCAAATTCTTCCTTCGAGATCCTCTTCGTCAAGTATTGGAGGCATGAAAGAGGCTTCAAGCCTTCAACCTCTACGCAGAACCTGTCACATGTCATCGAAGCATCTCCTGGTTTAACTATGTCGAGTGGAGTAAGATGGAAACGCAAGTCACCAAAGTCTTCCATATCTCTAACCAATAGCAGTTGAAACAAAAACTGAGAGTGGGGAGATTGAGATGATCGAGTGACAGAGAAGGAGAGAACCATGAGACTTTATAACATGAGAGGAACACTTAGTTATACAAGATCTAAAACCTAGGTAGCTTCGGATTCCTGAACCAACTAGGAATCTTTTTCACCGCATATATTGCAGATTTCAATGAGATTGACTTAAATTATTGTTATTTGTTACTATCTGTTTAATTGCCGACTTTATTTCCCATTATTTATAAGAAAAAATCACCACCCTTCCACTAAAAAACTCGTTCGTAGTGAGAAAAAAGGAAGAGAAGATTTACCAGAAAAAGAATGTTTCACTAAACAAATGCTTTATATTGTTTAATACGGCTCAAACAGGAGTATCCATGACAAATCCTTGCTCAATCTCAAGGGACTCCATGATGCCCAGAAATAGTGAACTACGATGACAATGAAAGTAGCAAAACATTCTGACGAGAGGGTTCCAAGGTTGACAGGATAGATGACCAGATGTTTGATGGTAACCTGCTCTTAAAGTCCGTCAACTGTTTAATCACTCGGTTGACGGTTTCCTCTGTTGCTAAAGTTTCATCATCCGCCCATAGTATCTGCAAGGAAAGTATTGACAGCAGAAATTACTATTTCCTTTTCAGAACTTGCAGAAACTTAACGAAGAGTGAAAACTATGTTGTATGTATTTTGATGAGTATATAAAGACTCTTTTGGTGCTAAGTCTGGTAAAATTGTACTTGAATGCAAAATGTACCATATACCTGATGTCTTTCCAAAGGCCAGAGACCGGAAAGATTTCACAAGCAATATACTATTTTTATGACTCTGGATCTTAAATGAACTACTTAGAGAAAGTGAAAATTGTTAAATCTTATGGAGGTGGGAAAACTGAGAGATATTATGAGTATTACCCACAACAGGTCAGAGAGAGAAATTACCTCTGCAAAAGCAGCGATGATTTTGGGAAGATAAGCAAAATCTTGGCGAAGAAGTTCGTCCTCTGATCTGAGAGAATAAAAAATGCAACAAACAGTTGATTCTGACAATTATAGTTACACCAGTTTCATATGGTAAAATAAATATCTTATAGCTTACATCTCAACTATTGAACACAGCAGATCATGTGCAATTTTGACTTCGAGTAGATTGTTCTTTATTGGCAAATGGCTTAACCATGTACTAAACACCTGATAAGTAGATTAGAAATAAATGTTGTAAGAGCCTGTAGAATAGAAGGAAGAAGAAACATGATAGAAATGGAAGTTGATGAAATTAGCACAATCCAATTTGAAAAGGATAGGAGGAAGGAGGATTTTACATAACAAATCACTTACCTACGGAGAGATCTTGCATACAAGTAGAAAATATCCAATCATAAAATTAGCATTTCTAGCAAAATTCAGCATGGAAAACCAGAATGGGGTATAGTTGCTTCAGCTTTAGCACCAGACACAAATATCATACTGAATCTCTTCAGAGATACAAAATTGACAACCCTACACCCGAGCCATTTCTGCTATGTAAAGCCACCAAAAAAAATTAGTCTGTGTTACCAGCCCTTCAAGATTTTGGAATATTGAAGAAGCTGGAAAAAGTCATCATAAATTTTAGTTTTGGTAGTTGGAAAGGTGTCAAAAGTAATGGTAGAGTACTTCTGCCTTGTTACCACCTCACGTTACCCTCAATTGAAGTTATAAGAAAGTCTTTTAGCTAGCTAGATTGCTTGAATTGCAAAATGAAATCACTTTTCTGTACTTCTAGACCAAATTCAAAACTACTTTAACTATACAAAATATAAGAAGCAAGAGTAGCAATGCACCTCACTTGCATTGATTCTGTCCTTGTGGAATAGGTATATTTGTCCGAGAGCTGTAACAGCAGCATCATGGGCCTTTATGTAATCTCGGTGCAATGCCATTGAATCGCTTATGTTAGCATTTAGAGCAGAAACTGCTTCTGCCAAATGAAAACAATGGGATTTATTGTATAAATACTGCACGCAGGTAATAACAGGACTACATGAAGAATAAACATGCTACCTCCAACCAGAGGTTTGAAGATAGATCCACCAAAGGCTGCAGCAACACCAATTCCATGTGCAGCAACCTGCAATAATTCATGTTCTGAATAAGGGATTTTCTCTATTTATGAGGAGCACAACATCACTGTCATCGCTAGGCTGGGTCATAAACAGACCTCTTGAACTTCAGGTTCATCATCATTGCAAGCTCTAAATAGCAACAAGAGTTCACTCTCACAGAACCTGCTTTATCAATTGGTATTATAGTGCATTAAATTTACCTTCTCTAACCAAATTAAAAAGGACTAGGCTTACTTCAAAGCTTCTTCTCGGAATTCCTCTACTACATCAGTGAAAATCTTCAAGGCAATTTTTCTTTCTTTAACTGTTTTATCCTTAACCTGCAGCAAGACAATAAATGGAGCAGAGCTCTCTCAATTTTTCAGTTCTCTGTCTCCCTGTTTCTGAACCTCCATGGGCTCATATTCACAATATGTTATTCCAAGAGTAAAAAAGTGTGCACTGATAATTTTCCCGTTCTTTATCAGATGTAGCATTACAACTGACTAGAGATTCAACCTCTACACCCACCTTCTTCAACATATCCAGTTTTCTATTCCAGAAATATGATTTAAGGAAAACAACTTCCAACTTAATACTGAAGATTTTTATGCCAGAAATTTCTCACCTAAGCGTGGAATGACATCTAAACCTACATTACAAGAAAAGGCCAGTTTTAAGCATGGACATGGCCGTTCAACCTTTTATACAGATGCGAATGCTGCTCACTAAGCATGAGACATCAACATACTAATTGGTCAGTAACAGGGGAATCACAGTAAACTGAGCTTATGTAAGAGAGGGGTAAAAAAATGGAAGACTTAAAGAATGAAACCTACCCACATATGTTCCATACGTGATAAAAGCTGGTCGAAGAATTGCAACAAGGAACCCTTGTAAGTTTTCATGAAAATCTTCAAGCAAGCACAAACCTTTATCAAGAAACAAATATGTGATAAGAAAAAACACTTACCATAATATCCTTATGAAATGAAAGCAAGCCAAGCGGTTGCGGAGTCAATCATCCAGTGAAAAGTGATACAATCACTTACTTTCTTACTAACTTTTTCTCCTTGCTCTGACGCTTCATCAACTTTGGGAATGGATATGCTAGTGTCGAGAACGTCCATTATTACAGACAAGAAGCGCTTGATCTGGTCTATATTTAAAACAGGTCCCGATAACTGAAGGAGAGAAGTTTGTGCTGATAAGATAAAAGCATCAATTCTTCCCTAGAGACCTAGACTATTCAGCATGAGGAAAGTAATCCAGTCAAATCTAAGGGTGAGCCATATAAGCTCAACTGTCAGATAACAATTTATACATATATGGAGCAATTTAAGATTTTTCATGCTGGAGAGATGAGCAAAAGTTGACGCATAAAATGCAGTTCTTTTCATAGGAAGAGAATGCGTAGTCTTTCTTAACAGCATATAGAAGAAAGAAATTTCTCAGACTGATATTTATGTTCTTATCAGTGGACCAATTAACACATTAAGGGAAAAAAAAATGCTACAGACCTCCAAGCAATCCTCCAAGGAATCCAACATTACTGCACTAATTTTAATGACTTCTTCCTACAAACAAGTACTAGTAGTTAAAGATTTCTCATAATCACAAGGTATCTCATTCAATTCAATAACAATAACAATAACAATAATAATATTAATTATGAATTACAGGATAACCTTAACCAGTGCTTCAACCAAAGCTGGTATTATATCAGAACACAACTTTTCAAAGGGAGATTTCTGAAGAAGCCTTTTCTCAATTGCTGCTTTCGACGATTTCAGTATTTCAGGCATGGCTAGTTACAAAGCAGAAAGGAAATTGTGATTACTGGAGATGGTTAAGAAATGCATAAAAGTAATTATTGGAGACTACATTAACTTTTAATTACCTAATACAGCAGCTATTCTAACCTCAGCATGCTCGTAAAAATTGAGAAGTGGAACTAAAGTTTCAGCAACCTGCACAGATGCTCGTAAAAATGCTAAATTTCGTTCACATAAGGTCAAGCTATGGAAACTATTATGTGTTACAAAATTAACCACCTCATCAATCCATAAATCAATGCCTTCTTTCAGTTCAGCAACGCAATCACGCAACAATACACAAGCTGTGGCTTTCTCCTCCAGAGTCTCAGTTTTGATTTGAATCATCCGGTTTCTTATTAGTGTTCCACACAGAAAATTGATACATCAGCCATAAAAAAAAAATATCCAAAAATAGCATGGTTTATGCTTGATCCTGTACTTATTACTTGGGTTCCAGTTTTGAAAAAATTATTGAACTAATTTTATTATGATAGATAACGTTGTTTAGAGTTTGTAAGACATATTCAATATTTCAGAGTGAAGTTGATTTAGAATGATTAATCACTTCATCCATCGCTCATATGCGAAAATCAGAATTGTATATATGAATAACATTCATGTTCTGCCATTTATTTTTCAGCTCATCAATTTGTTTCTCTAGTAATTCTTAAACTTTTCTAATAAGAAGACTCACCTTTCATCCGATTCTTCAACGTTAGCATCATCAGGCAAAGTGAGCCGCGCAGATTGAAGCAAACAAGGAATGGCAACTTCCATATAAGGCTGGAACCTGTGGCCTAAGCATTTGCAAAGCCTGCCCCATGCCTGCAGTATCTTACATGTTTCAGTGAAGAACAAGGTTCTAATAAAGAACCAATTTTTTTTTTCAGTAGCAGCTGTACAACTACTATTAACATACTCTTAACCCTTCAATTCTCATTGGGTCATGTATCTCCAGATTTGATATGGGTGTGGAAACAAGAAGTTGCACAACCTTGCATGAGGATAAAAAAAAGGGTCAATAATGCTACTGTATGAATGTGTTCTAACAAAAACATTATACTAAAAAATACTTAGGTCAATATGTCTTGCGAACTCTAAAACATCTCTGATTTGGGTGGCTTCAAGAGACTTCTGAACCCATCCATGAATCCAAATTCGGTACAGTATGTAAAGAACTATAAACAGATTACTGTTTTCAGATAAACAGAAACAGTTTTCTTTGTCTAAATACATGTTATAACTTATTTATGCAGGCAGATTACATCTTATTTGGTACACCAGGCAGGATTAACAAGCAAATAACTAGCAACTACCCTATCCGAAAGCCGCATCTTACATTTCCAGTATTGAATATTTACCTGTTGAGTATCGTCACCGAACTTGTCCTTTCCAAAAACCGTCCAAATTGCTGTAATGCACGAAACAGTTGCAGAAAGGAGCTTGCTGTTAGATTCCCCTTCTGCTTTCGTCATCACAACTTTTAGGTAAGGCATAACTGTTCTGTAATACTCTAGAAACCGGTCCTGCAAAAGTACAATAATTAATATAAAAACCAGAAAATTTAAAATAGGCCACAAGCAACTCTTGACTCTTGACTGGTACCTGTGATGACTTAGCAATTGCTGCTAATGCTGATAAGGCCCAAAGTTTCAATAGTTGTTTCCCTTTCTGGATTGTGCAAATGCAAAATCAACATAAAGACTGCAGATCAGAGACAAGATATAGTTGCATATGGACTGGGGCTTCTTTTTATACAATTATGCATGTGCATGTGAGTTTTTATATTTATCAAGGAAATCTTGATAAAAGAAAAAAAAGAAAACACATGCTAGATCCTCCACGGGAAGCATTCACAAAGGTATTTCACATGCCGTGAATGAATGCACACACAATTAGAAAGATCACATGCTACCTCACCTGTAGGCATCTGAGCAATTTACTGATAATCTCATCAAGGTGAGGTTCTAGCATATTTGAAGTGCAATACTCAACAAAGTGATAAGTTGCCATAGCAGCTTGCACCTGAAAAGATAGAACAAATGTATCTATGTGTGACATTACAGTTCACTTAGACGTGTACGAGTTAATGCACAGATGCATAAACCAGATAACCAGATATTTGAAGGCAGTGAGCCCATTCTGACAACCGAGTTCAACCAAAGCTTAAATCCAACTAAGAGGATTTGATACAAAATATTTGGTAGACGACAAGATTCTGTAAGCAAAAGAAGGCAGATGATTAAAAATTCATTCCAAATGAACAAAAATCAACACTACAAAGGCTGCGATGTCTCCAGGATTTCATTTCTAACAACCCCTTTGCAAGCTCATTCTCAACATGCTTTTGGTATGTCAATTCTGACTTCGAGTTTCATTTCATGACTGAGGCATCTTAAGTAGATGAAGAACAACCTTAGATTGCGTTCTACAAGGATCAAAAAGATTATTAAAAGACCTTGAAATCAAGGTTATGTTCAATTTCAATCCCACAAAGACAAAGTTACAGCACAGCGTCTGTCAGCAAGATGGTGACAGAGTCAATTTTCATTCAGCTCCTCATTGCATGACCCTTTTATTGATATCGGGAGAGCCAAAAATTCCGTATATAGTAGTTGACTGAGCAATTTTAATCCTGTCAAAATTTTCTATATGATCTATGCCAATCAATATCTCTGCCTATAAATGATAGACTAATCAGAAGCTCTATCTAAATTAAAGCAGGAGAAAGAGGCGCGAGGACCTTCTTCAATTCCATGTGCTCCACATAATGGCATCTTTTACAACAAGTACAAAGGCTCATTTTTATAGAAAAATCTAATTTTCTTGTCATTGACTTCACTAACATCAACTATTTTTATGATAGATAGGCCTGTCAATACGTCAGTTTTGCAGTCTGAGAATACCTTGACTATTACTACTTGAAGTATTAATTAGTAAGAGGTGATGCGCAAAAGAAACTAAGAACAAGGCAGGACTGTATGTTGGGGGGTGGTGGGTGATTCAAAACAGCTCAAAAAAAAAAAAAAAAAAAAAAAAAAAAAACAATTTACCTGAATTTTGGAATCACTGAAATCATCCATAGCTTTCGTTAAAGCAGGCAGCACTTTTTGATTATAGTTATTCTGCAATTCAGGGTGTAAATACTTGGAGAATTCCTCAACTGCATACATAGCTCTCCAACGCACATGATGATGCATGTCGTCAACCATTTTCATAATTGGATTGGCCACAAGATCTACCTTGGATTTTAATGTCTGTAACACAAACAAAAAAAGTGATTACTCGAAGTCTTTTTTCACTGAACGAAAACACTAAGAAGGAGAAGGGGAAATCATTACGGGGAAAATAAATGGAGGACTGAAGAACAGAAGTTTGAATCAGTAGATAGAAACATCATATTTAAGGACTTGAAAGAAGGTTAGAGGCTGCAGAGCTGTGATTCAAGTTCGTTCTATCTCTTTAAATGAACACATCCAAAAGGGAAAAACTTACATATATGTTTTAACAGAAGGTCACGCTTCCATACCTTTGAGCAATTCTTTGAAATAATGGAGAGTGAACTAACAGCAGCATGGCGTCTTTGCCATGCCTCTGAATTAAAGCAAGATTCAAACGGTTGAGGAAAGCCCTCCAAAAGAAATCTCCCACCCAATGCTTGTGAAAATCGAGCCATGCTCTTCATTACCTGGTCAAGTAATCTCCATTGCTCTTGATCCCTCTCATCACGATTATCCAATGCCGTGTTCTCGTTGATAGTCGCAATCATACATAACAATTGAGAAAGCATCCTCTTGATATGCAAACCCCCTGTATTTACCAAAATCTGGCAACCTTTTTTATCTTCAACTAGAACTAGCACAAATTCTATCGCAAGAAACCTTGTTCTTTCTTCATATTGAGGATTCTCCATGATAATAAATGTAAATTCAAGTACCTTATCAACCTGGTTTCTCAAGAACCACGCGTCCGTCCGGGCCAATGCAACCAATTGATCAAGAATCAAACGCGCATATCCCTCTTGACTCACATCAAAATTTATTTCACCATTAAAGAAAACTGTATTCATTACTTTACGCAAAAGATCTTGCACGAATTCATCATTTACGGCATTCTTAAGGCGCAAGATACAACCAAAAGAGGCCTCAACAGCTGCTTCTTTCACCTTCAATGACACATCACTAGAACGTAATATTTTCTTAAGTTTGTCACACAAAGTTTCAAGACTTAGTTCTAATATCTTTTCAGCACCATCAGTAAACAACCTGTTAATCAATGAAAGCACGAATTTTAGCAGTTCTTCTTTATCAGAATCCAAATTATCGCACACTGCAGTTGTGAACCCGGGCCAATCATTTTCTGGTATATAATGGGGATTGAAATGTGATAAAAGTTCGTTTATAATTGGAATAATTTCTACTGCATAGTCATCCCTTTTGAGATCAAGAAGCAAAGGTTTAATGAATTCTCCCCAGGAGGCATCAGGGAAGAGGCTCTTGAAAATCTCGAGAGCAACTGCAGATGTCACCTTAGTTATGGTATCCCTGGGGGAAAAACTGATTTTGGAGAGGCGGTGACAGAGGGGGATAGGGTGGTACTGTATTAAGTGGTTCAAAATCATACGGGAACGGTAGGTGAGAACGGGGAGGTCGAGGTCGTTGAGAACAGCGATGAGGAAAGAAGGGTCTTCACTGTTCAGGGCATGTTGGGCTGCTGTTTCAAGGATTTCTGTTGAACTTGGTGATAATGGCGGTGTTAACGGTCGGGATTCTTCTGAAGTTGATGGTGGTTCTGGTGAAGTTGAGGCCATTTGGTAGTGGTGGTGATGAATCTTGCAGAAATTGAGGTTTCTTGACGCCGAGAGGACGTGTGAATCTTGAGAGATGATAGGTTTTCTTGGTGGTTTTAGTTTCTCCTTCAGTTGGTGCAAATTGATAAAAAAAAAAAACCCTGTAATTCTGAAGGTCCTATGGGTGGCTCATTAAATTAAATGAGGACTAGAATAATAACAAGTTACCTGCCTGCTCTTCGTCAAACGTTGGATCAAATTTTGTTTAACGCAAAAATAAAATAAAATATATAACTATTTTGAACCAGTTTTCTAGTACCAAAAAAAGTTTTAATTGTGAATTCAAAATTAAAATATATATTTATAAGATTTACTAAGGTTTTTATATGCCAATAAATATTAATATTATCATAATATTATTTTTTAAAATTAAATAGCAATTAGAGCATTTGAAAGATAAACTTACATCAATACACTTAATCATGTCATGTAGGGAGCCATCAAAGTTTTATATATGTATATATGATGATAATTTATATATACAAGAACAGCAATAATTTAAATTTAATTGAAACCATATAATTTGCTAGTATAACCCTTAATTCTCTTATTAATATATATTATTTCAATAATTTTTTTTGTTTTTCTATATTATTTATTTAATAAAAATATCACCAGTAACATCAAAAAAGTTTTAGATGTTTTAAATAAAAATAAAAAAAATATATAATCAACACTTTTTATCTTGTTAAATTATTTGGGTCAACCTAAAGCTCCTTTGACCCAGCTCTTTGCTTGATATGAATTTCAAATTAAATTGTATGAAAATTAAAATAATATGACTAATGATTTGACTAGTCTAATTATGATCTAATCGACCTAGTCTGAAACCAACTTTAACTAAAAAAATTATAGACTTTATTATTTTTTATATATATAACTATTAACACGAGGACACTCTGAGTGGACTCGAGTCTTAAGATGTGACCTAGATAACTCGGTCAACCAAACCAAAACTTAATTTGCTTTAATAAAAAAATATATAATCAACACTTTTTATCTTGTTAAATTATTTGGGTCAACCTAAAGCTCCTTTGACCCAGCTCTTTGCTTGATATGAATTTCAAATTAAATTGTGTGAAAATTAAAATAATATGACTCTAATGATTTGATTAGTCTAATTATGATCTAATCGACCTAGTCTGAAACCAACTTTAACTAAAAAAATTATAGACTTTATTATTTTTTATATATATAACTATTAACACGAGGACACTCTGAGTGGACTCGAGTCTTAAGATGTGACCTAGATAACTCGGTCAACCAAACCAAAACTTAATTTGCTTTTAAGAAGAAATTTAAATGAACTTAATCCAACGTTTTCTTTAAAGAAAATTATCCTAAAATTTTTATAATTTACTCCATTTTATAATATATTTTTATAATTTTAAAAATTATAGTAAACATCCCAAGTTTTATAAGTTAATAACATTTTATACAGAAAAATAAAAGAATCAACAAAAAAAATCTTATCAAGTATTACATGAAGGAAGACATGGGTGGATTTTTTGTGGCCCTGAATTAAATGTGAGAAAAATATACAAGAGAGAGGACAAATAATATTAATATTGAGCCCAGTTTGGCTTACTGTCTCGCCGTGATTAGAGAAACATCATCATATGCCAAGTTAAAATCATAGGCTGATGGTCCAGCAGTTTACTGTAAAATCATAGACTGGGTCGAGCATCATTATTATCAATGCCTGCAAGTTCTCTGTGTGGTAATTTTTTTGTTTTGTTTTTAAAAGTAATTTAATTATTTAACTGTTTTTTTTTAAATGAAGGATTAAGATGCCTCTAGATCCTAAGCTAATTTTTTTTTTGTATTTTAAGGATAATTAAATCTTTTTATTGTAAAAAAATAAAATAAAAAGAGTAATTTAACCTCAATAAATTTAATAATGTTAATCAAATCTCGTGAAAAGATTAATTTGTGCCTCAACTTGCACTTCCTTGACTAGTACCATGGAGAGCAAAACCATAATTGAACTGTAGCAATTCACAATATACCGAGTCTTGGTCTACCGTAATTGACTTAGCCTCATTAGTTTTTTTTTTATTATTTGATTTAGTTTTTTAAAAAATAGGTTTGTTTTAAACAATAGTGTATGTTATTTTTTATTAGATTTAAAAAATTAAAAAGTATTGATATTTAGAGTTTATTAAATCATATATATATATATATATATATATATATATTTTTACATTTCAGCTGTCATTTTAAGATAAAGAAACCATAATATTTTTCTTTTCACTGTATGCTGATCATAATCAAATCGAGAAAGAGAATCGCAATAACTGGCTAGACTAAATTCATAATCAAATCGAGAAAGAAATTCATAATCTAGGTCATGAGATCAAGATAACCCCATAAAAATAAAATAAATAAATTATAAAACCCCACTTTCAACAAATTCAATGTTGAATGTTGAAATCGAAAGAAAAAAACTAAATCCATGAGATAAGGATAATACAACCAAAAGAAAATAGAAAAAACATTATGAAACCCAATTCCCAAACAACCTAATATTATAAAGAAAAAACTAAATAAAAAAATAAATGAGTTGTTGAAAGGTGAAATTGAAAAAAATAATAATTAAAAAGGACCCAAAAAAATAAACCGTGTCATCCCATGTCAATCTACCAAACTTGCGATCCGGGTTATGAGTTGTTGGAAGGTGAAATTAAAAAAAATCAATTAAAAAAGAACAAAAACAAATTAATGGTTTTTTTTAATTGTTTCCCAACAAACGATGCCAATTGATAATGTTTAAAAATTCGATATGCTTTGGAATAAAGTTTTTTGGTGGTTGAATTATATGTTAATTAAATGTACATTCAAATGACTCTTTTTTTCAAAGTGAAGGAAATTATCTTTTGATCATAAATACCCCTGGATACCTATAAAAAGTTCTTTTTTGGGGGATTTAAGGATCCTCCGATGGTAAAATAGGTAATCTTATAGAGAAAAGGAGTAATAAATATGCTTGAGAGCCTTAAATTTTAAGAACAAAGTGATTTTTGTGTTGGATATATATGTTTTTTGAATGTAAAGTCTTGAACCTTTCACCTAGATAGTTCAAGGGGTATTTATAACCCTTGAACTTTGGCTTCTTCTTGAGTGGAGGAGTTGGAGAATAAATTTACAATGATAATATTTATAAAAAATAAATATCTATTACACATACATTAATAAGAGAAGATTGCATTAATGAAGGAAGAAGTAAAATGGGTTTAAGACACTCACTATGTCCAAGAAAACTAGGCCATGTTAATGGGTTGAAAAAATAGACAATGACCCAAAATGACCAGGCACAACCCTTGGGATTGGGCTCGGGAGCACCACTCGAGCCCAAAAAATGTTGCGCTTGCGCTCAACATTGGGCTCGCGTTGTGCACTCAAGCCCATAACAAGGTGCTGGGGTCAGGTATGCAACCCGAGCCCACAAGGTGTTAGATATGAGCCTATTAATTGGGTTCATGAGTATTAATGGCTTATGCTAAAAGTAAATATCTTTATATTAAATATTAAAAATGTTTTGATGAATCTTGATCCATCAACAGTGATTAAAAATGTCTGTTAGGTTTGTATCAATTAAGGATTGCGTGTAAAATACTCAATCACGACAAGCGCACCAACAATAATTTTTGGGATTAAGCTTGTTTCTGTCCTAGCTGTTATAATAATGTTATAAGGGTCTCAATCTGTCTTTATACTAACATTGATGTCTTTTTCTTAATTGATTTCCTCCTACTAGTAGAATTGGTGGAACCAAATTGAGACAAGTAAATGAGTTCAGATATCCACAATTGATCCCTTTCTTCAAAATAAAAAACAAGAAGCGATACAAACAAAGACATTGAACTTATCCCCAGTTTGTCTTCTTCCTGTTATCATCTCCCTAGTTACGACTATATATGTGTAGCATCTTCTCTGTATGAACCAAGAGTTGGATTTAGGTTTGCTTTCACTAAGATAGAGCATAGAGACCAACCTTAATATATTAGCATGGCTTGGATATTAACCACTCTAGCCTTGATTGCGCTCGCTTTCTTCCTCCGAGCTTGGCTGTCGAAAAGAAAGATCAAGGATAGCAAGTTACCCCCTGGTCCAATAGGGTTTCCTATATTTGGTAGCTTACATTTGCTAGGGAAGTTCCCTCACCAAGACTTGCATCAACTAGCAAACAAGTATGGCCCTATCATGTATATGCGGTTAGGCTTGGTGCCCACTGTAGTTGTCTCATCGCCTCGGGCTGCCGAATTGATTCTTAAGACCCATGACCTCGTGTTTGCTAATAGGCCACCAAATGAGGCTGCGAAGCATATCTCTTACGAGCAGAAGAGCTTATCATTTGCTCCATATGGCTCTTATTGGCGCAACGTGCGCAAGATGTGTACCCTTGAGTTGCTTAGCAACCATAAAATAAATTCTTTCATGTCCTCGAGGAAAGAAGAGCTTGACCTCTTGATTGACTACATTAAAGATGCTTCTCGTGAGCGTGTTGCTGTTGATCTTAGTGCCAAGGTCTCATCTCTAAGCGCTGACATCAGTTGTAGGATGGTTTTTGGAAAGAAATACATGGAAAAGGAATTTGATGACAAGGGGTTCAAACCAGTGATTCATGAGGGCATGCGTTTAGCAGCAAGTTTTAACTTCGGCGATTACATCCCTCCAATTGCGCCACTTGACCTTCAGGGTCTTACAAAGCGCATGAAAGCCGTAGGCAAGGTTTTTGATGACTTCCTTGAGAAGATTATTGATGAGCACATTCAATTCAAGGATGAAAACAGAACCAAAGATTTTGTTGATGTCATGTTGGACTTCTTGGGATCTGAAGAAACTGAGTATAGTATTGGTCGAGACAACATCAAAGCCATAATCTTGGTAAATAGAATTAAAATAACTGTTAGTAAGCAGCACATAAATCACATGATTATCCTTAAATCTGTACCTTTCTCTTTCAGGACATGCTTGTAGGCTCAATGGACACCTCAGCCACAGCAATTGAGTGGACTCTCTCCGAGCTCATCAAGCATCCAAGAGTAATGAAGAAAGTCCAGAAAGAGCTGGAAGAGAAAATAGGCATGGATAGAACGGTGGAAGAATCAGACTTGGAGGGCTTGGAGTACTTGCACATGGTTATAAAGGAAGCTTTCAGGCTCCATCCAGTGGCACCTCTACTTATCCCTCACGAGTCAATGGAAGATTGCACTATAGATGGCTTCCTCATCCCGCAAAAAACACGTGTTATTGTAAACGTTTGGGCTATTGGACGCGACCAAAGTGCTTGGACTGATGCAAATAAGTTTATTCCAGAGAGGTTTGCTGGGAGTAACATAGATGTTCGTGGACGCGATTTCCAGCTTCTCCCCTTCGGGGCTGGGCGCAGGGGCTGCCCTGGAATGCATTTGGGACTAACCATGGTTCTGCAAATTGTGGCACAGCTGGTGCATTGCTTTGATTGGGAGCTTCCTAACAATATGTTGCCGGAGGAATTGGACATGACTGAGGCGTTTGGTCTTGTAACCCCGAGAGCAAACCATCTTTGCGCCACTCCTACTTATCGCCATCACCTCTGATTATGACTTCAGCAATGTTTCGATTTCTAGTTAATTAATATTCTCTGTTGGAAGTGGGATCATGTAAGGATTGTCTTCGCTGCTTCTCTACTCTGAGAATGGAATGTCTATAGCTCTTTTGATAAACCACCAAGAAGGTCACTACGTGCTCCTATCAAGAATCTATGGTTTATGACATGAATCATGCAAGAGACAGTGCCTCATGCAGGGGGAGAAACGTGCCACATGCAGGGGATGTGGAGAAAACACCAGTTGCATGATGAGGATTTGCTGGCATCATTCCATTGGAAGGCTTGGTCCATAGCTGTTAGCTATTATTTCGTTAACTGTAGCTATTTGAATTCCTTGTTTTAAGTATTTAAACCCTTTCATTATGCAGTAATGAGTATGATTATTCAGAGTAAATTATTGTGGTTCATCCTCACCGTAAGAGGAATTTTATCTAATTAGCGATTGTAATAGCTTTGACTGAGACCTATCATTGGTATAACAACTATATCTTACAATGGCAACCAACAAAGAAAGAATTGAAAATTTAGAAGCTGAGCTTGGAGGACTTCAAGATAGTGTGAGTTGGATGAAACTCGGTCTTAATGACAAGTTACATCACATGGAGGAAGTCATCAATAAGCTATCTGTGGCCTTGCTCTCAACTAAAGACCCATCCAGCAGTAACACCAATGACCGTAGTGGTCATTCTCGCCACAATAAGGAAGAGTTTAAGGAATCTGCAGAAAGAGGAAGACAGATGTTCTCATCCAAGTTGACAAAGCTTGAATTTCCAAGATGCTTTGGTGATGATCCAACTGAATGGTTCAACAGAGTGGAACAATTTTTCGAATACCAAAGCACCATGGTAGCACAAAAAGTGTCATTGGCATCATTCCACCTCGCAGGTGAAGCTAATCAATGGTGGCAATAGCTACGCCGTGCCTACATAGAGAAATGTAGAGAATTGACATGGGAGGTTTTTGAGGAAGAACATTGGGCTCGTTTCGGACCAGTTGATTGTGAAGATTTTGATGAAGCTTTATCAATGTAAGGTCCAACCCACTCCCCCTTGCAGAATATTATCCGCTATAGCTCAGACCAACCCGGCTTCCACGCCTCACGGTTTTGTTCCTGGCAGCTCACAGGCCCCAAAACGCGTTTTGCAAGGTTAGGTACCAACTGCCTTAATATGCCCTGGCTCTGGACACTCTTAAAAAATAAAAGAAAGGCTAGCAATGTGGAGAAAGCAGATCAAGGAGGACTACAAAAATAGGAAAATATCAAGCTGTAATTTTGGAGGAAATTAAAGATCTAATTGTACCCCATTATGCTAAAAAATGGAGAAACAAATGCAAATTCAAGGTCAAATTAAATGTTTATTAGACGAATTTGTATAAAAATTAAGTCCAAAGACATAATTAAATTTTTAATAGGCCAATTTGATTTAATCATGGGTCAAATTGAATTTTAATTATGTTTAAGAATTAATTTGGGTCCAATTGAAGAATTTAATTAAGTGCAAGGATTTAATTATACTTTGGCAGCCTTTTCCTGCAGATTTGACAACTCAGGGAGGGAGGCTACTTTGAACCAACGGTTGGGATCCTTCCCAACCAAATCAAGGGCTGAAATTTTACCCTGGTGTAGACGAGATTACCCTATTCCATCGCCTATAAATAGAGGCTCCGTTGATGACTTGAGAGAGAGGAGAAAATTGGGTCCAAAAGTCGGAAAAAACCAGCCTCCTCCCTAGTTTTTTCCTGCAACAAGTCTCTCTCTCTACACTCTCTCTCCACCGTGCTCTCAGCGACTCCGAGCCACCATACCACCAGCTCGTCTGCTATCCTCTCCACCACACTTATCCCTCTCCACCGAAAGCTCCTCCTTTTTCCTCCACAGCGGCAACAGCCTATCAGCACCACCATTTTCGTTTTCTTCCTTCTCCAGTATCGGCAACAGCAACAACGACTCCTCTACAGACGTCGCCACCAGCTTTAAGCCGACTACCCAGACCACCTCCAACCTCACTCCAGGCCAGTGACAACAACTGCTTCTCCCTCGCAAGGTTGCCTCCCACTTCACTCCACCGTTTGCAACTATAAAGTTGCATGCAGAACGTGAACTTACCGTTCACGTTCTCCAAATAATTCACTCACTTGGGCCGGGCCAGTTCCGGCCCAGCCCAAATGGCTGGGCCGGGTCCGGTCCGACCCCTAAAAAATAAAAAAATTTCAAAACAATCATTTAAAAAATTTGTGATTTTCTCAAATATTTTTCTATCCAGTTTGCATAATATCGGGTTGTATATTTACACCGTAAAATACATATTTGGTATTAAAACATCCGGTTTTCTCTGAAATATTTTAAAAAAATGTCAAAACATTTTAAAAAAAATCTCAAAAACTTTTAAATCAATTTCCCTTTTCAAAAACAAAAAATAATAATTTTGTTTTCATGCATATGGCCAAATCCTAAAAATTTTCCAAGCACATTTTCATTAAAAAGATTCATCTTTCTCATGTTTTGAAAATCCAAAAAAATAGATATCATAACTAGTTTATGATCATCCATTAGGGTTTGGCCAAAATATCCAAAACCTTTTCCCAATCTTTTTTTTTAGGGTCTAGATGTAGATTTTAATATTTGTGAGGTGTAAAATTACACGTTAAAGTACACCCTTAGGTATTAAAGATACAAGGTGTAAATATATGCGATGCTAAAATTTAGACTTTAGAATGGCTAGGATTTAACCCAATAAGGTAGAGACTTTCTCACGAAGAGAGATCTACCTTGAGCCTTAGAAAAGACCAACGAATAGAAACCCGACTTAGAAAAAAACAATCAAACAACAATGCAGCTTACCTTAGGTAGGGTGCACTGGGGGTGATTCATCTTCCCCTTGCACAATCAGTCCATTACTCAGACTCTCGCAGACCATAGGTTCTTAGTGACCATAATACTAGATGGCGACTCCTAAACATTAATCATAATTTTATGATTAAATCCAAAAACCCTTCCCAACACACCACACTTCACATAGGAGGCACAACGAAAGCCTCCGCCGTAGCTAGACGACGTCGTGGCGCTCGCGCCCCCCGTGACAGGATGGCGACTCTGCTGGGGATAGCCATGTCTGGTTGGACTAAGCTTTGATTGTTTGACTGTTTCCCTTTTGTTAGTCTTTTAGCTCGCATTTTTGCTTTAGCATGCATTTTAATAAAAACCCAATTCTAGGTTAGGTGAGGAGTAGCGGTATGCCTTATGACTTTTAGTCGGGGTTCAGATTCGTGAAACATCCAACTATGAGCTGAGTGTTTACTCGATAATGGTGGTCACACTGTGCCCCAACCATTCCTTGTAAACCCCTATATTGCCTTTACATGAGGTGGTCACTTGGCAATTCATAGACCCTTGTAATACTAGGTAGAAATCCTACCTATCATGTAATGACCTAGAACCTTCCTTTAGCATGAACTCCTTACATATTCATTTTGCATGGGTTTTTGCCATTCATACCCAATGTGCATACATTTGCATCCATACACATACATCAATCCATTGTAAATAACATACATACATGCAACATGTTGAAATATAGGTCCCCAAAGAGCCTACAACACTCGACTCCGAGTAAGAAACATGGAAGATGAAGAGCGTGCTCACCATGACGCCTATTTCCAAGAAGAATTAGTCTCTGAAAGCAAGCGTGGCTCGCCTCACTAGATTACTCGAGCAAACACTTAGAAATGCCTCTAGTGAAGGTCCTTCTGACCGGCCAGCTATTTTTGTTTAGCCTCCGGCAACAGCTCAACCTGAAGAAACATTGAGTGAACATGGTCAAGAACCTCCATACAATCCAACATTTGTGCACTCAAGGCCACCAGCACCAGCCCCTGCAGTCATATATCCATTCGCCAATGAGTCCCACAAGACCAAGTCATCCAATGACATTGATCAAGATAAGGTGAGAGTGTTGGAAGCCCGAATTAGAGCCATTGAAGGGGTGGACTTGTACGATCCAATATGGGCAGCAGAAATGTGTCTGGTCCCAAATGTGGTTATCCCGAAAAAATTTTGTGTTCCTGAATTCCTCAAATACACTGGAACACAATGCCCCATGACTCATCTTAAATCCTACTGCAACAAAATGGCAGAAGTAGTACACGATGAAAAACTACTGATGCACTTTTTACAAGATAGCTTAAGTGGGGTGGCATTAAGCTGGTACATGAGATTAGACAACACCAAAATCCGCAAATGGAAAGACTTGGTGGATGCTTTTGTGAAGCAATACAAGTACAATATGGACATCACTCCTGACAGAACCAGCTTGTCTAATCTCGAAAAAAAGGATAAAGAAAGCATAATGGAATATGCTCAAAGATGGAGAGACCTAGCTGCTTAAGTACATCCCCTACTCTTGGACAAAGAGATGGTGACTCTATTTGCCAATACGCTCAAGGACCCGTATTACGAGCATGTGATGTGTAGTTCGACACAATAATTTATCGACGCTGTGGCAGTAGCTGAGTGCATAGAGCAAGGAGTAAAAAGTGGTAGAATATCTGTGCCCACTGAGAAAAGAGGCTTTGAGGTTAAAAGAAAGGAGGTTGACCATGTTGACGGTAGCTATAGGGGTAGGAAAAACCCATTCCAAAACTATCACACTCCATCCTTTTCACCCCAAATCGCCAACATCAATCTCAACTCTTCTTTTCCTGCCAGAAAACCTGAGCCTCACACCAAACACCAAAAAGTCCAAGACCAACTACCTCCATTACCGTTGCCTTTAAATGAGATGTAACAAAAGCTACTGAGCATCAGTCACATAGCTCTAGAAACCTTGACACCTTTGCAACCACCTTACCCCAATTGGTACAAGCCCGACCTCACTTGGGAGTATCATGCTGGCATTGCGGGACACAACATTCATACCTGTAGTGCCTTCAAAAAGAGGCTCATGCATTTGATCAAAGCTGGGTGGATAACATTCGAAGGAACTCCAAACGTGAGTTTGAACCCTCTACCCAATCATGCTTTAGGTACTGGATCGGTGAATGCACTAGAGTGGGAATGCTATGGAAACCTCAAAGCACCGATGGTAAGAGCAAGGTGTGAAGAAGGCAGTGTGCACTCTCGAGGATAGAGGACAAAGTTCTGCTATAGAATGGGAAGATGAAGTCTGCCCCTAATAATCGCCTCTGTTTGATCATGTCTGCAAAGTTATTTTGATTTTGTCATATTTTAACATGTTTTAGTCTTGTTGGCAATTTAGCTTATAATGCCACAAGACTCTCTGTCAAATGAGTCTTTCTTGTTAATAAGATCATGTGTTTTATGTGTTCATGATGTGCCTTCATTTTTGTTGTTTCATGCAAATAACACACTGAGCACACTCTGTACTCACAAAACCACTGCACCAAGAATTCTTTGGTGTTTTCCTTTTTTTTTCTCTCCCCCAAAAAAAGCATGACCCCATGTTTTCACAAGGATTTTTGAGAAATCAAAGTTTTAATACAAAAACAAAAATCAAATTGGTGTTTGTTCTAATAAACAAGTTCTGAAAATTCAAGTGATATCCTAACACTTAAAAACCTGAAAGACAACCCAAATGCCATGAGATAACTTCAAAGCTGAGTTTTGGCTGCATGAATAATGAGAAACCATTTTGCATATTCATATGTGAGAAAGCAAAGCTTGTCGATTCTAACTGCTTGCATTTGAAATGAAGAAAGGCCATCTTTAATCATCCTTTCACAATTCTAAAAAAATCCCTTGCAGTTCCCTTTTGAGCCCAATAACTTTTTCTTGAAAAAAAATAACATTGGCTAGGATCACACCCTACACTGGGGGGCAAGTGCAAAAAAATCCTTAATGACTAAAAGTGCCCAAACAACCCTGGGGGTATGAAAAAGTCCTCAACGATAAAAGTGCCCAAACAACACTAGGGGGCATGAAACAAAATCCTCAATGATCAAAAGTGCCCAAACAAAGCTGGGGGGCATGAAAGAGTTCCAAAAAGATTTGAGTGTGCCACAAAAGCACTAATATAATGATGCTCAAAACCAAAAGAAGAAAAAGCCCAAACTTGTGGTGGCACCATTTTGAAATCAATTCCAAGGTCTAGAAATCCATGAACAGAAAGAGGTTGGGAAATAAGCACTAGTGATCCTTAGTCTTAAAGTCACTTAAACACCTTTTGAGCCTATAAATATCTTTTCTTTATAACCAAGAGCCAAAGCCTACGTTACGTGCCTAATCAAGCCCTTTCTGATCAAAGGCAAGCAATCTGGATCGACAGGCTTTGCTTTTCCATGTGAAACAAGTCATTATTCATGCAAGCAAAATGAATGCTTTGAAAACTGGTTCTTTAAAACCATCAAATTAAAGCTTGAACCCTTCTGACTAATCAAACATCACTTAACTTCACCAAAAGCAAAACAAAAAAAATTTCAAGACTCATGCAAACCTATTCATGAGAATCGCTTGAATTTTTCAGAACAAGTTTGTTTTGAACAAACATCAAAATGATTTTTCGGAATAGCTTTGAAATTCCAAAATTTTTTCATGAAAACAACTCCTTGTAAATAACCAAATCTTCTTCCACATAGCCTCATCCCTAAGAAAATCCCAAATTGAACACTTAAACACATGATCAAACTGGGGGGGGGGGGCAATCCACCAAAACACTTAGGGCTGGCTCCATGATTCCTCTTCTAAGAAAATAGAAAACGTCAGGCAGAGTTGAAAACCTTTCAGAAAAAGGTTTGTGGAAAAAGAAGTATGCTGATGCCATATCTCTCCTAGAGGTCAAGATCATAAGATATGACTCGAGTAAGCAAGAGCGGAAGAGCCATCAAAGCTTATTATCAAAGACTCAAACTTTTGAGAAAAAGAAAATTTCATGAAGAAAAGGGGACCTATATTTCTCAGGTAAGTATACATGTATATTGATCATGATGTATTATTTTCATCACTGACTTATCAGTGTCTTACCATCACACCTCTTTTTGACTAGGTTGTTCAGCCATCAACCATCTCAACTAATGCGCTTTATAACCCTACCTTTTTTTGAGTGCGCCTTAGAGCCCTCACCTCTTGGGTAGTGTGTTTTCTAACCCTACCTCTTTTTGAGTGCGCCTTAGAGCCCTCGACCACCTTAGGTAGTACATTTTCTAACCTTACCTTTTTTCGAGTGTACCTTTCAGCCCCCGACCACTTTAGGTAGTGCGTTTTCTAACCTTACCTATTTTTGAGTGCGCCTTCAAGCCCTCACCTCTTGGGTAGTGTGTTTTCTAACACTACCTCCTTTCGAGTATGTCTTAGAGCCCTCAACCACCTTAGGTAATGCATTTTCTAACCTTACCTCTTTTCGAGTGTGCCTTTGAGCCCCCAACCACTTTAGGTAGTGCGTTTTCTAACCTTACCTATTTTTTAGTGCGCCTTTGAGCCCTCACCTCTTGGGTAGTATGTTTTTTAACCCTGCCTCCCTTTGAGTGCGCCTTAGAGCCCTCAACCACTTTAGGTAGTGCGTTTTCTAACCTTACCTCTTTTCGAGTGTGCCTTCGAACCCTCACCCTTTGGGTAGTGTGTTTTCTAACCCAGCCTCCTTTTGAGTGTGCCTTTGAGCCCTCACCTATCAGGTAGTGCGTTTTCTAACTCTATCTCCTATCGAGTGAGCTTTTCAGCCCTCGTTCCCCTTTGATTTCTATCTCTTTTTGAATGCTTTGTTGAGCTTCCATCTCTTGAATAGTGTGCCTTCGAGCCCTATCATGTTGTCCTTTCAAGACATTTAATTTTTGCATGGGTAGGTCACCCATCACAATCAGACCTCCTTGAAAACTCTTTTCATCTTCCATTTGGCTGGTTGCCCATTACAATGAAACCGTTTTGAAAAATCCTCGCATTTCTCACCACCTCCAAAATCTTCCATTTGGGTTGGTTGCCCATTACAATGAAACCATTTTAAGAAATCTTCGCATTTCTCACCACTTTGAAAAATCTCTGTATTTTTCACCACTTTGAAAAATCTTGTGTTTTTCATCTGGGCAGGTCACCAATTACAATAAGACCACTTTGAAAAATCTATGTATTTTTCACCACTTTGAAAACTCTTTTCATTTTCCATCTGGGTAGGTCGCTCATAACAACATGACCACTTTGAAAAATGTTCGCATTTTTCACTTTGAAAAATCTTTGTATTTTTCATATGAGCAGG
This sequence comes from Populus trichocarpa, assembly GCF_000002775.5. Taxonomy (NCBI): domain Eukaryota; kingdom Viridiplantae; phylum Streptophyta; class Magnoliopsida; order Malpighiales; family Salicaceae; genus Populus; species Populus trichocarpa. The sequence goes on along the minus strand of NC_037291.2, from coordinate 10,951,114 downwards.
TCGCTCATTACAACAAGACCACTTTGAAAAATCTCTGTATTTTTCACCTCTTTGAAAAATCTTCATGTTTTTCACCTGGGCAGGTCACCCATTACAACAAGACCACTTTAAAAATCCCTGTATTTTTCACCATTTTGAAAAAATCTCCAAAAAATCTTTGCGTTTTCACCCGGGTAGGTCGCCCATTACAATAAGACCATCTCAAAAAACTTTTTTAATTTTCTCCGGGTAGGTCACCCATGACAATTCGACCACTTCAAAATCTCTGAATTTTCAAAAGAAAAATCTTCTAGTTTTTACTCTGAGTGTGCTTTCTAGCCCTCAGAATGATTCATCATCGCTTAATATGATGAGTCCATCATCTCTCATTCTTCTTTTTCTTCTTTTTCTTCTTTACAACGCTTACTATCTAAAGTCTCTTATGAGACTTTTTATCGTAAGCATTGTAAAGAGGGGGCAACTGTCATAATCCAATTATGAGTTATTCCCTAAAATTCACTTTTTTCAAAATAAAAAAAATAAAAAAATAAAATAAAGGCTGACAATGTGGAGAAAACAGATCAACGAGGACTACAAAAATACGAAAATATCAAGCTGCAATTTTGGAGGAAATTAAAGATCTAATTGTACCCCATTATGCCAAAAAATGGAGAAACAAATGCAAATTTAAGGTCAAATTAAATGTTTATTGGATGAATTTGCATAAAAATTAAGTCCAAGGACATAATTAAATTTTTAATAGGCCAATTTGATTTAATCATGGGCCAAATTGAATTTTAATTATGTTTAAGAATTAATTTGGGTCCAATTGAAGGATTTAATTAAGTGCAAGGACTTAATTATACTTTAAATGGGTCAAATTAATTTTATTTGGTGCTTAATTGGTGAAAAATTAAGTTTGGGAGCCTAATTTAGGATTAATTGAGGAGATTGGAATTTTAAGAGACCAAATTTAATTTTTACCAAGTTAATTGATTGAAATTAGAGGCCACATTGCAAGAAAATTGAAGTTTTGTGGCCAATTAGGGGTTAAATTGAAGTAATTGACAGTCAAGGACCAATCTGCAAAAGGCGCCAGGCTTTAGGGGTTTAATTAACAAAAACCGGGGGTGAAATTGAAGAAATTGAAAGTTTAATGGTCAACTAGGGGTTAAATTGCATAAATCCGAGACCAAGGACCATATTGCAAAAGGCGCATAAATACGGGGCTGAAGTTGAAGTTCTGTAGGGGCCTAATTGCATTAAATCAAAAGTTTAAGGTCAATTAGGAGTTCAATTGGAAGAAATTAAAAGCTAGAGGACTAAATTAAAAACAAGTTTAAATCCCTAATTCAATCCAAAACGACGCCTTTTACATTAAAAAAAAAGAGGACCAGACGACGTGTCGTCTTGTTACTGTTCATTGTCTTCTTTTTTTACCCGAAAGAAACTGCCTGAGTGCCTACTTTGCAGGTGCATTTAATGCTTGATTTCTCCATAAAATCGAACAAAACTTGCACGAAATGGATCCCCTGCAGTTCCTCTACAATTCCATGTGAATGTTTCAGGATGAATGACAGCACGACGACATCAGCGACGACGTGAAGAGGTCAACTCAGGCAGCCTTTTCCTGCAGATTTGACAACTCAGGGAGGCTACTTTGAACCAACGGTTGTGATCCTTCCCAACCAAATCAAGGGCTGAAATTTTACTCCGGTGTAGACGAGATTACCCTCTTCCACCACCTATAAATAGAGGCTCCGTTGATGACCTGAGAGAGAGGAGAAAATTGGGTCCAAAAGTCAGAAAAAACCAGCCTTCTCCCTAGTTTTTTTCCTGCAACAAGTCTCTCTCTCTACACTCTCTCTCTACCGTGTTCTCAGCGACTCCGAGCCACCCTGCCACCAGCTCGTCTGCCACCCTCTCCACCACACTTATCCCTCTCCACCGAAAGCTCCTTTTTTTCCTCCACAGCGGCAGCAGCCCATCAGCACCACCATTTTCGTTTTCTTCCTTCTCCAGTATCGGCAGCAGTAGCAGCGACTCCTCTACAGACGCCGCCATCAGCTTCAGGGCGACTACCCAGACCACCTCCAACCTCACTCCAGGCCAGTGACAACAACCTCAGAGACATAGGCAGCAAAGTCAGAGTCATCAGCAGTCCATCAAAGTAAACAAACCGGGAAGGTCGACTCAGTCAGGAGTTAACTCAAATAGGTGATGACCCAGAGTGCAAAATGAAAGGGATCAAGGAAAGGTTTTCCATATGACCCAGGAGGATGTCAGAGCAGCATCAAATGTGGTGGCAGATATGCTACAAATGAATGACTATCAAATGTATGTTTTGTTTGATTCTGGTGCCACCCACTCCTTTATAGCAAATAAAAATGTAACCAAATTGAGTAAGGAAACAAAAAGGGTAGAAAAAGAATTTATTATTGGGACACCTTTGGGTGAAACTGTGGAAGCAAATGTTGTATTTGAAGGGGTGGGAATTAACATTAATGGGTGTAAACTAGAAGAAGATTTAATACCCCTAGAATTAAGTGATTTTGATATAATTCTAGGTATGAATTGGTTGGGCAAAAATAAGGCTCGTCTAGACTGCTTTACAAAAACAGTAACCTTCCAAGGGGATAAGGGTGAAACAATGGTCTTCAAGGGGGAGAGAATTTCCAACTTTACAAATATAATCTCGGGTATAGTTGCAAGAAAACTACTAAAGAAAGGTTGTACAGCATACCTTGCCTATGTGTTAAATTTAAAAAAAGGGTAAAATAGGACTGTCTGACATTCCAATTATGAGGGAATTTCCGAACGTATTTCCGGAAGAATTGCCAGGACTACCCCTAGAAAGAGAAGTTGAAGTCACCATCGATATATTGCCTGAGGTGTCTCTTATAGCCCAACCACAGTATAGAATGGCCCCAAAAGAATTGGATGAGTTGAAAATTCAATTGTAGGAGCTTTTAGACAAAGGGTTCATATGACTAAACAACTAACCTTGAGGAGCACCCGTATTATTTGTGAAGAAGAAAGATGGAACGTTGAGGCTTTGCATAGATTCCCGTCAGCTGAATAAAGTGATGGTAAAGAATAAATATCCGCTTCCGTGGATAGATGATTTATTCGATCAGTTAAAGGGTGCTAAAGTATTCTCAAAGATTGATTTAAGATCAGGAATCTACCAGATGCGAATCAGAGGGCAAGATGTGCCAAAAATTGCCTTCAGAACTTGCTACGGACACTTCAAGTTCTTGGTGCTACCTTTTGGATTAACTAATGCTCCAGCACTTTTTATGGATTTAATGAACCGAGTATTCCAACCATACCTTGATAAGTTTGTTGTCGTATTCATCGATGACATCTTGGTTTACTCCAAATCCTATGAGGAACATGAACAACACCTGAGATAGACACTACAGACTCTAAGGAGCCGCCAGTTGTATGCCAAGTTGGATAAATGTGACTTCTGGTTAAAAGAAGTTACCTTTAGGGGCATGTAGTATCTTCAAAAGGCATTTTTGTGGATCCTTAGAAGGTGAAAGCAGTTTTGAGATGGGAAAGGCCTACTACGGTAACTGAAATTCATAGTTTTCTCGGATTGGCAGGGTATTATAGAAGGTTTATCAAAGGGTTTTCAACGATAGCAACTCCATTGACATGATTCACTAGGAAGAACATAAGATGGGAGTGGTCAAATGAGTGCGATGAGAGCTTTCAAGAATTGAAAAGAAAGCTTACTATTGCCCCTGTACTAATCCTTCCATCTGGAACAGAAGGCTTTGTAGTCTACAGTGATGACTCATGAAGTCAACTACCCAGTTTATGACTTAGAATTGGCAGTAGTAGTTTTTGCTTTACGAGTATGGAGGCACTACTTATACAGATCCCGGGTTCAAATTTTCACGGATCATAAGAGCCTTAAATATCTGATGTCATAGAAGGAGTTGTCAATTGTGGAAAGACAGTCCCCATGTTCAAGGTTTCCCAACAATGATTGAGTAGATATCGAAGGACCAGTATAATCGTAGCTTGAATGCCGTTTTCCCCATTCTTCCCCTCCCCTTGTAGCCCCAAGCTACCTCATATGTTAAAGTGAGAAAGTAGCAGAGAAAGTTACATCAAGGATCTCAGGAGGGCTTGCCTTTATCACGTCAAGTTACATGATGAAATAATTTAGCGTGCTGGTGGGAGATGTCTGCGACATGCTAAAGGAATTCTACTTCTAAAATTTTCTATTTTGGGTCAAATAGCAGGCACATTAGCTTGCAGTGTACCAAAAATACTTTGAAATGCATATAACCCTTCAGCAAACAATGAATTTTAGAGCATGTTCAAAATTATTTGAAAAGGAGGAAAAAAGAAATTTGTTCCTTTCTTGCAGAGCTTGACCTATCCAACTAATCTATATACATATATATATATATATATATGCAAGGCTTTTCATGTGGTTCAATAGTAAAAGATTCGCATTTGACCGTTCAGAACCCTTACATCACCTCTCCTGGACATTTAACTGATGGTCATTTATCATATATTATATCATTCTCGTAAATTATTGATGTTATCTCATTATGTAGAAGGCTTTAAATTTGTTCTCGAAATCAGATGCTTCATTTTTTCTGGGTACTATTGCCTCTGTTAGCAGCTGGTTCTGCATGGCAACCACAAATTTTTCAGCATAGTTGTGTCTCTAGCAAGTGGTGTATTTGCAGCTATGCGGGGAAACAAGGTCACCGAGGACAGAGAGGTTCAGGTTTCTTACCGAAAGATGCATCAGCCTTCAAATTGCTTATATGTATCAAGCATTTGTATTTCTCTGGATCAATTAGGAGCTTGTACTTGCGTCCATGTATTCCCCTGCTATCCACTGCATTTCGTGTCAATCAAAGCCAGTGTCTCACAAAATGCAAGTTCCTTTTTTGTCGTTTGAAAAGACATCATAATGCAAATGCAGAGGTAATATAAACGCTGTTAGATATTAGCAAGAAAAGGATGAAAGCTAGGCCTAATTTTCGTTCAGTGTGTTGAAGGCCTTTTACTTGTTGAGGTCTGCGATCGCTTGGAGCAAGTTCAGAATACGGCAACAATTGGACCACCATAAGGGATTCCAAGTTCACAATCTATCAGTTTTCTTAGAATTGACTGGTGAGTCTAATTATGTTGCTGTTCGATTAAATAGATTGCTACATTTGGTACGTAGTGATTCAAATCAAGGCTCGGTATATTATGGATTGCTACACTACACTGATGATTTTGCCCCCTACAATTACAAGGAAAGCGCTGAGTTTCGAGGGCAAAATCAAACATGATATTAATCTTTTGATCAGCAACCAAACAATAAAAATATTAATTTATAAAATAAAAAATAATAATAAAAAATAATAGTTCAAGGCAATGATAAACAAGCTCTTAAGTCCAGTCCAGAGCTGCTGGTTCTGGTGGGTTGGGCCTTTTCTTCTCAATTAAAGCTGACGACTATCCAAATTTGGTTGTAGGGACCTTAGATTCGAGACAGTCACCACTTCATAAACAGGTCCTCAAAATCAACCAAACTAGTTTAGCCCATCTGCCCTCTCTACGTCAATCTTTGATCATCAAAGTCATTGTTGATTCAACGAAGATACAATTCTTTTGATGGGGATTTGCTGCAGTCGGACTTCTGATAAGTCAATAAAAATGGCATGAAATTTCTGCCTCAATTATTTGGATGCATCCAGCCTTTAGTCAAAGTCTTAGTTTTATCTTTAGAGTGAAGTTGAGCTGTGATGAGTGCATTGTAGACTGGAGTACCTGGCCGGCATCCACTGTCACGCATCTCAGAAAAGAGCCACATAGCCATCCGGGTTTGATCTTTCTTTCCCATAACTGATATCAACTTTGAATAACAGCAACCATTATCGGCTACATACCACCGTTGTTTCTGCACCCATCTGAACACCTGAACATTTACCTTGTGAGTAAACAACCTTTCATTTAATTTCAAGTGATGCGTGCGAAGTGGGATTGTAAATTTGAGAACAGTCATGGGTAAATGAAGAGGAATGGAGTGTTGAGAGTTGTAGAGAACAGACGGGTGGGGATTTTATCATATCAGCATAAGAGGAGAGTTTTTCCATTTTCGTAGAGAAAGGGGGATCATATAACATTTAAGAGAGATCAGGGGCTCGGATGCAAACGTCTTTTTTGGTTCACGAATTTGAGCATACAAATACGGATGAAGCGGCCGGTGGCAGTTGCCGGGAATGTGGTGATGTCATTCTTTTTTTTGTTGCAAAAAATGAGGGTGAGATATTTTTTCTATTGATATACTAATAAAGAAATATTAGTATATCAATAGATCACTGGTGTGCTGCGCCGCGGGTCCATCAAAAAGAAAAAGATGTTTAGATAACAGTAATATTTATAAAAAAATACGAAAACTTAAAACTTCAGTCATTAATGTGATTTAATAAAATCGGGAAGTCCACTAATCTAATTTAAACTTAAAACAATGATAACAAATAAACTATAAAATAATATTACCAACATATATATCATTATATTAACTTAAAAAGTCTTAGGCAAACCTCAAGAAGTTAGGTTATTTTCAAAGCTTGCAACTAGTGAAGTCTTAAACATGGGTTTAATCAAGCTTAAATTCAAACTAATTACATATTGAAAAATTAAATCGAGTAAAAAAATTACTGCTTTTAAAAATTTTACAAAGCAAAAAAAAAAAAAATCTATTATGAAAAAAATTTACAGAGGGTGAATCTGAAGAAAGAATAGTAATAAAAAAAATATAGATCAAATTGGACAAGACAAAAAATTAAATGAAGATAAAATCAAAAGAAAAATATAATTTAATGAATTATTCTAAAAAAAATTATAACAAAAAAGTAGGAACTAAATAAAAAAGAAATAGAAGTTTAGGGGCTAATTTGAAAAATCAATGGCAGGGCATAAATATTATATATAAAAAAAAACCATCATTAATATTAGAAAATAAAATCCATAAGACAAACCAGACCTGCCATAATGCTATAAAGCACGGAGGATAAGATGTAAAGGCCCAAATAATATAAATTACATGAACATCAATTTAATTTAACTTAAACAAAGAAAAAGAAATGGAAAGGTTATCTGCCGACAAATCTAGAATACCAAAAGCTTACGGCACTTTTGCCAGTTTACACTTAATTTTAGTCTATAATGCCGGCATGCTAAATAAAATACACAACTCTAAGAGAACAAGGAAAATAAATAATAATACACACACGAGAAAATTTTTACTATATAATATAAAAATTACAATAATATTTTATTAATAGAAAAACAATTAATAATTTCTCTTCTAATAAAAGTAAACATTTTAATTAGAGCTTCTCTGACAAATACCTCATATAATTTCATTGGATATTACTCTCCTTTTGTCTCTCCTAAATGGTGTGTTTTGAAAGGCTTGAGATGCAACCTAACCTATTTATTGTTGGCTGGGCATCCCATCCTTCTCCACAGAAAGAAATGGTGCGCACCGTTTCTAATTGTTGGTCAACTTTCGGTGCATTAAATGTAATGTGCAAGGGTGGGGGAGTTTGGATAATATCAATTAGCTTTTATATTTTTGTCAGAGGCAGCGTAGGCTCGAAATTACTGAATTATAATCCCTTTTCTCTACTCTAACGTGTGAAAAGATTGAATAATTTATGCTATCCTAAGTAACATGTTGTTTGAAATCCAAATTGAAGAGTTAGTTTGTTTTTCGTTAACAAAAACACTTTTAAAATTTTTTCATTTATTTTAAATTATTTTTTATGATTTTAAATTATTTTGATATGTTGATGTCAAAAATAAATTTTAAAAAATAAAAAATCTATTATTTTAATATATTTCCAAGTAAAAATTACTTTGAAAAATAACTACTACTATAATCCCAAACACTATATATATATAAGTGGCTTTTCTATTGCTTTGCTTTTTTATTGAAAAAATCATAGTTAAAACTCAGTCAATAAGAGCTGATTTTGCGTTTTAAATTTTTTTTTAAAATAATTAATTTTTATATTTAAATTAATTTTTTAATATTTATATATCATTTTAATGTGTTGATGTTAAAAATAAATTTTAAAAAAATAAAAAATATATTATTTTAATATATTTTTAAATATTATTTTTAAAAATAATCAATACGAATTTTCAAAATGAGTCTAAGTATATAATATCCGTGATGACACAATTAACTTGAATTAAGCAAATCATCCTTTTGTGTTTTTATAGTATGTCACGATCGATCTTAGTTACACAAGTCAAAGTTGGATCAAAACAACAAACAACAACAACGTTGAACTTACCTCCCCTGTTTGTTTTTCCTTCAGGCTTTCGATTCCTAAGTCACAATATCCAAGTAAATAAAAGGGTAGAGATTTTATACACTTCAAGAACAGCAAGCTATAGAATCACATCCATGGCTTGGATTTGGACTTCTCTAGCCTTTGTTGCACTTATCTTTCTGCTCCAATGGTTAAGCACCAAGAATAAGAGACTGCCGCCTGGTCCAAGAGGGTTTCCAATTTTTGGAAGTCTTCATTTGTTAGGGAAGTTTCCTCATCGAGCTCTTCATCAGCTTGCTCAAAAATATGGCCCCATCATGCATCTGCGGTTAGGCCTGGTGCCGACCATTGTTGTCTCTTCGCCTGAAGCTGCCGAATTATTTCTTAAGACCCATGACCTTGTTTTTGCTGGTAGACCACCTCACGAGTCTGCAAGGTACATCTCTTATGGACAAAAAGGCATGGCTTTTGCACAATACGGTTCGTATTGGCGCAACATCCGTAAGATGTGCACAGTAGAGTTGCTTAGTAGCTTGAAAATTACATCTTTCAAGCCAATGAGAATGGAGGAGCTTGATCTGTTGATTAAGTACATTCAAGAAGCTGCACAGGAACGTGTTGCTGTCGATCTGAGTGCCAAGGTTTCGTCCCTCAGTGCTGACATGAGCTGTAGAATGGTGTTTGGGAAGAAATATTTAGATGAGGATCTTGATGAGAGGGGATTCAAATCTGTGATGCAAGAGGTCATGCATTTATCAGCAGCTCCACACTTGGGAGATTACATTCCTCAAATCGCAGCTCTTGATCTCCAGGGACTGACAAAACGCATGAAGGCTATTTCCAAAGTGTTAGATGTCTTTCTTGACAAGATTATTGATGAGCATGTCCAATACCAGGAGAAGGGCAAAAACAAGGACTTTGTTGATGTCATGCTAAGTTTCATGAAATCCGAAGAAAACGAGTACCTTGTTGATCAAGGCTGTATGAAAGCCACAATGCTGGTATATGAACATTTTATCTTTTAATCTTGATGAAAGAGTTAAATTAACTACACAATAATGGTAGCACATTACTAATCTAAATATCTTTATGCTCTTGCACATGACATTTTGCAGGACATGCTTGTGGGTTCAATGGACACTTCAGCAACTGTGATTGACTGGGCATTCTCAGAACTGATTAAAAATCCACGGGTTATGAAGAAACTGCAAAAAGAATTAGAAGAAGTAGTGGGAAAGCAAAGGATGGTAGAAGAATCAGACTTGGAGAGGTTGGAGTACCTAGACATGGTTGTGAAGGAAACCTTGCGGCTTCATCCAGCGGGTCCTTTGATGATCCCTCATGAGGCCACGGAGGACTGCGTTGTGAATGACTTCCACATACCAAAGAAATCACATGTTATAATCAATGTATGGGCCATTGGTCGAGACCCAAAAGCTTGGACCGATGCAGAAAAGTTTTACCCAGAGAGGTTTGTTGGCAGTGACATAGATGTTCGGGGCCGAGACTTCCAGCTTATTCCATTCGGCACTGGCCGCAGAAGCTGCCCTGGAATGCAATTGGGGCTAACTATGGTGCGACTGGTGCTTGCGCAGATGGTGCATTGCTTTGATTGGGAACTTCCAAATGGAATATTGCCATCTGAAGTGGACATGTCAGAAGAGTTTGGTCTCGTACTCTGCAGGTCCAAGCATCTAGTATCTATTCCTACATATCGCCTTAACAAATGAAACTAAATGTCTCAGTATTTTGTTTTAGATCAAAATAATGTTCCCTGCTAAATTAATTGCTCCTTCAGGGATTCTGTGTGCTTTCTTGTTCATCACACTCTTTAAAGGATTTTACCATCTTTTTAAGAGCAAATAAATGAGGTATATGCCATTTCTTTTGGAAAACTAGATTAGCTATTCTCTGTCCGACCGATGGAAGAAGAATATATATAAAAGCACCGTTAGACTTGATGACTTTTTTTATACAGAGCACTAGTGATTCATAGACACAGCATGATTGTTTGCTTTATGCTTAATAAGTGTTAATAAATCAGAAGCAAATCTAGCTATTTCTCAACTAGGTGTGACTATGGCCTCCAAAACCATCAGACGTTTTCTTTGCGAAGCACACTATTTGTCCCTCACAGGCAGTCCTCCCAGCCAGAAGACAATTTGATAGAGAAAAGGCGGAGGAAGTGTAGGAACTCAAGCCGTTTTTCCACAACGGATAGAGATTCATTGGCAATAAAACATAAGAGGAAACAATATAGCTAGGCACATAACCAAAAAAGAGCCGCAATTATTATACAAGCCGAGCATATACTGATATATGCTGAAGCTAGCTATCAGTTTTAGACAAAATTATTAAGAAAATTATGTATATAAAAAATCCAAATCAGTTTGGAGTTTGGACTCATAATGATATCAATGATCATAAGCTCAATCAAATCAGATTGAACTTCAAGATCTCTCATTCCTTGAACTAATAAATTCTAAAACTTATAAGAGATTACAAACCCTAATCGTTCAGGAAAAACATGGGAACAAAATTAACCATTCATGAATCAATTAATCATTTTAAACCATTTACGAATGCACCCACAATGATAAACATGGGAACAAGGCAACAGAATTGCTTTACCACCAATCAAAAGTTCCTCGAAGCAAACTGCACACGGCTGCTTAGCATAGCCTTCTTCAACTTTAATAACCTCCAAACCTCATTGGATGATTTAGTAGCAGGCGCTAAGTTTAACTCAGCCCCAGTATCATCATCTGAAGACTCAAAACCTGCTGGGACATCAATTCTTACCCTCGTATACAAAACCTTACGACTCAAGTAAAGATTATCCATAGCCATTGGCTGAGCATTTGTACTCATAGTCCGTCGATATGTATATTACCGACAGGCTTATAAACAGAAACAGTCCATTGAAAAAACTCTTATCGGTAATTTATGGTCTGTCAGTAATAAATATACTAATGGATTTACAGACGGACAAAGCGCGCAAAAAATAAAATAAAATTACTTGCTTCACTCCGTCGGTATCTCCATTGGTAAATTTAACATATCACCAACATGAAAACCGTATGTATTGTCAATGATATTTTTATTTGTCCGTCGGTATATCTATCGATAAATATAACATATCACCGATAAAATACCATCTGTGTTAGAGAATAATATAAATCATATCCTGGGACTTCACCTAATAGCTTAAGCTATTGGGTTGAGATGATTATTTGACATGGTATCAGAGCCTTGATGATCAAGTGGTCTCGAGTTCGAATCTCACCATCCCCATTTATTTGATAAAAAATTAAGCACAAAGGTAATGTGGGCCTGTGCAAGTTTCAAGCCCAAAGAGTTTTCACTTGAGGGGTGCGTTAGAGAATAATATAAATCATATTCTGGGACTTCACCTAATAGCTTAAGCTATTGGGTTAAGATGGTTATTTGACAATTTGTAATTCCGTTGGTGAGTTAACAGTAGCAGTGACATTTACAACAATTCTTTTCCAACTCTCTCTGGAATATACCGACAGAGTTGTTTCATTGGTAACCTCGTCAGTAATATTTTTAAAATATATTGAATATAAGTAGAAAAATAATTAAAATAACTTAAAATATTTATTAAAAATGTAAACATTTGTACGTTCAAATATAATAAATCTAAAATAGAGGTGGAGCTAGAGAAGGAGGAGGAAGCTCGTTGTTGCTGGGACCGTGAGGCCAATTAGGAGGTGTACATATACCACCCATCTGTGATCTCATTTCCATTACCAATCGGCAGAGTTCATCATAATCAGCAGTGAGTTGTTTATATTTTTTATTAAGATGGGTCGCCTAAGTGTGTACTCGTTGGTCTAACATCCATGAACTTTAGAGTTTGAGTGCTCAAAATCTATTGCGAGCATCCAACAATCAAAACACCATGAGTTGCCCACAAGTTCTCGGGCGTAGTGTTAGAGAGTCTCGTACACCCTATTTCTATCGGACCTACCAGATGATCCTGCCTCCAACCACAAGCAACATAATTGCTTCACCACCAATCAAAAGTTCCTCGAAGCAAACTGCACACGGCTGCTTAGCATAGCCTTCTTCAACTTTAATAACCTCCAAAGCCTCATTGGATGATTTAGTAGCAGGCGCTAAGTTTAACTCAGCCCCAGTATCATCATCTGAAGACTCAAAACCTGCTGGGACATCAATTCTTACCCTCGTATACAAAACCTTACGACTCAAGTAAAGATTATCCATAGCCATTGCCGAGCACAAGTTAATATCTTGTCAATCATGAATGCCCTGGTAGGGATATTCAAATCACCAATAATCTCACGGATAATTGATCTTGATGTTTCTTGGTCATCATTCAATAACCGATCACGATCAATGAAGACATCTTCCTCTTTCCATTTGCATTTCTGTTGGTATTTACATTTACAGTTCGTCAGTACGTATATTACCGACGGGTTCACGGACGAAAACAGTCTATCGAAAAAACTCTCATCGGTAATTTATGGTCTGTCGGTAATAAATATACCGATGGATTTACAGATGAACAAAGCACACCAAAAATATTTACATGCTTCATTCTATCGGTATCTCCATTGGTAAATTTAACATATCACTGTTAGGAAAACTATATGTAATGCCATCGGTGTTTCTATTTGTCCGTCGGTATATCCATCGATAAATATAACATATCATTAATAAAATACCATTTGTAATTTCGTCGGTGAGTTAACAGTAGTAGTGACATCTGCAATAATTCTTTTCCAACTCTCTCTAGAATATATCGACAAAGTTATTTCATCGGTAACCCTGTCGGTAATATTTTAAAAATATATTGAACAAAAGTAGAAAAATAATTAAAATAATATAAAAATAAAATATTTATTATAAATTTAAACATTTGTACTTTCAAATACAATAAATCTAAAATAGAAGTGGTGCTTGAGGAGAAGGAGGATCAGAAGGCTGGTTGTCGCCGAGACCGTGGGGCCAATTAGGGGGTGCACATGCACCACTCATCTATGATCTCATCATCATTACCGATCGACGAAGTTCTTCATAATCAGTAGTGAGTAGTTCATATTTTTCATTAAGATGGGTCATTTGAGCCTGTACTCGTTGGTCTAAATATCGATTGCGAGCATCCAATGATCGAAACACTACGGATAGTCCATAAGTTCTCGACTGTAGTGTTAAAGAGTCCGTATACCTAATTTTTATCGGGTCCACCGGACGATCCTACCTCCAACCACAAATTCGGATCAAGATCCGGATGTGTTAAAGGTTCTTTCTCGTATCTCTCTTTCAACCGGCTATTATATGTATCCTGGAAAGAAAAAATAAATTCATCAAATTCAAGGAAATAATAACTTAAGAACAAAAATGGTTGAAAACCAACAAACCACAAAGTGCTGAGCTCGGTTATCTATGAACTCCTGCATCTCTTTTTAGCGGTCATCACTCCGCACTTGTGTTTTAACAAAAAGCTCCATCGAGCTTGGTTCGCGTCTAAGAACCGTAGCCTGTAAGATAAAAATATCATTAATTAAATATATTTATAAAAAAACTAATAAAAATATTGATGTAGTAAACAAAAATCCTACCATCCACTTCGCATGTGAAACAAATGAAACAGAGTCGCCGATGTGTGTGGTAATGAAGCCATGAACATGCCGGTTCTGATTTTCCACACCAGACTGTGACCGTCATGTGAAAAGTGCAGACACCACGTGCTAAATGTATTGCACCCATATAGCCTTTAAAACGTACAGCGTTCTAAAATCTTTTTAAACTGCCACATCATTCTAACCTAGAAGTTCTCTTTCTTTCGCATATTTTTTAGCTTTCTTTTGTGCTTCGTATAAAAAATCACATAACATATATGGTATAAATTAATTATTTGTTAGTAAATAAAAAATAAAATTTTAATATTTGGAATAAAAAAAATTATCCTGAATTTGATCTTACCTAATTGAAGCGTGATTCTCCCAAACCCTCATAACAATATTATTATCAGCTCTCTCCCATTCAAATTTTCCCATGAAATAAAAATTTATAAAAGGAAAATCTTAGTATTTTCAATAAACTAACCAAATTAACACAAAAAATATTTAAGTTAATATTAACCCTTGAACCTTGAAAACCATGCATTGACCTACGGTTTCCATTCAGGATGTTTGGAAACCTGGCTCCATTGAAATAATGAAATTTCTATCGATGATTTAAAAGTCGATGTTATTGTTCTTGCAGCCTCAATGTTTATAAACCTAAAATTGCATTCGTTAAATGAAATTATTTTTTCAAAAATTATTAAACACGTCATTGTGAAAGCACCATCAATAACTCTATCGGTAAAAATGCCACATCACCGTTCAATTTGCATTTTTTGAATCTCACTATAATACCCTCCATAATTCTCTCGGTATATACCGACGAAATTTTTCCATCGGCATATTTACGGACGAGACGTACTCTACCATTGGGTTATTTCTGTTGGTAATGTCATCTATAAAAGTTACACGTCATCGTACTATTTGACTTTTTTTTTCATTCTTTATTTTCCCACTGCAATTCACTTAGTATATACCAGGAGATTTTTTCTGTTGGTGTTTATCGATGGATGCTGGGATGAAAAATTCTGTTAGTAAAGGTCATTGTAATATACCAATAAAAAAATTTCATTGATATTTCCCGTTTGCATTTATCAATTTTATGGTAGTGATCAAAAACCTTTGATTCGTATTCTTCGAGATCCTCTTCGTCAAGTATTGGAGGCATGAAAGAGGCTTCAACCTTAACGCTGAAATTGTCATATATCATGGAAGCATCTCCTAGTTTAACTATGTCGAGTGGAGTAAGATGGAAACGCAAGTCACCAAAGTCTTCCTATATCTCTAACCAATAGTAGTTGAAACAAAAACTGAGAGTGGGGAGATTGAGATGATCGAGTGACAGAGAAGGAGAGAGCCATGAGACTTTATAACATGAGAGGAACACTTAGTTATACAAGATCTAAAACCTAGGTAGCTTCGGATTCCTGAACCAACTAGGAATCTTTTCACCTTATATATTGCAGATTTCAATGAGATTGACTTAAATTGTTGTTATTTGTTACTATCTGTTTAATTGCCGACTTTATTTCCTATTATTTATAAGAAAAAATCACCTTCCTTCCACTAAAAAACTTGTTTGTGTTGGTGGGAGAAACCACTGGTGGTGGCTTTGAAACACTCAGAGGGGATAAAACACACTGTTTTATTTCAACAACAATAAACTTACAAAATAAACAAAAGCTCTTAATACACACCCTCTCTTTCTCTCTAGTGTTTCTCTCTTATATTTCCACACACAGTAACATAAACTTAGCTGTCTATTTATACACAAATTGAAAGTAGGAAAAAATCTTAGTTGGCGGTGGTGTGAATGCGACTGGCGATTTGTGAAGGCGGCTGACAGCTGGTGGCTGGCAGTTTGAGAAGGTGGCTGGCGGTGACTGCAGGCGGTGATTGCAAGTGGTGGTTGTCGTCTTTGACTTTCTTGGAATGAGTTTAATATAACAAATCCCCCCTTTAAAATCTTTAAAACAATTCAACACTTCTGACTTCTTCTTCAAAAAGTATATCCATATCTTTCTGTTAAAATCATCAATGAAAGTAAGGAAGTACCTATTTTGTCAAGTTGACATAGGCTTTATGGGACCACACACATCTCTGTGCACTAACTCTAGTGGTTTATTTGCTTTCCAGTTGACTTCTTTGGTAAAACTAGATCTATGATGTTTGCTGAGGACACAACTCTCACAGATCTCATCTGGATGATCAATGTGGGGCATACCTTTGACCATATTCTTGCTTGCTAGCATCTTCAGACTTGTGAAATTCAGATGTCCAAGTCTTAGGTGCCAAAGCCACTCTTCATTGTTGGTGATGACACTCAAACACTTTGCTGCATCATATTAGATGTTTAAAGGAAACATCCTATTCTTGGACATCTTCACATAGGCAATTAATCTCCCATTATAGTATTTGATTGTCAGATGACAATTCTTCATGAAAAGAGTATAATCTTTCTCCATAAGTTGACCTACACTCAGTAAGTTGTGCCTTATGGCTGGAACATAGTAAACATCTGCGATGTAGCCGTGATCGCCATTCTTCAACTTGATTGGGATGTTGCCTTTACCTTTAAATGGTACTTTTGAGGTATCTCCAAATGTGACTAGACCTTTTATGGTCTCATCTAAATCACCAAATAGATCCCGTTCGCCACACATGTGATTGCTGGCTCCAGAATCTAGATACCAAATATTCTCTTGATTCTCGCCAAGTCCTTGTTGGACAAATAATGCAGTTGATCCTCTGATGACGACATCCTCCTCTGCGTAGTTGGCTTGTTCACGTACCTCTAATGGAGCTTTCCTTCGACATTCAATGTTATAGTGCCCAAATTGATTGCAACTATAACACCGGATATTCCTCTTGTCACGGTTATTGTAACTGCCTCCTTTTCCTCTAGGAGTGAATGCTTATTGTCCTCGACCTCCTCTAGTGGTGTTTCTACCACCTCTTCCTCTAAATCCTGTATTCCAAGATCCTCTTCCTTGAAATCGCTGAAATCCTCCTTGTCTTTGTTGACCTCTTCCCCAAGTGGTAGCCACTTGTTGAAGTCTCCCCTTGCTCATATATGTCTTTGAGAGACAACTTTGCTTGTAAGGCATGCTCAATTGCCTTATCTCCATTTCTTTTCACAATCTTTTGCTCATGAGCTTGCAAAGAACTCATAAGCTCATCCACCATCAACTTGTCCACTTCTTTGGACTCTTCAATAGCGAAAACAACAAAATCAAATTTTAGATCTAGGGATCTCAAAATTTTCTCAGTAATCCGAGCATCTGTAAGGGCTTCTCCATTTCTTCTCATCTGATTGACTATCACCATAATTCTTGTGTGATAATCAGAAATAGATTCCGAGGACTTCATTTGTAATAATTCAAATTCACCTCGCAAACATTGGAGACAAATCTTCTTGATTCTATTAGCACCTTTGTATTTTTGTTGGAGAGCCTCCCATATCTATTTTGATGTTTCTGCAAAAGCAATGATCTCAAATATTGCTTCATCAAGACCTTGATAGATGATGGTCTTTGCTTTGTTGTCTTTCTTTCTATTAGCTTTGAGGACTTGCTTCTCGACCTCTTGTAGAGCATCTTCTGCTTCTTTGGACTCTGGTTCGTCATAACCATATTGCACAATCTCTATACACTCTTGTGAACCAAGAAATGCCTTCAATCTGATACACCAACTATCATAGTTGTCTTTGGTCAACTTCAGGATGAGTGTTTGTGTATTTTCTGTAGTCATTTTGCTATTTGAATGACTAAATCACCTTTTGGGAGTTGAATTTGGCAAAACAAACATTGTAGATGGGTCCAGAATGCTCAAAACAGTAGGGAACCGGTCTGACTTTGTTTAAAATGGGTCAAAATTGGGCTGAACTGGTCAGGAAACCGATTCTGGACGTCGGGCGGTTCGCTGGGGTTGAACCAGGAATATTCTGGGGAATATTCTTTTGGCTCGGCTAGCGGCTTGGCTTGGCGGCGGATTAGGCGGCTCGGCGTGGCTCAAATATGGTGCGCGTGTTGCTCAGTCGTCTTCTTCCTCTGGGCGCGTGGGCTACAATGACGAAATTTCAGGAGGTGCGTGTGGGCTACCTCTGGCTTCGATGAAGCTGATTTTGCACCGTTGAGTTGGGATTGATGAACCCTACACCGTGGTATAATCAAAATGTGTTTTTGACAACTTTGAAAAAACGGATGTATCCCAACAACGCCTTTGTTTTTGTTAAGAACAAGGCTGTGATACCAATTGTTGGTGGGATAAACCACTGGTGGTGGCTTTGAAACACCCAGAGAGGATAAAACACACTGTTTTATTTCAACAACAAGAAACTTACAAAATAAACAAAAGCTCTTAATACACACTCTCTCTTTCTCTTTAGTGTTTGTCTCTTATATTTCCACACACAGTAACATAAACTTAGCTGCCTATTTATACACAAATTGAAAGTAAGAAAAAATCTTAGTTGGCGGTGGTGTGAATGTGACTGGCGATTTGTGAAGGCGGCTGACAGCTGGTGGCTGGCGGTGACTGCAGGAGGTGGTTGCCGTCTTTGACTTTCTTGGATTGAGTTTAATGCAACCGTTTGTAGTGAGAAAAAGGAAGAGAAGATTTACCAGAAAAAGAATGTTTCACTAAACAAGTGCTTTATATTGTTTAATACGGCTCAAACAGGAGTATCCATGACAAATCCTTGCTCAATCTCAAGGGACTCCATGATGACCAGGAATAAAGAACTAAGATGACAATGAAAGTTGCACAACATTCTGACGAGAGGGTTCCAAGGTTGACAGGATAGATGACCAGATGTTTGATGGTAACCTGCTCTTAAAGTCCCTCAACTGTTTAATCACTCGGTTGACGGTTTCCTCTGTTGCTAAAGTTTCATCATCAGCCCATAGTATCTGCAAGGAAAGTATTCACAGCAGAAATTAGTATTTCGTTTTCAGAACTTGCAGAAACTTAACGACGAGTGAAGACTATGTTATGTGTATTTTGACTAGTATATAAAGACTCTTTTGGTGCCAAGTCTTGTAAAATTGTACTTGAATGCAAAATGTACCATATACCTGATGTCTTTCCAAAGGCCAGAGACTGGAAAGATTTCACAAGCAATATACTATTTTTATGACTCTGGATCTTATAGGAACTACTTAGAGAAAGTGAAAAGTGTTAAATCTTATGGAGGTGGAAAAACTGAGAGATATTACGAGTATTAGCCACAACAGGTCAGAGAGAGAAATTACCTCTGCAAAAGCAGCGATGATTTTGGGAAGACAAGCAAAATCTTAGCGAAGAAGTTCGTCCTCTGATCTGAGAGAATAACAAATGCAACAAACAGTTGATTCTGACAATTATAGTTACACCAGTTTCATATGGTAAAATAAATTTCTTATGGCTTGCATCTCAACTATTGAACACAGCAGATCATGTGCAATTTTGACTTCCAGTAGATTGTTCTTTATTGGCAAATGGCTTAACCATGTACTAAACACCTGCTAAGTAGATTAGAAATAAATGTTGTAAGAGTCTGTAGAATAGAAGGAAGAAGAAACATGATAGAAATGGAAGTTGATGAAATAATTAGCACAATCCAATTTGAAAAGGATAGGAGGAAGGAAGATTTTACATAACAAATCACTTGCCTACGGAGAGATCTTGCATACAAGTAGAAAATATCCAATCATAAAATTAGCATTTCTAGCAAAATTCAGCATGAAAAACTCTGCTGGAACTTCTAGCATAAAGTTTACAACTATTCGTATTACTGGTAGCATAAATATAGTATCAAATTGCTTCCACAGACTGAGAGCTGTAGAAAACTCCCTCTGGGACCTGTAGAAAATCTCAACAGCAACTTTTCGGTAAATTACATTAGATAACTTAGAAGATTGAAAATATTAGACCACGTTCCTTTGTAGACATTTCAGATTGGTCTATGGGTTACAATAAGTTACAGATGTGATTTTATAATCCTTACTACCATCTGTGACAGTAAGAGCACACTTACACCTGAATATTTCTTACACCTTGATAATATAGCTCTTGGCTGTTATTGCAGTCAAAAACCAGAATGGGGGAGAGTTGCTTCAGCTTTAGCACCAGACACAAATATCATACTGAATCTCTTCAGAGATACAAAATTGACAACCCTACACCCGAGCCATTTCTGCTATGTAAAGCCAACAAAATAAATTAGTCTGTGTTACCAGCCCTTCTAGATTTTGAAAACATGTTTCCAAAACTTTGGAATATTGAAGAAGCTGGAAAAAATCATCAAAAATTTTAGTTTTGGTAGGTGGAAAGATGTCAAAGTAATGGTAGACTACTTCTGCCATGTTACCACCTCACGTTACCCCTCAATTGAAGTTACAAGAAATAGTCTTTTAGCTAGCTAGATTGCTTGAATTGCAAAATGAAATCACTATTCTGTACTTCTAGACCAAATTCAAAACTACTTAAATATACAAAATATAAAAAGCAAGAGTAGCAATGCACCTCACTTGCATTGATTCTGTCCTTGTGGAATAGGTATATTTGTTCGAGAGCTGTAACAGCAGCATCATGGGCCATTATGTAATCTCGGTGCAATGCCATTGAATCGCTTATGTTAGCATTTAGAGCAGAAACTGCTTCTGCCAAATAAAACCAATGGGATTTATTGTATAAATACTGCACGCAGGTAATAAGAGGACTACATGAAGAATAGACAAGCTACCTCCAACCAGAGGTTTGAAGATAGATCCACCGAAGGCTGCAGCAACACCAATTCCATGTGCAGCAACCTGCAATAATTCATGTTCTGAATAAGAGATTTTCTCTATTTACGAGGTGCACAACATCACTGTCATCGCTAGGCTGGGTTATAAACAGACCTCTTGAACTTCTGGTTCATCATCATTGCAAGCTTTAAATAGCAACAAGAGTTCACTCTCACAGAACCTGCTTTTTATCAATTTGGTATTATAGTGCATTAAATTTACCTTCTCTAACCAAATTAAAAAGGACTAGGCTTACTTCAAAGCTTCTTCTCGGAATTCCTCTACAACATCAGCGAAAATCTTCAAGGCAATTTTTCTTTCTTTAACTGTTTTATCCTTAACCTGCGGCAAGACAATAAATGGAGCAGAGATCTCTCAATTTTTCAGTTCTCTGTCTCCCTGTTTCTGAACCTCCATGGGCTCATATTCACAATATGTTATTCAAAGAGTAAAAAAGTGTGCACTGGTAATTTTCCCATTCTTTATCAGATGGAGCATTACAATTGACTAGAGAATCAACCTCTACACGCACCTTCTTCAACATATCCAGTTTTCTATTCCCATGCCTCGTACTCAAGCAATATGATTTAAGGAAAACAACTTTCAACATAATACTGAAGATTTTCATGCCAGAAATTTCTCACCTAAGAGTGGAATGACATCTAAACCTACATTACAAGAAAAGGCCAATTTTAAAAATGGACATGGCCGTTCAACCTTTTATACAGATGCGAATGCTGCTCACTAAGCATGAGACATCAACATACTAATTGGTCACTAACAGGGGAATCACAGTAAACTGAGCTTATGTAAGAGAGGGTAAAAAAATGGAAGACTTAAAGAAAGAAACCTACCCACATATGTTCCATACGTGATAAAAGCTGGTCGAAGAATTGCAACAAGGAACCCTTGTAAGTTTTCATGAAAATCTTCAAGCAAGCACAAACCTTTATGAAGAAACAAATATGTGATAAGAAAAAACACTTACTATAATATCCTTATGAAATGAAAGCAAGCCAAGCGGTTGCGGAGTCAATCATCCGGTGAAAAGTGATACAATCACTTACTTTCTTACTAACTTTTTCTCCTTGCTCTGACGCTTCATCACCTTTGGGAATGGATATGCTAGTGTCGAGAACGTCCATTATTACAGACAAGAAGCGCTTGATCTGATCTATATTTAAAACAGGTCCCGATAACTGAAAGAGAGAAGTTTGTGCTGATAAGATAAGAGCTAGCATCAATTCTTCCCTAGAGACCTAGACTATTCAGCATGAGGAAAGTAATCCAGTCAAATCTAAGGATGGAGCCATATAAGCTTCCTGGTCATCAGAGTCCATGCTCAACTGTCAGATAACAATTTATACACACCATGGAGATTAAAAGTGGGTATTCGCATATGGAGCAATTTAAGATTTTTCATGCCGGAGAGATGAGCAAAAGTTGGAACGATCAGTCTCCTCTTCATTCCATGCTGGGAATATTCTAGACCAAGTAGAACGCTAAAACTAATTTTAAATCAGAATATCTAACACCAAGCAACTAATTTTGAGCCATGACTCCTTTTCTTTTCCCCTGAGCTGTGGCCCGAGTTAGCAGATGCATGATTATCTATATCTTTTTATTTGACGCATAAAATGCAGTTCTTTTCATAGGAAGAGAATGCGTAGTCTTTCTTAACAACATATAGAATAAAGAAATTTCTCAGACTGATATTTATGTTCTTATAAGTGGACCAATTAACACATTAAGGGGAAAAAAATGCTACAGACCTCCAAGCAATCCTCCAAGGAATCCAACATTACTGCACTAATTTTAATGACTTCTTCCTACAAACAATACTAGTAGTAGTTAAAGATTTCTCATAATCACAAGGTATCTGATTCAATTCAATAATAATAATATTAATTATAAATTACAGGATAACCTTAACCAGTGCTTCAACCAAAGCTGGTATTATATCAGAACACAACTTTTCAAAGGGAGATTTCTTAAGAAGCCTTTTCTCAAATATTGCTGCTTTCGACGATTTCAGTATTTCAGGCATGGCTAGTTACAAAGCAGAAAGGAAATTGTGATTATTGGAGATGGTTAAGAAATGCATAAAAGTAATTATTGGAGACTACATTAGCTTTTAATTACCTAATACAGCAGCTATTCTAACCTCAGCATGCTCGTAAAAATTGAGAAGTGGAACTAAAGTTTCAGCAACCTGCACAGATGCTCAGCCATTCTAAATTTTGCTCACATTTGCTCATATAGGTCAAGCTATGGAAACTATTATGTGTTAGAAATTTAACCACCTCATCAATCCATAAATCAATGCCTTCTTTTGAGTTCAGCAACGCAATCACGCAACGATACACAAGCTGTGGCTTTCTCCTCCAGAGTCTCAGTTTTGATTTGAATCATCCGGTTTCTTGTTAGTGTTCCACACAGAAAATTGATACATCAGCCATAAAAAAAATATATATCCAAAAATAGCAGGGTTTATACTTGATCCTATACTTATTACGTGGGTTCCAAGTTTTGACAAAATTATTGAACTAATTTTAGAGTTTGCAAGACACATATTCAATATTTCAGAGTGAAGTTGATTTAGAATGATTAATCACTTCATCCATCGCTTATATGTGAAAATCAGAATTGCATATATATGAATAACATTCATGTTCTGCCATTTATTTTTCAGCTCATCAATCTGTTTCTCTTGTAATTTTTAAGATTTCTAATAAGAAGACTAACCTTTCATATCCGATTCTTCAACGTTAGCATCATCAGGCAAAGTGAGCCGCGCAGATTGAAGCAAACAAGGAATGGCTACTTCCATATAAGGCTGGAACTTGTGGCCTAAGCATTTGCAAAGTCTGCCCCATGCCTGCAGTATCTTACATGTTTCAGTGAAGAACAAGGTTATAGTAAAGAACCAATTTTTTTTTTCAGTGGAAACTGTACAACTACTATTAACATACTCTTAACCCTTCAATTCTCATTGGGTCATGTATCTCCAGATTTGATATGGGTGTGGAAACAAGAAGTTGCACAACCTTGCATAAGAAAAAAAAGGGTCAATAATGCTACTGTATGAATGTGTTCTAACAAAAACATTATACTAAAAAGTACTTAGGTCAATATGTCTTGCAAACTCTAAAACATATCTGATTTGGGTGGCTTCAAGAGACTTCTGAACCCATCCATGAATCCAAATTCAGTACAGTATGTAAAGAACTATAAACAGATTACTGTTTTAAGATAAACAGAAACAGTTTTCTTTGTCTAAATAAATGTTATAACTTATTTATGCCGGCAAATTACATCTTTTTTTGGTACACCAGCAGGATTAACAAGCAAATAACTAGAACTCGAGAATCTTTTATATCAAAACCCCTTACTACCCTATCCGAAAGCCGCATCTTACATTTCCAGTACTGATTATTACCTGTTGAGTATCGTCACCGAACTTGTCCTTTCCGAAAACCGTCCAAATTGCTGTAATGCACGAAACAGTTGCAGAAAGGAGCTTGCTGTTAGATTCCCCTTCTGCTTTCGTCATCACAACTTTTAGGTAAGGCATAACTGTTCTGTAATACTCTAGAAACCGGTCCTGCAAAAGTACAATAATTAATATAAAAAACCAGAAAAATTAAAATAGGCCACAAGCAACTCTTGACTCTTGACTGGTACCTGTGATGACTTAGCAATTGCTGCTAATGCTGATAAGGCCCACAGTTTCAATAGTTGTTTCCCTTTCTGGATTGTGCAAATGCAAAATCAACATAAAGACTGCAGATCAGAGACAAGATATAGTTGCATATGGACTCGGGCTTCTTTTTGTACAATTATGCATGTGCATGTGAGTTTTTATATTTATCAAGGAAAGCTCGAAAAAAAGAAAAAACATGCTAGATCCTCCACAGGAAGCAATATTCAAAAAGGTATTTCACATGCTGTGAATGAATGCACACACAATTAGAAAGATCACATGCTACCTCACCTGTAGGCATCTGAGCAATTTACTGATAATCTCATCAAATTGAGGTTCTAACATATTTGAAGTGCAATACTCAACAAAGTGATAAGTTGCCATAGCAGCTTGCACCTGAAAAGATAGAACAAATGTATCTATGTGTGACATTGCAGTTCACTTAGACGTGTACGAGTCAATGCTCAGATGCATAAATCCATTTTGAAGGCAGTGAACCCATTTTGACAACTGAGTTCAACTAAAGCTTAAATCCCACAAAATATTTGATACAAAATATTTGTTAGACGACAAGATTGTGTAAACAAAAGAAGGCAGATAATTAAAAATTCATTGCAAATGAACAAAAATCAACACCACAAATTAATGCTGCGATGTCTGCCATGATTTCATTTCTAACAACACATTTGCAAGCTCATTCTCAACATGCTTTTGATATGTCAATTCTGACTTCGAGTTTCATTTCATGACTGAGGCATCTTAAGTAGATGAAGAACAACCCTAGATTGCTTTCTGCAAGGATAAAAAAGACTATTAAAAGACCTTGAAATCAAGGTTAGGTTCAATTTCAATCCCACGAAGACAAAGTTACAGCACAGCGTCTATCAGCAAGATGGTGACAGAGTCAATTTTCATTCAGCTCCTCATTGCATGACCCTCTTATTGATGTCGGGAGAGCCAAAAATTCCGTATATAGTAGTTGACTGAGCAATTTTAATCCTGTCAAAATTTTCTATATATCTATGCCAATCAATATCCTCGTTATGAAACTAAATCCCCAAACAAATTCAATATTAAATATTGAAATCGAGGGAAAAAAAACTAAATCCATGAGATAAGGATAATACAACCAAAAGAAAATAGAAAAAACATTATGAAACTCAATTCCCAAACAACTTAATATTATAAAGAAAAAACTAAATAAAAAGAATGAGTTGTTGGAAGGTGAAATTGAAAAAAAAAATTAAAAAGAATCCAAAAAAATAAACCGTGTCATCCCATGTCAATCTACCAAACTTGCGATCCGGGTTATGAGTTGTTGAAAGGTGAAATTAAAAAAAAATCAATTAAAAAAGAACAAAAAAATTGATGGTTTTTTTAATTGTTTCCCTACAAACGATGCCAATTGATGATGTTTAAAAATCCGATGTGCTTTGGAATAAGGTTTTTTGGTGGCTGAATTATATGTTAATCAAATGTACATTCAAATGACTCTTTTTCTTCAAAATGAAGGAAATTATCTCTTGATAAATGCCTCTGGATACCTATAAAAAGTTCTCTTTTGGGGGATTTAAAGATCATCTGATGGTAAAATAGATAATCTTATAGAGAAAATGAGTAATAAATATGCTTGAGAGCCTTAAATTCTAAGAACAAAGTGATTTTTGTGTTGGATATATATGTCTTTTGAATGTAAAGTCTTGAACCTTTTACCTAGATAGTTCAAGGGGTATTTATAATCCTTGAACTTTGGCTTCTTATTGAGTGGAGGACTGAAGAATAAATTTACAATGATAACATTTATAAGAAATAAATATCTGTTACAAATGCATTAATAAGGGAAGATATGTCTTCCACATGCATTAATGAAGGAAGAAGTAAAATGGGTCTAAGACACTCACTATGTCCAAGAAAACCAAGCCATGTTAATGGGCTAAAAAAACAGACAATGACCCAAAATGACCAGTCACAACCCTTGGGATTGGGCTCGGGAACACCACTCGAGCCCAAAAGATGTTGCGCTCGCACTCAACATTGGGCTCGCGTTGTGCGCTCGAGCCCTCAACAAGGTGTTGGGCTCGGGTATGCAGCCCGAGCCCACAAGGTGGTAGATATGAGCCTATTAATTGGGTTGATGATTATTATGGGCTTATGCTAAAAGTAAATATCTTTCTATTAAATATTAAAAATGTTTTGATGAATCTTCATCCATCAACAGTGATTAATGGTTTGACGATGGCCAACAGTTAGGTTTGTATAAATAATCAATCACGACAAGCGCACCAACAATAATTTTTGGGATTAAGCTTGTTTCTGTCCTAGCTGTTATAATAATGTTATAAGGGTCTCAATCTGTCTTTTTCACTTGGAAGGATATGATTAAAAATAAATCAAAGAAAAAGAAAAAGAAAAAGAAATTTAACTCTTCTTAATAGAATCTTCCATTAGAGATAAGATTAGCCCTACAAACAAATTTTATCGACTAGAAGAAGCTAAAATATCACTACCTTGAAACAGTCTACCTGTAGATCCTGTTAAAAATTTTCAGAATGTTAGGGAGTGTGGTAGCAATTGCTTTTCAAAATATTTTTCATTTAGAAATATATTAAAATAATATTTTTTTAAATCATTTTTTATATCAGCATATTAAAATAATATAAAAACATCAAAAAATATTAATTTAAAATAAAAAAAAATTAAATCTTTTATTAAACACTTTTAAAATATAAAAACAGTTATTATCCATGTGTCTATGTCGCACTCTTACACGCAAGAAACCACACCTTTATACTAACATTGATGTCTTTTTCTTGATTGATTTCCTCCTACTAGTAGAATTGGTGGAACCAAATTGAGACAAGTAAATGAGTTCAGATATCCACAATTGATCCCTTTCTTCAAAATAAAAAACAAGAAGCGATACAAACAAAGACATTGAACTTATCCCCAGTTTGTCTTCTTCCTGTTATCATCTCCCTAGTTACGACTATGTGTAGCGTCTTCTCTTTATGAAGCAAGAGTTGGATTTAGGTTTGCTTTCACTAAGAAAAGCTAGCTATAGCTCACCACTGGCACATAGAACCCAACCTTAATAAATCAGACACAGCATGGCTTGGATATTAACCACTCTAGCCTTGATTGCGCTCGCTTTCTTCCTCCGAGCTTGGCTGTCGAAAAGAAAGATCAAGGATAGCAAGTTGCCCCCTGGTCCAATAGGGTTTCCTATATTTGGTAGCTTACATTTGCTAGGGAAGTTCCCTCATCAAGACTAGCATCAACTAGCAAACAAGTATGGCCCTATCATGTATATGCGGTTAGGCTTGGTGCCTGCTGTAGTTGTCTCATCGCCTCGGGCTGCCGAATTGATTCTTAAGACCCATGACCTCGTGTTTGCTAATAGGCCACCAAATGAGGCTGCGAAGCATATCTCTTACGGTAAGAGCTTATCATTTGCTCCATATGGCTCTTATTGGCGCAACGTGCGCAAGATTGTACCCTTGAGTTGCTTAGCAACCATAAAATAATTTCTTTCATGTCCTCAAGGAAAGAAGAGCTTGACCTCTTGATTGACTACATTAAAGATGCTTCTCGTGAGCGTGTTGCTGTTGATCTTAGTGCCAAAGGTCTCATCTCTAAGCGCTGACATCAGTTGTAGGATGGTTTTAGGAAAGAAATACATGGAAAAGGAATTTCATGAGAAGGGGTTCAAACCAGTGATTCATGAGGGCATGCGTTTAGCAGCAAGTTTTAACTTCGGTGATTACATCCCTCCAATTGCGCCACTTGACCTTCAGGGTCTTACAAAGCGCATGAAGGCCGTAGGCAAGGTATTTGATGACTTCTTTGAGAAGATTATTGATGAGCACATTCAATTCAAGGATGAAAACAGAACCAAAGATTTTGTTGATGTCATGTTGGACTTCTTGGGATCTGAAGAAACTGAGTATCGTATTGTTCGAGACAACATCAAAGCCATAATCATGGTAAGAATGCATAGAATTAAAATAACTGTTAGTAAGCAGCACATAAATCACATGATTATCCTTAAATCTGTACCTTTCTCTTTCAGGACATGCTTGTAGGCTCAATGGACACCTCAGCCACAGCAATTGAGTGGACTCTCTCCGAGCTCATCAAGCATCCAAGAGTAATGAAGAAAGTCCAGAAAGAGCTGGAAGAGAAAATAGGCATGGATAGAATGGTGGAAGAATCAGACTTGGAGGGCTTGGAGTACTTGCACATGGTTATAAAGGAAGCTTTCAGGCTCCATCCAGTGGCACCTCTACTTATCCCTCACGAGTCAATGGAAGATTGCACCATAGATGGCTTCCTAATCCCGCAAAAAACACGTGTTATTGTAAACGTTTGGGCTATTGGACGCGAGCAAAGTGCTTGGACTGATTCAAATAAGTTTATTCCAGAGAGGTTTGCTGGGAGTAACATAGATGTTCGTGGACGCGATTTCCAGCTTCTCCCCTTCGGGGCTGGGCGCAGGGGCTGCCCTGGAATGCATTTGGGACTAACCATGGATCTGCAAATTGTGGCACAGCTGGTGCATTGCTTTGATTGGGAGCTTCGTAAAAATATGTTGCGGGAGGAAGTGGACATGACTGAGGCGTTTGGTCTTGTAACCCCGAGAGCAAACCATCTGTGCGCCACTCCTACTTATCGCCTTCACCTCTGATTATGACTTAAGCAATGTTTCGATTTCTAGTTAATTAATATTCTCTGTTGGAAGTGGGATCATGTAAGGATTGTCTTTGCTGCTTCTCTACTCTGAGAATGGAATGTCTATAGCTCTTTTGATAAACCACCAAGAAGGTCACTACGTGTTCCTATCAAGAATCCATGGTTTATGACATGAATCATGCAAGAGACGTGCCTCATGCAGGAGGATTTGCTGGCATCATTCCATTGGAAGGGTTGGTCCATAGCTATTAACTATTATTTCGTTAACTGTAGCTATTTGAATTCCTTGTTTTAAGTATTTAAACCCTTTAATTATGCAGAAATGAGTGTTCTTACCCAATTTTTACCCATCTTTTTGATAAATTTTCGAAAAATAAAAAAATAGCGAAAAAACAATGAAAATCCAAAAAATATATTTTTAATATATTTGCATCGTTTTTAGCATTTTCAGCGTCGTCTTAAAAGAATTTAAATTTTCTAAGGTCTTTTGAACGCGTTCTACTTTTCATGCATCATTTTTAAAATCAATGATATTGCTCGTTTTCAAAAAATACAAAAAAAAAATCAAAATTTACAAAAAAGAAGAAGTCGAGGGACAAAGTTTGGGGACCAAACAATATTTTGCCTACAAATAGTAGCTTTCAACACACACAAAAAAAGTGGGGGGCAATTTTGAAAAAAAAAAAGAAACCCTAATTCTATCTCTTTCACACCAGGCCCCCCCCCCCCCATCATCCAGAAGCTTTTTTTTTCTTTCCCCCAGTTCCAACCGCAGCTCACCATTTTCGGTTCCACACCATCTCCCCTTCACTCTCCCCTTCTCCTCAGCCAAAAACCAAGACCAACCCCTCACGTCCTTTGGTTCTCCCTAGAGCCGACTGAGAAGAAGACCAGCCCTCATTTTCCTTCCTTCTCCCACATCCCTTATTTCCAGCTTCTTCTCCCATACCAGAGCAGCCTCCTCTGCACTCCCCCATCTCCCCTTCACTCTCCCCTTCTCCCCTCAGCCGACTTAGAGAATCCGACCAAGATCAAAGAGAAGCCGCCCCTTCTCTTTGACAGAACAGAATCCCTTCACTCTCTCATTTCCATCGCCAGGTCTCTCCTTCATTCGGCCCCCAGCGGCGGCCGAACAGCAGCAGCACCGTCCCTCTCCTCTCTCAGCCGACCTGTCGGCCTCCCTCACCTGGCCGACACCACAGATCTGCCCGTCTTCTGCCTCCCGAAGCAAAGTCGGCCCCGCAGCAGCTCCTCCCTATGCACGACTACACCTGCAGCTCCAGCCTCCAGCACTCCTTCCTCAGTCGCCAGATCTGCCGCTTGAAGAAGAAGGAAAGAACAACAAGACCAGAACAGAGCAACAGATTCGAGAACGGATCTGCACAAAAGAAAAATTAAAATCAGCTAGTTATTGGGATTTTGCTATTTGTGCAGGTCACCGCCGGTGAGGAAGCAGGGAGGAAGCTGTTTCGAATCTCCCCTGCTGTCCGTTTTGGAGCAGACGCGCCGCCACTATCTTGCGGCTCCAGAAGTCTGCCTGACACTATTCCGGTGGTGCAGTAGGCCTTCTCTGCAATTCCTGGAGTTTTAGAGGCTATTTTGTAAATTTTAAATTGTTTAATGTAATTTTTGTTTAGTGTTGAATTTTTATAATTTATGTTATGGATGTAAAAAAGAAAAAAAAAGAAAAAAAGAAAAACTTAGGGAAAGTGAATGTGTTGTTTTTTTATGATAAAATTGCAAAGAATAAAGAAGAATTTAATATTTTGATTTGCTCACAGTCAAGAATTATGAACTTATACGTGAGTCGTATTTCTAATATCCGATGAAAAGATAAAATTTTTAAAACTTCTTTAACACATCAAGGCCACGAAGCAGCTTACCTCAGGTAGGGTGCGTTAGGGGTGCTAATACGTTTTCTAACCACAATCAGTCCCTTACCCGTAAATCTCTGACAAGACCAGTACATCCGAGTTTCCTAGTAACCCTCAATGAAATACTAGGTGGCGACTCTCAAGAACCAATCAAACGAATGAAACGAAAATCGCCAATCGACGCCGCGCGGGTGACGTGCGACAATGAGTATGATTATTTAGAGTAAATTATTGTGGTTCATCCTTACCCTAAGAGGAATTTTATCTAATTAGCAATTGTAATAGCTTTGACTGGGACCTATCATTAGTATGACAACTATATCTTACAATGGCAACCAACAAAGAAAGAATTGAAAATTTAGAAGCTGAGCTTGGAGGACTTCAAAATAGTGTGAGTCGGATGGAACTCGGTCTTAATGACAAGTTACATCACATGGAGGAAGTCATCAATAAGCTATTTGTGGCCTTGCTCTCGACTAAAGACCCATCCAGCAGTAACACCAATGACCGTAGTGGTCATTCTGGCCACAATAAGGAAGAGTTTAAGGAGTTTGCAGAAGGAGGAAGACATATGTTCTTATCCAAGTTGATAAAGCTTGAATTTCCAAGATACTTTAGTGATGATCCAACTGAATGGTTCAACAGAGTGGAACAATTTTTCGAATACCAAGGCACCATGGCAGCACAAAAAGTGTCATTGGCGTCATTCCACCCCACAAGTGAAGCTAATAAATGGTGGCAATAGCTACACCGTGCCTACATAGAGAAAGGGAGAGAATTGACATGAGAGGTGTTTGAGGAAGAACTTTGGGCTCGTTTCGGACCAGTTGATTGTGAAGATTTTGATGAAGCTTTATCAATGTAAGGCCCGACTCACTCCCCCTTGCAGAATATTGTCTGCTATGGCTCAGCCCAACCTGGCTTCCACGCCTCACGGTTTTGTTCCTAGCAGCCCACAGGCTCCAAAACACGTCTTGCAAGGTTAGGTACCAACTGCTTTAATATGCCCTGGCTCTGGACACTCTTCTTTTGATGTGGGATGTTACAATCACCCCACCTTAAGAACGAGCCGTCCTCGGCTCTGATACCATATGTAAGGCCCGACCCACTCCTCCTTGCAGAATTTTGTCCACTATGGCTCAGCCCAACCCGGTTTCCACGCCTCACGGTTTTGTTCCTGGCAGCCCACAGGCCCCAAAACGCATCCTGCAAGGTTAGGTACCAACTGCCTTAATATGCCATAGATCTAGACACTCTTCTTTCGATGTGGGATGTTACACACATGATCTGCGGGTAGATTGTGCTACACAATTACTATCAGATGGTGCTATGACTTGGTGGGAGACAGTTCAGTTGGGAGGGCTACAGAAACCCTATCCTGGGATGATTTCAAGACAGACTTTGAGAATAAATATTACTCCAAATATCATCAGAAGATGAAGGAACAAGAATTCCTAGCCTTAAGACAAGAGGGAATGTCAGTACTCGAGTACGAGAGACGATTTCATGACCTCTCACTATTTGCACCACATTATGTCCCAATGAAAGAACAAATATCCGCTTCCGCGGATAGATAAATTGTTTTATCAGTTGAAGGGTGCTAAAGTATTCTCAAAGATTGATTTAAGATCAGAATACTACCAGATGCGAATCAAAGGGCAAGATGTGCCGAAAACTGCCTTTAGAACTCGCTATGGACACTTCAAGTTCTTGGTGCTACCCTTTGGATTAACTAATGCTCCAACACTTTTTATGGATTTAATGAACCGAGTATTCCAACCATACCTTGATAAGTGTGTTGTCGTATTCATCGATGACATCTTGGTTTACTCCAAATCCTATGAGGAGCATGAACAGCACCTGAGACAGACACTATAGACTCTAAGGAGCCGCCAGGTGGATGCCAAGTTGGATAAATGTGACTTCTGGTTAAAAGAAGTTACCTTTTTGGGGCATGTAGTATCTTCAAAAGGCATTTTTGTGGACCCTCAGAAGGTGGGAGCAGTTTTGAGATGGGAAAGGCTTACTACGGTAACTGAAATTCATAGTTTTCTTGGATTGGCATGGTATTATAGAAGGTTTATCGAAGGGTTTTCAACGATAGCAAATCCATTGACACGACTCAACAGGAAGAACATAAGATGAGAGTGGTCAAAGGAGTGCGATGAGAGCTTTCAAGAATTGAAGAGAAGGCTTACTACTGCCCCCGTACTAATCCTTCCATCCGGAACAAAAGGCTTTGTACTCTATAGTGAT
Source organism: Populus trichocarpa (assembly GCF_000002775.5). NCBI lineage: Eukaryota > Viridiplantae > Streptophyta > Magnoliopsida > Malpighiales > Salicaceae > Populus > Populus trichocarpa. Next base: position 10,917,916 of record NC_037291.2, on the reverse strand, counting down.
GCCTCAAGAAAAGGACTGAGTTGTGTCCTAATGTAGCATGGAAAAGTAGTTGCCTATGTATCGAGACAACTGAAGACCCATGCCACAATTACCGACAGATATATTCCGTCGGTGTTTATCATTACTATTGCCGGTGGAATATATCTGTCGGTATTTGACAGAGTTCTAAAATATTTACCGCCCATGCCACAACCGCCAAAAGATATTCCATCGGTGATTACCGTTGAAAATACAGACGAAATGATTTTGTTGGTAATGTTCTTGCGGGAAATTATTTTTTTTTGCCGCGCTTCGCCGTTTGAAGACTGTCGGTGGTTGGTTTTTTTATTTCGATAGAATCAGCGACAGAATGAGGAATTACCGACCATCAGTATTATGACAAACGTATTCCATCGGTGAGGCTGTCGGTAAAAATGTTACCGACAGATTGCGTGCCTTACACCGACAAAATTAATCCGTCGGTAAAACTGTTTAATGGTGTAGTGTGAAGACTCATGAAGTCAACTACCCAGTTCATGACTTAGAATTGGCAGCAATAGTTTTTGCTTTACGAGTATGGAGGCACTACTTATACGGATCTCGGGTTCAAATTTTCACGGATCATATAAGCCTTAAATATTTGATGTCGCAGAAGGAGTTGAACATGCAACAACGGAGATGAGTAGAATTAATTAAAGACTACAACTGTATTATAGATTATCATCCAGGAAAAGTGAATGTAGTCGCGGATGCTCTCAGCCGTAAAGACAAGGCGATTAGGGGTGCACCAGCAACTTCGAATGAGGAAACCATGATTGAGCTAAATAGATTGGGAGCAGTATTAAATGTGAGTCCAGAAGGATCCTTAATGGCTCAACTAAGGGTGAAGTCAGGATATCGAGAGCAAATATTAGAGGCACAACAACTTGATGATGAAGTGTTAAAAGTAAGAATCGAACTGGAATCGAGGGGTGAAACTCTTTTTCGAATGGGTGATGATGGAATAGTGATGTTGGGGCGACGTATATATGTGCCTGACAACAAAGACCTTAAACAAAAGTTACTACGAGAGGCTCACGAGTCTAAGTTCACTGTACATACAGGTAGTACTAAGATGTACCAGGATCTGAAACAGTACTACTGGTGGCCAAATATGAAAAAAGAAGTGGCTGGCTATATGGCAAAATATAGTATTTGCCAATAAGTAAAAGTAGAACACCGAGAACCGGCAGGGCTGTTACAACCATTACCAATCCCTGAGTGGAAGTGGGAGATGATCACAATGGACTTTATGTCGGGACTACCCACAGGAAAGAGGGGAAATGATGCAATCTTGGTCATTGTGGATAGACTAACTAAGTCTGCCCTTTTCCTACCAGTAAAGATGACAGATCCAGTTGAAAAGTTGGCTAAGATTTATGTGAACGAAGTTGTAAGGCTTCATGGAGTCCCAACATCAATTGTTTCAGACCGAGACCCAAGATTTACTTCACGTCTTTGGTCGAGCATACAACGTGCCTTGGGAACAAATTTGAGTATCAGTACTGCCTTTCATCCGCAGACTGATGGCCAATCTGAGAGAGTTATTCAGATCTTAGAGGATTTACTAAGGGCATGTGCTTTGGAATTTGGTGGAAACTGGGAGGAGCACCTGTCACTAGTAGAATTCACGTATAACAACAATTATCAGACAACAATTGGAATGGTCCTATTTAAAGCTCTTTATGGCAGAAAGTGTAGGACACCCTTGTGTTGGGAAGAAGTTGGGGACAGAAAGCTGTATGGGGCAGAATTAGTACAAATCACTACTGAAAAAGTGAGGATTATTAAGGATCGAATGAAGGTGGCTCAGGATAGACAGAAGAAGTATGCAGATATTCAAAGAAGACCACTTGAATTTTGTCCAGGAGATAAAGTATTTCTGAAGGTAGCTTCATGGAAGCACATGTTAAGATTCGGCATGAAAGGGAAGTTAGCTCTGAGGTTCATTGGACCATTTGAAATCCAAAAACGTATCGAACATGTAGCATATGAAATAAACTTGCCCTCACAGTTGGCCAAGGTTCAGAATGTATTCCATGTTTCTTTGCTGCGAAAAGCCGATGTAGACCCTTCGAGAGTGTTACCTCAAGTGCCAGTGGAGGTAAAAGAAGCCTTAACACTTGAGGTAAGATCGATAAAGATACTCGATTGGGGAGAGAAAGAACTTCGTAATAAGAAAGTTCCCATCATTAGAGTCTTATGGCGAAGCTCACAAATCGAGGAAGAAACATGGGAGAGAGAATCAGAAATGAGATGAAAATTCCCCGACTTGTTTATAAACTCAGGTACATCACTCAAATTTTGTATGAATTGGAGAAAAAGTATTTGTTGTTAAAATTAAGTTAATTCATGTGTGGTATGTAGTTTAAGAAAGTATTGTTTGAAGGGAAAGGGGTGACGAATCTGGACAGACTCATCTCCTGACTTTCGGTGAGATTTCGGGTATGAAGATAAGGGAATTAGGATCGGGTTCCTTCATAGAAATTGTAGATTTGGATGTTAGCTAACCAAGGAAACTGGTCTTGCTTAATTTGGAGATGTAGAACTCCAGTTATGGGTTACCAACCGAGACTGAGTCGTGACTGATTCTGTACGGCAGTAGGACTGATTAGTTGATGAGCAATTTTGACTACCTTGGAGGCAGAACTGGGTTCTCTATCCTTTAGAGAACTTGTATCCTCATGTCTTAGCTTTCTAACAAGATCAATCTCACTTAAAATGGAGTTCTAGAACTCTAGATATAGTTAAAAATCTGATGAGTGTTCAAACAGTAACAGTTCAAAGTCTAGACAGTAACAATTGGACAGTAACAGTTCAATGTCTAGACAGTAACAGTTCAATGTCTAGACAATAACAGTTGGACAGTAACAGTTCAAAATTAGATAGTAACAGTAGACTTTCATGTGAATACTATATGTAAGAATATAAAAGAATTGAATCATACGAACACATACACATTGAGATACTAACTCTGAAAATATACATGATATATATATGTATGTATGTTATTATGAGGAAATGAACATGCATAGAAAGTAACATATGAGTAATGGATGAATATGGATTCTCTATAATATCGGCTTGAAGGAATCATAACCAAAAACTTCCTTGTGATTCAGGAGGAGCAACCAGGATTGGATCTTCTATTATGGGAGGTTGCGAGACAGGCGAAGCAGGTGCGTGATTTTCCCTAGTGAATGCAATTACAATAAATATCATGTTCAGTGTAAATAAAGTCTAGCGTATTTACAAGTTTAGCTTCAGTTAATGGCATCCGTGATAGGATTGCGGGGAGATGAATTACAAGATTAGCTTCGACTAATGACATCAGTGATAGGATTGCCGGGAGATGAATTACAAGATTAGCTTCGGCTAATGGCATCCGTGATAGGATTACAAGATTAGACTTTGAATTACAAGATTATAGTTTGCAAGGTCACCCGGTTCATGCAAGTAAATAAGAGTATTCAAATTAAGAATATGCAAATGAGTGTTAATTGGGTTTAAAAGATTTACAAGCAAAATATAAGTTGTCTATTAGAATTCTTATGGATCCGATAGAAAATTAATACTTCATTCGTATACATTACATGAGCATAGATATATTTCTTTATCAACATAATGGTATGTTTATTTATGTAACAGGTCCATCAAATATCCCAGGAGATCATTAGTCTAGGACTCTACTTTATCAGGCTTATATAAATATTTAACTTAAACAAAAGGGAATTAACGCGTTTATATATATAGTATAGTTTTGTGTCAACCTTGATGTAATTAACCTTTTTGAAATTTTTAAGAACACTTATTATGTTGTAAATGCTTTCTTTGCATGTTAGTATTCATTTTCTTTCAAATTTTATGATATGATATGTGGGCTATGTTCATATTGAACTTACTCGTAGGATATATATATAGTGTGGATTGCATGAGGTGTTGAATTATGATGTTTGATATAAGGTTCGGAATTATGGGACCTTGTGATGATGGGTTGATTGAGTAAATTGATAGTAGTCGATAACTTGGGATGTCCTAAATACAAACGAAACTCTGCCGAATTTTTGGTAAATTAAAAAAAAAATTACCCTAAAATTAAGAGAATATGTTGGGATCTTTTAACATTGATCAAGTCGTACAGTAGGACTATTATAGTTGGTATCAGAGCCCTAGTATGGGTTCTGGGAAGAATACAAAAGAGGTTGTTGATGTTCATTAATTTATTACAGGATGGTACGTACCCGTCAAGAGATTAGAATAGATCTAACCTCTGCAGGGAAGGGGAATAGAGATATAGACTTTTCCGTGGGGCAAGAAGAAAGCCCTTTGGAAGATACTACTTCACATGCACCGGTAGTATCGACTCAAGTAGAGCATGAAGAATTGACGGGGCCTCAAATTAGACAGGCACCAAGGCAAATTGGGGATGTTCGGCCGACCATGTCAGCCCCACAGGAACAAGTAAAGGAGCCCCCTTAGACTACACTTGGAGGGCCATCTGTTTCTTATGTTGATTCGATGCTCCTGGCCCAGCTAGTCAAAGCAGTAATGGAAGTTATGGCTAATGCTGCCACTCCTATGCCAGCACCCCCACCCGCACCCATCATACCAACCGTTTCAGAAGCAACTATAGCTACTAATGATGTGGTACATCTAGTTTGTTTGGTGAAAAGTATGAGAGAAATGGGTTGTGAACCCTACTCAGGTGAACAAGATGCTGAAGTGGTTGGAAGGTGGATTAGAAAGGTGGAGAAAACAATGATTCAAATTAAGATACATTGTAAGGCTCGACCCACTCCCCCTTGCAGAATATTGTCCGCTATGGCTCAGCCCAACCTGGCTTCCACACCTCATGGTTTTGTCCTGGCAGCCCACAAGCTCCAAAACACGTCCTGCAAGGTTAGGTACCAACTGCCTTAATATGCCCTAGCTCTGGACACTCTTCTTTCGATGTGGGATGTTACAATCCCCACACCTTAAGAATGAGTCGTCCTCGGCTCTGATACCATATGTAAGGCCCGACCCACTCCCCCTTGTAGAATATTGTCCACTATGGCTCAGCCTAACCCAGCTTCCACGTCTCACGATTTTGTTCCTGTCAGCCCACAGGCCCCAAAACGCGTCCTGCAAGGTTAGGTACCAACTGCCTTAATATGCCCTGGCTCTGGACACTCTTCTTTTGATGTCGGATGTTACAATCAAGGGTCACACAGGTTGGCTCATTACGAGACTACCAAAAAGAGTTTGTAAGGTTGGGAAATCGGGTGCAAGGATGGACATATAAGGCCCTGGTGGGGATGTTTATGGGAGGCCTTAAATCAGAAATTGCAGAAGGTATTCGGATGATCAAACCACACTCCTTAAAGGAAGCTTTTAGCCTCGCCAACGAAAATTCACACGGCCACCATAATTCATTCGTCTACAACCTGAGTTTCCAGCACAAACAAAAACCACACCAGCCTCACGAATGAAAAGACTCACTTGGGAAGAAATGCAAAGGAGGCGAGCTCAAGGCCTTTGCTTTAATTGTGATGAAAAATTCACCGTAGGCCATAAGTGTCGAGGCCCAAGGTCTTATTGTTAGAAGGGAGCTATAGTTCAAATGCTGAAGATGAGACAAATGAGGAGACCATAATAGAACCAGAGATATCACTTCATGCTTTAACAGGATGGACAACGTCCATAACAATGCGAGTACTGGTTAGGATCGGACCCTATGAGGTGGCTGTCCTCATTGATAGTGGTTATACCCATAATTTTTTTAGCGAGAAGGTTTCTAATTTGTTACAATTACCAGTGGTTCCAACCAGGCCATTCAATGTGAAAGTTGCCAATGGGAATCCATTAAAATGTCAAGGGAGGTTTCAGCTTGTGTCGGTTTTACTTCAAGGTATCCCATTTTCCCTTACTCTCTATTCCTTGCCATTGATCGGGTTAGACTTGATGCTAGGCATACAATGGCTAGAGCAATTGGGAACAGTGGTTTGCAACTGGAAAGATTTGACAATGCAGTTCCAATACATCTCTGGCCTGATTCAATTACAGAGGAAACTTTGATCTCCTTTCCTGATTCAATCATATTATCAAATATATCTCTGGCCTTAGAAACAGTCACAGATTCCGTACATCATGATGAGACTCTCGTATGTAATGAAGCCCGGTGTGTATCTCATATCAGATCTTCTTGAAAACACTCTCTGCTTTATCTTTCAGCCGCGCCTTCCCATAATTTACTATCATAGAATTGAATGTAGGCAAAGTTGGTTTTCCTTGGACCTCAGCAAACTCTTAAACACTTGTTCCATCTTCTCAAAATCTTGCTTCTTCCCGTATGAATCAATCAGCAAATTAAAAGTAATAATGTCAGGCTTACATTGATCACTTTTCATGCGAGAAAGTACATATTCGATTTCTCAGATAATCCCATTTTCCCCATATGCATCCATCACACCATTATATGTAGGGGTAAGAGGGTGATAGCAATACCAAATGGAATCAAAACTATAAAATTAATTTTATCTTCATAATACATCCACCACTTTAATTTTATTGATCTTCATACCTATCAAATATAAATATACAAAGTTTATAAGAAACATTAGCCAAAACAAAGTATTATTTATGTTTAGTAAATTTCTAAATAAAGTCAAATAACAAAAATAAAAATAAAAAAATATTCTTACATATTTATTTTAATTATACTCGTCATTTTTTCATAGAATATAAACTGTCGATTATCATATATATTATGAATCTTTCATCAACTTTTTTTTTCTATATAAAAATCAAATAATCTACAAGAAAATTATCCTCCATCCGATTGTGAATTCTTATTTTAATAATCTTCATTGCGAAAAAACTCATTCAATAGTTAATACACCGAATCAATTTGTCAGTTAGTGGATAAATTAATGATTTTCTAATTTCTACCAATCCTTGACATAAATCAGTAATCGATAGAAAATTCTTAAACTCTAGATGATTGGGTACATCAAACTCATAATGCTACAATTGAATCTTAAATGAATTATTTCTTGGTTAGAAAAATCTTAAGGATAGAACTTATCAACAAACTTGCATATATATTCAATACTTAAAAATTTGTAGGTTTTTTTAATCAAAAGCTACACTTAATATAAAAAGCTTGATCACTTGCTCACTTGATCTATTATTTAATTTTTGTAATTATTGATTAATGATAAATTTAAATATATCATCTTGGTTGTAAAATTCAATTCTGAATGAATTTTTTTTTTTTGACAATAACATCATCATATTAGAAAAACAAGCATTAATTCCAGGGACAATGCCGTACATTTTAACTATTTTAGATAAAAATAATAACATAAAGTCTAATTACATTCACATGACAAGAATGTGACATGGTAATTTCCGATCTTCAATTACAGCTTGATAATGGCTGTGGTTTAAAAAGCAAAGAAACTAGAAAAACTAAGCAAAATGTGAACCAATTACAAAAGAAAAACTCACTTAAAAACCACTTCTTTTACTTATCCAACGACAACTAAGCAAAATGTGAACCAAACCCATATAATATATGAACAAGAAAAGAAGTTTAAACAAAATCTCATTAACACCAAGTACCCACAACCTAAAAACACATAAAGATTCAATACAAAGAGTCAAAAGGCACAAGAACCGCAAGGCATTGAAGCCACTTGTCAATCTTGCCAAGCTCTTCAAACAGCATAAGGTAGTGCTCAGTCCTCATGAGTTTAACATACTTATCAAGTGTCTTCACCAAAGTTTGTATATCACTGAAACTCCTCAAAATCACCCAAACTTGCTCCCGGGCCTCCGATTCCTCGTCGGTTTAAACTGGTTTCTTTTTGGGTCGGGTTGAAATGCAGGATACTAATGTTTGAAGATGTTTAAGTGGTTGCATAAGATTTGTTTGGAATTGTGTTAGCAATAGCAGTTCAAAATATTTTTCGCTTATAAATTCATCAAATAATTTTTTTTAATTAAAAGTTGATCACGAATTTGAGCAAACAAATACGGATGAAGCGGTGGCAGTTACCGGGAATGTGTTGATGTCAATTTTTTTTGTCGTAAGAAACGAGGGTGAGATTTTTTTTTTCTTTTTACAAAGCTGATAGAACATGTTTTATTAATAAAGAAATATTAGTATATCACTAAATCATTAACATGTGTTACGATATGCGTGGTCAAAATTCTTTTGAGCATACAAAAAAAAAATGCTTGGATGACAAAACTATTTATAAAAAAGTAAGAAATATCTAATAATACTTGAGTCATCAATTTGATTGGATCCAATTAAATTGAGTAGTTTAATAATCTGATTTAAACTATAAATAATAATAATAGACAAACCGTAAAAAAACATTTGGTAACAATCAACCAAAACAAATGAATCACCGATATTGTGCTAAAGAAAAAGAAAAAGAAAAAGAAAAGATCATTGGCAACTTATTCTCATTCTATTGTGGACATCGTCTATCACTAAAAAAAGCTATATGAGACAATTCAAACCCGACCATGAAATTCTGGACAATAACATAAGAAGTCACATGGATCAGTAGAACAATGTTTTAGAAAAGCAAATCAAACAAAACAAAATGAAGCGAGTATCCACCTATAATCAATAAATCAATTATATTTAATTAAAGAATAAAATTTATTTTAAAAAATAAACTTAATAAAAATAATAACAAATAAAAAGACCTAAGGTAACCAAATTAAATTTAAAAAAATGATAAAACCAAGGTCATAGAAAGCATGAAAAAAACACAGAGCTCAATTTCCAATTAAATAAATATTGAATGATGAAATAAAAAAAATATTAATTTAAAAAATGATAAAAAAACTAAAACAATCTTAGGCAAACCTCATGAAGCTATGTTAATTTCCAAAGTTTACAACTATTGAAATCTTAGACACGGGCTTAACCAAGATCAAATTCAAATCAATTACATGTTGAAGAATTAAATCCAGTATAAAAATACTACTTTTGAAAATTTGACAAAGCAAAAAAAAAACAATTAAAAGAATGAGAATGAAATCTATTAGCAAAAAAAATTTAAGAAAAAAAAAAGCAACTCTAAAAATTATCTTAGACTACAAAAAAATTAAATGAGGATGAAATCGAAAGAAAAATATAATTCAATGAATTATTCCAAAAAAAAATATAACAAAAAATCAGGGTCTAAATAAAAAATAAATAGATGTATAGGGGTTGACTTGAAAAATCGGGTGGCAGGGCACAAACACTGAAAATTAGAGAGGAAAGAAAGAATGAAAAAAAAAAAAAACAGCTGGTGACAAATTAAACCTCTTATCAGTGCACGCGCCACATATCGAATGAGGAGATACTGAGATGAAGTTGAAGCCACCTTGGAAGAGCCTTTTTGGCCGCTGGAATTAGTTGCACATGCTATCCGAAGATGACCAAGTAGATGACGTATACTTAACATGTGTCTACCTTTTTTAAAAAAATTAGTAAAATACTCAAATGAACCCACCCGAACCAATTTATAAAATAAAAACCAGCACTCACAAGCATGTGTCTTGTGTTACTTGTCTTTGAGCTCTCTCTTGACACAACATAATTAGAATTGTATGGATTTTATTCATCAATGAATCCAACATCATGATTATGTCTACTAGCAAATACATACTACTTCTTAGACAAGCAGCATCTTGATTTAAGTTTTGAAAGTAGTACACAAACAATAATACTAAACAATAAAATTGTAATCCTAACTACCTTATCCTTAGGGTTAAAATGTTTAACAACAATGATGAATCAAGGATAAGCTAATATAAATAATTTATGATCATAATTCAAAAGGTAAAATTGTATAAGTAAAATAGAAAAAAAAAATTCTGGATGAGATCGAAATGGGGTTAGAGATTTGATCATGAGATTAGGATGGTATTTGACATTGTGATCCAATCATATTTTTTTAATTTTTTTAGTTTTAAATTTATTTGTGTTTTAAGATAATTTTGATGTGTTTTTATTAAAAATAAAATTTTAAATTAAAAACATTTTGAAAAAAAAATCTATACCAAACTCCTAAATAAATCCTAGATTATTCTTTTTCATTTTTGTTAGGAGGAGTAGATAACTTTCGAAAAAGTAGGGGTTTGTTGGTAAAAAACCATAAGTTTTTGGAAACTTCTAAAATAAACGAAAAGAAAAAGAACCATAGGTTTGTTGGTAATAAACTATTATTGTATAGGTCAAGATATTAGTTTTTAATCCCACGAGGGTTGATCTATGATACATCCCAAGTCACGAGTTAAGTGGATTGATTAGAGTTAACTAAAAATTAGATTTGTTTACAAACAAGAAAATACAAATTTTACTATATAAAATAAAAATTACAATAATTTTTTATTAATAGAAAAACAATTAGTAATTTCACATCTAATAAAAGTAAACATTTTAATTAGAGCTTCTCTAACAAATACCTCATATAATTTCATTGGATATTACTCTCCTTTTGTCTCTCCTAAATGGTGTGTTTTGAAAGGCATGAGATGCAACCTAACCTATTTATTGTTGGCTGGGCATCCCATCCTTCTCCACAGAAAGAAATGGTGCGCACCGTTTCTAATTGTTGGTCAACTTTCGGTGCATTAAGTGCATTGTTTAGTATTACGGTATAATTTAATGTGCTTTTGTTAAAGTTTTTTTTTTTAGATTTTTTTTTTTAATATTAATACATCAAAACCACTTAAAACAAAAAAAATATTATATAATTTAATATTTTTTTAAGCTAAATATATTTTTAAAATACACTCGACGCAATTACAAATGCAAAAAATCAAGGAAGCATTTGGGAACATGACTAGCCACTTGTATTCAGGATTTTTAAAATTTTAAATTGTTTTGATATACGGATATATATTGACTGAAGAGTTTGGTCTCGTAATGTGCAGGTCGAAGCATCTAGTAGCTATTCCTACATATCGCCTAAACAAATGAAACTAAATGTGTCAGTGTCTTGTTTTAATTAGATCAGCATAACGTTCACTGCTAAGTTGCTCCTTCAGGGATTCTGTGTGCTTTCTTGTTCATCACACTCTTTGAAGGATCTTACCATCTTTTTAAGAGCAAATAAATGAGGTATGATGCCATTTCTTTTGGAAAAGCACCGTTAGACTTGATGACTTTGTTTATACATAGCACTAGTGATTCATAGACACAGCATGATTGTTTGCTTTATGCATAACAAGTGTTAATAAATCATAAGCAAATCTAGTTGTTTCTCAACTAGGTGCGACTATGGCCTCCAAAACCATTAGACGTTTTGTTTGCTAAGTACACTATTTGTCCCTCACAAGCAGTCCTCCCAGAAGACAATTTGAAGAAAAAAGGCGCCGGAGGAAGTGTAAAACATAAGAGGAAACAATATAGCTAGGCGCCGGGATAAAATGTTTAACAACAATGATGAATCAAGGATAAGCTAATATAAATAATTTATGATCATAATTCAAAAGGTAAAATTGTATAAGTCAAATAGAAAAAAAAAATATTTGGATGAGATCAAAATGGGGGTAGAGATTTGATCATAAAAGATTAGGATTGTCGCACGTGTGCGGTGATCATCCACCCTTATGTATGGATATATATCTGGTAAATGTGGGAAGATAAGGAATTCTTGTCTTTTATCAGTGGAAAAAATGAAATGGGAGTCACCACCTAGTATTTTGGTTACTAGGAACCCTAAATGATCATAGAGATCGGGTACGGAGACTGATTGTATAAAGGGAAGGTATTAGCACCCCAAATACACCCTACCTAAGGTAAGCTGCATTGTTTTATTGTCTGATAAAAACTAAGGTCTTGTCATGTTTTTTAATTTTTGGTCTGTCCATGGTTTAAGAAAAGTCCTCCTCGGTAAGCAATTCTTATCTTATCGGGTAAAAAGATAAGGTCTTGTGGTGTTGCTGTAGTGGCAGACGGTGGTTGCTGCAAGAAGAGGAAGAAAGGAGAAGAAATCTGTAGAGGCTGACGATGGTGATAGTCGCGGTGGCTGATCCGCCTCCTATGAAAGATCTAGGTTGGTGGATATGGAGGTGGATAGACCGGTGGTGGTGGTGGTTGTGGTAGGAGGTGGATAGTCACGGTGATTGCTGCAATGTGCACATTTCTGCAATTCAAGGAAAAATAATTACTCGCCCAATATAAGGTAGTTTGTGTTTTATTCGGGTCGGTCCCAGCCCAATTTTGTTCCGGGTCCGCCGCGTTCAAAAATTTACAAAAAAAATACATTTTCAAAAACATCCATGATTTTCTCGCATATTTTTCTATCCATTTTAGTTAATATTGGTTCGTTTTTTATATACCGTAAAAACACAAATGCGGTATTAAAATACCCGGTTTTTTTCAAAACTTAAAAAAAAATGTTTTTTTGTTCTCATGCATATGGCCAAGTCTCTCAAAGAAAAAATCACATCATATTTTCATACAACAAAAATTCAAAAAATATGTATTAGCATGCATCTTGACTTTAATATCCAGTTTATTAAAATAACGAGAACAAGGCCAATATTTCAAAAAACAAACAAAAAAATATTTTGTTTTTTTTTAATATCCGGGATTACAGATTTATATGTAAAACGTACTCCCGATATTAAAAAAGTAGTTTTTTTTATTTGACGTTAGCACAATTAGGTTTTTACCCGATAAGATAAGGACCTCCTTACCGACGAGGACTTTTCTTAAACCATAGACATACCAAAAATTAGAGAACACGACAAGACCTTAGTTTTTATCAGACAATAAAACAATGCAGCTTAGTTAGTTAGGGTGTATTTGGGATGCTATTACCTTCCCTTTACGCAACCAGTCTCCGTACCCGATCTCTGAGACCAGTTAGGGTTCCTAGTGACCAAAATACTAGGTGGCGACTCCCATTCCATTTTTTCCACTGATAAAAGACAAGAATTCCTTGTCTTCCCACATTTAGCAGATATATATCCATATATAAGGGTGGATGATCGCCGCTACGCCGCACACGTGCGACAGAATGGTGACTCCGCTGGGGACCTTGTGGATACAAGCTTTGTTTTTGTTTGATTATTGTGTTTTATTGTTTGGTTTGTGTCATTATTAATATGGGTTTCCTCATTTGCGTATACGCTTTAATTTTGTACATATTTGTTTGCATTGTAAAATTGCTTCATGCATCATTCACATTTTAAGGGAATTTATACCGAAAAACTTTATGTTAGGTGAGGGACTAGCAGCTTACCTTACGACTTTAGTCAAGGTTTAAGTTTGTGTAAACCTCAACTCTTCGCTGAGAGCTTAGACTGGTAATGATTGGTGCACATGCTATCCCATTACCTGCTGAGCCCCCTATTGCTTTCTCGAGGGTGATCACTGGGACAGCAAGAGACCCTTTTGAGACCAGGTAGAAAGCCACCCATCCTGCAATGGCCTAAAACCTATTGCTAGAGTATGAACTCCCTAATACGCATGTATATACATTTGCATCCATATACATACATACATACAAGAGGCTGAAATATAGGTCCCCAACGAGTCTACAACACTCGATTTTGAGCGAGAAACACAAAAGATGAAGAGCATGATCGCCGTAACGTCCATTTTCAAGAAGAGTTGGAGTCTCTGAAGACAAGCTTGACTCGCCTATAGCTTACTCGAGCAAATACTGAAAAATAAGTCTGGGGAATGTTCTTTCCAATTGATCTATCATCTTCGTTCAAACCCCAACAACGACTCAACTCGAAGAAATTTGGGGCAAACATGGTCAAGAGCCTCAACACAATCCAACATTTTTGTAAAAGCTTTTGTGGGGAGGTTGTCCGAAGAGGAATTGCACCACGGGTGCATAATGGAGCCTGTTCTAGTTCTGTCCAAAAACAACTACCTCTGTTTGATCATGCCTTCAAAGCTTCTTGATTTTTTGTTTCAACCTATTTTAGTCTTGTTGTTAAGCTCATGTGTTAATAAGACTTTTTCTGTCAAATGACCCTTTCTTGTTAATAAGATCATTTGTTTTCCTGTGTTCATGACATGCCTTCATTTTTGTTGTTGTTTCATGCAAATAACACATTGAACATAACCTTTAAGTATGAAACCGTTGTGCCAAGAATCTTTTGGTGTGTTTCCCTTTTCTTCCAAAACTATGCATGATCGCACATGTTCACAAGGATTTTTGGGAATTCAAAGTTTAGTAAAAAAACAAAAATCATATTGGTGTTTGTCCAAACAAATAAATTCTAGAAATTCAAGCGATTCCTTAAAAAGGTAACTATACACCTAGAAAAAAAAACAACAACAACCACGACAAAAAAAAAAAAACAAAAACCCCATGATGTGACTCCGAAGCTGAGTTTTATTTGAATGAATAATGAGAAATCACTTTACATACTCGCATGAAAGCAAGGCTTACCGATCCTAAATGCATGAGTTTGGAATGAAAAAATATCATCTTTGATAATATTTTCACAAGGCTAAAATATATCACTTTTCATTTTTGTCAGGAGGAGTAGATAACTTTAGAAAAAGTAGGGGTTTGTTGGTAAAGAACCATAAGTTTTTGGGAACTTCTGAGAAATATAAACTATTATTGTATAGGTCAAGATAATAGTTTTTAATCCTGAAATGAGAGTTGATCTATGATACATCCCAAGTCACGCGTTAAGTGGATTGATTAAGATTAACTAAAAATTAGATTTGTTTACCAGCAAGAAAAGAAAAATTTTACTATATAAAATAAAAATTACAATAATTTTTTATTAATAAAAAAACAATTAATAATTTCTCTTCTAATAGAAGTAAACATTTTAATTAGAGCTTCTCTAACAAATACCTCATACAATTTCATTGGATATTACTCTCCTTTTGTCTCTCCTAAATGGTGTGTTTTGAAAGGCATGAGATGCAACCTAACCTATTTATTGTTGGCTGGGCATCCCATCCTTCTCCACAGAAAGAAATGGTGCGCACCGTTTTTAATTGTTGGTCAACTTTCAGTGTATTAAGTGCATTGTTTAATATTACGGTATAATTTAATGTGCTTTTGTTAAAGTTTTTTTTTTTAGATTTTTTTAATTTTTAATATTAATACATCAAAACCACTTAAAACAAAAAAAAAAATATATAATTTAATATTCTTTTAAGCTAAATATATTTTTAAAATACACTCGAACGCAATTACAAATGCAAAAAATCAAGGAAGCATTTGGGAACATGACTAGCCACTTGTATTCAGGATTTTTAAAATTTTAAATTGTTTTGATATACGGATATTGACTGAAGAGTTTGGTCTCGTAATGTGCAGGTCGAAGCATCTAGTAGCTATTCCTACATATCGCCTTAACAAATGAAACTAAATGTGTCAGTGTCTTGTTTTAATTAGATCAGCATAACGTTCACTGCTAAGTTGCTCCTTCAGGGATTCTGTGTGCTTTCTTGTTCATCACACTCTTTGAAGGATCTTACCATCTTTTTAAGAGCAAATAAATGAGGTATGATGCCATTTCTTTTGGAAAAGCACCGTTAGACTTGATGACTTTGTTTATACATAGCACTAGTGATTCATAGACACAGCATGATTGTTTGCTTATGCATAACAAGTGTTAATAAATCATAAGCAAATCTAGTTGTTTCTCAACTAGGTGCGACTATGGCCTCCAAAACCATTAGTCGTTTTCTTTGCTAAGTACACTATTTGTTCCTCACAAGCAGTCTAACGGTAGTTCTACCTAGAAGATAATTTGAAGAAACCATTATAAGTGGCTTTTGCTTTTTTGTTGAAAAAATCATAGTTAAAACTACGTCAATAAAAGCTGTTTTTGCATTTCAAAAGTTTTTTTGAAAATAATTAATTTTTTATTTAAATTAATTTTTTAATATTTATATATTATTTTAATGTGTTGATGTTAAAAATAAATTTTAAAAAAATAAAAAAATATTATTTTAATATATTTTTAAATATTATTTTAAAAAATAATCACATAGATTCTCAAAATAACTCTAAGTATATAATATCCGTGATGACACAATTAACTTGAATTAAGCAAATCATGCTTTTGTGTTTTTATAGTATGTCACGATCGATCTTAATTACACAATTAGTCAAAGTTCGATCAAAACAACAACAACGTTGAACTTACCTCTCCTGTTTGTTTTTCCTTCAGGCTTTCGATTCCTAAGTCACAATATCCAAGTAAATATATAAAAGGGTAGAGATTTTATACACTTCAAGATCCAGCAAGCTATAGAATCACATCCATGGCTTGGATTTGGACTTCTCTAGCCTTTGTTGCACTTATCTTTCTGCTCCAATGGTTAAGCACCAAGAATAAGAGACTTCCACCTGGTCCAAGAGGGTTTCCAATTTTTGGAAGTCTTCATTTGTTAGGGAAGTTTCCTCATCGAGCTTTTCATCAACTTGCTCAAAAATATGGCCCCATCATGCATTTGCGGTTAGGCCTGGTGCCAACCATTGTTGTCTCTTCGCCTGAAGCTGCCGAATTATTTCTTAAGACTCATGACCTTGTTTTTGCTGGTAGACCACCTCACGAGTCTGCAAGGTACATCTCTTATGGACAAAAAAGCGTGACTTTTTCACAATACGGCTCGTATTGGCGCAACATGCGTAAGATGTGCACAGTAGAGTTGCTTAGTAGCTTGAAAATTACATCTTTCAAGTCAACGAGAATGGAAGAGCTTGATCTGTTGATTAAGTACATTCAAGAAGCTGCACAGGAACGTGTTGCTGTCGATCTGAGTGCCAAGGTTTCGTCCCTCAGTGCTGACATGAGCTGTAGAATGGTGTTTGGGAAGAAATATTTAGATGAGGATCTTGATGAGAGGGGATTCAAATCTGTGATGCAAGAGGTCATGCATTTATCAGCAGCTCCAAACTTGGGGGATTACATTCCTCAAATCGGAGCTCTTGATCTCCAGGGACTGACAAAACGCATGAAGGCTGTTTCCAAAGTTTTAGATTTGTTTGTTAGCAAGATTATTGACGAGCATGCCCAATACCAGGAGAAGGGCAAAAACAAGGACTTTGTTGATGTCATGCTAAGTTGCATGAAATCCGAAGAAAACGAGTACCTTGTTGATCAAGGCTGTATGAAAGCCATAATGCTGGTAAATGAATTTTTTTTCTTTTAATCTTCATGAAAGAGTTAAATTAACTACACAATAACGGTAGCATTACTAATCTAAATATCATTATGCTCCTGCACATGACATTTCGCAGGACATGCTTGCGGGTTCAATGGACACTTCATCAACTGTGATTGACTGGGCATTCTCAGAACTGATAAAAAATCCACGGGTTATGAAGAAACTGCAAAAAGAATTAGAAGAAGTAGTGGGAAAGCAAAGGATGGTAGAAGAATCAGACTTGGAGAGTTTGGAGTACCTAGACATGGTTGTGAAGGAAACCTTTCGGCTCCATCCAGTGGGTCCTTTGCTGATCCCTCATGAGGCCATGGAGGACTGCATTGTGAACGGCTTCCACATACCAAAGAAATCACATGTTATAATCAATGTATGGGCCATTGGTCGAGACCCAAAAGCTTGGACCGATGCAGAAAATTTTTATCCAGAGAGGTTTGTTGGCAGTGACATAGATGTTCGGGGCCGAAACTTCCAGCTTATTCCATTTGGCGCTGGCCGCAGAAGCTGCCCTGGAATGCAATTGGGGCTAACTGTGGTGCGACTGGTGCTTGCGCAGCTGGTGCATTGCTTTGATTGGGAGCTTCCAAACGGAATATTGCCATCTGAAGTGGACATGACTGAAGAGTTTGGTCTCGTAATTTGCAGGTCCAAGCATCTAGTAGCTATTCCTACATATCGCCTTAATAAATGAAACTAAATGTGCCAGTGTCTTGTTTTAGATCAAAATAACGTTCCCTGCTAAGTTGCTCCTTCAGGGATTCTGTGTGCTTTCTTGTTCATCACACTCTTTGAAGGATCTTACCATCTTTTTAAGAGCAAATAAATGAGGAATGATGCCATTTCTTTTGGAAAACTAGATTAGCTATTCTCTGTCCGACCGATGGAAGAAGAATATATATAAAAGCACCGTTAGACTTGATGACTTTGTTTATACATAGCACTAGTGATTCATAGACACAGCATGATTGTTTGCTTTATGCATAACAAGTGTTAATAAATCAGAAACAAATCTAGTTTTTTCTCAACTAGGTGTGACTATGGCCTCCAAAACCATCAGACGTTTTCTTTGCTAAGTACTGATATATGCTGAAGCAAACCTAGCTATCAGTTTTAGACAAAAATAATCACGTGTATAAAAAATCCAAATCAGTTTGGAGTTTGGACTCATAATGATATCAATGATCATAAGCTCAATCAAATCAGATTGAACTTCAAGATCTCTCATTCTTGAACTAATAAATTCTTAAATTTATAAGAGATTACAAACCCTAATCGTTCAGGAAAAACATGGGAACAAAATTAACCATTCATGAATCATTTAATCATTTTAAACCATTTACGAATGCACCCACAATGATAAACATGGGAACAAGGCAACAGAATTGCTTTACCACCAATCAGAAATTCCTCGAAGCAAACTGCACACGGCTGCTTAGCATAGCCTTCTTCAACTTTAATAACCTCCAAAGCCTCATTGGATGATTTAGTAGCAGGCGCTAAGTTTAACTCAGCCCCAATATCGTCATCTGAAGACTCAAAACCCGCTGGGACATCAATTTTACCCTCATATACAAAACCTTACGACTCAAGTAAAGATTATCCATAGCCATTTGCCGAGCACAAGTTAATATCTAGTCAATCATGAATGCCCTGGTAGGGATATTCAAATCACCAATAATATCATGGATAATTGATCTTGATGTTTCTTGGTCATCATTCAATAACCGATCACGATCGACGAAGACATCTTCCTCTTTCCATTCGCAATCCACATCCACTATCAAATTTAACAGTTTTAACAATGAAAATTTCTATCACTATTTATATTCACAGTTCGTCAATACGTATATTACCGACGGGTTTATGAACGGAAACAGTCCATCGAAAAAACTCTCATCGATAATTTATGGTATGTCGGTAATAACTATACAAATGGATTTACAGACGAACAAAGTGCACCAAAAAAATTTACATGCTTCATTCCGTCGGTATCTCCATTGATAAATTTAACATATCACCATCAGGAAAACTGTATGTAATGTCATCGGTGTTTTTATTTGTCCATCAGTATATATCCATCGGTAAATATAACATATCATCGATAAAATACCATTTGTAATTCTCTTGGTGAGTTAACAGTAGCAGTGACATTTGCAATAATTCTTTTCCAACTCTCTCTAGAATATACCAACAAAGTTATTTAATCGGTAACCCTATCGGTAATATTTTAATTGAAAAAAAAAACATTACTGAACAAAAGTAGAAAAATAATTAAAATAATATAAAAATCAAATATTTATTATAAATTTAAACATTTGTACGTTCATATACAATAAATCTAAAATAGAAGTGGCGCTGGAGGAGGTGAAGTATGAGGAGGCTGGTTGTCGCTGAGACCGTGAGGCCAATTAGGGGGTGCACATGCATCACCCATCTATGATCTAATCATCATTACCAATCGGCGGAGTTCTTTATAATCAGTAGTGAGTCAGACCAGCGAGTACATGCTCAGATAACCTAGATTTCTATCGGGTCCATCAGACGATTCTACCTCCAACCACAAATCCGGATTAAGATCCGGATGGGTTAAAGGATCTTTCTCGTATCTCTCTTGCAACCGACTATTATATGTATCCTAAAAAGAAAAAATAAATTCATCAAATTCAAGAAAATAATAACTTAAAAAAATGGTTGAAAACCAACAAACCACAAAGTGCTGAGCTCGGTTATCCATGAACTCCAGCATCCCTTTTTGGCGGTCATCACTCCGCACATGTGTTTCAATAAAAAGCTCCATCGAGCTTGGCTTGCGTCCAAAAAACGTAGCCTACAAGATAAAAATATTGTCATTTAAATATATTTATAAAAAATCAAATAAAAAAATGGATGTGGTAAACAAAAATCCTACCATCCACTTCACATGTAAAACAAACGAAACAGAGTCACCGATGTGTGTGGTAATGAAGCTGTGAACAAGCCGGTTCTGATTTTCCACACTGGATTGTGACCGTCGCATTAAAAGTGCAGACACCATGTGCTGAATCTATTCCACCCATATAGCCTCTAAGACGCACGATGTTCTAAAATCCTTTTAAACCGCCACGTCATTCCAACCTAGAAGTTCTCTTTCTTTCATATATTTTTTAGCTTTCTTTTGTGTCTCGTATAAAAAATCACGTAACCTATATGGTATAAATTAATTATCTATTAGAAAATGAAAAATAAAATTTTAACATTTGGAATAAAAAAATTTGTATCCTGAATTTGATCTTACCTAATTGCAGCATGATTCTCCTAAACCCTCAAAGGAAAATCTCAGTAATTTCAGTAAAAATATCACATCACCCTACAATTTGCTTTTTTTGAATTTTACTATAATACCCTCCATAATTCCCTTGGTATACACCGATGAAATTTTTCTGTTGGCATATTTACGGATGTACTTTACCATCAGGTTATTTCTGTTGGTAATGCCGTATATAAAAGTTACACATCATCGTACTATTTGATTTTTTTTTATTCCTTATTTTTCTACTGAAATTCCCTCGGTATATACCAAGAGATTTTTTCTGTCGGTATTTACTGATAGATGCTGGGATGGAAAATTTTGTTGGTAAAGGTCATTGCAATATACCGACAAAAAAATTCCGTTGATATTTCTATTTATATTTGTTAATTTTATGGTAGTGATTAGAAAGTTGTGATTTGTATTCTTAGAGATCCTCTTTGTCAAGTATTGGAGGCATGAAAGAGGCTTCAACCTCAATGCAGAACCTGTCACATGTCATGGAAGCATCTCCTTGTTTATCTATGTCGAGTGGAGTAAGATGGAAACGCAAATCACCAAAGTCTTCCATATCTCTAACCAATAGTAGTTGAAACAAAAACTGAGAGTGGGGAGATTGAGATGATCGAGTGACAGAGAAGGAGAGAACCATGAGACTTCATAACATGAGAGGAACACTTAGTTATACAAGATCTAAAACCTAGGTAGCTTCGGAATCCTGAACCAACTAGGAATCTTTTTGACCGCATATATATATTGCAGATTTCAATGAGATTGACTTAAATAATTGTTATTTGTTACTATCTGTTTAATTGCCGACTTTATTTCCCATTATTTATAAGAAAAAATCACCTTCCTTCCACTAAAAAACTCGTCTGTAGTGAGAAAAAAGGAAGAGAAGATTTACCAGAAAAAGAATGTTTCACTAAACAAATGCTTTATATTGTTTAATACGGCTCAAACAGGAGTATCCATGACAAATCCTTGCTCAATCTCAAAGGACTCCATGATGCCCAGAAATAGTGAACTAAGATGACAATGAAAGTTGCAAAACATTCTGACGAGAGGGTTCCAAGGTTGACAGGATAGATGACCAGATGTTTGATGGTAACCTGCTCTTAAAGTCCCTCAACTGTTTAATCACTCGGTTGATGGTTTCCTCTGTTGCTAAAGTTTCATCATCAGCCCATAGTATCTGCAAGGAAAGTATTCACAGCAGAAATTACTGTTTCCTTTTCAGAACTTGCAGAAACTTAACGACGAGTGAAAGCTATGTTTTATGTATTTTGATGAGTATATAAAGACTCTTTTGGTACTAAGTCTGATAAAATTGTACTTGAATGCAAAATGTGCCATATACCTGATGTCTTTCCAAAGGCCAGACACTGGAAAGATTTTGACCAGCAATATACTGTTTTTATGACTCTGGATCTTAAAGGAACTACTTAGAGAAATTGAAAATTGTTAAATCTTATGGAGGTGGGAAAACTGAGAGATATTATGAGTATTACCCACAACAGGTCAGAGAGAGAAATTACCTCTGCAAAAGCAGCGATGATTTTGGGAAGATGAGCAAACTCTTGGCGAAGAAGTTCGTCCTCTGATCTGAGAGAATAAAAAATGCAACAAACAGTTGATTTTGAAAATTATAGTTACACCAGTTTCATATGGAAAAATAAATATCATATAGCTTACATCTCAACTATTGAACACAGCAGATTGATCATGTGCAATTTTGACTTCGAGTAGATTGTTCTTTATTGGCAAATGGCTTAACCATGTACTAAACACCTGCTAAGTAGATTAGAAATAAATGTTGTAAGAGCCTGTAGAATAGAAGGAAGAAGAAACATGATAGAAATGGAAGTTGATGGAATTAGCACAATCCAATTTGAAAAGGATAGGAGGAAGGAGGATTTTACATAACAAAATCACTTACCTAAGGAGAGATCTTGCGTACAAGTAGAAAACATCCAATCATAAAATTAGCATTTCTAGCAAAATTCAACATGGAAAACTCTGCTGGAACTTCTAGCATAAAGTTTACAACTATTCGTATTACTGGTAGCATAAATATAGTATCAAATTGCTTCCACAGACTGAGAGCTGTAGAAAACTCCCTTTGGGACCTGTAGAAAATCTCAACAGCAACTTTTCTGTAAATTACATTAGATAACTTAGAATATTAGGCCACGTTCCTTTGTAGACATTTCAGATTGAGTCTATGGGTTACATTAAGTTACAGATGTGATTTTATAATCCTTATTACCATCTCTGACAGTAAGATCACACTTACACCTGAATATTTCTTACACCATGATAATATAGCTCTTGGCTGTTATTGCAGTCAAAAACCAGAATGGGGCAGAGTTGCTTCAGCTTTAGCACCAGACACAAATATCATACTGAATCTCTTCAGAGATACAAAATTGACAACCCTATACCCGAGCCATTTCTGCTATGTAAAGCCAACAAAATAAATTAGACTGTGTTACCAGCCCTTCAAGATTTTGAAAACATGTTTCCAACATTTTGGAATTTTGAAGAAGCTGGGAAAAATTATCTAGTTCAAGGAGTTGCCACTTAGTATTATGGTCCATAGGAACCCTAATTGGTCTACAAAGATTCTATGGTACAAGATTGGTTATGTAAAAGGAAAGATATTATCACCCCATAAACGTTTTGCCTGAGGTAGGTTGCATTACTGGTTTTGTCTTAAATTACTAAAAGCTTGTTGGTTTAATGCTATGATCACTACCAGAAATTCGCTTAATACCAACGGCCTTACCGACGGAATACTTCGGTCGGTAATTTGAGGTCACAATTACCGATGGGCTTTTTTCCGTTTGTCATTCGGTCGGTATTTACCGAAGGAATGACAGATGGAATTTCAGAATTTTAAAAAAAAGGTGGTTCATTGACGTGGAGGTTTTTGCGGGTGATTTTACCGACGAAATCACCGAGGGATTCAAAACGTCAGCTCCGTATGGTGACGTGACCGATTCACCGTTTAAAATGCCAACGGAATCACCAAGGGATTCAAACTGGAATCTCCGTACAGTGTCGTGCCTTTTTACAGTCAGAACGGTCGACGGACTCACAGACGAAATAATTTCGTCGGTGAGGTCGTCGGCAAAGTTAATATATGACAACTCTGCCGACCCTCTCCTCCCCTATTTCTTCTTCTTCTTTCCCTTCCCAACTCTCCCGTACTGCAGACAACCAGCCCCCCCAAAAAAAAACAAATCTCTCTCTTCTCAGCACAACAAGTCATATTTCTTGAAGTTTTGTGGTCGCAGCATCCGTATTCTGATTTAACGACGGATTTTATCATTTTTTGTAAGTAATTCTATCTTTTTAAATTTTAACATTTAAATGTCAATTTTATTATTTTTTTAGTATATGTACATGTTTTATTGTTATTTCTCAAACAAACTTGTAGTATATGAATGTATAATTTTATACTTGTTATGGTTTGTTTTAGATTTTGTAAAATTGTATTTGTTTGTAAATTGTTGAAACTTTATTGAATTACTGAATTACATGTGTTGTTTTGAAATAATTAATAGCTTGTTTAATGGGTTTTTTTTATTTTTTATCAATGGTATTGCAGAGTTGTAATTTCCATAAATTTATATGTATTAATTTGTATGGACGTTGATAATTGATAATGAATATTTAATATTTATGAGAAGTTGTAATTGGTTTGTTGTATAATCTTGAGGTAAACCAATATTTTTGCAAATTTATTTACCTAACATAGTTAATTAATACATGTTGTCATCATAATTTTATAGAAGTTCGATAGAAGTCATGGATGATCGTTCATGGATGTATCGAGATTCACCCCAAGGATTGCGGAGGATGGATTATTGTAACAGGGTTCAGGGTTTTATTAATTTCGCAACATCTATTCACAAAAATTTTACTGGAGGCGGTATTAGGTGT
Source organism: Populus trichocarpa (assembly GCF_000002775.5). Taxonomy (NCBI): domain Eukaryota; kingdom Viridiplantae; phylum Streptophyta; class Magnoliopsida; order Malpighiales; family Salicaceae; genus Populus; species Populus trichocarpa. The sequence continues at coordinate 10,893,503 of NC_037291.2, read as the reverse complement.
CCATGCTGGAAGTGTCAAAATAAAAAGTATTTGCATCCAGATGTTGTAATGATGCATCTTCTACACAAAGGGTTTATGGAGAATTACCGGTGTTGGTATGCACACGGAGAAGTATTTGTTAGTAAGAAGAGAATGAGAGAAAGGGTGGTTGGGTCAACCTCTAGTGCTAGCAACGTGCATGAAGTGGCAAATGACAACACTAATCCTTATATGAATATGGTTATGGATGCAATGAGAATGAATCAAGGTAATGTCAGTCAATGTCCAATTGTAGAAGAAGAACCTAATGCAGATGCAACTAGGTTTTTTGATTTGTTGAAATATTCTGACGAACCATTATGGGATGGCTACACGAACCATAATAAATTATCGGCTGTAGCACAGGTGTTCACCATCAAGTCAGATCACGGGTTGGGTGAGGCTAGGTATGACAAAATTATTGAATGAACGAGAAACATTTTACCTGAAGGGAATAGGCTGAAAGAGAACTTTTATGCTGCGAAGTCCATGATGAAACCCCTTGGTTTAGGATACCAAAAAATTGACATGTGCCCTAACTTCAGCTGACCGAGTGCATGACATGTGGGCATTCCCGTTACAAACCCATAACTGGCAGGGAAAGACTCTAGTGGCATATAAAAAACTTAGATACTTTCCAATCACACCTAGACTACAGAGGTTATTCTTGTCACCAAGGACTGCTGAGCACATGACATGGCACCAATCACATGATGCGGTTGATGGAGTGATGGTGCATCCTTCTGACGGTGAAGCGTGGAAACAATTTAACAGTTGTCGCACGTGTGCGGCATCGCCACGAATATTCCACTTCAATCTAAATGTATCTATCTGGCAAATATGAGGAGACAAGAAATTCTTGTCTTTTATCGATGGAAAAAGGGAATGGGAGTCGCCACCTAGTATTTTGGTCACTAGGAACCCTAACCAGTCTCAGAGATTGGGTACGGGGACTGATTGCGTAAAGGGAAGGTATTAGCACCCCAAATATGCCTTACCTAAGGAAGCTGCATTGTTTGATTTTCTAATAAAAAGCTAAGGTGTTATTATATTTCTAATTGTTGGTCTATCTAAGATTTAAGAAAAGTCCTCCTTAGTAAGGAGGTCCTTATCTTATCGGGTAAAAACCTAGTTGTTCTAACGTCAATAAAAAAAGGAACTTTCTTTTTAATACCGGGAATATGTTTTACGTATAAATTCATAATCCAGATACTAAAAGAAAAGAAACAAAATATTTTTTGGGTATTTTTGAAAGAAAAGAAACATGCAACGTGAACAGTGGAGCACCCGTCGAAGAAGAAGAAAAAGAAGAAGAAAGGGAAGGGGAAGGAGGCTGACCTGTGATGGAAGCTTGGTTGCGACAAGGAGGTTCGGCTGGTGGCTCAGTAGGCTTCGGTGGAGGGAATGGTGGCCGGTGTCAGTTGCTGGTGAAGGAAGAAGAAAAGTTGCAGAGGAGAGAGGCTCGGCGGCGCGCTCACTATATGAGGTGTTCGGGCGGTTGCTTGTGATGTAGATGGAGGTGTTCAAGCCGGTGGTGATGATGTTGGTGGCTGAACGTCGCGGTGGAGAGAGAGAGAGAGAGAAAGGTTCTGCTGGCAGCAGAAATCGGTTAGGGTGGCTGGTTTTTTGGCTGTCTTTGGACCCAAATTTCTCCACCCCTGGAGCATGAAGATCAAATCTATTTATAGGCAGTGGAAGAGGGACACCTTTTCTCTTCTGGTGAAAAATATCAGCCCTTGGTTCGACCCAAAACCATCCCAACCATTGGCTCAAAGTAGCAATGTTGAACTATCAGTTTTGTGCAAGAAAAATGGCTGGTCGGGTTGGCCACTTTGGGGCGGTGCCACTGCCTCTACAACATCGATAAGCCCGAATGGTTTATATTAGCGTGTAGTCAGGTGTTAGGGGATTGTTTTCGTGCAGGTTTCATTTAATTTGGGGAAGAAACGAGGCATTAAACGCCTTGGGAAGGAGGCCCCTTGGGCAGCCTCTTTGAAGAAGAAGATGAATAGTAATTTTTTGCCAATTACGCTTTAGTCCTTTAATTTGTGATTTATCTCTAATTACACCTCTAATTGGCCTCAAACTTTCAATTTTGTTTAATTTGACCCCTAACGAACTTCAATTTAAACCCTAGATTTTAGCGCCTTTTCTGGTTTGGTCCTTGGTTTTGGATTTATTCAATTAAGTCCCTAATTAGCCATCAAACTTCAATATTTATGCAATTAAGCACCTGATTTGACAAAATCAACTCTAAAAAATTCTAATTTAACCCTAGAACTTTAATTTCTTCTAATTAAAGCCTAAATTTACTTAAAAATCAATTTTTCTTGCAATCAAACTCTGTATAAATTCAATTAAACCTCCAATAAAATTTAATTGAGTCTATAAATATTTGTTTTTGGACCTTTCTTCTTCAAATTAAATTTTTTCGTTAACAAGGCTCTTCATATGTCAAAAATATACTGTAAAATTTCAATCTTTGTGTTTTCTAACCTCCTCAACCAATTTTTAGCTATTTTCTAGGCGCTCCGGCATCCTCCTCTCACTGTTACTATTTTTTAGATTTTTTTTTGTTTTTAGTCCGAAGATATATTTTTTAATTTTTTGGAAGAGAAAAAGTGAATTAGGGGAATAACCCAAAAATGGGTTATGACAACAGTGTGCATCCTCACTTTTCAGCTGAATAAAAGGACTTGCGTTTTGGGTTGTGTACAGATGGATTCAACCCATTCAGGTCAATTGGTGCTCGTTATTCTTGTTGGCCGGTCATACTCACAGTTTATAACATGTGTATGAGGCTGGAGTTCATGTTTTTATCTACTGTCATACCCGGTCCAAGCAATCCGGGCCGGAATATAGATGTTTGTCTTCGACCGTTGATTGATGAGTTGGCGCAGTTGTGGTCCTCTGGAGCTTTGACTTATGATATATCAAGGAAACAAAATTTCCTTATGAGGGCGACTTTGATGTGAACTATCAATGATTTTCTAGCTTATGGAATGCTTTCTGGTTGGAGCACGCATGGGAAACTAGCATGTCCATATTGCATGGAAAACAATAAGGCATTCACGCTAACAAACAGAGGTAAAACTTCTTTTTTTTTAATTGTCACTGTTATTTCTTGCCATATAATCACAGGTACAGAAAGAACAGAAAAGATACTTTGTTGACAGAGTTGAAAAGGATGTTGCATCCCTGTGTCTTTCTGGTGAAGAATTGCATGATGTTGTATCAGAGAATGGTGACATTGTGTTTGGTCTTCAATCAGGTAAGCAAAAGTTTCCTGGTTTTGGTTTGACCCATAATTGGGTAAAGTGAAGTATCTTTTAGGAGCTTCCTTATTAGAAGATCAATCTGCTCCGCCATAACCTTGACGTCATGCACATTGAAAAGAAAGTGTTTGAGAACATTTTCAACACCGTCATGGATGTGAAGGGGGAGACAAAGGATAACGTTCAAGGCTAGATTGGATGTAGCTTTGTTCTGTAACCATAAAAATATGAAGTTGGTTTGTGATGAGTCACGGGTTGCAAAACCAAGAGCAAGCTTCATGTTAGAGAAAAACGCACAACTACTAGTCTACAAATGGCTTAAGAGTTTGTGTTTTCCTGATGGACATGCCTCTTTAGAGATATATTTTCCAGCAAGTTGAATGTTGATCACATTGAGAGGCTTGAAATGAATATCGTCGAGACACTATGCAAACTTGAAATGATATTCCCTTCATCATTTTTTAACTCAATAGAGCATCTCCTCATACATCTACTGTTCGAGGCAAAAGTTGGAGGACCGGTCCAGTATAGATGGATGTACCCATTCAAACGGTTAGATATTACAGTTGCAATGTAATTCATATACAAAAGTATTTTCTTTGTTTTTCTTAATTGAAAATATTTGATTAATTCAATGCAGGTACTTATTCAATCTCAAGAAAAAGGTTAAGAACAAGCCGCATGTTGAGGCTTCGATATGCGAGGCCTATATTGTTGAGGAGATCTCAACATTTATCTCGTACTATTTCAAACCTCATCTGAGAACAAGAATCAATCGCGTTCCATGACATAATGATGGAGGTGAAGTGCCTTCCAATGGGAACTTGTCAATATTCTCCAATCCTGGACGACCCACACCTAAAAATGTCGTAAGAGGAAGATATTTGTCGGAAATAGAGTTTAGACAAGGACACAATTATGTTCTATTTAACTGTGATGAGCTGAAACCTTTTATTTAGTAAGTATATATATGTGTAATACTAATTAAACTTTGTCAATAATATACTATTTATTATATATTGTAATATCATACTGTCATTATCACTTGCAGGCAATATCGACAATATTTGTTGTCTAATAACTCATAACTGACTGAATCCCAGATCTTTCAATTACAAGATGAACAATTTGCCACGTGGTTCAGAAAACATGTAAGTACTATCACAAACTCATCCTCACTTGCAAAATTACTATATGCATGTCATTACGAGAAAAATATAGATTGTTCATTGATGTACATTACATACAAGGTTTATCAAATGGGAAGAAGTGCTGCTAAGTCATTGTCTTCACTAAGCCTGGGCCCTGAAAGAAACGTTAAGTGCTACAATGGGTATTTTGTGAATGGATATGTGTTTCTTACTGAAGAATACATGCATGGAAGAAAGACATACAACAACGGTGTTTGTGTTAAAGAATCGACTGGTAGTGAGTTAGAAGTTGACTACTATGGTAGATTAGAAGAGGTCGTCGAACTGCAATATCATAGCGAGTAGAATAAAGTGTTTTTATTCAAATGTTATTGGTATGACACGACTGACAGAGGAATCAGAATTGATCCGCACTATGGTCTAGTCGAAATCAACTCAAAAGCTAGACTCTGCAAAGTAAACGATGTCTTTGTTTTCGCGAAGCAATGTCAACAAGTTTATTACACATACACCCCCTCCTTTAGAAAGGATCGATCAAGAGTGAATTGGTTGTCCATTTTAAAAAACAAAACCCAGGGGTCGTGTTGAGCTTGTTCAGGATGAGAACGAAGACACAAGTGTGCGAGATGAAGTCTTTCAAGTTAATGAGTTGGTTGAACCATATCGAATTGCTCCTTCGATTGAATTGGAAGAAAATTCAAATTTTCATGTTTTCGATGATAGTCTTGTTGATGTTGACGTAGAGGAGTTGAATGTTGTTTTGAGCTCTACTAGACAAGCAAATATCGATGAAGATGATGATATCCATATTGAAGATTGCAATGAAGGTGATGACTATTCAATTGACAACGAAGAATAAGAAAATTCTGACTAACTATCAGAATGAAGCCCTGTGTAAAACATTTTATTCATGTAATATATATTATGGATGATATATTTTGTAACACGAAATATTTATTTTATAAGTTTATATATGTATTGTTTAAGCACTATTGTTATTGTTTTGTGCGATAGACAATTTATCATTTAAGTGTTTGCAGGAAGGTAAATAGGCAATACAAATATAATCTTTCTTGTACAATGAACTATCACCGATGTAAATACCGACAGACTAAGGTCCATCGTCATTTCATAGAGAGTTCAAAAATAATTACTAGAAATGCCACAATCACCGACGAGCTTTCCGACGACCCACAATCCGTCGGCATTTCACAGAGAGTTCAAAAATAATTACTAGAAATGTCACATCACCAACAGACTTTCCAACGACCCACAATCAATCGGCATTTTCACAGAGAGTTGAAAAATAATTACTGGAAATGCCACAATCACCGACGAACTTTCCGACGACCCACAATCCGTCTGCATTTCACAAAGAGTTGCAAAATAATTACTGGAAATGCCATAATCACCAATGAATGTGCAGACGGATTTAAGTTCGTCGATATGTTGTCCGCGGGTCAATTTTACCGACAAAATCACCGACGGACTGTGCGAATTCCAAAAGATGGTGCATTAACTGCATCTCTTACTGTGTCAGGTTGCCAACGGAATTACCGATGGACCACGAAAAATATGGAGGGTGATTAAAAATGATGGTGTGAAATTCAAAATTTACTGACGGATTTTTGAAGCTTCACCGACGGAATAATTTAAAATAATATTAATTTTTTATTTCCGTCGGTAAAACTGCGCTATAAATCCCAGCGACCACCCTTTCAGTTCATTTTTTCGTCTGCTTCATTTCACAATTTCATTTTTTCCTTTCATTTCCTTCAAGATTTTTGTGTTTTTGGCTTGTAATTTTTAGTTCAATCTTTAGCAAATTAAAAGGTATGTACTTCCTCTTCTTCATTTCTTTAATATTTTATTTCTTTATTTGTTTTTTGTTTTAGCTATTGTTATTTTTGTTATGTTTTTTGTTTTGGTGTATTTTTATAATGTATATAAATTCTTGAAATAAACCCATTATTAAGGTAAGCATATTTCATTGCTAAAGTCTAATTTGTTTTTTAATTTATTGAATATATTTTATTGTTGTATTGCCATAATAATTGAATAATTTGTTGAATTGTAATTGTTAATGTTGAATTTACCTTAGAATTAGTAATTGAATTTGTTGGAATAATTAGTAATTTCACTCTATTATTGCATGATTTGTGGCACGCTCAAATCTTTTTGGGACTCTTTCATGCCCCCCAGCTTTGTTTGGGCACTTTTGATCATTGAGGATTTTCTTTCATGCCCTCCAGTGTTGTTTGGGCACTTTTATCATTGAGGACTTTTTCATGCCCCCCAGGGTTGTTTGGGCACTTTTAATTATTAAGGATTTTTTTGCACTTGCCCCCCAGTGTAGGGTGTGATCCTAGCCAAGGTTATTTTTCAAGAAAAAGTTATTAGGCTCAAAAGGGGACTACAAGGGATTTTTAGCATTATGAAAGGATGATCAAAGATGGCCTTTCTTCATTTCAAATGCATGCAGTTAGAATCGACAAGCTTTGCTTTCTCACATGCAAAAATAGTTTCTCATTATTCATGCAGTCAAAACTCAGCTTTGAAGTTATCTCATGGTGTTCGGGTTGTCTTTTAGGTTTTTTAAGTGTTAAGATATCACTTGAATTTTCAGAACTTGTTTATTAGAACAAACACCAATTTGATTTTTTTTTTTGTATTAAAACTTTGATTTCCCAAAAATCCTTGTGAAAACATGGGGCCATGCTTGTTTTTTTTTTGGAGAGAGAAAAAAAAGAGAAAACACCAAAGAATTCTTGGTGCAGTGGTTTTGTAAGTACAGAGGTGTGCTCAGTATGTTATTTGCATGAACACAGAAAAACACATGATTTTATTAACAGGAAAGACTCATTTGACAGAGAAAGTCTTGTGGCATTATGAGCTAAATTGCCAACAAGACTAAAACAGGTTGAAAAAGACATGATCAAACAAAAGGAAATAATTAAGTAGGCTCCATCCTCCCATCTTGTGGCATAACTTCGTCCTTTATCCTCGAGAATGCACTTGCCTTCTTCACACCCTACTCTTGCCATTAGTGCTTTGACGTTTTCGGAGCATTCTGCCTCTAGTGCATTTCCGATCCACTACTTGAAGCATTATTGTGTAAAGGGTTCAAACTCATGTTTGGAGTTCCTTCTAAGGTTATCCATCCAGCTTTAATCAAATGCATAAGCCTCTTTTTGAAGGCACTGCAGGTATGAATGTTGTGTCCCGTGACGCCAGCATGGTACTCACAAGTGAGGTCGGGCTTGTACCAGTTGGGGTAAGGTGGTTGTAGAGGTGTCAAGGGTTCTGGAGCTATATGTCCGATGCTCAATAGCTTTTGGAACATCTCATTTAAGGACAGCGGTAATGGAGGTAGTTGTTCTTGGACTCTTTGGTGTTTGGTTTGAGGCTCAGTTTTTCTAGCAGGAAAAGAAGAGTTGAGATTGATGTTGGCGATTTGGGGTGAAAAGGATGGAGTGTGGTATTTTTGGTGTGGGTTTTTCCTACCCTCAACATGGTCAACCTCTTTGTTTTTACCTTCAAAGCCCCTTTTCTCCACAAGTGCAGAGATTCTACCACTCTTTACTCCTTGCTCTATGCGCTCAGCTACTGCCACAACATCAGTAAATTGTTGGGCCGAACTACCCATCACATGCTCGTAGTATGGGTCTTTAAGCGTATTGGCAAACAGAGTGACCATCTCTTTATCCAGGAGTGGAGGATGTACTTGAGCAGCTAGGTCTCTCCACCTTTGAGCATATTCCCTTATGCTTTCTTTGTCCCTTTTCTCTAGATTGGACAAACTGGTTCTATCAGGAGCAATGTCCATATTGTACTTGTATTGCTTGACAAAAGCATCCACCAAGTCTTTCCATTTTTGGATCTTTGTGTTGTCCAATCTCATATACCAGCTCAATGCCGCCCCACTCAAACTATCCTGGAAAAAGTGCATCAGTAGTTTCTCATCGTGTATTACTTCTGCCATCTTATTGCAGTAAGATTTGAGATGAGTCATAGGGCATTATGTTCCAGTATATTTGATAAACTCAGGAACACAAAACTTCTTCAGGACAACCACATTTGGGACCAAACACATTTCTACTGCTCGTACTGGATCGTACAAGTCTACCCCTTCAATGGCTCTGATTCGGGCTTCTAGCGCTGCCATCTTATCAATGTCATCAGATGACTTAGTCTTGTGGGACTCATTGGCAAATGCATCTATGACTGCGGGGGTTGGTGCTGGTGGCATTGAGTGCACAAATGCTGGATTGTATGGAGGTTCTTGACCATGTTCACTCATTGTTTCTTCAGGTTGAGCTGTTGCCGGAAGCTGAACAAAGATAGCTGGCCGGTTAGAAGGACCTTCACCAGAGGTATTTCTAATTGTTTGCTCGAGTAAGCTAGTGAGGCAAGCTACGTTTGCTTTCAGAGACTCTAACTCTTCTTGGAAATGGGCATCACGGTGAGCACGCTCTTCACCTTCCATGTTTCTTGCTCGGAGTCGAGTGTTGTAGGCTCTTTGGGGACCTATATTTCAACCTGATGCAACTATGTATGTTAATTACAATGGATGTATGTGTGTGGATTCAAATGTATGCACATTTGATATGAATGGAAAAAACCTATACAAAATGAATATGTTGGGAGTCCATGCTCTAAAGGAAGGTTTGAGGTCATTACATGATGGGTAAGCTTTCTACCTGGTCTTAAAAGGGTCTATGAACTGCCTAGTGACCACCTCACGTGAAGGCAGTATAGGGGTTTACAAGGAATGGTTGAGACACATTTTGACCGCCATTACCGAGTAAACACTTAGTTCATAGTTGGATGTTTCACGAATCTGAACCCCGACTGAAAGTCATGAGGCAGACCGCTACTCCCCACCTAACCTAGAATTGGGCTTTATTCGTAAAATTAAAATGCATGCTAAAGCAGTGAAAATGCGAGCTAAAATTAAAGACCAACAAAAAAAAAACAATCAAACAATCAATGTTTAGTCCGACCAGACATGGCTTTCCCCAGTGGAGTTGCTATCCTGTCGCGGGGGCGCGAGCGCCGCGACGTCATCTGGCGACGGCGGAGGCAACTTTTCGTGCCTCCTGTTGTGAGGTGTTGTGTGTTGGAAAGGGTCTTGGATTTAATCATAAAATTATGATTAATGTTTTAGGAGTCGTTACCTAGTATTATGGTAACTAGGAACCTATGATCTGCAATAGTCTGGGTAAGGGACTGGTTGTGCAAGGGGAAGACGCATCACCCCCAGTGCACCCTACCTAAGGTAAGTTGCATTGTTGTTTGATTGTTTTTTCTAAGTTGGGTCCTATTCGTTGGTCTTTTCTAAAGCTTAAGGTAGATCTATCTTCATGAGAGAGTCTCTACCTTATCGGGTTAAATCCTAACTGTTCTAAAGTCTGAATTTTAGCATCGCATTTATTTAAACCTTGTATCTTTAATACTTGAAGGTGCACTTTATCGTGTAATTTTACACCCCACAAATATTAAAATCTACATCTGGATCCTAGAAAAAAAAGATTGGAAAAAGGTTTTTGATATTTTGGGCAAATCCTAATGGATGATCATAAACTAGTTATGATATCCATTTTTTTTTATTTTCAAAACATGAGAAAGATGCAATCTTTTAATGAAAATATGCGTGAAATTTTTTTAGGATTTGGCCGTATGAAAACAAAATATTTTTTTTTTTTTTGAAAGGAAAATTGATTTAAAAGTTTTTGAGATTTTTTTTGAAAATGTTTTGAATTTTTTTTTTGAAATATTTTGAAAAAACCCGGGTATTTTAATACCGGATTTGTATTTTACAGTGTAAATATACAACCCGATATTATGCAAAATTCATAAAAAAATATTTAAGAAAATCACAATTTTTTGAAATGATTTTTGAAATTTTTTGGAATTTTTTTTGTTTTTTTTTAAATATAATATTATAATATAATATAATATATATAATATAATATTAAATATGTGGGCTGGGCCAGCCCAGCTAACTGGGCCAGGCCTAGGAGTTTTCGGTTGGGCCGATATCGGCCCAACTTATCTTTTTGGGCCAGGCCGGACCCAAATGGTCTGGCCTTGGCCCGCATTGTTGCTGGCCGAACCCAACAACCATGCTAATTAATCATGTTGCATCCAGAACAAGAATTCGTTCTACATGCAGCAACCTGGTTGGCAGCAACGGAGAGACGGCGCTACCTGACGCCGATGGAGGCCTGGCTGGTCGAGACTGGGAGGGGCTGACGTGAGGACGGCGGCTGAGGTTGTGGAAGAGATGGCGGCCTGAGTTGACTAGAGCGGCTGCAGCTGGAAGAGGAAGAAAAGGAAATCTGCAGAGAGGAGAGGAAGGCTGGAAGAAGAAGAGAGGAGAGAGTCACGGTGGCTGCTTAGTGGCTGGTTGGCTTCCTATGGTGGAGCTGGTGTTCGTGGTGGTATATAGGCTGGGTTTGTTGGTATTCTCTCCGGAGAGGGCAGCTGTGGCAGAGGTGGAAAGAGCTGCAAAAGGCTGACGGGGAAAGCAGGAAAATCAAAATAGGGGGAAGGCTGGTTTTTTGCTCTTTTTGGACCCGATTTTCTCTTCCTTCAGGCCATGAAATGCACCCCTATTTATAGAAGATGGAAGAGGGACATTTTTTCTTTAATGGTGCCAAATCCTAGCCTTTGGTTTGGTTGGTAAGCATCCCAACCGTTGCTTCAAAGTGTGCACCTCGAACTGCCAAATGTGACAGTCCAGTGCTGCCCGAGTTGGCTACTTCAGGCCAGTCATCGGAGCAGTTTTGATGTTAATAGGCCTGAACGGACGATACATGGTGATAAAGGGCGTTCAGGTTACCATTTTGGTGCATGAGTTGTCAATTTTGGTGGACGTATGAGGCATTAAATGCACTTTAAAAGTAGCTCCCTGAGCTATCATTTTCGGGCAAAAATCGGGGAAGACAATGAACAGTGACCAGACGACGCGTCGTCTGGTCCTCTTTTTTTTTTTAAAAGCAGAAACGGCGCTGTTTTGGGTTAATAAAGGAGTTTTGACTGATTTTCAATTTAGTCCGCGTTCTTTCAACTTATTTCAATTAAACCCCTAATTGACCCTAAACCTTTGATTTAATGCAATTAGGCCATTGCCGAAACTTCAATTGGAACCCCAAGTTTGCGCGCCCTTTACAGTGTAGTTCTTAGGCTCAGATTTACGCAATTTCATCCCTAATTGACCATTAAACTTTCAATTTCTTCACTTTGACCCCCGGATTTTGTCAATTAAGCCCCCAATTTCGGCGCCTTTTGCAGATTGGTCCTTGGCTGCGAATTTTGTCAATTTAACCCCTAATTGACCCCAAAACTTCAATTTTCTTGCAATTTAGCCCCTAATTTCAATCAATTAACTTGGTAAAAATTAAATTTGGTCTCTTAAAATTCCAATCTTCTCAATTAAGCCCAAATTAGGCTCCCCAAACTTAATGTTTCACCAATTAAGCCCCAAATAAAATTAATTTGGCCCATGATTAAATCAAATTGGCCTATTAAAAATTTAATTATGTTATTAGACTTAATTTTTATTCAAATTCGTCCAATAATTATTTAATTTAACCTTGAATTTGCATTTTTTCTCTAGTTTTGGGCATAATGAGGTACAATTAGGCCTTGAATTTCCTCCAAAAATTGCAGCTTGATTTTTGCCTATTTTTGTAGTCTTTCTTAATCTGCTTTCTCCACATTGCAAGCCTTTATTTTATTTTTTTATTTTTATTTTGAAAAAGAAATTGATTTTTGGGGAATAACCCAGAATAGGGTTATGACAGTTGTATTGCCATAATAATTGAATAATTTGTTGAATTGAATTGTTATTGTTGAATTTACCTTAGAATTAGTAATTGAATATGTTGGAATAATTAGTAATTTTACTTTATTATTGCATGATTTGTGTTTAATTATTTCTATTAATTTTAATTGTTAGTCTAGAGTTTTTTTTTTAATTTTTTGAATATATTTTATTGTTTGTACTTCCATAATAATTGAATAATTTGTTGAATTGTAATTGTTAATGTTGAATTTACCTTGTAATTAGTGTGGATGTTATTTGTATAGATGTTATGTTATATACAATATTAGTATAGATGGGGTCAATTGGTTGTGGCTATTGTCAATATTTACAGGTTTGTGGATTTGGGTAGTCTCTAGTATAGGGGAGGTGCTGTCGAATTTAATCATATAATTATTCGTATAAAATTGTGTAGATGCGTAGAACGAAATCCACAGCTCGTCGCTCATGTATGGTCGCAGCTAGTTCTTCTAGCAGTGAGGATGACATATCCTTAGGTGCCTCTCAAGAAGAGGCACCTGCGCCGTCAACCGTTGTTGCCTCTTCCAGCGCGGTTTCACAACCCAGAGGCGGCGTACCTTCGCAGCGGAATCAATTCCCCCGCAACTACGAGGCACAGTGGAAGGACGACCTTTCAATGTAAGTTTGTTAAGGTTTTAGTTTTTTAAAAACATTATAACATAATTTATGAAAAATTAATCAATATTTCATTAATGTAATTTATTTTCAAGTTCACAAACATTGAGGCCGCCCGAGTAATATCATTGGTGTTTAAATCATCGATGGAGCTAGATTCCATTATTTCAATAAAGTCAGGTATCCAGACATCCTGAATGGATACCTAAAATCGATGCATGGTTTGACAGATTTGAGGTTGGTGTTAATTTCAAATTTCCAGCTTATTTCTAATAATTTATTAATATAATTGTAAATAAATTATTATTTTTATTTAACAAATTATTTATACACAGGACAAATTCGCCTGGGACAGGGCGCATGACAAAGTTGTGAGGAAGGTGTGGGAAAATCATGCGGCAACTAGGTAACATCGAAAACAATACAAGATTTGTTTAGAAAAAAATTTATGTTTCAAAATCTAATTTCTAGCTATGGAAGTAGATTGCGTGATTTGTGGTATGAAGCACAAAAAAAGACAAAAAACCGCGAGAGATAAGGGTCTCCAAGGCTGGAATGACGTGGCGGTTTGGAGGGATTTCAAACCGATACACATCTCGGCAGATATATGGCCGCCCTATCTTGAGCACGTGACGTCTGAGCGGTTCACACGACGCTCACAGTCTGGTGCTGGCAACCGGAATCGGCCAATTCATGGCTCAGTGACAACACACACCGGCGGCTCCGTTCTGTTTGCTGCACATGTGAAACGGATGGTAAGATTAATTTAAATGAAATATTATGTTAAATTAATTTGTTGTTAATTAATTTTTTTCATTATAGACTACGTCTCTTAGACATGAGCCGAGCCCAATGGAGCTGTTTGTTGAGATGCACATGCGGAGTCAAGACTGCCAAAAGGGGGCGCAACAGTTCGTTAACAACCGTGCTCAACACTTTGTGGTATGTTTGTTCAAACATTTTATTTCGTAAGTTATTATTTTTATTGAATTGAATATGATGATTACTTTTTTCATTTTCAGGAGACCTATAATAGCCAGTTGAGGGAGAGATATGGGGACGATCCTTCGACCCATCCGGATTTCGATTCGGATTTGTAGATGGAGGTTGGATCGTCCAGTGGACCCGATACAAATAGGGTATACGAGCTCTCCACACTACGGCCGAGAACTTGCGGGTGGCCCGTAGTGTCTCAACCGTTGGGAGCTCCCAATCAGTATCGAGCACCCAATCTAAGGAGTTAGTGGCCTTGAAGGAACACACGACTCAACTCACCGAAAAATACGGCCACCTATCAACGGGGTATACACAACTCTCAGCAAATTATGAACAACTTCGCCAAATGGTCATGAACATGGCATCACAGAGTGGTGATACATGTGCGCCTCCTCCTTTTTGGCCATATAACAACCAACCTCCTCCTCCTCCTCCACCTCCACCATTATGTTAATTTGTAATGAATATAATTTAACTTTAATAGTTAATTTAATATTTTTTTTGAAAGACATTCAATTTGTAATAAATATTATTTAACTTTATTTTTGTTTTTGATGTTTAATAAAACTTTTATTTGCATAATTTGTTTTTTTACTATTAATTTATATAATTTTATATTATGTATTCTAAATGATTTTTTAAAAACATATTTAAAAATAATCACAAAGGGTTTAACCGACAGATTGTATCCGTCGACATTGGACACGAATGAATTTACAGACGGAACTAGTCCGTCGGCATTTCACAGTAGCTGGCACAATCACCGACGAATATACAGACGGATATCTTCGATCGGTATTTCACACACTCACCAACAACGTTACCGACAACTTATTTCGTCGGTATTTCACATAATCATTGACAGAATAAGGCTGTCGGTATATTTCAAACGGGAAACTTTTTTTTTTGCGCGCAATTGCCGTCTGTAAAACCATCGACAAATGTTTTTTTTTTACCGACTGCTTTAGCGACAAAATTAGGTATTACCGACGAAAGGAAAGCCGACGGACATTTTCCGTCGGGGATGTCGTCGGTAAAAAAATTACCGACGAACGCTAAATCACTGACCAACGGAATATTTCTGTCGGTAAAACTGTGAAATCTTGTAGTGGATGGTTTGCGTCAGTGAATATTCAACTATGGATGCTTCCAACTCCAACGTTAGTAAATATTACGTAGTAAAAAAAACATATGGTATTCCTGACTTTGGCGTCAGTGAATAAACCAGTAAAATAATTTTACACTTAGATTAGCGTACACTTAGATTTGTATTTCACAATAAAAATCCACATATCATTTATAAAGTGAAATAATTAAAAGAAATGTGAGGGACCTACAAATAAATTTATCTTCTCAGCTTTTTTTGTTTGCGTGTTGGGTCTGACCTAGCCTATACAAGTTGGGCGAAACCCAATTGGCTTAGCCTGGTCACTAGCCCAAACCAGTGATCCGGCTAGGCAATAGCTTAGCACGCATGAACAATGCGAAGGTAATTAATTAAAATTACCTTCGTACAGTGTTCAAACATCAATTGCAAGGAATGAATAGAGAAATGAGCGTACCTGGTTTTGAAATGACGAAGATGATAGCAACGCTGGTTCTGGTCTCAACGATTTCCTCTGCTTACATTCTTTCCTTCTGCTCGTTTCTGTCTCCCTCTCGTGCTCGTTTTCTCTGGTTCTATCCTCCTGTTTTTGTTCGTTCGTCTTCTCTGCACCCACTGGTTCTCTTCTTTTTCGTTGGTTTTTTGGGTTTTTAGTGTTTTTGCTCTCTCCTCTGTTCTTTTGGTTCTGCGTTTCGCTGTTTAAGGGAAAATAGGCATTCCCTTGTTAGTGTTCTGAAAGGAAGCCCAGAAGGTCCCTTTGTTCTCTGTTTTTTTTTTATTCATCGATCTAGGTCTCTCTCCTCCTCTCTACCTTCTCCTTGGTTCTGCTTCTCACAGTATCCCGTATTTTCTTCCCTCCTTTTAGTTTCCTGTGATGATAGTAAGGGATGTTTCCTGTTCAGATGAGATGTTGAACCTTTTCCTTTTTGAAGTCTTGAGGATGATGCTTGAATGGCTAAGGTGTTTTATGTAAGGGAAGGGCAATGACGTGCTATGCTGCTTTGAGAATTGGCTTGATGTTTAAGTACCACTCTCGGGTCTATAATGTTACGCTCCCTCTGTAAAATCAAACTACCACTCAACTCAAGTATACGGACTGCTGACCCCTCTTCTCAATCTTTTCAACATCCCCAAATGTTTTGGAGTTGGGTTTGCAGTGGTTTAGGTTTTTATTTGACAGTGGAAAGATGAGGGACTATCATGGGAGGCTCTCAGCTGGAGAAGAGAAGTTGTTGTTGCAGGGGCTGTCACGGGTTGGTCAAGATGGTGGCAGTATTGGCTGAAGGAAAAAGAAAAGGGAGTGAGGGGTGCTGGTTTTAGAAGTGACCATGGTGGGACGGTGATAGTGAGGATGGAGGGGTCTGCTTTGGTTGAAGATGATGACAGGGAATGGGTTACTGGATGTGAGGAAGGAGCTTTTTACTATGGGAGGGGCGGCCTCATGCAGTGGATTTAGGTTTTTTTTTTGTAATGGCCTCTCTTATGTGTATACACTAAGATCTGTATTTATAGTGCAAGAGTCCCATCATGAATGATAAATAAAGTCCCAGACAAACTCATTCTCCTCTTTGAATTTTGAATTTAATTAAAAATCAAATTCGAAAGTGGATAACTATCATTAATTTGATGATAAGGATAAAATGACAAAAACATATTATTGTCCCTAGTATTCGCGCAAGTTGACAAATCACACTTTTCATCGAAATAAATCCCTGATCTTTTAATTTTACATTTTAACCCTGTAAAACTAAATTACAAGCCAACAGGCCCAAAATTGAGTTATAACAGTTATATTTGTTAAATTTGATCATTCTTCTTTTAATTATTTTTTTACTATAAAAAAGTTTTATTTTGTAAAATTGATCTTTAATAAATTAGATGATCATGTAATGTATACGAATTAATTATAAATTTTCTATTGAATCCATAGGAATTCTAACAATCAACATATAATTTGCTTATAAATCATTTAAACCCAATTAGAACTCATTTGCATATCTTTAATTTGAATACTTTTATTTACTTGCACGAACCGGATGACTTTGCATAGTCCAACCTGGACATCTCTGGGCAATTATATTTATAAATTTCCCCAGGTCATTCAAACACGGATACCCTTTATAAATCAAGTCTTATCGATCGTTCTCGGGCATCCCAACGCAGTCGTCATTAGCCAAAGCTAATCTTGTAAATCATTTCTCGACAATCCTATAACGGATGCCATTAGCCGAAGCTAATCTTGTAATTCATCTCCCGGCAATCCTATCACGAATGCCATTAGATGAAGCTAATCTTGTAATTCATTTCCCGACAATCCCAGATGTCATTAGCCGAAGCTAATCTTGTAATTCATTTCCTGTCAATCATATTACGGATGCCATTAGCAGAAGCTAATCTTGTAAATACATTAGACTTTATTTACATTAAACATGACATTATTGTAATTGCATTCACTAGAAAAACTTTAAATTGCATAACTGCAAAAAGGAGGGAAAATCACACACCTGCTCCGCTTATCTCGTGACATCCTCCAATAGAAGATCCAATATTGGTCGCTCATCCTTAATCACAAGGAAGTCTTTGATCATGATTCTTCAAGCCAAATGTTATAAAGAATCCATATTCATTCATTACATATATGTCACTTTCTATGCATAGTCATTTCCTCATCATAACATACATACACATGTATATTTTCAGAGTTAGTATATCAACGTGCAAGTGTCCGCACGACTTGTTTTTTTTTATATATATAATATTCATATGAAAGTCTAATTGTTACTGTCTTAGGCCTGAACTGTTATTGTTTGAACCGTTATTGTCGTAGACCAAGACTGTTACTGTTTGAACTGTTACTGTCTTAGATCTGAACTGTTATTGTCTGAACTATTATTGTCTTAGACTTGAACTGTTACTGTTTGAACCGTTACTGTCTTAGACTTGAACCGTTACTGTCTTAGACCTGAACTGTTACTGTTTGAATTGTTACTATCTTAGACCTGAACTGTTACTGTTTCAATGGTTATTGTCTTAGACCTGAACTGTTCCTACTTGAACCGTTACTGTCTTAGACCTGTACTGTTACTGGCTTAGACTTGAACTGGTACTGTTTGAACTAGGGGCGATCATTTTTGGTTCGGTTTGGTTTTTATATAAAAAAATAACCAAACCAAAACCGGTTCAGTTCGGTTTTTTAGGACAAAACCGGTTCAAACCGGTTTGGCTTGGTTTTTTCCGGTTTGCCTCGGTTTTTTCGGTTTGGCTCGGTTTTAGCTCGGTTTTTTCGGTTTGGCTTGGTTTTGCTCGGTTTTTTTCCGGTTTGGCTCGGTTTTTTCTGGTTTGGCTTGGTTTTTTTCAGTTTCGGTTCGGTTCGATTCGGTTCAGTTTGGTTTTTTCGGTTTCAGGCTTATAAAACCGAAACCGAACCGGTCGGTTTTTTCAAAATTTTAATCGGTTTTTTGATTTTTTTGCTCATCCCTAGTTTTAACCGTTACTGTCTTAGACATTGACTGTTACTGTTTTACATATCTCACCTTTTGTAACAGTCCTGTTGAATTCATGGATTTTAGCCACCAATTTAAAATCTCTCAAGAATTTTTAACGTCTCATGACTCCATTACATACAAAATCTAATAAGGACCAGCAATCAATTATATTTCTAATCAAACATCCATTCCTTCT
The DNA here is from genome assembly GCF_000002775.5 of Populus trichocarpa. Classification (NCBI taxonomy): domain Eukaryota; kingdom Viridiplantae; phylum Streptophyta; class Magnoliopsida; order Malpighiales; family Salicaceae; genus Populus; species Populus trichocarpa. The sequence goes on along the minus strand of NC_037291.2, from coordinate 10,874,813 downwards.
TCGATTTTCATGGTAGTAATATTTCACACAATCTCAAGAATCAACACAAGTGCTCCATGAAATTTAAGAAGTTGTAAAGAGATATTAAAAAAAAATAGTTCTACTTACTACCTTATTCATTAATTAAATCTATTGAAATCCCCCAAATTTATTCAAGAACCCTAGCTTTTCAAATTCCAAAAATTTCAATCAATTAAGGACTTTAGCCATAACAAAAATCAGATAAAAAGTCTTTAGAATGCCTTACCAAGTAAGTAATTAAACTCTAAACACTACCCAAATCAAGCTTCCAACTCCTCCTCTTCTTTAATCTTGGTCGAACTTCCCCTCTCCTTTTCTACTAACCTACACTTAATTTTTCTTCCTTCCAATTAATACTCACTAAGCTTGGTTAATGTTCCCTCAAGATCTTCTCTTAAGATTTTATGTTTCCTTTACCATTTTATCTCTCTCACATGTAAATGGTAGTTTCCCCTCTTTATATTTTTTCTCTTTTTTTCTTCTTGCTCGAGCACACACACATGCACACTTATATATACATACACTAATTTTTTACCAAATTCCCTCTATATCCCAAATAGTAAATTTCATGTTCTTGGGATAAAATTCCTGGATCCTGACATTTGTCTTTATAAAATTTTTACCCGGGCAAATTTGAATTTCATTTAGTTACTTATTGATAATTTTATTTCCAAGTAAATCACTCCCAATAATATTTTATTCATATTTCTATATTTATTTATTTTTCTTGGTTCGTTCTAATGCTTATTTGGTTCTTCTGATAAATCTATTATATAAGCACTTAGATTGCTTTTCTGCCAAATTTTCAATCGGGGTTTACATTCTCCCACTCTCATGAATTACCTACTCCAAGCTAATATGCATATTTTGCACATGTTTTCTCGAATTGGCAAGACCATCATATTTATCCAATATCATTTTTATAGAGATATAGTCTTGAGGAATTCAGGTATTCAAAAATTGTCTAGACGAGGGAGAGCCCCACACTTGATGAGGGTTGTAGACATCTTCTCAAACGTGCTCAAAGGTTGACCTCCATTCAGCCTTTTGTCTGCTTGGTTTCGGGGAACTTGAGTATTCTGGCGTGGAATGATGAGATTGGTGGCTATTACCCATCCCATGATAATGATAAGTAACATGCCTTGAATACCCACTTTATGTAGGGGTATCATGATGATGAGAGTGATCCTTCATGGGACTTGATGAACATTAAGGCATGACACTTTCTCGAATATTGTTTTGCCTAGACTTTTTAAAGTAGTGTTATTGCTTGCACGCACTAGGAGCGACCTTTTATGGTGGTATCAAGGCCTCTGATGTTACTAAGGGTGTCAAGACTTGTTGGGGCAACATGACTTGATTTTTCCCCTAAGTAGCTAACACCATTTGAATCAGGAGTTGTACTTGATTAATAAGTTGTTAGAATTCTAGTTGCGTACAAGTACATGCATTAAGATGTTGATCTGTTACGTATCCAAGTCCAGGTGCGTCTTGGTTATCCATCATGGAATGATCTTGAAATGTCAAACACAAGTTGTAAAAAGAAAACTTGTGGTTTTTCTTAATCATTTTCCCATAGACGATGCCAATTGATTATGTTTAAAAATCCGATGTGCTTTGGAATAAGGTTCTTTGGTGGTTAAATTAGATGTTGATCAAATGTCCATTCAAATGACTCTTTTCTCTAAAGTAAAGGGAATTTTCTCACGATGAATGCCTCTAGATACCTATAAAAGTTCTTTTTTTTTAAAAAAAAAATTGAGGACTTTCCAATGGTAAAGTAGGTAATCTTAAAGAGAAAAAGAGTAATAAATATGCTTAAGAGCCTTAAATTATACAAATGAGAAGAAAACTATTCATATTCCTTCTTTGATGTTGCATTCAGCTAGAGAGAGAAATAAAAAATGAAATTGTCCAGAACCAAAATGGTTTAGCCTTTTTGAGAAATAACTAGACCGATTTAAGAAAACAGTCAGAATATTTTACAAAACGGTTAGACCATTTTTGCTACTATTCAATTTAGGAATTTTTTATCTTTTCCTAGTTTTCTTTGGTTCTTTTGGGTTTGTTAATGGAGATGGTAATTGTTTGATGGAATTTAGCATAAAATGTATGTTTAATTATTATGGATGAAACACTTAATGTGAGGCTGTGACAATTAAACATGGTAAAAATTTGGAATTTTCGATGCGATTAAATTGAGAACTAAAAATCTATATGAAGAATGAAATTGACTTGTTACTGTCTACACATTAAACTGTTACTGTCCAATCGTTACTGTCTACACATTGAATTGTTACTGTCTACACATTGAATTGTTAATGTCTAACTTTGAACTGTTACTGTCTAGACATTTGAACTGTTACTGTCTACAGATTGAACTATTACTGTCCAACTGTTACTGTCTAGACATTGAACTGTTACTGTCTGAACACTCATCAGAGTTTTAACTATATCTAAAGTTCTAAAACTCCATTTTAAGTGAGATTTATCTCGTTAAAAAGTTAAGCCACGAGACTACTAGTTCTCTAAAGGAAGGAGAACCCAGTTCTTCCTCCAAGATAGTCAAAAATGCTCATCAACTAATCAGTCCTACTGCCCTACATAATCAGTCACGACTCGGTCTTGGTTGGTAACCCATAACTGGAGTTCTACATCTCTAAATTGAGCAAGACCAATTTCCTTGGTTAGCTAACATTCAAATCTACAATTTATATGAAGGAATCCGATCCTAATTCCCTCATCCTCCTATATGAAATCTCACAGAAAGTCAAGAGACAAGTCTGTCTAGATTCGTCTCCCCCTCCCCTTCACACAATACTTTCATAAACTACAGACCACATACATGAATTAACTTAATCTTAACAATAAGTACTTTTTCCCCAATTCATGTCTAAGAACCCTAACCTATGATTCAATATCAAGGCATCAATTCATTATCAAATTTAAAATGAATTTTTAAGATCATGTTTAGAACACCTTACCCGGTACGAATTAAGATTTTGATCTTCAACTAGTTGAAGATTTTGAACTCCATCCTTTCTTTTCTTCTTGTTCAATTTCTTGGTAACCCCTTGCTCTCAAGTGTTTATTCCATCTATAAACCCTTAATCTTGGATAGGTTCTTGAAATTTTAGTGTTTCTCTCTTGATTTCACAAGAATGGGTAAAAAACTCCCTATTTTCTCTCCTTATGGTTCCTGCAGATTTTTGGTAAGGAGAGAGTACTTATACTCTATATTTTCCCTTATTTTCATTTAGGCCCCCTTTTCCTTTAAGTGTATTATTCTCTTCAATTAAATCCAACCCTCAACATTACTGGGTTTATTATAATGTCTCGAATTATTTCATTCGAAAATTTATATTAAAAAATTTCTGAATTCATGTTTTTATTTAACCATATGCATGAATTTCTTCACTTTTATTTATTTATTTTCCAGGGGTTTACATTCTGCCCTCCTAATAGAAATTTCATCCTCGAAATTTGAGTGATGTACTTGAGTTTATAAACAAGTCGGGGAATTTTCGTCTCATTTCTGATTCTCTCTCCCATGTTTCTTCCTCGATTTGTGAGATTCACTATAAGACTCTAATGATGGGAACTTTCTTATTACGAAGTTCTTTCTTGCCTCAATCGAGTATCTTTATCGGTCTTACCTCAAGCGTTAAGTCTTCTTTTACCTCCACTGGCACTTGAGGTAACACTCTCGAAGGGTCTACATCGGCTTTTCGCAGCAAAGAAATATGGAATATATTGTGAACCTTGGCCAACTATGAGGGCAAGTTTATTTCATATGCTACAGGTCCGATATGTTTTCAGATTTCAAAATGGTCCAATGAACCTCAGAGCTAACTTCCCCTTCATGCTGAATCTCAGCATGTGCTTCCATAGAGCTACCTTCAGAAATACTTTATCTCCAAGACAAAATTCAAGTGGTCTTCTTCGAATATCCGCATACTTCTTCTGTCTATCCTGAGCCACCTTCATTCGATCCTTAATAATCCTCACTTTTTTAGTAGTGATTTGTACTAATTCTGCCCCATACCGCTTTATGTCCCCAACTTCTTCCCAACACAAGGGTGTCCTACACTTTCTGCCATAAAAGAGCTGCAAATGGGGCCATTCCAATTATTGTCTGATAACTGTTGTTATACGTGAATTCTACTAGTGACAGGTGCTCCTCCCAGTTTCCACTAAATTCCAAAGCACATGCCCTTAGTAAATCCTCTAAGATCTGAATAACTCTCTCAGATTGGCCATCAGTTTGTGGATGAAAGGCAGTACTGATACTCAAATTTTTTCCTAAGGCACGTTGTATGCTCGGCTAGAGACGTGAAGTAAATCTTGAGTCTCAGTCTGAAACAATTGATGTTGGGACTCCATAAAGCCTTACAACTTCGTTCACATAAATCTTAGCCAACTTGTCAACTGGACCTGTCATCTTTACTGGTAGGAAAAGGGTAGACTTAGTTAGTCGATCCACAATGACCCAGATTGCATCATTTCCCCTCTTTCCTCTGGGTAGTCCCAACACAAAGTCCATTGTGATCATCTCCCACTTCCACTCAGGGATTGGTAATGGTTGTAACAGCCTTGCTGGTTTTTGGTGTTCTACTTTTACTTGTTGGCAAATACTACATTTTGCCATGTAACCAACCACTTCTTTTCTCATATTTGGCCACCAGTAGTACTGTTTCAGATCTTGGTACATTTTAGTACTACCTGGATGTACAGTGAACTTAGACTCGTGAGCCTTTCGTAGTAACTTTTGTTTAAGGGCTTTCTCGTCAGGCATATACATACGTCGCCCCTACATCACTATTCCATCATCACTCATTCGAAAAAGAGTTTCACCCCCCGATTCCAGTTTGATTCTTACTTTTAACACCTCATTACCAAGTTGTTGTGCCTCTAATATTTGCTCTCGATATCCTGCCTTCACCCTTAGTTGAGCCATTAAGGATCCTTCCGGACTAATACTTAATACTGCCCCCAATCTCTTTAGTCCAATCATAGTTTCCTCATTCCAAGTCGTTGGTCCACCCCTAATCGCCTTGTCTTTATAGCTGAGAGCATTCGCGACTACATTCGCTTTTCCTGGATGATAATCTATAATACAGTCGTAGTCTTTAATTAATTCTACCCATCTCCGTTGTCGCATATTCAACTCCTTCTGTGACATTAGATATTTAAGGCTCTTATGATCTGTGAAAATTTGAACACGGGATCCGTATAAGTAGTGCCTCTATACTCGTAAAGCAAAAACTATTGCTGTCAAATCTAAGTCATGAACTGGGTAGTTGATTTCATGAGTCTGTAGTGTTTGTCTCAGGTGTTGTTCATGCTCCTCATAGGATTTGGAGTAAACCAAGATGTCATCGATGAATACGAGAACAAATTTATCAAGGTATGGTTGGAATACTCGGTTCATTAAATCTATAAAAAGTGTTGGGGGCATTAGTTAATCCAAAGGGTAGCACCAAGAACTCGAATTGTTCGTAGTGAGTTCTAAGGCAGTTTTCAGCACATCTTGCCCTTTGATTCGCATCTGGTAGTATCCTGATCTTAAATCAATCTTTGAGAAACCTTTGGCACCCTTCAACTGATCGAACAAATCATCTATTCACGGAAGCGAATATCTGTTCTTTACCGTCACTTTATTCAGCTGACGGTAATCTATGCAAAGCCTCAACGTTCCATCTTTCTTCTTCACAAATAATACGAGTGCTTCCCAAGGTGAGTTGTTTGGTCGTATGAACCCTTTGTCTAAAAGCTCCTGCAATTGAATTTTCAACTCATCCAATTCTTTTGGGGCCATTCTATATGGTGGTTGAGCTATAGGAGACACCCTAGGCAATATATCTATGGTGACCTCAACTTTTTTTTCTAGGGGTAGTCCTGGCAATTCTTCCGAAAATACGTTCGGAAATTCCCTCATAATTGGAATGTCAGACAGTCCCATTTTACCCTTTTTTGAATTTATCACATAGGCAAGGTATGTTGTACAACCTTTCTTTATTAGTTTTCTCGCAACCATACCCGAGATTATATTTGTAAAATTGGAAATTCTCTCCCCCTTAAAGACCATTGTTTCACCCTTAGCCTCTTGGAAGGTTACCGTTTTTGTAAAGCAGTCTAGACGAGCCTTATTTTTCCCAACCAATTCATACCTAGAATTATATCAAAATCACTTAATTCTAGGGGTATTAAATCTGCTTCTAGTTCACACCCATTAATGTTAATTTCCACCCCTTCAAATACAACATTTGTTTCCACAGTTTCACCCAAAGGTGTCCCAATAATAAATCCTTTTTCTATCCTTTTTGTTTCCTTACTCAATTTGGTTACATTTTTATTTGCTATAAAGGAGTGAGTGGCACCAGAATCAAACAAAACATACATTTGATAGTCATTCATTTGCAGCATACCTGCCACCACATCTGATGCTGCTTTGACATCCTCCTGGGTCATATGGAAAACCCTTCCTTGATCCTTTTCATTTTGCGCTCTGGGTTGTCCCCTATTTGAGTTAGTTCCTGACTAAGTCGACCTTCCCGGTTTCTTTACTGTGATGGACTGCTGATGACTCTGACTTTGCTGCCTATGTCTCTGAGGTTGTTCGGTGTTTAACTGGAGGCATTCCCTTTTAAAGTGACCCTTCTCACCACAGTGATGACATCCTCTTCCCAAGTACTGACAGGTTTTCCACTTATGACCTTCTCCTCGACATATATAGCATCGTCCAGGAGAAACCATACAACTCCCGGGGTGTCTTTGTTGACACTGAGCACATCGAGGGTAGACAATCTCCTTCTGATCATTATGCCCCCTCGCAGCTATAGCCCTGGAGCGGGTTTGACCACTTTCTGACCTCCCATCGATATCCTGTCGGAAGCTAGTTGACGTCCCCCCTTTCTTTTTGAATGGAAGTAATTGTTCACCTCTACCTTTCTTTGGAAGAGGTGGCTCCATATCCTTTCGTTTTCCTGCACCCCCATGACTCTGTTAACTTTCTTCCATACAAGCCTCCAAGGTCTGTGCTGCTTCAATAAGTTCCCTTACTATCTTGAATTGCAAAGCAATTAACCACTGCTTCAATTCTTGTCGGAAGCCATCCCTTAACTTTTCTATCATGTGTTGTTCTGATGGAACATAATGTGGTGTGTGAGAGGTCATGAAATCGTCTCTCATACTCGAGTACTGACATTCCCTCTTGTCTCAAGGCTAGGAATTCCTATTCCTTCATCTTTTGATGATATTTGGAGTAATATTGATTCTCAAACTCTATCTTGAAGTCATCCCAGGATAGGGTTTCTGTAGCCCTCCTCAACTGAACTGTCTCCCACCAAGTCATAGCACCGTCTGATAGTAATTGAGTAGCACAATCTACCCGCAGATCATGTGTTATCTTAATTTGAATCATTGTTTTCTCCACCTTTCTAATCCATCTTCCTGCCACTTTAGCATCCTGTTCACCTGAGTAGGGTTCACAACCCATTTCTCTCATACTCTTCACCAAATGAACTAGATGTACCACGTCATTAGTAGCTGTAACTGCTTTTGAAACGGTTGGTTTGATAGGTGCAAGTGGGGGTGCTGGCATAGGAGTGGCAACATTAGCCATACCTTCCATTACTGCTTTGACTAGCTGGGCCAGGAGCATCGGATCAACATAAGAAATAGATGGCCCTGCAGGTGTAGTCTGAGGGGGCTCCTCTACTCGTTCCCATGGGGCTGACATGGTTGGCCGAACATCCCCAGTTTGCCTTGGTGCCTGTCTAATTTGAGGGCCCGATGATTCTTCATGCCCTGCTTGAGTCGATACTACCAGTGCATGTGAAGCAGTATCTTCCAAAAGGCTCTCTTCTTGCCCCTCGGAAAATTCTATATCTCTATTCCCCCTCCCTGTAGAGGTTAGATCAGTTCTAAACTCTTGACGGGTACGTACCATCCTGCAATAAATTGATGAACATCAACAACCTCTTTTGAATTCTTCCCAGAACCCATATCAAGGCTCTGATACCAACTGTAACAGTCCTACTATACAACTTGCTCAATGTTAAAAGATCCCAACATATCCTCTTTATTTGAGGGTAATTTTTTTTTATTCACCAAAAATTCGGCAAAGTGTCGTTTGTATTTAAGACATCCCAAATTATCGACTACTATCAATTTACTCAATCAACCCATCGTCACAAGGTCCTATAATTCCGGACCTTTCATCAAACATCATAATTCAACACCTCATACAATCCACACAATATATATATATATATATATATATATATATATCCTATGAGTAAGTTCAATATGAACATAGTCTACATATCATATCATAAAATTTAAAAGAAAAGGAATACTAACACGTAAAGAAAGCATTTACAACATAATAAGTGTTCTTAATCATTTCAAAAGGGTTACTTACAAGATAACTAAAATACTACATTCTAAGTTGAACTTTTATAAAAATATATCAAGGTTTACACAAAAGTATACTACATAAACGCGATAATTCCCTTTTGTTTAAGTTAAATATTTACATAAGCTTGACAAAGTAGAGTCCTAAACTAATGATCTCCCCGGATATTTGATGGACCTGATACATAAATAAACATACCATTATGTTGATAAAGAATATATATATATATATATATATATATATATATATATATATATATGCTCATGTAATGTATACGAATGAAGTATTAAATTTCTATCGGATCCATGAGAATTCTAACAGAGAACTTATATATATTGCTTGTAAATCTTTTAAACCCAATTTACACTCATTTGCATATTTTTAATTTGGATACTCTTATTTACTTGCGTGAACTGGGTGACCTTGCAAAGTCTAATCTTGAAATTCATTTCCCAGCAATCCTATCACGAATGCCATTAGCCGAAGCTAATCTTGTAATTCAACTCCCGACAATCCTATCACGAATGCCATTAGCCAAAGCAAATCTTGTATACCATTAGCCAAAGCTAATCTTGTAATTCATCTCCCGACAATCCTATCATGGATGCCATTAGCTGAAGCTAATCTTGTAAATCATCTCCCGGCATTCCTTTCACGGATGCCATTAGCCGAAGCTAATCTTGTAAATACGCTAGGCTTTATTTACTTTGAACATGATATTTATTATAATTACATTCACCAGAAGAATTTTAAATTGTATAAGTGCAAATAGGAGGGAAAATCACGCACCTGCTTCGCTTGCCTCGCGACCTCCCCTAACAGAAGATCCAATCCTGGTTGCTCCTCCTAAATCACAAGGAAGTTTTTTTGTTATGATTCCTTCAAGCCAATATTATAGAGAATCCATATTCATCCATTACTCATATGTTAGTTTCTATGCATGTTCATTCTTTGTTTGCTATTTGCCTACAACTCACAACATGATGCACACTTAGATATGTAGCATTTGATAAAAGCTTTTGAGGAAATTTTTCAAGAGCCTAAGCAATTACCGCTGCATCCCTCTAAAGGAAGGAACTGAACCCATCAATGTGAGACCCTACAAGTATGCCTATTTTTAAGAGACTGAAATTGAAAAACAAGTTCATGACATGTTAAAATTAAAGCTTATAAGATCCATCACTAGTCCTTTTTCCTCTCCTGTTTTATTGGTTAAAAACAATGGCACATGGCATTTTTATACTAATTATAGAGCCCTTAATCTTACAACCATCAAATATCGATTTCCAATAGCAACGACTGGTGATATGCTAAATGAACTTCATGGAGCTTCCTACTTTACTAAACTCGACCTTCGAGATGGCTACCATCAAGTATGGGTACACTCTATAGACTTTAAAAAACAGTTTTTCGCACTCATAAAAGTCATTACGAATATTTAGTCATGCCTTTTGGTCTTTGTAATGCACCATTCACTTTTCAAGCCATTATGAACTCCATATTTCAACCTTATCTTTGCAAATTTGTGTTAGTCTTTTTTTTATGACATTTTAATTTATAGCCCTAATTGGACCATACATCTTGAACATGTTAAACAAGCTTTTGAAATTTTAAGGCAACACCAATTTTTCATTAAACTCAACAAATGTGCATTTGGCAAGGAAGAATTGGAGTACGTCGGTCATATTGTTACTTCTCATGTAGTCAAAGTTGATCAAGTAAAAATTCAAACAATGCTAAATTGGCCTAGGCTTACTAATATTTATGAATTACGTGGTTTCTTAAGCCTTACAGGTTATTACCGCAAGTTTGTTCGTGACTACAACATCTTGAACCGATCACTTACAAACCTATTAAAAAAAGGGCAATTCAGTTGGTCAGAAGAGGCTGAATCCACCTTGTAAGCTCTTAAACAAGCCATGACTTCAACTCCTACACTTATTATGCCTAACTTTAAAGAGTCTTTTGTTATTGAATCTGATGCTTCAAGAGATGGAATTGGTGTTGTTCAACTTAACAAGGCAAGTTAATTGCCTTTATGAGCCAAGCTTTGGGGATATCCAAACAGTCGTGGTCTACATATGCACGAGAGATGTTGGCCATTGTTCAAGCCATCAGAACTTGGCGACTATAACTATTGGGCCGAAAGTTTTATATCTAGACAGATCAGCGCAACCTCAAATATTTATTGGAGCAACGCATTGGAATGTCAGAACAACAAAAATGGGTGGCAAAGCTGCTGGGATACCACTATGAAATCACTTACAAACTAGGATGGGAGAATTCAGTGGGGATATCCAAACAGTCGTGGTCTACATATGCACGAGAGATGTTGGCCATTGTATAATTCAGTGGCTGATTTAAACAAGATAAAGAAAAAACTACCTGAGTCAACCTGAGTTAATCTACCAAACTCGCAAATCAGCTTATGAGATCAGGATAACCTTATAAAAGTAAATAAAAAAATTATAAAGCCCCATTTGTAACAGATTTAATGTTGAGAGATGTTGGGATATCCAAACAGTCGTGGTCTACATATGCACGAGAGATGTTGGCCATTGTTCAATTCAGTGGCTGATTTAAACAAGATAAAAAAAAAACTACCCGAGTCAACCTGAGTTAATCTACCAAACTCGCAAATCAGCTTATGAGATCAGGATAACCTTATAAAAGTAAATAAAAAAATTATAAAGCCCCACTTGTAACAGATTTAATGTTGAAGGTTGAAATCGAGAGAAAAAGAAACTAAATACATGAGATAAGGATAACGAAACAGAAAAAAAATAGAAAAAAATTTATGAATCCCAATTCCCAAACAACCTAATATTAGAAAGAAAAAAATAAATAAAAAAACAAATTGAGTTGTTGGAGGGTGAAATTGAAAAACAAATCAATTAAAAAAGGATAAAAAAAATGAACCGTGTTAACCCGTGTCAAACTACCAAACACGCGATCCAAGTTATGAGACTAGGATAATCCCATAGAAAGCAAATAAAAAAAATTATGAAGTCTAATTTCTAATTAACCCAATGTTAAAGGAAGAAATTGAAATAAAAATCAATTAGAAAAAACGGGAAAAAAATAACTCTAGGTGGCGACTCCCATTCAAAATTTTCCACTGGTAAGAGACAAGAATTCCTTGCCTCTCCACATTTGCCAGATAGACCACAATACATTTTTCCTTGAGTGGTGGACGATCGCCGCGACGCCTCACATACGACATCAAATTTGGTACTCAATACCGGGATGTATTGTGGAGGTATACTAGCATTCCCCGCTGATCTTTCTTCTGGAATATCAGCCATTAGGACGTCTTTGGATTACAAATGAATATTTTGTCTCTGCTAAATATTCTGTCACTGTGAATGGAATATTCTTATTCTGTCAAGAGAATATTTCGTTACTATTTAGATGACGTGGCTGATGATATGGCACTGTGGAACATCTGTTGATGACGTGGATGATGACTCAGTGTTAACGTGTCAGATGACGTGGCAGCCTTCTTAGGCTTGAATTCCGGCACTATCTTGTTTTTCCGGCAGATTTCAAGCGAACCTTCGGCGAGCTCTACAGGCCTCGTTTCGACTCTAATTTTGATGATCTTTATATTGTCGGACTCGTATCGATGAGAGGAATCCCCTCAGGTGGTCAAAATCAAGATCCGAGAACTTTGCAAATTCTGCAACTTTGAACCGAGAGATGAAAAACGTGTTTTTCAGTGTTCTAGCTTCCCTAATGCTCTGATACCAATTTGTTGTGCATACGGGATCGAAAGCAAACACAAATAAAACACAAATAAGCAGATTTACGTGGTTCCTCAAAACCGGGTACGTCCACGGAGGCAGCAAATTGTATATTATTGGAGGAATGATACAAACACTCAACTCAACCAGTATAATCCCACAAAACCAGTGTTTCACTCTTACACTCGGTTTTTCTCTTAAATCTACTCCTTTTCACTCTCACAGTTGCACTTGCACTCACTACACACTTACTCTCTCTTACTCTCTCTTTGTCTCCATTTATAGGAGAAATGAAAGCCTTGGCAGCAATCAATAAATACCAAACAACCGCTAAATACTACAATAAATATTGCAGCTGACTTTAGTGTATTTGTCATAAGTGATGGTGGTTGAAAAATGTTGACATAAATTTGCTACATTATTTTTCAAATTTCTTTCATTTCAATTTCTTCATGGTTCCACCCCATTCATATCCACACAACCAATAAGTTAGCTTTTTATTCAATCAACATGTTCATATAGCAATTTCCCTTCCTATTCTTACACAATAATCATTTTTCCCCTCATATAAAGAATACATAATTAATCTATAACAATACTAATAACAAGAACATATTTTGTCATTACATCTTCCATAAACCCTACACCCACACAATTCTAATTTCATCAAAACATTTATTTAATCAAGCTTACTAAAATTTACCAAAACTAGCAACAGATTCAAAAAGCAATAAGTCATCCACCTCTGATTATTTTTTTAAACCCAACGGACATACTATATATCATAGAGTTGTGCACAATATATCTTAAAATAAAAATGATCCAACGGTTAGATCGATCTCCCTAGATCTGAATAAAACCGAGCTAACCTGAAAATGGATGAGCTACTATTCAACATGCCCGAAACCTTGCCAGACAATGCGTTTCCGATCTCCACCGTCTAGAATGAAGGCAACATCTCGGTGCACCACATATCCAAGAATGAGCATGATCCAACGCTAGAAGAGAGATAAATCGACCGGCGACCAAACTGCTCTGCAGGTGTATTTCCTTTTGTTTTCCAGGAAATTTCCGATGATGATTTCTGTCAAAAGGATTGTATTCCTTCCAATCCCTCTAGTATGTTAGTAGAGGAGTGTGAGAAGAACAATATATCAAAAATGCAGCATGATTCAACAGTGGATTCCAGAGATATGGCCACTGGAGCATTATTGGTTTCTCCAAAATCTGCAGCTCTCTCTCTCTATCCGAATTTTCTCAATTGTCTCTCACCTTTTTTTTTTTTAAATGGTGGCCTCTTTGCAGTTTTATAAGCACCTTTTCCTGTAATTACAATTTTATCCCTCGTTTATCCCTTTATGTATTTTATTTTATTTTTCATATAAACTATCTGGTTTATTTCTGCTCAAATCGCTAGTCTTTACCGAACTCCGATTGGGATGAGATATTTAACCAAGGTATGAAAACATATTAATAGACTTCATGCAAACTTTCATCCCAATTCGATGATTGGATTGAGAGCTCTGCTTTCTAATGTAAAATTGGTTAGTTCATGAATGTTTCGTCAACGATCCAAATTTTCTTGTTCAATCTTCACATAAAATCATATCAATTTTCTTTCTAAACCTGTAAGGTCATTTTATTATTTTTTAATAAATTCATTTTAGAATTTCCACCTTTATTTATTTATTGGGCTTATTACCGTTTCAAAATAACGTCACTGATTTTAATTTGTGCTTGCACCTTCAGTCCTACCCTTTTCATTGAACTATCCTTTATTATAATGTATTCTTTATTACCTCACTTATTTCTTAGAAATATGTTTTTATTTTTCTCATTATTTTATCCATCAAAACACATTACAAGTTTTTATGTCCTTATGAATTCTAAACCAAAATTGATTTTATGGAGGTCATCCCTTCCATTATATATCATTATTTATCTATTATTTCTAATCTTAGTTTCAATCACTCATTGAAATCATATCACCTTCAGTCTTACATTTACATGATGGTTTACACATCTATATATTTAAATTATAAATTTCCAGGGTTTCACATTGTTTCTTGATGAATGCCTTTGGATACCTACAAAAAGTTCTCTTTTGGGGGATTTGAAGACCCTCCGATGGTAAAGTAGGTAATCTTGTAGAGAAAAGGAGTATTAAATTGATTCTTGTGTTGAATATATATGTCTTTTGAATGTAAAGTCTTGAACCTTTTACCTAGGTAATTCAAGGAGTATTTGTAACCTTGAGTGGATGAGTTGAAGAATAATTTTACAATGATAATATTTATGAGGGATAAATATCTCTTATACGTGCATTAATAGATGAAAAATATCTCTTATACATGCATTAATGAGGGAAGAAGTAAATTGAGTTTAAGACACTCATTAGGTCCAAGAACATCAAGCCATGTTAATAGGCTAAAAAAGAGACAATGGCCCAAAAAGACTAGGCACAACCCTTGGGACTGGGCTCAAGAGCACCACTCGAGCCCAAAAGGTGTTATGTGCGCTCTCAGCATTGGGCTCGTGTTGTGCACTCGAGCCCACAACAAGGTGTTGGGCTCTGGTATGCAGCCCGAGCCCACAAGGTGTTAGATATGAGCGCATTAATTGGGTTCGTGATTATTATGGGCTTATGCTAAAAGTAAACATCTTTCTATTAAATATTAAAAACAAATTTATGAATCTTGATCCATCAATAATGATTAATGGTTTGATGATGGCCAGCTGTTTGGTTTTATAATAAAGGATTACTTGTGAAATACTCAATCACGACAAGAGCACTAACAATAATTTTTGGGATATTAGGTATGTTTGAGATTGTGGTAATGTTTGCGGTTCAAAATGTTTTTAATTTAGAAATGAATTAAAATATTATTTTTTTATTTTTTAAAAATCATTTTAATTTGATTAAGAACATCAAAATGATATAAAAATATATAAAAAATATTTTTTAACAAAAATTTAAAAATTTAAAAAAACATAATTTGCACGTATTTTTAAACAGGGCCATAAGCTTTTGTTTCTGTCCAAGTCGATTTCATTGCCCTTGCAAAATAAAAGAAAAGGCTGAAATTATCTCAGCTGTTCAGGTCAACGTACAGAACAAAGATTAAAATTGGTATCCCAGCTGTTCCTGGCTTCCAACCAAAAGCTGAAATTATAAAGAAAATAATGTTACAAGGGTCTTAATCTGTACTTTTCACTTAGTAGGATATGATTAAGAAAGAAAAAAAAAACGACCTTAAGTAGCATCACTTAGTAGTCCTTTTCACTTAGTAGGATATATCACTTGGTAGTTTCATCTATCATTACCGTTTCCGTTCACTTGAGAGCTGTTCATCTCTCTGGTCTAGCCTTAGAGCAAATAGTAAAAAAAAAAAAAAACAATATTTTGACTCTTTTTTTCCTCTAGTTTTTCATGTTTAAAGAGAAAAGCTAAATAAAAAGCCATTATAATATTTCTACCAAAACATGATTTATTGTAATAATTTTTTTTTACTAATTTTTTTCCTTTATTTTATTTAAAACTATATTTTTTCAGTTTGTTTTTTATTAGAATTCATGTTCTCATTATTCATGTCATGAGTTTGACGAGTTCACTCAGGTTGGCTCGGGTTATTTTTTTTAATTTTAATTTTTTCAATCTTATTTTTAATACTGGGTCGAGTTAATTGAGAATTGTTAGGTTATTTTTAAACAGTTTCTTTCAAACTATTAGTATTCATCACAGATTAATCTATCCTCATACGCATGAGCAAAATGGTAGTGTTGAGCGACGTCATCATCATATTGTCAAAACTGGTCTTACACTCTTAGGTCAATGTAGTGCTTCATTACGATTTTGGAATTATGCGTTTGAATCTTCAGTCTATCGTATCAATCACATGCTTACTCCTTTCCTCCAAAATCAATCTCCTTTTGAATGTCTGTTTAATCGTACTCCTGATTATGATTTTCTACATACTTTTGGGTGTCTTTGTTTTCTGTTTCTGCATCCGTATCATGCTCATAAATTGAATTTTCGTTCCTCTCCTTGTGTATTCTTAGGCTATAGTTCCTCACACCTTGGTTATCGTTGTCTCGATTCCGCCTCTCAACATATATATGTCTCCCGTCATGTTTGTTTTCATGAGAATGTGTTTCCTTTTGCAGATTCTGAACAGCTAGCAAGACCCTCAGCTACTTCCTCACAGCCCACACACTTGCCCAACTTGTTCACCCCCCATAATTTTCCCCCAGTAGCTCTGCTACACCTCCAGCACCACCCAAACAGCCCCGCCATCCCCCACCCCTGTCAGCCACCATACCACCGCCACCCAGCCCTACCCCTCTGTCACCATCTGCATGTTTCTCTAATGATCATTTTGCAGGAACAGGTTCACCTCCTTTAGGTTTGCATATTTCCAGGTCTGTTACTGCAGCCCCATCTGATTCTGTAGCAAGCTCTCCTGACTCTGTTGTTGTGAGCTCCAGTCCTTCCTCCGCATCTCCTCCAGCTCTGCAACTTTGTGTTGATCTCTCCTCTTAGCCTCTTCAGCAGCTCTCCAGTTCAGATCCTTCTGCCCCTCGGTCTGCTGCTCGTCAGCATCCGATGGTTCTTCGTTCGCGGCTGCCGAAGACTGCTCTTTTAGCAGCGTCTGCCGCAGCCTCTGCTGCACCCAACTGTCGGGTACTGTCTTCTCCTAGTTGTGAGCTCCTAACATTCTCTGAGGCTAACAGATATGAGGCGTGGCATTGTGCAATACGTGATGAACTTCCAGCATTACACTTTAATCACACCTGGTCCTTGGTTCCTTTTCATCCTTCAATGAATGTTATTGGTTATCGGTGGGTGTACAAGATGAAACGCCATATGGATGGCAGTGTTGAACGGTATAAGGCACACTTGGTGGCTCGAGGTTTTACTCAATAGGAAGGCATTGATTATTATGAAACCTTCAGTCCAGTTGTTAAGCATGCGACAGTCAGATTAGTGTTTTCCATTGTGGTCTCACGTAATTGGAAAGTTCATCAACTTGATATTCATAATGCCTTCCTCAATGGTGTCCTTACCAAAGAGGTCTACATGAAACAACCTCCAGTTTTTGTTGACTCTGCTCTTTCCTCTCATGTGTGCCTATTGCATAAGTCTTTATATGGCTTAAAACAGGCTCCACGGGCATGGTACACTCATTTGAGTGATTTTCTGATTTCTATTGGCTTTACTGCTTCCAAGGTTGACAGCTCCTTATTTATCTTGTCTATTTTACTGATATTTTCTATCTTATGGTTTATGTTGATGACATTCTGCTTATAGGTAGCAACTCTGTTGTGCTTCATCGCCTAATCTAGTTACTGAGTTCAGAGTTCAAACTTCGTGACTTAGGTGTTGTTCACTATTTTTTGGGAATTGAGGTTCAACCCACTGCTATGGGTCTAATGCTATGCCAGCATATATATATATATACTTGACATTCTCACTCGAGTGGGTATGACTTCTTGTAAACCGATTGATACTCCTATCTCTACCTCTAAAGTCACCATACTGCCGGATCCTCTGTTTTCTGACCCTACACGGTTTCGTCAAATTATGGGTGCCCTCTAATATCTCACATTTACGAGACCAGATATCTGCTTTGTTGTTAACAGAGTCTGTCAATTTATGCATGCTCCTACAGATTCTCATTGGGGTGCTGTTAAACGCATTCTGCGTTATCTACGCGATACGACCACCTATGGTTTACATATCACTTGCAGCTCCTTCGCTCTCCATGGTTTTACAGATGCAGATTGGGCAGGTAATACTGATGATCGCAAGTCCACAGATGGTTATCTCATCTTCTTTGGTCAGACTCCTATCTCTTGGAAATCTAGCAAGCAACGAATAGTTGCTCGCTCCTCCACCGAGGCTGAGAATAAATCCTTGGCTGATGGCATTGTTGAGGTTATCTGGCTTCAGTATCTATTGCAAGATTTGCAGATTCTCTCTACCTCTGCTCCTACCCTTTGGTGTGATAATCTAGGCGCTACTTACTTATTGCAAATCCTATCTTTCATGCTCGCACTAAACACGTTGAGATTGACTATCATTTTGTACGAGACAGAGTTGCGAGGAAAGGAAAGAGATTTATATTCATTTTATCCCCTCCCACGATCAACTTGCCGATGTTTTTACTAAGCCGCTTCCTACTGCTCTGTTTACTGCTTTCCGATTCAAGCTTCAGGTTGATCCTCCACCCTCAGCTTGAGGGGGCATATTAATGTACTATATAAGAATTATACTATACAGGAAATATTGTAGCGATACTCTTGTGTGCTAACCTCACCATTACTATTGTATATTGCCCTACACATATATATAAAAAACGTTGGCTAACCAATAGGTTAAGCCTCCCAATTTTTCTAAACTCTCGCAACACTGAGTCGTGTAGTAGATTCATGAATTTGTATCTTTTTGTTTAATCAAATAATTTATTTGGAGGAATAAAAATATTTTTCTAACATAATTCGCAACCAAAAAGAAAAAAATGTATTTACATATCTAACTTAATTATGGACGATGAATCTAATGTAATTGTTTTTAAATCATATCTATAAGTTTGTTGTACTTCTTTTTTGATATACTTTTACTTTTAGGAATGAATACGTGTCTTGAATTATGATGTAACTAATGTAATTGTTCTTTTATTCGTAATATTCATTGAATGATATAATACTTGTTTTATTTGAGTGGATATTGAAGAAAATAAGAGGTTGTTCTTATGTTTGGGCTAAAGAAGTCCCAAATAGTAGGATAAATGTTGGAATTTTTTTCTAGGATGTTAAAAGTATTTAGGAGATGACTTGCTATTAATAATATGGAGTAACCTCTACTGGATTTTTGGCTGAAAAAAATACCCTAATTTTTGTTAAGAATGTATATATTCGATTGTATAAAATTTAGGGTTGTTAACTGACAAATCAACTATATCCAAGGAGAAGATAATCTTATTAGAGATAGGGAGAAATAAGAAATTACATATTTGGAGGAAGAGAATCATCAACTCGACTAAACTCCCAGCTTTTTCACACCCATCACTTCCCTTACAGTTGTTGCAAATGACAGCTTTAGTTGCTGCCCTCAGCAGCTCCTCCTCATGTTCTCTCTACTTTTCTCTCTTTTAGGTTTATATTGGAAGATTTTGTTTTTGTTTTTTTGGCATAATACATGCATAATAATTGAAAAAAACATGTTAACATTCTCATAAAAAATCATAATATTATTTAAGAACTACGGAAAAAAAAATAGCAATTAAAAATCATGTTAAGTACTTTACTCTATAATGAATTTCAATGTAAAAAAACTTAAAAACATTATAGAAAAATGTCAAGCTTTTAGGGCAAAGAGATATGTGGGGCTTATGTGTTTAACCCAATGTAAGAAGGCCTAGGACCCATGGCACTACTTGACCTAGCCCACTCTAATGACCTTTTTTTTCTTCTAAAAGGTAGGTGACATGTGAATCTTTTATTTTAAATATAAATCAGATTATGCATTATCTTCTTACTTGGATTCTGATCATTAAAGTGATGGTTAAGAAATTGAGTTGAAGTTTTTTTTATATAGCAAACCTAATAAACTAATTTATCAATTCAAAACATTTCTAAATTGGTTAAAAAACATAAAATAAATCAAAATTAAATTTTTTTG
The DNA here is from genome assembly GCF_000002775.5 of Populus trichocarpa. NCBI lineage: Eukaryota > Viridiplantae > Streptophyta > Magnoliopsida > Malpighiales > Salicaceae > Populus > Populus trichocarpa. The sequence goes on along the minus strand of NC_037291.2, from coordinate 10,854,949 downwards.
ATGAATCTATCCATCAATAGTAGTGATTAATGGTTTGATGATGGTCAGCTGTTAGGTTTTATAATAAAGGATTACTTGTAAAATACTCAATCACGACAAGTGCACCAACAATAATTTTTGGGATCAATGGTCTATTTAAGATTGTGCTACGTAACGGTTGCGGTTCAAAATGTTTTTTGTTTAGAAATGTATTAAAATAATATTTTTTTATCTTTAAAAAAATATTTTTGATATCAGCACATCAAAACGATATAAAAAAAAATTTAAAAAAATATTTTTAGCAAAAGTATAAAAAATTTAAAATTTAAAAGAACGCAATTTACACCACGTTTCCAAACATGCCCTAATCTTGTTTCTGTCCAAGTCGATGTCATTGCCCTTACAAAATAAAAGAAAAGCTAGGCAGTCAGCTTTCAGGTCATTTTCATTCCAGCAATGTTCAGTTAATTTTGCTATAACATAACTCATGTGTGAATGTGCCGGGGTTGTACAAGTGCTTAAGATCACTTTTTTGAGTAAGTTCCTGTCTCTTAATTCTTTTTTCCTTCGTAATTTATAGGAACCTGAAACATTGGTTTAGAGGATAAATTGTGTTTGGTAGAGTAGATATTATTTTCCCTTGTCTGAGAGGATGGAAAGGGAGCTACGAGAAAATTGTCGTCCATGACTGCCTTTTTTATCTCCCCGAAATGGATAGAATGAGGGAATGATGATATGGTACTTTCTAGCTCTAACCCTTCGTTCTCCTGTAAATCAAAGCATACGATATAATTTTGTTATTTTTAATTCCACTCTCTTTTTCTTTTTTAATTAATTAAATATAGGCAAGAACTGGACACTTAATTTACAATTATTTATAATTACGCTCTTCCACTTATATGAGAAAATTTTAAATATAGGCTTTTTGCGTTTTAAAAGCGCTTTTAAACAAATTAAAAAAAATAATTGTTTTTTTTATTTTAAATTAATATTTTTTTTGTGTTTTTAGATCATTTTGATGTGCTGATGTCAAAAATAATTTTTTTTTTAAAAAAAATTATTTTAATACATTTCCAAATAAAAAAACAACCGCAATCAAACTCTCATTCACGCGTAACCCATGTCAACGTACAGAACAAAGATTAGAAATCGGTATCTCAGCTGTTCCTGGCTTCCAACCAAAAGCTGAAATTATAAAGAAAATAATGTTACAAGGGTCTCAATCTGTACTTTTCACTTAGTAGGATATGATTAAGAAAAAAAAAAAAACGACCTAAAGTAGCATCACTTGGTAGTGCTTTTCACTTAGTAGGATATATCACTTAGTAGTTTAATTTATCATTACCGTTTCCGTTCACTTGAGAGCTGTTTATCTCTCTGGTATAGCCTTTTAGAGCTGTTTATCACTTAGTAGTTTTGACTCTTTTTTTCCTCTAGTTTTTCATGCTTAAAGAGAAAAGATAAATAAAAAGCCATTATCGAATATTTCTAACAAAACATGATTTATTGTAATAAATTTTTTTACTAATTTTTCTCCTTTATTTTATTTAAAATCTATGTTTTTTCAGTTTGTTTTTTATTAGAATTCATGTTCTCATTATTCATATCATGAGTTTGACGAGTTCACCCGAATTGTTTTTTTTAATTTTAATTTTTTCAATCTTATTTTTTAATACTGGATCGAGTTAATTGAGAATTGTTAGGTTATTTTTAAACTTATCAAATCAACCGGGTCATATCGAGTTATTAAAATAATTATGTATCAAATACAATTGGCTTTTCTAAATAGCTTTCTACCATTAGAGTGCATATAAACAAAAATAAAATCTTACTAAATTATGTGGTTTGGCTTTAGGTAGATAATAAAATCTCACTAAATTTGTTTTTCACAATTGATCCCTTTCTTCGAAAGAAAAAACAAGAAGCGATACAAACAAAGACATTGAACTTATCCCCAGTTTGTCTTCTTCCTGTTATCATCTCCCTAGTTACGACTATATATATGTGTAGCATCTTCTCTGTATGAACCAAGAGTTGGATTTAGGTTTGCTTTCACTAAGATAGAGCATAGAGACCAACCTTAATATATTAGCATGGCTTGGATATTAACCACTCTAGCCTTGATTCCGCTCGCTTTCTTCCTCCGAGCTTGGCTGTCGAAAAGAAAGATCAAGGATAGCAAGTTACCCCCTGGTCCAATAGGGTTTCCTATATTTGGTAGCTTACATTTGTTAGGGAAGTTCCCTCACCATGACTTGCATCAACTAGCAAAGAAGTATGGCCCTATCATGTATATGCGGTTAGGCTTGGTGCCTACTGTAGTTGTCTCATCGCCTCGGGCTGCCGAATTGATTCTTAAGACCCATGACCTCGTGTTTGCTAATAGGCCACCAAATGAGGCTGCGAAGCATATCACTTACGAGCAGAAGGGCTTAACATTTGCTCCATATGGTTCTTATTGGCGCAACGTGCGCAAGATGTGTACCCTTGAGTTGCTTAGCAACCATAAAATAAATTCTTTCATGTCCACGAGGAAAGAAGAGCTTGACCTCTTGATTGACTACATTAAAGACGCTTCTCGTGATCGTGTTGCTGTTGATCTTAGTGCCAAGGTCTCATCTCTAAACGCTGACATCAGTTGTAGGATGATTTTTGGAAAGAAAGACTTGGAAAAGGAATTTGATGAGAGGGGGTTCGAACCACTGACTCATGAGGGCATCCGTATAGCAGCAAGTTTTAACTTGGGAGATTACATCCCTCCAATTGCACCACTTGACCTTCAGGGTCTTACAAAGCGCATGAAGGCCATAGGCAAGGTTTTTGATGACTTCTTTGAGAAGATTATTGATGAGCACATTCAGTTCAAGGACGAAAACAGAACTAAAGATTTTCTTGATGTCATGTTGGACTTCTTGGGATCTGAAGAAACTGAGTATCGTATTGGTCGAGGCAACATCAAAGCCATAATCTTGGTAAGAACGCATAGAATTAAAATAACTGTTAGTAAGCAGCACATAACTCACATGATTATCCTTAAATCTGTACCTTTCTCTTTCAGGACATGCTTGTAGGCTCAATGGACACCCCAGCCGCAGCAATTGAGTGGACTCTCTCCGAGCTCATCAAGCATCCAAGAGTAATGAAGAAAGTCCAGAAAGAACTGGAAGAGAAAATAGGCATGGATAGAATGGTGGAAGAATCAGACTTGGAGGGCTTGGAGTACTTGCACATGGTTATAAAGGAAGCTTTCAGGCTCCATCCAGTGGCACCTCTACTTGTCCCTCACGAGTCAATGGAAGATTGCACCATAGATGGCTTCCTCATCCCGCAAAAAACACGTGTTCTTGTAAACGTTTGGGCTATTGGACGCGACCAAAGTGCCTGGACTGATGATGCAAATAAGTTTATTCCAGAGAGGTTTGCTGGGAGTAACATAGATGTTCGTGGACGCGATTTCCAGCTTCTCACCTTCGGGGCTGGGCGCAGGAGCTGCCCTGGAATGCATTTGGGACTAACCATGGTTCGGCAAATTGTGGCACAGCTGGTGCATTGCTTTGACTGGGAGCTTCCTAACAATATGTTGCCGGAGGAATTGGACATGACTGAGGCGTTTGGTCTTGTAACCCCGAGAGCAAACCATCTGTGCGCCACTCCAACTTATCGCCTTCACCTCTGATTATGGCTTAAGCAATGTTTCGATTTCTTGTTATTTGATATTCTCTGTTGGAAGTGTGATCATGTAGGGATTGTCTTTCCCTTGGATTCATGGAATAAACTGTATTGGAAGTGTGATCATGTAGGGATTGTCTTTCCCTTGGATTCATGGAATAAACTGTAGACTCATATCAGCATGTTGATGTTTCTTTTTGCCTGTCCAGGATTTTATTCAAATTAAACTACATCCCACAATTTATTATTTGAATTTCTTATTTACTTTGATCTCCCGGTCAAATACATGTTGGATTTTATGAGTAATTATTAGTTAATCCATTTACTCTGTTGAAGTTTGCTTCAAGTTGCTGTCAAAGATTCTGTTTTTCTTCTTTTATGATTTTTTCTGCAATAATAAAGGGTGGTCCTAGTCTCTACTGTCAATAGAAAGGCTGAAGTCAAGTATACACTGTAAATGCTTAAATAGGAATATAAATGATTAAATAGGAAATTTACCTTTTACTATATTTAGCTTCCTAGATTTCCTCTTTGTAATTACTGTGTACAGCACAATAGCACTACTTTTCCTATATATAATGAAAGCCTAGTCGAAAGGTAGAGGCAATTCAAACAAATTTGTTATGGTATCAGAGCCTCTCTCATAGAATTCCTAAAATCTTAGTCTTTTTTTTTTTCTTCTCTCTCAGTCATAGCCTCATGGAAAAGTCAGATAATGTTTGTGTCAGATTTACTGGCAAAAATTATACTGCTTGGGCATTTCAGCTGGAGATCTTTCTTAAAGGAAAGGAGTTATGGGGCCATATAGATGACAACAACAAAGGAGACTTGGCTGTTGAGGGATCTGTTGTTGCTAAGGCAGCATGGGCAGCCAAAGATGCACAAATCATGTCATGGATTCTCAGTTCTGTGGAGCCACATCTTATCCTGTCTTTGCGCCCACATAGATCAGCAAAGGCTATGTGGGATCACCTCACACAAGTCTATAACCAAGATAACAATGCTAGGCGGTTTCAGCTTGAGTTGGCTATTGCCAACTATACCCAAGGAGATCTCTCTATTCAAGATTACTATTCTGGATTTTTGACTCTGTGGAATGACTATTCTGATCTTGTTACAGCTAAGATCTCAGCCGAAGGAGTGTTGGCAGTGCAGCAAGTCCATAAGATCAGCCAACGCGACCAATTTCTGATGAAATTGCGATCTGAATATGAACCAGTACGTGCCTCTCTTGTCAATCGTGATCCTGTTCCATCCTTGGATGCTTGTTTTGGAGAACTCTTCCGTGAAGAACAGCGTCTCCATACTCAGACCATTATAGAGCAGACCAGAGTTGCCCCAATTGCTTATGCTGCCTACAGAAAAGGGAAAGACCATGATATGAGCAAGACACAATGCTATAGTTGTAAGAAGTATGGTCATATTGCACCTCATTGTCCAAATAAGTTTTGCAACTACTGCAAACAGCCAGGACACATTATTAAGGAATGTTCTATTCGTCCTCCTCGCATCAACAAAGCTTATCACACTGCTGTTCCCAATGCTGGTCCTTCTACTCCACAGCCTCTTGTTGGCTCACCTATCTCACAGCCTCCAGCACATTTATTAACCAGAGAGATGGTGCAAGAAATGATTGTGAGTGCTTTCTCCACACTTGGTCTTCAAGGTACTGGTTCTTCAACTCTTCCTTGAATCTTAGATTCAGGTGCATCCAATCACATGACAAACTCCTTTGGTGGCTTAAGTAATATCCGCAAATATTGTGGATCCTCACATATTCAAACAGCTAATGGCAATGCTCTTCCCATTGTAGCTGTTGGTGATATACCTCCTTTAAAGGATATTTTTGTCTCACCTAAGCTTGCTGTCAATCTAGCTTCTGTAGGTCAGTTTGTGGACAATAATTGTGATGTATCCTTTTCTAAACATGGCTGTATTGTACAGGACCAGATGTCGGGACAGCTGGTAGCGAAGGGGCCTAAGCACGGACGTCTATTCTTCATCCAATTTCATGTTCCACGCATCTTGGTTCCTTCCTCTGTTTTATCTCTCTTTTGTACTGCACCTAAAGTGTCTAATGAAGTTTGGCATAAACGTCTTGGTCATCCAAATCCTAGAATTCTCTCCCATCTGTTGAAATCTGGATTAATAAACACTACAATGCATTCCTCTTCCAGTATGTTCCTTGATTGTGTCACATGTAAACTTGGCAAAAGTAAAGTATTACCTTTTCCCTCTGAAGGCAGTAGAGCAACAAATCTGTTTGAGATAGTTCATAGTGATGTCTGGGGAATTAGTCCTATCCTTTCTCATGCAAGATACAAGTATTTTGTAACCTTTATAGATGACTACAGCCGTTATACACTCAATTTTCTGCCACTGTTAAAACTCTATGTTCAAATTGTTCCTTGTACTGGTTAACACTCAATTTTCTGCCACTGTTAAAACTCTATTTCTTGCGGAACAAATCAGAAGTTTTCTCTATGTTCAAATTGTTCCTTGTACTGGTTAACACTCAATTTTCTGCCACTGTTAAAACTCTTAGATCAGATTCAGGAGGGGAGTATATGTCTAACGATTTCCAATCTTTCCTGCAATCTAACGGTATCATTTCTCAACGCTCATATTCCTATACTCCTCAGCAAAATGGAGTAGCGGAACGCAAGAATCGCCATCTTTTGGATGTGGTCCGTACTTTGCTCATTGAAAATTCTGTTCCTCCTAAGTTTTGGGTGGAAGCACTCATTATAGCAACTTATCTAATCAATAGACTTCCTTCACAAGTCTAGGGTCTAGAGTCTCCATATTTTCGGCTTCATCATTGCCCTCCTATATACACCAATCTTCACACTTTTGGGTGTGTATGCTTCATGCATCTTCCTCCACCTCATAGAAATAAACTTTCTGCTCAGTCAATTAGGTGTGCCTTTCTTGGATATAGCATTACTCAAAAGGGTTATCTATGTTTTGATCCACACACTAATCGAGTTCATGTTTCCAGAAATGTTATTTTCTTTGAAAATCAATGTTTCTTTCCTTTGCCTTCATCCTCAGCCACTTCTCTTGCCTCTTTACCCTCTTTTGATGACTCTTCTCATCTGCAAAGTGCTCAAGTTGACAGGTTCAAGCCACATATGGTATACAAGAGAAGACTTCCAGTGCTGCCCCCTTCAGCTTCTGTCCTGTCATCTGCTCCTCCTTTGCACCCTTCTGTGGCTTCTGAGGTAACTGTTTTGGCTCCTTTACGCCGCTCCTCTAGAGTATATGTACCACCTGCTAAGTATGGATTTCACTCCTCTGTGGCACATAATTCTACTGCTGCTCTCTCTGCCACTTTATCCTCTATTGCTATTCCTACTGGTTATTCACAGGCAGCTAAAGAACCATGCTGGCAGCAGGCTATGCAGGAAGAATTACATGCTCTCGAAGCTAATCAGACTTGGGACATTGTTGATTGTCCTTCTGGTGTGACTCCTCTTGGGTGTCGATGGGTCTATTCTGTTAAAATCAAGGCTGATGGCAGCTTGGACAAATATAAAGCACGATTGGTGGCTCTTGGAAACCATCAAAAATATGGAGTACATTATGAGGAGACTTTTGCTCCCGTAGCCAAAATGGGTACTATTCGAACAATTCTGGCCATCGCAGCATCTAAACATTGGTGTTTACACCAATTGGATGTGAAGAATGCCTTTCTTCATGGTGATCTCACTGAAGATATATACATGCGACCACCAGCCGGCTTATTTTCCACTCCTACCTCTGCTGTGTGTAAGTTACGCCGCTCCTTGTATGGTCTCAAACAAGCTCCTCGTGCTTGGTATGAGCGATTTACTTCTATCCTTCTTCAATTTGATTTCCTCAAAAGTAAATATGATGCATCTTTGTTTCTACGTAAGACTGCACATGGAGTTGTGTTTCTATTCGCCACCCCTTGATACTCCAATGGAAATTAATCTCAAGCTACGCAAAGATGAGGGTGATTTATTATCAGACCCTGCAGCATATCGTACACTCGTGGGTAGCTTGATCTATCTTACAAACACTAGACCTGATATTTCTTATCCAGTACAACAGGTTAGTCAGTTCATGGCTTCTACAAGGCACCTCCATCTGGCTGCTGTTAAAAGAATAATTCGTTATGTTCATGGCACAATTCGAAGAGGACTTTGCTATCCTGCTGGTACTTCTCTTGATCTTATTGCTTATAGTGATGCTGATTATGCCGGGTGTTCTAACACTCGGCGTTCAACTACTGGTTGGTGTATGTTCCTTGGCCCTGCACTTATTTCCTGGAAAAGCAAGAAACAAGACCGTGTTTCCAAGTCTTCTACTGAGTCGGAATACAGGGCTATGTCCCAAGCTTGTTCCAAAATCATCTGGCTCCACGGGCTCCTTGCTGAGCTTGGTTTTCAGCAGTGCACTCCTACTCCTTTTTTTGCCGATAATACAAGTGCTATACACATTACCTCCAATCCTATCTTCCATGAGCGCACAAAGCATATTGAGGTGGACTGCCACTTCATTCATGACGCCTTTGCAGCTCAAACTATATCACTTCCACATGTGTCCAGCAATCTTCAGGTGGCTGATGTTTTTACCAAGACTCTCACAAGACAACGTCATCATTTTCTTACGACCAAATTGATGCTTATGGATAAGCCCGCATCAATTTGAGGGGGGATGTCAATAGAAAGGCTGAAGTCAAGCATACAGCTGTAAATGCTTAAATAGGAATATAAATGATTAAATAGGAAATTTACCTTTTACTATATTTAGCTTCCTAGATTTCCTCTTTGTAATTACTGTGTACAGCACAATAGCACTACTTTTCCTATATATAATGAAAGCCTAGTCGAAAGGTACAGGCAATTCAAACAAATCTGTTATCTACGAGCTTGTTTATCTGTTAGTTTGTTAAGAGATCATGGCATGATATGTTCCTATAAGTTAGCATTTCAGTTTGTTTTCATTCTATATATTTGTAAAGATTGGTATGAAGTAAATGCAATTTTTTCATTTCATTCTAAATAAACAGCAGTAATAATTTGCTGGTTTAATTCTTTTCTACGTTCTTTTTTCACTTAAACACTCAAACAATTAAAACACTTTCAAGTGGTATCAGAGCAACTTCTTGAGGGATCTGTGATGGAAGCTGAAGCCAGTTTTTCTCAAATTGCTCCTCCTATCTTTGATGGAGAAAGCTACCAGCTTTGGGCAGTGAAAATGGAAACATACCTAGAGGCATTTAATCTATGGAAAGCTGTTGAAGAAGATTATGAAGTTCATCCGTTGCCAACCAATCCAATAATGGCTCAAATCAGAAATCACAAAGAGAGAAAAACAAGGAAATCAAAAGCAAAAGCATGTCTGTTTGATGCTGTTTCAACAACCATTTTCACAAGAATTATGTCTCTTAAATTAGCGAAAGACGTTTGGGATTATTTAAAGAAGGAATACGCAGGAGATGAAAGAATTCGTGGAATGCAAAGCCTCAACTTGATACGAGAGTTTGAGCTGCAGAGAATGAAAGAATCTGGGACCATAAAAGAATACTCAAATAGATTGCTTGGAATTGTAAACAAAGTCAGGTTGCTGGGAAAATCATTTACAGACTCTACAATTGTTGAAAAAATTCTGGTTACAGTACCAAAAAAATATGAAGCTTCAATTACTATATTGGAGAATACAAAAGATCTGTCAAAGATTACATTGGCAGAACGTTTAAATGCCTTACAAGTTCAAGAGCAAAGAAGACTTATGAGGCAAAATCGTGTTACAAAAGGTGTTTATCAAGCCAAGTATCCAGATTTTGATAAGAAGAAGTTCTTCAAAAAAAACTAGGCTTCAAGCAGCAGTAAAACTACTACCAGCCAATTTCAGAGCAAAGGAAAATTTCTTAATAGACATTTTCCACCATGTCAACACTGCAACAAGATAGGTCATCCACCGTTCAAGTGCTGGAAGAGACCTGATGCAAGGTGTAGCAAATGTAACCAGCTGGGACATGAAGCAATTATCTGCAGGACGAAACCTCAGAAACAAGAAGAAGATGCTCAAGTCGCCAGTCAAGATGATGAAGATTAGATGTTTGTAGCCACGTGTTTTTCAGTTCAAACCTCCTCTGATCACTGGCTGATAGATAATGGTTGCACAAACCACATGATTTTTGATAAAAGTCTTTTCAGAACTTTACAATCTACTTAAGTTGCTAAAGTCAGAAGTGGAAATGGTGATTGTATAACAGCTAAAGGAAAAGGGACCATTGCCATCATAACAAACTCAGGTACAAAAACAATTTTTGATGTTCTCTATGTACCTTATATAGATCAGAATTTGTTAAGTGTTGGGCAATTAATAGAGAAAGGTATGAAGGTAATTTTCGAAGATCAATCTTGCTATATCTTTGATGCTGCTGGACAAAAAATATTGCAAGCGAGGATGAGAGGCAAAAGTTTCTCATTTCTACCATTTGAGGAGAAGCACACAACTTTTTCCACAAAGCTAAATGACATAGAAGTATGGCATAAGAGGTTGGGACACTGTCATCAACAATGAATTCTCAATATAAAGAAGCATGATGATGTAAAAGGTGTGCCTTCATTCACTGATCACTTACCAAATTGTAATGCTTGTCAGTTTGGTAAGCAAAACAGGAAACCATTTCCAAAAATCAACTTGGAGGTCTACACAGAAACTTCAATTAATCCATACTGATGTTGTCAGTCCTCTAAGCACATCTTCACTAAAAGGTAGTTGATATTACATTATCTTTATTGATGATTTCACTAGAATGTGTTGGATTTTCATTATGAATCCAAGTCAGAAGTAGCTGGGATTTTTGGAGATTCAAGGAGAATGTGGAGAATCAAAGTAGCAGCAGAATTCAAGCCATTCGTTCAAATAATGGTAAAGAATACACTTCATCAGAATTTAATATCTACTGTGAAGATACTGGCATTGAACATCAACTCACTACTTCTTACACTCCAGAAAAAAATGGAGTTAGTGAGAAGAGAAACCAATGTATAATAGAGATGGTTAGATGCATGCTACATGAAAAGAATTTGCCAAAGATGTTTTGGGCAGAAGCAGCTAACACAACTGTTTTTCTTCAAAATCGACTTCCAACAAAATTGTTGGAAGAAAAGACACCTTTTGAAGTTTTATATAATTACAAACCTTTACTAAGCTTTCTTAAAATATTTAGCAGTATATGTTTTGTTCATGTTCCGCAAATCAAGACGGACAAGCTTGATAAGAAGGCTATGCCAGGTATCTTTGGTGGCTATAGTATTGTTTCTAAAGCCTACAAAGTATATCATCCTCAAACTCAGAAGAAGGCCATTACTAGGGATGTTCATTTCCATGAAGAAGAACAATGGGACTGGGGAGACTCACAAAGAAATGAGCTACTTGCAGATCAAATCAAACCTCAATTACAGGATGAATCATTTGATGATTCACCAATCAAAGGCACAAATCCCTTGAAGACATTTACCAAATGAGTAATGTAGCATTCTGCGAACCAGAAGGATATGAAGAAGCTCAGTAGAACCCAGAATGGCAGAAAGCAATGCAAAAGGAGATATTCATGATTGAAATGAACTGCACATTAGAACTAGTTGACAGACCACCAGACAAAATTATCATTGGCATGAAGTGGGTATTCAGTACCAAACTGAATGCAGATCGCACCATCAACAAACATAAAGCTAGGTTGGTTGTTAAGGGTATGCTTAGATTTATGGTGTTGATTATTTTGATACATTTGCTCTTGTAGCAAGGATGGATACCATCAGATTGTTATTTGTTGTTGCTGCTCATAAGAACTGGAAAGTATACCAGCTAGACATTAAATCAGCCTTCTTAAATAGCATTCTGCAAGAAGAAATTTACGTTGAATATCCAGCTAGTTTTGTGATTCAAGGAAAAGAAGACAAAGTTTATCTGCTAAAGAAGGCTCTCTATAGGTTGAAACAAGCACCTAGAGCCTGGTATGACAAAATTGATGACTATTTGATAAGTTCTGGCTTTCAAAAAAGCTTATCTGAAGCAACTCTCTATGTAAAGAAGATTAACAATGATGTTCTCATAATATCCCTCTATGTTGATGATCTTATAGTGACAAGAAGCAATATACAACAAGTTGAAGAATTCAAGCAGAAGATGATGCAAGTTTTTGAAATGACCGATCTTGGTCTCATGAGTTTCTTTCTAGGAATGGAAATCAAGCAAAGCAAAGAAGAAATATTCATTTGTCAGAAGAAATATGCAAAGGAAATCTTGAAGAAATTTCATATGGAGAATTGCAAACCAATAACCAGTCCGATGAATCAAAAAGACCAATTCAGCAAAGAAGATGGAACTGCCAGAGTTGATGAAGAGAAATTCAGAAGCTTGATTGGTTGTTTGCTGTATTTAACAGCAACCGGACCTAATATACTTTATGCAAGAAGTCTTCTATCTTGTTTTATGCATAGTCCAAGTGAAATGCATATGAGAGCAGCTAAAAGAATTATGAGATACATCAAAGGGACATATAGTTTTGGTGTTAAATTTTTGAAATGTCAAGAGTTAAGATTGCATGGTTTCTATGATAGTGATTGGGGTGGATTCATTGATGACATGAAAAGCACTTCTGGATTCTGTTTCAATCTAGGATCAATAATATTTTCATGGTCATCAAAGAAACAAGATATTGTAGAACAATCTACTGTAGAGATAGAGTTCATTGCAGCCACAACAACGGTAAATCAAGCACTATGGCTTCAGAAGATTTTACGTTATTTGTATATGGAGGAGGAAGAAGCTGCATAGATCTCAGTTGACAATCAAATAGCCATAGCAATCTCTCACAATCCAGTGTTTCATGGAAAAACCAAACACTTTAACCTCAAACTTTATTTTTACGAGAGGTGTAGAAAAATAGTGATGTTAAGTTGATTTATTGCAAGTCTGAAGATCAATTGGCTGATTTGTTTACTAAACCACTTCCAGTAAACAGATTTGAGTTTCTAAAACAAATGATAGGAGTCTGCAACTCTTAAAGCAAGGAGTGTTGAAGTTTGCTTCAAGTTCTTGTCAAAGACTCTGTTTTTCATCTTTTATGATTTTTTCCGCAATAATAAAGGGTTGTCATAGTCTCTAGGAGCTTGTTAATCTGTTAGTTTGTTAAGAGATCATGGCATGATATGTTCCTATAAGTTAGCATTTAAGTTTGTTTTCATTCTATATATTTGAAAAGATTGTTGTGAACTAAATGCAATCTATTCATTTCATTCTAAATAAACAGCAGTAATAATTTGCTAGTTTAATTCTCTTCTACGTTCTTTCTTCACTTAAACACTCAAACAATTAAAACACTTTCAGCCTCCACTTTCACTTGTAAAAGAGAATATGTGATTAGTGTTAGAGAATAATATAAATCATGCCCTAGGATCTCACCTAAAAGCTTAAGCTATTGGGTTTAGATGGTTCTTTGACATGGTATCATAGCCTCGATGATCAAGTGGTCACAAGTTCGAATCTCACCACCCTCATTTATTTGATAAAAATCAAGCACAAGGTAATGTGGGCATGTGCAAGTTTCAAGCCTAAAGGGCTTTTACTTGAGGGGGTGTGTTAGAGAATAATATAAATCATATCCTGGGACCTCACCTAAAAGTTTAAGTTATTGGGTTGAGATGGTTCTTTGACAATTAGTTTTGAGATATTCTCTCATTATTCCCTGTTTCAAAAATTTTGCATTTTCCATTTTTAGCACAGTATTAAAAACTTAGCTTAGATTCAATTTTAGAAATGGCAATATCTAATAGAGAATAATAACAACAACAACGCTTCTTCCTCCATAATTTCATTGCCTATAGAAGGGACTCAACAAGTGAAATGCATTGTCCAAGTGAAATGCATATGAGAGCAGCCAAAAGAATTCTAAGGCACATCAAAGGCACATACAGTTTTGGTGTTAAATTTTTGAAGTGTCAAGAGTTAAGATTGCATGGTTTCTCTGATAATGATTGAGGTGGATTCATTGATGAAATGAAAAGCACTTCTGGATTATAAATACCCTATTTTCCTTTCTAAAACTGCCAACAACAAAGAAAAAATAGGGGGAGAATATTTTTAAGTTTCTTTTACAAAAAAAATGATGTGAACCTCGTGGTCATGTGGTCACGCAACCCACACGCAAAGACACCAATTCCCAGAAAGCCAAGTAAATCAGGTTTGATAGGAGTGTGATACAAAGATAACTTGTACCTAGGCACCAACACTATTGAAAACGGAGACCCCCACCCAACGAATATTGATTCACGAACGAGAAGTATAAGGATGACGCCACAAAGATAGTTGTTCTTCGATAAGTTGTTTTTCAGTTCTTTAGAGAACTATGGAAAGGAGATTATCTCACCAACACACACACATAAAGTGCGGCAAATAAGAAGTTTTATTAATCTGAATTGTCTAACCTTACATGTCTAGTTATGCCCTTATTTATAGTGACTCCAAACTAAAATAAACACAATGGACCTCTTATGCGAACTTATATGATGTTCACTTACAATTAAATCCAAATAATATAAATAAACCCTAAACTAAGAAGAAAATAATAATAACAATAATAAATCCAAATTTAATATCCTAAATATAATAGGATCAGATTTGTTGCCCATTAGAAGTCTCATATAAGCTAGGAGAATCAAATCTGAAGGTAGAATTAATTCTGAAATCTTCTTTCCTTGTTTTTGTAGCTAGGATGAATAAGGAACCCTTGTAAGAAAACGATTCTAAAACATTTATGAATCCTTGCCACACTTGGAAATTATGTTGCAGCCCATTAAAGATCTTTGTAGAATTCAGAGATTCCCAAAATAAGCTGCCACATCCTTTTAGGAAAAGAATCCTAGTCAAATAGGAAGTCCACAAGTCAGAAGGAAGTAAATAACAAAATTCGTACAGCCTATGTTGACCCGTGTTTCGATGCCTTTCCGAACTCCGATTGACCTGACATTTAAACCCAATGTAGGATACCATGTCAGGAGACTTCACGTAACTTTTCAGCTTGATCCAACGGTCGGATTCAGAATTGTGATTTTTGCCGTAAAACTGGATAGTTGCACATTTTACGTTAGAATCCGAATTTGACCTTTCCTGGATCGTATCAAAAAATTGAGAGGAAATCCTACAAATTGAAAGGGGTTTGAGTGAGTTTTGGCTAAGGGTTGAGGGAAACAACATCAAAATAATAATTTAGAGAGAATAAGTGAAGAAATTTAGGGATTTAAAGTGAAAAAGTTTGACTACTTAAGAATCGAAACTCACTTTATCATCACGTAAGGGTTTTAAACTTGATTATGTAAGGTAAATTAAAAACAATTAAGAATTGATGTCTAAATTGTAAATTCTAGGTTAGGGTTACAAGAAAATTTAGGGGAAGTAAGAGATTGGCCTTGTTTGATGAAATTGGGATAGAAATAGACGAAAGCAACTTAGAATAATAATTAAATGAAGAAAAATCATAGTCTTTTGGAAGGTAGTGGTGCCAGCCAAATATTAAAGAAAAATTAAAATAATACATGAATGTTGTTTGTTTGAGGTTATTGTAGCACGTGTTGAAATGTGGAGAATTAATTTACAATAAATAGAAATCTTGTGTTTAATTTGTAATGGAAATATTGGTTATGCTTTGATTATGAATGTTGTCATTTTGTTGAGAATTGTAGGATTTTGTGTAATGTTGAAGTATTATGGAAAATTATACAAATGAGAAGAAAACTATTCATATTCCTTCTTTAATGTTACATTCGGCTAGAGAGAGAGAGAAAAGAGAAATTGTCCAGAACAAAAAATAGTCTAGCTATTTTGAGAAACGACTAGACCTATTTAAGAACACGATAAGACTATTTGTCAAAATGATTAGACCGTTTTTGTTATTGTCCAGTTTTGGAATTTTTTTTATCTTTTTCTAGTTTTCTTCAGTTCTTTTGAGTTTGTTAAGGGAGATGGTAATCGTTTGATTGAATTTAGCATAAAATGTATTTTTAATTATGATGGATGAAACACTTGATGTGAGGTTGTAACAATTATACATGGTAAAAATTTAGAATTTTCAATGCGATTAAATTGAGAATTCAAAATCTATATGGAGAATAAAATTGACCTTTATGGTGGATGAATTTACCAATGAAATCACCGACGGAAATGCTCCGTCGGTGAATCTTTCATCGGTAATTTTTTGTCCGTTACTAAATCTGTTGGTAATAAAATAATATTATTACCGACGGATTTACGGACGAAACAGACGCGTAAAAAAAATTACCCGCTTCATTCTGTTGGTATATCCCTCGAAATATACCATCGGTAATTATTTAAAAACATTTAAAAAAATCCATTTTATAAAATTATAAAATAATTAAATTAACATAAATCAACACTCTATAATATATACTCAAAATGCTTGGAAAAAAGAATAAGAAAATCAACTCAAACAAATTTGCAACAAATAAATAATCTCACAGCAACATTGATACAATTATTAAGAACAAAAACAATTAAAAATAAAATAAAAAACAAATATAGTGAAAACAATCATGAAAATGAAGACAAAAGAAAAATCTTACCTTAATGTAGTTGCATGTGAAGCTAAGGAGAGAGAAAAAATTTCGCAAAGCATATTAATTAAAAAACACTAAGAGGATAAAAGAAGAAAGAAGAAGAAGACATACCCGAGCATGGAGGAGAACAGAAGGAGATGATGATAGAAGAGAAGAGAAAGAAATAAATATTGATGTTTTTTACATATAGTGAAGAAGAAGAAAAAGAAGAATGAGTCTCTCTTGTGAAATAAGGAGATTCAGGTTTTTTATTGGGGCTCGTTAGTGACGGAATTACGGACGGATAATTAAATATTTTTTAATTATTTCGTCGGTAATTCTGTCTGTAATATTTAATTTAAATTTTTAATTTCATAAAAAATTTTCAGAAACCACCTACAATCATCGATGATTTTAAAATTTAAAAAAACATTGTTTGCACTGCGTTTCTAAACATGCCCTAATCTTGTTTCTGTCCAAGTCGATGTCATTGCCCTTACAAAATAAAAGAAAAGGCAGTCAGCTTTCAGGTCATTTTCATTCCAGCAATGTTCAGTTAATTTTGCCATAATTAAGTTCCTGTCTCTTAATTCTTTTTTCCTTCGTAATTTATAGGAACCTGAAACTTTGGTTTAGAGGATAAATTGTGTTTGGTAGAGTAGAAATTATTTTCCCTTATCTGAGAGGATGGAAAGGGAGCTACGAGAAAATTGTCGTCCATGACTGCCTTTTTTATCTCCCCGAAATGGATAGAATGAGGGAATGATGATATGGTACTTTCTAGCTCTAACCCTTCGTTCTCCTGTAAATCAAAGCATACGATATAATTTTGTTATTTTTAATTCCACTCTCTTTTTCTTTTTTAATTAATTAAATATAGGCAAGAACTGGACACTTAATTTACAATTATTTATAATTACGCTCTTCCACTTATATGAGAAAATTTTAAATATAGGTTTTTTGCGTTTTAAAAGCGATTTTAAACAAATTAAAAAAAAATTGTTTTCTTTACTTTAAATTAATTTTTTTTTTTGTGTTTTTAGATCATTTTGACGTGCTGATGTCAAAAATAATTTTTAAAAAATAAAAATATATTATTTTAATATATTTCTAAATAAAAAACAACCGCAATCAAATTTTATTCACGCGTAACCCATGTCAACGTACAAAACAAAGATTAGAAATCGGTATCTCAGCTGTTCCTGGCTTCCAACCAAAAGCTGAAATTATAAAGAAAATAATGTTACAAGGGTCTCAATCTGTACTTTTCACTTAGTAGGATATGATTAAGAAAAAAAAAAAACGACCTAAAGTAGCATCACTTAATTGGATATTATCACTTAGTAGTTTAATTTTCATTACCGTTTCCGTTCACTTGAGAGCTGTTTATCTCTCTGGTCTAGCCTTAGAGCAAATTGGATTTTCTAAATAGTTTTCTACCATATTAAAGTGCATATAAACAAAAATAAAATCTTACTAAAATATGTGGTTTGGCTTTAGGTAGATAATAAAATCTCACTAAATTTGTTTTTCACAATTGATTCCTTTCTTCAAAAGAAAAAACAAGAAGCGATACAAACAAAGACATTGAACTTATCCCCAGTTTGTTTTCTTCCTGTTATCATGATCTCCCTAGTTACGACTATATATATGTGTAGCATCTTCTCTATATAAAGCAAGAGCTGGATTTAAGGTTTGCTTTCACTAAGATAGAGCATAGAGACCAACCTTAATATATTAGACATAGCATGGCTTGGATATTAACCACTCTAGCCTTGATTGCGCTCGCTTTCTTCCTCCGAGCTTGGCTGTCGAAAAGAAAGATCAAGGATAGCAAGTTACCCCCTGGTCCAATAGGGTTTCCTATATTTGGTAGCTTACATTTGTTAGGGAAGCTCCCTCACCATGACTTGCATCAACTAGCAAAGAAGTATGGCCCTATCATGTATATGCGGTTAGGCTTGGTGCCTACTGTAGTTGTCTCATCGCCTCGGGCTGCCGAATTGATTCTTAAGACCAATGACCTCGTGTTTGCTAGTAGGCCACGAAATGAGGCTGCGAAGCATATCTCTTACGAGCAGAAGAACTTATCATTTGCTCCATATGGCTCTTATTGGCGCAACGTGCGCAAGATGTGTACCCTTGAGTTGCTTAGCAACCATAAAATAAATTCTTTCATGTCAACGAGGAAGGAAGAGCTTGACCTCTTGATTGACTACATTAAAGATGCTTCTCGTGAGCGTGTTGCTGTTGATCTTGGTGCCAAGGTCTCATCTCTGAGCGCTGACATCAGTTGTAGGATGGTTTTTGGAAAGAAATACTTGGAAAAGGAATTTGATGAGAAGGGGTTCAAACCAGTGACTCATGAGCTCATGCGTTTAGCAGCAAGTTTTAACTTGGGAGATTACATCCCTCCAATTGCACCACTTGACCTTCAGGGTCTTACAAAGCGCATGAAGGCCGTAGGCAAGGTTTTTGATGACTTCTTTGAGAAGATTATCGATGAGCACATTCAGTTCAAGGACGAAAACAGAACCAAAGATTTTGTTGATGTCATGTTGGACTTCTTGGGATCTGAAGAAACTGAGTATCGTATTGGTCGAGACAACATCAAAGCCATAATCTTGGTAAGAATGCATAGAATTAAAATAACTGTTAGTAAGCAGCACATAAATCACATGATTATCCTTAAATCTGTACCTTTCTCTTTCAGGACATGCTTGTAGGCTCAATGGACACCTCAGCCACAGCAATTGAGTGGACTCTCTCCGAGCTCATCAGGCATCCAAGAGTAATGAAGAAAGTCCAGAAAGAGCTGGAAGAGAAAATAGGCATGGATAGAATGGTGGAAGAATCAGACTTGGAGGGCTTGGAGTACTTGCACATGGTTATAAAGGAAGCTTTCAGGCTCCATCCAGTGGCACCTCTACTTGGCCCTCACGAGTCAATGGAAGATTGCACCATAGATGGCTTCCTCATCCCGCAAAAAACACGTGTTATTGTAAACGTTTGGGCTATTGGACGCGACCAAAGTGCTTGGACTGATGCAAATAGGTTTATTCCAGAGAGGTTTGCTGGGAGCAACATAGATGTTCGTGGACGCGATTTCCAGCTTCTCCCCTTCGGGGCTGGGCGCAGGGGCTGCCCTGGAATGCATTTGGGACAAACCATGGTTCGGCAAATTGTGGCACAGCTGGTGCATTGCTTTGACTGGGAGCTTCCTAACAATATGTTGCCGGAGGAATTGGACATGACTGAGGCGTTTGGTCTTGTAACCCCGAGAGCAAACCATCTGTGCGCCACTCCTACTTATCGCCTTCACCTCTGATTATGGCTTAAGCAATGTTTCGATTTCTTGTTAATTAATATTCTCTGTTGGAGGTGTGATCATTTAGGGATTGTCTTTCCCTTGGATTCATGGAATCAATTGTAGACTCATGTCAGCATGTTGATGTTTCTTTTTGCCTGTCCAGGATTTTATTCAAATTAAACTACATCCCACAATTTATTATTTGAATTTCTTATTTACTTTGATCTTCTCTGGGCGTAGGATTTTATGAGTAATTCTTAATTAATCCATTGCCTCCACTTTCACTTGTAAAAGAGAATAGGTGATTAGTTCTGAGATATTCTCTCATTATTCCCTGTTTCAGAAATTTTGCATTTTCCATTTTTAGCACTCTATTAAAAACTTAGCTCAGATTCAATCTTACAAATGGAAATATCTAATAGAGAATAATAAACAACAACGACACTTCATCCTCCATATTTTCATTTATATATTGAACTTGGATATTGTTAGTGGTGGGGGTGCTAAAATCATTGCCTATAAAAGGTATTCAACACAACGTTTAACGTGGTTTGACATGGCGACCATGGTTAAAATTATTTTGAAATATTAAAATTCCAACCTGATGATAGGATGGATTAAATTGAATTAAAGATATATAACTAAATGAAATAACTAGGTGACATAGAGTCAATATGTAAATAGTAAGAAAGTGGAATATAAATACCCTATTTTCCTCTCTACAGCCGGCAACAATAGAGTAAAAATGGAGGGAGAATATTTTCAAGTTTCTTTTACAAAACAAATTGAGAGGAAATCCAACAAATTGAAGGAAGGGGGTTTGACTGAGTTTTTGGCAAAGGGTTGAGTGAAATAATTACATCAAGGCAATAATCTAGAGAGAATAAGTGAAGAAATTTAGGGATTTAAAGTGGTTAACAATGGTTAAAGGACTAATTAATTAGGTTTTAAAATTACAATGACTATTTAATTTGTTTTAAAAAAAACTAGAATGACTGATCGTTTATAGTTTACTCTCAATGTGTCTGTAATGTGGAAATATAATAAAAATAGAGTGAGTTTAATAATTTATAAAATGGGAATAATAACACTCCCTATTCTAATTAAGGGGACTAAAACATCATGTATAAAACAACACATTGCATTGATTATACCCAAATTATTCAGAATTGTATTTTATTAACTTGAAAATATAGTAAAATATTGGAGGATTTTGAGTTCCAAATTTCATAATGGAGGTTTTCTGTTCTTATTTTCTCCATCATAATTCTTTCTTAATTGCTTTGTTTGCCCATTTTCATTTTATTCGGGATTTTTCTTATATTTTTTTATTTGTTTTTAAATTATTCCTTTGTATAAAATCCCGACACTCGCTGCATTTAATATGTGACAGCAGTATTTTCTTGTAGGAAATGTATGTTTGGTGATTACAGAGAGAAAATGGCAAAAACAAAAAGGTTAATAAAAGAAAGTATATAAAAAGAAAAATAAAGTAATGGCGAGCGGGCAATAATAAGCAATTACATGTGGATCGTTAGCTCTAGTACCATGATAAGAATATATTTATTTATTGATATGATATATGATTACAATTAACAAATTAAAAGGTATATAGAAACACAATCAAACAATTATGGAAATAAATTACAATCTTTAATCATTTAAAATATTTTGATATGGTAATTGATTTCCACCATAATTGATGATTATATTGATTGGATTTTAATCCAAAATATATTGTTTCCCTTTCAAACTTATGGATATTTTGAAGAAAAATCTACTGGGTGTTAATGGGCGAGGAAACAAGCATATGATTTGTTTTATTATGTCCTTTCAACCTCAGCTTGTTTTGTACGGATGTAAGCATGATGATGGAAAGCTATGAAACTAATGGGCGATGGAAAATTATGGGCAATAGTCAGGCTAAAATTGTTAAAGAACTTCAGTATATGCGCATTGTTGGCTATGATAAAAATCTTATGATATGATACTTTATTTCTTTTTATAATTAATGATTGTATTAATTGGATTTGAATTCAAAATATACAATCTTGATTTGTTTTCTCGATAATTTTATTATTTCTTAATCAAATCACATGTTTTAACACATAGTTAATAATGAAAAATCAGACAATCTTTTTATTATTATTGTTTTGGTGACACCTTTTTATTTGTTTTGACAATACATCTTGATGTGCCAAGACTGCCACGCAACGTGGGCATAGATGGCTGCTATATACTGGAGAAACTAGCAAGGCAGAAAACAATTGCAGGAAAGAAAACCATTACAGGCCCCTCCAGCCTTGCTTCCATAAATTTCCTTGCAATCGGAATCACAATTCATAGCTATGCACTCGTTCGTGGGGAATGAACTTTTTTGACAAAGCTTTGCATCCGCCATCACATGCTTGTTTCCTGCGGACACACAACGTAATTTGGTACGTCAAATCACAAATCTTGAATTAAAATACATATCAAAATAACATAAGATTAGTCAATAAAAAATATATAGCTATCATTTAAGGAAACAACAAATATAATAAAAGGAATATTAGTATTCCTTGATGATCATTCATGTGTTGCAAGAAACTGTTCAATAAAGAAATTGGGATTACCAGCAGTCACAACGAAGATGAGCAGAAGGAGCAGGAAGATCCCAGAGACACCTTTCATGTTTGATTTTAGTATCCTTTTCTTTACTCTGTTTTTTTTTTTTTTTTAAATAAGAGCACTAATATGACTTGTAGTCTAATTTGTTGATATATATATATATATATATATATATATATATATATATATATATATATATATATATCATTTTTAGTATTATTAATGTCATTTAATAAAAATAACAGGCCTGCACTGCTACTATATAATACATCATGTGCTTGTAATTCCGCATTGCTTAATCTAATAATTTCATTAACTAGTTAGAGCCTACAGATCTTTTTAGGTTTGTCATCTTGAGTATGTAATCTTAACAATTTATCTCATTTTAATCTTAATTCTAAGTGAGGTTTTAGTAAATTTTGTTTTTTTTTTTTTAAAAAAAAAGTGAAGCTACCCCTAGCATCTACAAGATATACTTTGGAGTCCGACCAAAATTTTAGATATATTTATCATTATATTTCTCCAATCATAAATAAAAATAAAATATCAAATGTTTATTTTTCTAAAAACATCTTTTGATTTTAAAATAATATTATTTTAAAACAATAATAAAATATATATAAAAAAGTTTTGTTAAAAGATAAGATACACACTACTAAAAAAATGGGGTATTAGCATCTGAATTTAGCAATGGATAATTCCGTTGCTAAATTCAGTAACGGATTTGCAACGGATTGCATATATATTATTTTTTTAATGTCAGCAACGGATTTTAGCAACGGATAATCCGTTGTAAAATTTACATTGAATTTAGCAACGGATTTTCCGTTGCTAATTAAAAAATAATTATTTAAATTTTAATATAAAACCAAAATTACGAACACCGTTGATTACATTTACAAGAATTAAATCGCAACCGTTGAGTGTTTGCTGGCTTTGGTAAATATACATCAGTGCTCGATCTCCCCCCACACCGAAAGCCAAACAGAGATAATGAAATGAACAAAACCAAAATTAATGATCTTCCACTTTTCCAGTCTCCTTCGTCCCTAACAACCTCGATCCATAGCTGTAGAAAAATAACCCTCTCTTCATCAATGTGATTTTCCTTTATCCCAAACATTTCATCTTCTTCGCGTCTTCAGCACCCATAATTTCTTTTCTTCATCTTCTTCTCCTTCATCTGAACAAAATCGAACCACACCCATCATTATCACCATCGAACATGCTGATTTAAGGTATCTCCTTGTAAACGGGTTGGGTGTTTAACGGTTTTCTTCAATAGTTCAGGTAAGTAATTAAGGGTTTTTGTTTTTGTTTGTTGCAATTTAACTTGCACTAAAAATTTTTCACCTAACTTTCCCAATCCAGGTTTCTTTCTGTCCTGTAGAACAATCTTGGTCACCTGTAACTCAAGAACACAGGTAATTTTTTTTTTTTCAATACTTTGAATAATTGTTTTAGGCTATTAATTCGATAATATAGGGGTTTATGAAATGTTTTTACCATGATCTATAACCTAATTATGCATGTCTAATTGAAAATTTATCAAAACCCCCAATTTAATTTTTAGGGTTACGGTTCAAATTTTTTTTGATGTTCGTAAATTTTTTGATCTATAACCTAAAATAGCTGTCACTGGATATAAAGGGAACATAATGATAAGTTAAGGTACAGGAATTAATTTTTGATTAGAGGTTGTTTATGTTTATGTTCATGATGTTGAGTTTAATTTCCACACATACCTTATCATTACTATCACAGTTGTAAAGAGGGCATAGATGCTTTTGATATCATATACTATGAATCGTTTTAGGATAAACAAATTGATGTAGTACTGAACAAAAAGCCTAGGGTGATTATTCTGCTTTTTTTAAGCAATTTTTGTAATACCTGTGTTTGATCTCCAACTGTGATAATCAACACATCTTTATCTGGGAAGAAAGACACCCAGCCTTTCTTGGAGTAAACATGAAATTTCGATGACCCATCACATATATGCCTTCCTTTTTTACTGTAAATAAATATGTTGTTATAACAGTATATGACTGGGTTTTGAATGCAGGACCAGGATTTTGGGAGAAACAGGCAAGGTGATACATGGGAAAAGGTTGGCCAAATTCGAGATAAATTTGAATATGACAGAGAGAAAAGAATGAGGGAGAAGGGTATGTTCAATGCATATAATTTACTCAATGTGTGGTCACTTATATTTCTCGGGATAAATTGGTCAAGGGGTCATTCTTGTAGGTATAAGTAGCTGATATGCTCAATAATAACTTCAAGTTGATTTCTTTTATCAGATTGTTTGTCTGTTAGGCAGTCCATGATTAAATCTTTGTGTTTAGCATGCTCGTTATAAATTGCAGAGCTGGAGTTTGAGCATCCATAAGCTTGGTTTTGATTGACTAACAAACATATGTATGTAGACAAGCACCTATATGTATTTACATATACACATGTATACATATATGTTTTGTGTTTTCTTCTTCTGAAGAGCACTGAAGTATACAAATTTTGCTTTCTCCTGTTCAAAGCATTCTAGATAGAAGAGGACATTTCAACATAAAGTATCTTCTTATTTACCTGGTGATCTATTGTAGAATAGTGTTCATGCACAGTTGCAGCCAAGTCAGGTTTTTGTTTTTTAGTGCTCACATCTGATGCTTTGTGTCACCTGCTACTGAAATAAGCTCTTGAATGTGAGTGGCATTTGTCAAGGTGCTAAACGATCTGTTTCTCTTTCATAGAATCTTGATTTTGTTTTTGGTAGAATTTTACCTTTCTTTATGGTTGCTTTTTTTCTGGTATTATTTTCATCACTAACACTTCCTGTCATTGTTAGGCCTTTGGGTTTAATAACCAAACCTAACCTAAAACCAGTCATTTTGATTTCCAAATTGTTAGGCCTATATAGGTTTAAGCAAATGAATTGTACATCAATGGTGGGCTAACTATATAAACATAAGCTCTAACGTAACGGAAGCTTGGATTTGCTTAGAAGCATTAAGTTCCATAAGGAAAAATCTTTTCTTGTCACAATAGAGTGAGTTGGACCATCATCATCGCAATAGAAAGGTGTGAAATTGAGTTTTTGAAATTAAGTGTTTTAAGATTTGAGAATTTTATATTTAAAAAATAAAAAACAAATTTTGTGTTGAAAAAGGTTTTGATATTAGAATGTTACCTATGAGGTTAGTAAACTGTTTTGGTGGTCTTCTAAGGTTTTCTGGTCGACAAAATGGTGGAATTCTGCTATTGGTTTGTGATAGAGAGGATCCCAATCAAAGCATCACATAATTAATGTATTAAATTTTAAAGAAAAAGTGTGTAGGGATATGTCAATCAAAACAATTAATAATTTAGAAAGAATATGTTTTAACCCGAAAGAAAGAACAAACTTTAATGGTATAATATTTTATTATATCAACCTTTATGCCTTGTATTTGACATTGTTTATTTAATTACAGCATTTGATTCATTTGATAAAAAAAATCAAAACGCAGGAGTGTTCTTTATAGATTAAATGACTCCATCTTATAATAATTACAATATTTGAGTAATTTAGATATTCACAGTCCATTTTTTCCAAAAGCAGAAACTGCATTTAGCATTGTCATGATCTCTTTGGTTTCATAATTCTCCGAAGCCTGGCTGGTTGACAAAAACTGTAAGCGTCAATTAGATGTTTTTCTCATGAAGAACACACAGAAAACTCGGAAGATATGGTTTGCTTCCATGTTCATCAATGACAACCAGTTTGAATGTTAACCACATGGAAACGTAATGTGACAACATACCAAGGCATTACTGATCACAGATTTTGTAAATTATTGACTGGCTAAAAAGGTAATTTGTTGGGACTGGACGGATCAAAACTAAGTAGATAGTGATGATTGTGGACTTTTTTTACAGGACTCCACCGTACTGCATATAAAGAATCATATATACGACACTCATTTTGCTTATTCAGCTGTTGATTCTTTGTGTTAATCCATTGCAAAGTAGGAAATTAATAATCTATCAACCTTTATTCCTTGTTAAAAAATTACAAGAAAATACTTAGTTTATTCCAAATTCTTTATAAAAAAATCAATTATAAATGAGTAATGTTAATCTTACAAAAAACAAATAAAATCATTTCTTAAAAATTCCATCCATTTGATTTTATGTAATTCCGTAATAGGATCTTCATTCAATGCCCAAGTTTGTTTAGGAGTGGTTTTGGATAGAATATTTGATAAAATAGTACTGCTTATCATAAAGTTTTGAGTTTGTATCACCTTCTTATCATTGTTTATGATATTGCAATTACATTTTATAATATTTTAATTTATTAACAAAATCTTGTAATACCTGAGGATTCATCAATATAACCAAAATTTCATTGCTGTCACATTCTATAATATAAGGATTTGTTTTAAAGACTAGCAATTGTTATAACTTGATGGGTGTAACATACTGTTTATGTTTTTTATTTTTCCAGCAATATAAATGGCTTATTGGATCACAATATAATCCAATAGAGTTGGCTAAATCTGATTGGGTTGCAATAAGAAAACCTCCACCTTGTGCCATTGATTCTTGGGGCTTAGGTAAGTCTATTTTGCTCCATTTTTACATGGTTGCTTAATTATATCGTGCATAATTTTTTTGTTGGGCATGCCTATTGTAATCTTGTCAAGTAGTTGGAACTCTGTCTTTCATTGGGACAATATTGATAGTTTGTATAAGAAAACTAATTGAATGATTTTCTTATATTAAATCTGATATTGAGTTTATTTTGGATGGAAATTATGAGACCAAAATGAAACCTAGAGGTGGGAATTTATTTGTTCAACTCCAAAACTATTATAAAGATAAATTTATTTAATATTTGTTCAACTAAATATTTTTTTTTATCCATTCATTCTGTATAAAATACTAACCGAACATAATCTAAAAAGTATATTTTTGTCACTAGTTAGAAAATATAAATGACAATATAAGTGTGTGGGAATTCCTCACACACTCATATTGTCACACTAAACAACCTATATAATTAAAAACTCAATAAGAAAAAGTAGAAGAAAAACAGTTATCTATTTTTTAGCTTCATATATGTTTGAGCTGGACAAATAATTAAAGTTTATTCATGTGGTACATATTTTATTTTAAAGGATTGTTTAAGTACTAGTAGTTAAAGAAGTATGCTTATTTCAAAAAATGCTTATTGGTGTTGTCATGTTAATTAGATTAACATGGATGATCGATCGTGGATGTATCGTCGTCTTATGGATGGTCGCCTTCGTCCTGAATACATTACTGGTGTTAGAAGATTTATCAATTTTGCATTTTCAATTGATAAAAATATATCTGGGGGAAAAATTAGATGTCCTTGTGTGAGGTGCAAAAATCAAAAGTTTTTAAAGGAAGATGATGTTTGTAAACATCTATTGACAAAAGGTTTTTTACCTTGTTATGAAAATTGGACTGTACATGGGGAGCCTTATGTCGCAGAACCAATATTGGCTGGACCTTCATCGATTATAATGAGTCATGATGTGAATGATGTTTGTCTAGAGAATCCATATAGGAATCTGGTTATGGATGCAATGGGGGTTGGTAATGCATTCTATAATGATAATGTGTCTAGTCCTATGGTAGCAGGGGAAATTCCAAATCCGGAGGCAACTAAATTTTTTAAGCTTTTGAAAGCCGCGGAGGAGCCGTTGTGGGATGGGTGTACCAAACAATCCAAATTATCTGCTTGTGTACAATTGCTTAATATGAAGTCAACTTTAAATTTGACTCAGAATGCCTTCAACAATTTTATTGACTTTACAAAAAGTTGCATGCCTAATGATGAAAATTTGGTTTCAAATTTTTATGATGCCAAGAAATTTATGCGGCCACTTGGACTTGGTTATGAGAAATATGATGTGTGTCCTAATTACTGTATGTTGTACTATGGGGTAGATGCAATGAAAATAAATTGTGATTTTTGTGGAAGTTCACGATACAAACCTAGAAATCCAACTAGTAAAGGTTCCAATAAGGCGGAGAAGCAACTCCGATACTTTCCTCTAACACCAAGGCTTCAGAGACTATTCATGTCTCCATATCATGCCAAAGATATGACATGGCATCATTTTCATAAGTCTGATAATGGGGTTATGGTGCACCCATCTGATGGGGAGGCATGGAAGGAGTTTAATCGTGTCCACTTAAGCTTTGCATCAGATCCGAGAAATATTCGGTTAGGGTTGTGCACTGATGGGTTTTGTCCATTTGACATGTCTTCAAATACATACTCTTGTTGGCCAGTAATTGTGACTGTTTATAATTTGCCTCCGTGGAAGTGCATGACTAGACCATTCATGTTTTTGACAATGATGATTCCTGGGCCAAAGAATCCGGGTAAAAAGCTTGATGTTTTTCTAAGACCTTTGATTGATGAGTTAAAGAATTTGTGGTTTTTTGGTGTTGAAACATATGATGTATACAGAAAGGAAAATTTTCAATTAAGGGTAGCTTTGATGTGGACCATTAGTGACTTTCCAGCATATGGCATGTTATCGGGGTGGAGTACTCATGGAAATCTGTCTTGTCCTTATTGTATGGAGCATAGCAAGGCTTTTAGATTAAAAAATGGGGGGAAAACTACATTTTTTGATTGTCATCGACGATTCCTACCCATGGACCACCCATATAGATTTCAATATGATAAGTTTTTGAAAGGAGTAATTGAAAGGCTTCCTCCTTTACCTCGTCCATCTGGTTTGGAAATGTTAAATGAAGTGTCCAAGTATACTGAGGGACATAATGGAGGTTCATCATATAATGATAAAATTCCTGGCTTTGGTGTTAAGCACAATTGGGTGAAGAAGAGCATTTTCTGGGAGCTTCCATATTGGCATACAAATTTGATTCGTCATAATCTTGATGTCATGCATATTGAGAAAAATGTCTTTGACAACATTTTTTATACAGTAATGGATTGTCCGAATAGAAGCAAGGACAATTTAAAGGCTAGGTTGGATATTCAATTGTATTGTCAGAAGCCAAATTTACATTTGCAACAAGATATGAGTGGTCGGCTTTACAAACCTAAAGGCACTTATTGTCTACACAAGAAACAACAACAAGAAGTTTTGTCATGGATGAAGGAATTATCATTTCCTGATGGTTATGCTTCAAGCATTTCACGATGTGTGAAAGAGGCACAATGTAAGGTTTCAGGGATGAAGAGCCATGATTGTCATGTCTTCATTCAAAGACTTCTTCCAACTGCTTTTCGACCTTACTTACCTAGGCCACTGTGGGAGGCATTAACTGAACTGTCCGTATTTTTCCGAGATATTTGTTCAACAAATTTAAATGCTCAGCACATGGAGTTAATGCAGATGAATATAATTGAAATAATTTGCAAACTTGAAAGGATTTTTCCTCCATCCTTCTTTGACTCCATGGAACACTTGACGATACATCTACCTTATGAGGCAAAAGTTGGTGGACCAGTTCAATATCGATGGATGTATCCATTTGAACGGTATGTTTTCATACTATGTTAATTTTATTCACTTTTTATTTTTTAAAAATAAACTAATTGACAGAAATGATATAGGTATATGTTTTATTTGAAGAAGAAAGTGACCAATAAAGCTAAAGTTGAGGGTTCCATATGTGAAGCATACTTGATTGATGAAATTACCAATTTTGCATCTCATTATTTTGGTGATGACGTGCAAACAATTTGGAATCGAGTTCCACGGAATGATGATGGTGGCATTAGAAGTGTAGATGGATGTCTCTCTATTTTTTCCTATCCAGGGAAAAAATTATCCAAAAGATTTTATAAAAGGCAGTTGTCACATGCTGAAATGCAAATTGCGCATAACTATGTGATATTCAATTGTCAAGAACTGAAGCCTTATTTAGAGTAAGTATTAAATATTAATTTGTACTAAATTTATAATAATTTATTATTAACTTTAACATTTTAAAATGTTAGGCAATGTCGACAAGAGCTAAAGTCACAACAACCACATGCGAGTGATGGTGAAATTGAAAAATTATGCGAAGTGATCTTTCCAAATTGGTTAAAAAATAATGTAAGTATTTTAGTAAAATTAATTTATATATTATGTCAATTAGCTACTTTAAAAATATTATTAATCTCTTTTGAATCATTATTTCTTATGGAGTTAACTATTATGCTAGGTGGAATACCAATCTAATGGAATTGAAAATCAGCTCTTTGGACTTGCTATGGGCCCTTCAACTTCAGTGAAATGTTATAATGGCTATTATGTGAATGGTTTTAAATTTCATACTCAACGTTATGGTCGTTTTAAAAAGACAATGAATAGTGGAGTTTGTGTGAAAGGAAGTTGCTATGACAATAATGAACGTGATTATTATGGAATGCTTAAAGAAGTTGTTCGGCTAAAATACTTGGGGAGTAAGTGCAAGTTATTTATGTTTAAATGTAATTGGTATGATACAAAACGAGGGATTAGAGTGCATCCTTCGAATGGTTTGGTTGAAATCAAGCATACATCTCGACTACACGGAAATGAAGATTTTGTGTTAGCACAACAATGTCAACAAGTCTACTATACATATCCACCTGGTAATAAATCATCTGAATGGTGGACGGTTATTAAGACAACTGCTAGAAGTCGTTATAATGTTGACATGGGTGAATTTATTGAAGATGCCAACAATTTGAGATCATTTGATGTTGATCAATCAGATGAGATTTCTCAATCATGTCGTGTCCTTCCTACTCAAACACTTGATGATCCAAATATACTTGTTGAACCATCTTATTATGAAGAAATCGGGCAACATGAATTGATTCAACTTGACATGAATTGGGGAAACAAAGATGATGAAGATGAAGATGAAGATGATGAAGAAGAAGATGATGGTGATGGTGATGGTGATGGTGATGGTGATGGTGAAGAAGAAGAAGAAGATGATGATGAGGATGATTGTTATGGTGGTGATGGTTAGGAATGATGATAATAATGAGTAGCACAAGTTAATTATATTTTGTAGTATATGTAATGAATTATCTTTATTATATGTATGAATGATTTCATATTATTTGACAATATTTAGGTTGTCAATGTTTTTTTTATTTTATTTTATTCAAGTGTGGGTTATGCATCACATTACATAAATCATTTTCATTCACCTTTGAAACCATTTATAACCTTTCAAGTATCAATCTTTAAATTGTGATTCTGATGTTATATTTTATTTTGTGATTCGTTTTCTTGCTTACAGATGCTGAAGCGTGAAAGAAAGGGTTCTTCATACTCAATGTTTTGATTTATAGGACCTAATATCAAGGTAAGCATACTTATAAATTTTGATTTCTGCTTAATTAATTATTTAGATTATTATTTTTATTACTGTTTGTGGTAATTGGCTTTTGACAATTTAAACTTCATGGCTGAGTTTTGTCAATGAGATTTAACAGTTTGTTTTCATTCTAGTTATGGCAGTCTTTGGAAAATATCTGTGAATTTTTTGTTCCTGATAGTTTAACTATGAGCTAATTTATTGTTATGTTGTATATATTGCCATATTCTAAATGTTAGTTATTTTTTCTGGTTTTTAGCATGCCTCGACGAGGATCTATATTAGATTCTAGGAGTGACAAGTCCACTTCAAGGAGTGACAAGTCCACTTCATCCAAGTCATTTCAAACTACATCAAGGCATAATAACAAAGGATCCACATTTCATCAACCTGTGTATCAGAACGCAAATGAGTATTATATATCTACTTTGGGGAGTACACATCCTCCTCAACATGATTATGGGAGGGTTGATGCATATCAATATTGTGAGGGCTTTCGTTTTCAAGATTTGCTTCAAACTCAAGGAGGTTTCTCTCGAGATAACCAACTTGTTTATGGAGGAGATAATTTATATGGGAGTTATAGGAGAGTTGAAGGTAATGATGATGATGTGAACATTAGAAATGAAGATGAGGGAGACGGTAGTAATGAGAGAGGTGTATGTGATGAGAGAGATGTATGTGATGAGGATCAAGATGGTGTTCCATCATATCACGGTTCAACATCTTCTCCATACAATTATGATCAAAGTGTTAAAAGGAAGGGTTTTGACACGTCAATAAATCCAATAACAAGAAAAAAAGAGCTTTGTTTGTATGGAACAACAGAGTAAGTTCAAACTTTCAATAACTAACTTATTAAGGTTATATTTTCAAGTATGAAAAAAATTACTTATTATTGTGTAATTATTTGTTTAATATAAGTTTGTTATTATATATTTTCAGGTTCAATAATGCATCGTGTGGTCGTGCAATCGGAGATATTTTGAGGTCCAATTTTAAGGGAGCATGGCACTCTTGGGAAAAAGTAGATCCAATGTGCAGGGATGAACTCTTTAAAGAGTTTAAGGTAAGAACCAACACTAATTGCCATAATATTCTTTTTAATTTTGATCACTTTAATGTAGAATTATGAAAATTATCAACTGAATAGCTATGATTGATTTGTGTTATAATTTGTTCTTATTTCTTGTTTACTCTTTAATATCATTTAATTTCTTTAGTTATTACATCATCTTGCAAATTCTGAACAAGATAACACAATATGATTAATTATTTATATAATTTGAAATTTTGTGCACCCTTTTTACTTGGTATATATATTATTTGGTAGAAAAAATATTCCTTTCCTGAGGAAGATGAGTCGATTGTTCGTAATATTTGGGAAGATAAGGCTAGGATAGCTTTGAATCAACAATTGACCCGAGCTCGCAAGAAAGCCATGTCAAAAGAAAACACTACAAATATTATAGATTGTCTTGATAAAGGTCCTGCCTAGATAAACAATGATGACTGGAATCAAATGATCAAAGATGTTTGGTCCACCCCTGAATTTCAAAGGAGATCTGAATCTGCTAGGAAAAATCGATTAACCAAAACAGATGGCAAAATAAGCACTTATTCTGGAGGAACAGTGTCATTTGCATCATATCGAGCTAACATGGTAAGGATTTTTTTTTTAATGCTTAAGATAATAAATTAAAATTTGTATATTTCTCTTTTATAATATTTATTAATCTTGAAAGCAAGAGGAAGCTGGTGGAAAAGAACCTCCATGGGATGATGTCTTTACAGCTTTGCATCAAAGTACTAAGCAATCTGGTAGCTTTGTCGACAACAAGTCTAAAAAAGTGGTTGTATGTATTTTTATTTGATTATTTCTTAATATAACTTAAGTATTATTCAACATTCAAATTAATTTATTGTTGCATGTATTTTATTTGTAGGAAAATTATAAAATGGAGATGATTTCAAAGTATGGAACTGATCGGGAAAATCATCCTTCATTTGATGGAGCAGCTTGGTGTGTGGCTTCAGGAGGAGTTACAAAGGGTAGGGTATATGGTGCACCTCGTATGCCAAAATCAAAAGTTAGTACAAGCTCGTCATCACATTCTTACTCGGTGGAGTTATCATATCCCAGTTCATCGTATCAAGCATTGCAAAAGGAGATAAAGGATAAAGAAGAGGAGATAAAGAAAAAAAGATGATTTTATTCTTGAAATGAAACGGCAGATGGATTCCATGAAAGAATATCTTGTGAACAATCTTGGATACCATGGTGGGACATCAAATATTGATCAAGGTATGCCACCACCTTTGACTCCATCAATACCGCCACCTATGGCTCCTCAGATAATGACACCTATGGGTCCTGCATTTCAACCAATTTTTCGACCTACACCTCGACCTTTATATCCTGCTCAATCTTCTGTTGATCCACAATATCATGGTTCGTCTTCGCAACCTGCACCATGATTGTATCTTTTGTTGTTTTTTTTATTATTGTATTTGAACTTAATTGTATTAATGCAAGTTTAACTAAATTTTTATAATATGAATATTATTTTTATTTTGTTTTTTATTAATGATATAATTATTTTTAATATTAATTAATTTATGTTGGTTATATATATTCTACAACTTTTAAATTATCCATAAATAATTAAATAAATAAATTAAAAGTGATTTTAAT
This sequence comes from Populus trichocarpa, assembly GCF_000002775.5. Taxonomy (NCBI): domain Eukaryota; kingdom Viridiplantae; phylum Streptophyta; class Magnoliopsida; order Malpighiales; family Salicaceae; genus Populus; species Populus trichocarpa. Next base: position 10,820,739 of record NC_037291.2, on the reverse strand, counting down.
AAATAAATAAAAATTAATTTAATAAAAAAACAAATGCAATCACCAACGGATTCTCCGTTGGTGATTGCAACTTATGCATGAATCAGCAACGGAGAATCCGTTGCTGATTCACAAAATTAGCAACGGATTTGTCCGTTGCTGATTTGGCAGCAACGGATAATCCGTTGCTAATTTTGCAACGGATTATCCGTTGCTAAATTTCAGCAACGGATTTTCCGTTGCTGCCAAATCAGCAACGGACAAATCCGTTGCAAAATAATCAGCAACGACAAATCTGCATCCGATTTGTGCCGTTGCTGATTCCGTTGCTAAATTGTTTTAGCAACGGATGTTAGCTTTATTTGCAACGGAATCGTCCGTTGCTAATTACTCCATTTTTTAGTAGTGACAGTATCAAAAACACAAGAAACATGTTTAAGAAGAATGGTTAACAAAATAAATTACATAAAGAGTTGAATAAACTAATGGTCGGCAGGGTAATTGTGGACAATGGTGTCACCTACCAGTAAGGAAAACATTATTAGAGAACTTCAGTATAGGAGGATAGTTGGCTCTAATATTATGATAAAAATAAGATTTATTTTCTTGATATGATAGATGATTACAATTAATAAATTAAAAGGTATATATAGATATAAAACTAAACAAATAAGAAAATAAATCACAATCTTAAATATTTTTTTTATTAACGTGGGTCCAGCTTACGCACATTTCGACTAATCTCACGGGCCTTGAAGTTAACGATCATGTAAACCTCCAGTGGCCATCATATTAGCAACCACATAATTTTAAATTTTTTAAAATCTTTTGACGTGGTACTTCATTTCCACCATAATTAATTGGTGATTATATTAATTGGATTTTAATTCAAAATATACCACCTTGATTTGTTTTCTCAACATGCCCTCTCAAACTTATGGATATTTAAAAAATAAAATCATCTTGAGTTTGATATTTATATTTAGAGATAATATTAAAATCTTGAAGATTATTTTAAAAAAATGACCTCCAGGCCAAGGCTATTCAACCCAGTATCAATCAAAGAAAAAAATAATTCTATGAGGCATATTTAACTCTCACGTAGGCTCGAAGTCAAAGTTTACAAGAGAAATGCCATGAATGGCATTGTAAAAAAATATATATCCAAATTATAATTGTAATTGTAAGGATAATAAAAAGCAAGGCTAGTAAATTATAGGACTAGAATTTAAGACTTTTAATTTAATATAGGTTGATGGTAATATGATTTTCTTTGTAAAGAATGTATGTATGATAATGATAGAAAGAAAATGACAAAAACAAAAAAGGTTAACAAAAGAATGTAAAATTTTTAATTATTCACTGCCATATTTACCTATATTTTGTTTCTTTTATTCAACCAGAATGATATTTTTGAGAGTTTGCTTGCGATTTTAATTATCATCTATAATAAAACGAGTCCTGCAGCATTGGCTTGGTTATGTTTAAATATTTGGACATTATGTTTTGGGTTTTTTTTGGGTGATGCAAAACAAAATATTAATATGTTAATAATAGATAAAATTGTTGCTTTTCTGTCGCACGTGTGCTGCATAACAGCGATCATCCTCCTGGATTGGGATAATCAAGAATGGTGTGGAAGGAAAGAACAAGAAATTATTGTCCTTTATCAGTTAAAAGAGTGAATGAGAGTAAAAAAAACTAATTGTTCTAATGTCAATATAAAAATAAAATAAAATGTCTTTTTATTTAATATCAAGAATAACACTACCAGAAAATTGACGAAAACCAATGAAATTACCGACGGAATTATTTTTTCGGTAATTTTTACTGACGGAAATAATTACGTCTCTAATTTCATCGGTATATACCGACAAACAGTTGACGTCAGTGATATATACTGATGGAATACATACCGACGGAATTATTCCTTCGGTGTCTACCGACCGATTCGCCGACAGACTATGTAGAATTTTGAAAAAAAGAAACAGTGTGATGACGTGGACTTTTTCCAGACGATTTTACCGACAGACTGACCGAGGGAGTCAAACCGGGATCTCTGTACAGTGACGTGGCTCATTCTCCTTCAAAATCACCGACGGATATTCCGACACCACACGTCTGTCGGTTATTCCATCAGTAAAAAGGCCATATATACACATTGTGCCAACTCTCTCCTCCTCTATTTCTTCTTCTTCTTCCCCATCCCAACTCTCCCCTCCAAAACTACCACCAACCACCCATCCCAACTCTCCCTCTCTACTCAACACAAGCACTCAAGTTTCTTCACAACATCCGTTCTACGATTACTTTATTGTGGATTTTATCATTTTTTGTAAGTAAATCTATCATTTTTAGTTTTAACATTTAAATGTTAATTTTATTGTTTTTTATTTTTATTTTTAGTATATGTATTTTGTTAACGTGTATACTTGTTTTATTGTTATTTGTCAAAGAAACTTATAGTATGAATGTATAATTTTGTTTTTGTTATAGTTTGTTTTAGATTTTGTCAAATTGTATTTGTTTGTAAACTGTTGAAACTTTGTTTGAATTACATCGAATTAGATGTGTTGTGATGAAATAAATAATAGCTTGTTTAACGGGTCCGTTTTAATTATTATCAATTCTATTGCGGAGTTATGATTTTTCGTAAATTTATATATGTATAAATTTGTATGGACGTTGATAATTGATAATTGATATTGAATATTTAACATAAGTGTTTTTTTTACTTTGTTAGATAATGTTGGGGCAAACCAATATTTTTGCAAATTTATTTACGTAATATAGTTAATTAATACATGTTGTCATCATAATTTTATAGAGGTTCGATAGAAGTCATGGATGATCGTTCATGGATGTATCGAGACTCACCCCAAGTATTGCGGAGGATGGATTATTGTAATGGCGTTCAGGGTTTTATTAATTTTCCAACATCTATTCCGAGGAATTTTACTGATGGCATGCAGGAAGTGTAAAAATAAAAAGTTTCTGCATCAAGATGTTGTAACGATGCATCTTCTAACCAAAGGGTTCATGGAGGATTACTTGTGTTGGTATGCACATAGAGAACTATTTGTTCCTAATGCGAGTGTTGTGATGTCGTGGTCGCACAAATTAATTACCCTAGCTTCAAACACAACACACAAGATAGTATAAAGCAAGCAAGGGGTCGATCCCACGAGGAAGGTTCAAGTCATATTTTTATGCTAGATGATATGCAATTTGAGGGGGGGGGTTGGATGTTATCTAGGCTAAAGCAAAAGAAAATAGAAAACTATCAAGTGAAATTAAATAAAATCAAAAAATTATCAAGAGAACAAACCTTGGTCGCAAGCACACATCCACCTATAGAAATCAGGATTGATCATGGAAACGAAACATCAATTTTTATTATGAATATTTATCTCTTCTTAACATTGGTTAGTTAACGGATCCGCCGTATAACAAACCCTAACCATCAAACAACCACAGTGTCCGCACTAGTAATTTAATTCAATGGCAACCTTAAGAACTAGATAAGTTGATTAATCAAGAAAACATAATTGTTCGCAGTCTACGTTTGATTTGATTGAATGTTCTCCCTAAGATTAATAACGTAGATCCGCCATAATTATTAAACTCAGTTGCTTCACAAGTTCATATACCACAACTCCGGTTTTGATATCAAACTTAGCAATAGATTGTCTACAATAATAACTTAGAGTCCGCTCTAGCAATTAAAATAAAAAATCAAAGGAAAAATAAGCATAGGAGAACAAACATATTCATCATATAAACTGAAAAGAAAAGGTAAAATAAATTTCATAGTTCTTGAAATCCGAAGGTTTCTATGTCCTTGCAACCAAGAAAAAGAGTTTAGCCTTGCATGTTTGTTGAACAACTAATCAAAAAGAAGGAGGAATGCATGATTTCGGGTTTCTTAGAGGAGTGGGGCCTTTTTCTCCTTTTGGATGGCTGCCCCCCTTCTCTTCTCTCATTCTTTTTATATCCTAGGAAACCCTAGTCTCTATTTTACAAAATAGTCCTCCCTTAAGTAGACAGTTTACATTTAAGTACTTCAATAACTATTTTCCTAAAAAAGGAGAAATAGCCTTGCATGAAATATTCAAGCTTCAACTTAGAGGAGCTAAATTGCTCAAATAAAAACTTGGATATCGGTTTAGATGCTTCGAAGCGTAATTTGGACTCGTTTCTTCACAAAACCTGTTTGCTGGCAGAATTCAGTTGTCATCTTTGAAAAATCATATCTCCCTCATATGACATCTTTTTTTGTTGACATTTGGAGAGTTGATAGGCATTTGATTCAGGAATCCAATAAAATTGAGCTTGTATCAATTGGACTTCTGTAGCCCCAAATATACAAGTCGGAATGGTCGAAGGTCAACACTGGCAGATTGCAAGATTTGACTTTGAAGGCTGCGATTTCCATGCTCTTCCTTGTTTTATTTTCTTGCCTTAGATGTACAGAAGGGTATGGATGTTAGATTTTTAATGCCACTATAATCACTTCATTTCAACCTTAAGTGCTCACGTTCTGCACAAAACATCGACCGAAGGTCAAATCTGCCAATTACCTCTAATTTACTCCTTTTTGCATCTTTCATCCAAAAGTGCCTTCAAAACATAAAACAAAAAATATCAAGGCATTTTATATATAAAACATAGGCAAAAAACTAGTTAAATGTGGGTGAAACTATCGAATAATATGGTTGCATCAAATAGGTCGCATCAGAGAGCATGGTAGAAAGGGGGGTTGGTCAACTTCTAGTGCTAGCAACGTGCATGAAGTTGGAAATGACAATAGTGATCCTTATAAAAATATGGTTATGGATGCAATGAAAATGAATCAAGGTAATGGCAGTCAATGTCCAATCGCAGAAGAAGAACCTAATGCAGATGCAACAAGGTTTTTTGATCTCTTGAAAGATTCTCTACAAGTCCATGATGAAACCCCTCGGTTTAGGATACCAGAAAATTGACATGTACCCTAACTTCTCCATGATTTACTACCTTGAAAATGTTGAGCTGACTGAGTGCATGACATGTGGGCATTCTCATTACAAACCCAGAACTGGCAGGGAAAAGACTCTCGTGGCATATAAAAGACTTAGATACTTCTCAATCACACCTAGACTACAGAGGTTATTCATGTCACCAAGGACTGCTGAGCACATGACATGGCATCAATCACATACTACAATTGATCCTAGAGACACCTTTCATGTTTGATTTCAGTATCCTTTTCCTTACTCTACTTTTTTTTAAATAAGAGCACTAATATGACTTGTAGTTTAATTTGTTGATATATATATTTATATATATATATATATATATATATATATACAGAGCCATGAGTGGAATATATGGCAAGAAGATCCGATAATTAATTAGAGAAAAATATTGAGTGCGTGCATTATTGGTAATAATATAATGTATTTGGAAGTAATGGTACACCAAATCTAAAAAATCAAATATGGAAGCAAATCTCTATGATTATCAAGTCAACCCCATGGAATTGTTTTATTGTTTCCTAAAAATTCCATGTGCAAAAAGACTCTTAATTTTACAATAATAAAGGGTTGTCCTAGTCTCTAGGAGCTTGTTAATCTGTTAGTTTGTTAACAGATCATGACATGATATGTTCATATAAGTTAGCATTTCAGTTTGTTTTCATTCTATATATTTGAAAAGATTGTTATGAACTAAATGCAATCTATTCATATCATTCTAAATAAGCAACAATAATAATTTGCTGGTTTAATTCTCTTCTACGTTCTTTCTTCACTTAAACACTTAAACAATTAAAACACTTTCAACCTCCACTTTCACTTGTAAAAGAGAATATGTGATTATTATTAGAGAATAATATAAATCATGTCCTGGGACCTCACCTAAAAGCTTAAGCTATTGGGTTGAGATGGTTCTTTGACATGGTATCATAGCCTTGATGACCAAGTGGTCACAAATTCGAATCTCACCACCCTCATTTATTTGATAAAAATCAAGCACAAGGTAATGTGGGCCTGTGCAAGTTTCAAACCCAAAGGGTTTTCACTTGAGGGGGTATGTTAGAGAATAATATAAATCATATCCTGGGACCTCACCTAAAAGTTTAAGCTATTGGGTTGAGATGATTCTTTGACAATTAATTCTGAGATATTCTCTCATTATTCCTTGTTTCAAAAAATTTGCATTTTCCATTTTTAGCACACTATTAAAAACTTAGCTCAGATTCAATTTTAGAAATGGCAACATCTAATAGAGAATAATAAAAACAACAACGCTTCTTCCTCTATAATTTCATTTCCTATAAAAGGGACTCAACAAAACGTTTGACATGATTCCATATGTAGACCCATGGTTAAAATTATTTTCAAATATTAAAATTCCAACCCGATGATAGGATGGATTAAATTAAATTAAATACATAGGACTAAATAACAGGGGGTGAAATTAAAAGAGATAAAAGAGAATATGGCACTAGTTGTTAGAAAAGAGAAAAGATGGGGACAAAATGAAATAACTAGGTGAAATGGGGTTAGTATGTAAATAGTAAGAAATTGGACTATAAATACCCTATTTTCCTTTCTAAAACCGGCAACAATAAAGAAAAAATTGGGGGAGAATATTTTTAAGATTCTTTTACAAAACAATTAAGATGAAATCCTACAAATTGAAAGGGGTTTGAGTGAGTTTTGGCTAAGGGTTGAGGGAAACAATATCAAGACAATAATCTAGAGAGAATAAGTGAAGAAATTTAGGGATTTTAAGTGAAAAATTTTGACTGGTTAAGAATCGAAACTCATTTTATCATCACGTAAGGGTTTTAAACTCAATTATGTAAGTTAAATTAAAAACGATTAAGAATTGATGTCTAAATTGTAAATTCTAGGTTAGGGTTCACAAGAAAATTTAGGGGAAGTGAGAGATTTGCCTTGTTTGATGTAATTGGGATAGAAATAGACCAAATCAACTTAGAATAATAATTAAATGAAGAAAAATCATAGTCTTTTGGAAGGTAGTGGTGCCAGCCAAATATTATAGAGAAATTAAAATAATGCATGAATGTTGTTTGTTTGAAATTATTATAGCACGTGTTGAAATATTGTGGAGAATGAATTTACAATAAATAGAAATCTTGTGTTTAATTTGTAATGAAAATAGTGGTTATGCTTTGATTATGAATGTTGTCATTTTGTTGAGAATTGTAGGATTATGTGTAATGTTGAAGTATTATGGAAAATTATACAAATGAGAAGAAAACTATTCATAGTCCTTATTTAATGTTACATTCGGCTAGACAGAGAAAGAAAAGAGAAATTGTCCAGAACAAAAATAGTCTAGCTGTTTTGAGAAATGGCTTGACCGATTTAAGAAAACGATCAAACTATTTGTCAAAATGGTTAGACTGTTTTTGTTATTGTCTAGTTTTGGAAAAAAAAAATCTTTTTTCTAGTTTTCTTTGGTTCTTTTGAGTTTGTTAAGGGAGATGGCAATTGTTTGATTGAATTTAGCATAAAATATATGTTTAATTATGATGGATGAAACACTTGATGTGAGGTTGTGACAATTATACATGATAAAAATTTAGAATTTTCAATGCGATTAAATTGAGAATTCAAAATCTATATGGAGAATAAAATTGACCTTTATGGTGGATGGATGACAAATGATATATTGATTCTGCTGGTACAAAAGAGGCCACAGGAACTATTTAATAACAAGGGACCATTTCGTGCACGCAAACATCGGTAGGTGTTCGACACCTTAAGGAGAATTAATTTATTATCTAAGTAGTAGTCACAATTTTCTTTAATTGTATCCTGATCTTAATTGAAAAATGTAACAAGAAAAAAATTGGAGAACTAATTTCCTCGTTAATGAAATTAATGTCCTGGTTAATGGGTGATTTGAGAAACTAATTTCCTGATTAATGGGATCAATGAGCGATTGGGGAAACTAAAGTTTCCCGTGAATGAGATTAGTGTCGTGGTTAATCGACAATTAAAGAACCAATGATTTAGTAATAAAATGAATGCCTGATTTAGGTTAAAGATGACTTTTGTGTGTCCTCAAAATTGTACTATTGACATTTGATAACTATGCTGCATATATATATATATATATATATATGAAATTACCTGTGAATGTAAAGTTAATTGCATTTGATATTAAATAAATTTTCAGGTATCTCGCAACAATGAGTCGTGTAGTAGATTCATGAATTTGTATCTTTTTCTTTAATCAAATGATTTATTTGGAAGAAAAAAAAAATTGTAATATAATTGGCAACCAAAAAGAAAAAAATGTATTTACATATCTAACTTAATTATGGACGATGAATCTAATGTAATTGTTTTTAAATCATATCTATAAGTTTGTTGTACTTCTTTTTGATATACTTTTACTTTTAGGAATGAATACGTGTCTTGAATTATGATGTAACTAATTTAATTGTTCTTTTATTCCTAATATTCATGGAATGATATAATACTTGTTTTATTTGAGTGGATATTGAAGAAAATAAGAGGTTGTTCTTATGTTTGGGCCAAAGAAGTCCCAAATGGTAGGATAAATGTTGGAATTTTTTTTAGGATGTTAAAAGTATTTAGGCGATGACTTGGTATTAATAATATGGAGTAACCTCTACTGGATTTTTGGCTGAAAAAAAATACTCTAATTTCTGTTAAGAATGTATTCACACTACACCATTAAACAGTTTTACCGACGGATTAATTCCGTTGTTGTAAGGCATGCCATCCGTCGGTAAAATTCTTACCAACGGTCTCACCGACGGACGAAGTCCGTCGAGATACTAATTGTCGGTAATTCCCTATTACTGATTCTGTCGGAAAAAAAAACAACCACCGACGGTCTTATAGAAGGCGACGCGCGGCAAAAAAAATTGTCGCGGGTATATTACCGACGCAATCAATCCGTCTGCATTTTCAACGGTAATCACCGACGGATAGTCCGTCGGTGATGGCAGCATGGCGGTAAATGTTTACAGAACACTGTCAAATACCGACAGATATATTACGTCGGTAATAGTAACGGTAAACACCGACGGAATATTTTCGTCGGTAATTGTGGCATAGGTGGTAATTGTTTGGCAACTCTCGGTAAAATACCGACAGCCGGTGTCCGTCTGTATGTATTTAAAATAAAATTGTATTAAACATTAAAAATATAAAAATAATGTTAAATAATATTCATCCAAATATTCATTACAAATTTAATGTGTTTAAAAAACAAAATTAAACTAGAATAGCGGCGGAGCTAGAGGAGGAGGAGGAGGAGGAGGCTAGTTGTTCCCGGGACCGTACGACCAAAAAGGAGCTGCACATGTTTCATCACCCATCCTTGATCTAATCTCCATGACCATTTGACGGAGCTGATCATAATTCATCGAGAGTTGTTCATATTGTTGTTTCAAGGCCACGAACTCCTCAGACTGGGTGCTCGATACTGATGGAGAGCTCCCAACGATTTAGACACTACGGGCCGCCCACAAGTTTTCGACCGTAGTGTTGGAGAGCCCGTAGACCTAATTTTTTTTGGGTCCACCAGACGATCCCACCTCCATCCACAAATCCGGATCGAAATCCGGATGGGTCGAAGGATCGTCCCCATATCTCTCCCTCAACCAGCTATTATAGGTCTCCTGAAAATTTTAAAAAAAATCATCATATTCAATTCAAGAAAATAATAACTTACAAAATAAAATGATTGAACGAACATACCACGAAGTGCTGAGCATGGTTGTCCATGAACTGTTGCACCCCCTTTTGGCGGCCTTGACTCCGCACATGCGTCTCTACAAACAGCTCCATTGGACTCGGCTCACGTCCAAGAAACGCAGCCTGTAAGGAAAAAAAAGGTTGCAAGTTAAATAAATTTATAAGCAACAACAAATTAATTAACGATATATTTCATTAAAATTAATCTTACCATCCACTTTGCATGTGCGTTGAACAGGACGGAGCCGCCGGTGTGCGTGGTCACCGAACCATGAATTTGCTGGTTTCGGTTGTCGGCGTCGGACTATGAGTGCCGTGAGAACCGCTCTGAGGTCACGTGCTCAATCTATGCCATCCATATATCTCCCGAGATGAATGGCGGTTTGAATTCCCGCCAAACCGCCACCTCATTCCATCCTCCAAAACCGTTATCCCTCGCATGTCTTTTTGATTTTTTCTGGGTGTCATACCAAAAATCACACAACCTACTTCCATAGTAACAAATTAGAATTTAGAACATAAAATTATAAAACAAAAATAAATATTATTTTCGATGTTACCTAGTTGCCGCGTGATTCTCCCATACCCTCCTCACAACATTGTTGTTCGCGCTATCCCACTCAAATTTATGTTGTGTATATAAATAATTCATTTAAAATAAAAATAGTACAAGATATAAAATTATAAAAATAATTTATTAAAAATAAGCTGGAAATTAAAAGTTAACACCGACTTGAAATCGCTAAAACCATGCATCGATATTAGGTCTCCACTCAGGACGTCTGGAAACCTGACTCCATTGAAACAATGGAATCTCCATCGACGATTTAAACGCCGATGTTATTGTCCTGGCAGCCTCAATGTTTGTGAACCTGAAATGAAATAAAATTAATAAAATATTAATTAGTTGTTCATAAATTATATTATAAGTATAAAAAAAAACTAAAACCTAAACAAACTTACATTGAGAGGTCATCCTTCCATTGTGCCTTGTACTTGCGGGTGAATTGACCCCGCTGTGAAGGCACACTGCTTCTGCACTGTGAAACCACGCTAGAAGAGGCAACATCACAAGTTTGCGCAGATGCCTCTCCGTGATCAACACCTAAGGATACGTCCTCCTTGCTGCTAGAAGAACTAGCTGCAATCGTCTGCTGACGACGTGTTGTAGATTTCATTCTATGCATCTACACAAATTTATACGAATAATTACATAATTAACTTTGATTATTTAAAAAAAAATCAGCAGTACCTCCCCTATACTGGAGACTACCCACAGTTTTCAAACCTGCAAATCTTTACAATAACCACAAACCAATTGACTCCATTGGAATATCTTAAATACAACCTAACATCTATAGAAATTCAACATCTATATATTTTCAACTAACATTTATAGAAATGCATAAATGACAATTAAAATTGATGGATGTCGCACGTGTGCGGCGTCGCTGGCGAAAACATCCACACTCAAAATTTTATATATTATCTAAAAATGTATTTATGTAGCAAATGTGAGGAGACAAGGAATTCTTGTCTTTTATTAGTGTAAAAATGGAATAGGGGTCGCCACCTAGTATTTTGATCACTAGGAACCCTAACTGGTCTCAAAGATCGGGTATGGGGACTGGTTGCGTAAAGGGAAGGTATTAGCACCCCAAGTACGTCCTACCTAAGGTAGGCTGCATTATTTTATTGTCTGATAAAATCTAAGGTCTTGTCGTGTTTTCTAGTTGTTGGTCCGTCTATGGTTTAAGAAAAGTCCTCCTCGGTAAGGAGATCCTTATCTTATCGGGTAAAACCTAACTGTTCTGACGTCAACAAAAGAATTTAATATCTGGAATACATCTTACGTATAAGGTCGTAACCCCAGATATTAAAAGAAAAGAAAATAAGTTTTTTTTTAATTTTTGAAATATTGGCCTAGTTCTTGTGACTTTAATAAACTGGTTATTAAAGCCAAAATGCATGCTAATACATATTTTTGAAATTTTCTTTGTTGTATGAAAATACAATATGATTTTTTGTGGTCTGTTTTCAGGGGCGACTAACCCACACACTCACACTGGTCTATTTTCACGGGCGACTTGCCCACACATACTCACTTTGGTCTATTTTCAATGGCGACCTGCCCTTTTGATTGGGTTTACCTAAGATCTCATCTGGCAATCTAGAACCAAAATCTGTGTGGTTGGGCTAAACTGAGATCCCTTCTGGTGATCCCCTTTAACCAGAACCAAAATCTATGTTCTTCCTGTTGGCAAGGTTTGAACTTGCTTTTTTTCTTCTTCTTTTTTTTTTTGAAAATTTCCTAATGGTAAGGTTCTTCTCATTTTTCTTCCCGTTCCAGGGTCACAACAATGATTTTTATTATCAGCTCAATGATTCTTTTTTCTTTTTTCTCTTTTTTCTCTTTTTTTTCTTTCAATCTTGCTGGACTCTTTTTTGAAGGTTTTGGGTAACAACAATGGAAATAATAAAAAACATAACAATCAATAATAAAATAAAATTAGATAAAATAATGAAATTTAATTCTTCAATTCCAATTATCATTTCAATGGAAAATTCAACAATAAAATTATAGTAGAGACTACATCTACACAAATAAAAAGACTAAATTATCAAATAATTATTACAATACAAACAATAAAAATAATTAAATATTTATTCAACACATCTACACAAATTTAAACAAATAATTAAATTCAATTATTTAAAAAAATTCGCCAGCACCTCTCCTATATTAGATACTACCCACAATTTTCATACCTACAAATATTGATAATTACACAAATATTGCAAAATCAACTCTATACAACCTAACATCTATAGAAATTCAACATCTATATATTTTCAACTAACATCAATAACATCAATACAAATTCATAAATAACAATTAAAATTAATCAAAATAATACAAAACATAACAAACAATAATATCATAAAATTAAGATAAACTAATTAAATATAATTCTATATTTCAATTAACATTTTAAAGGTAAATTCAACAATAACAATTCAAATTTAACAAAATTCTCAAGATATTATGGCAATACAAACAATCAAATAAATTTAACAAATTAAAAGAAAAAAATAAAGAACACTACACAAAACTAAAGAACAATACATAAATTCAAAATAAATTTAGGAATGAAAAATGTTACCTTAATAGTATGTTGATTTCAAGATTTTATCTACAAACAATACACAAAACAAAGAAAACCACACAAATAATCATAATTAAAATAATAAAAAAGTAAAAAAAATACAAAGATAAAGAAAGAAAAATGCATACCTTTAATATGTTGAAAACTACCAACACAATAATAAAAACACCTGATATGTTCTTAATACACACGGAGAGCAGAAGAGGAGATGAAATGAGGAGCGGAGGAGAAGAAATGAGGAGCGGAGCAAAAATGAATCACAGAGGGGGGGTTTTATAGCTCGGGGGAGGGTTTTATAGCTCAATATATCCGATGGAATTGCCGACGGAACATATAATAATAATATTTTGGGCGATGGCATTAAATTCCGTTTGTAATTTTCGTCGGTATTTAATTGATTCTCGTGAAAAATTTCAAAAATCCCTTCATATTTTTCTAAATCCGTCGGAAATTGTGCGCCAGAACACGCGCGCATTGGTTTTGCCGCGTCCGTCGGTAAATTCTGACAGGCGTGCGCTTCGGTTTGTGCACCATCTGTCGGTGAACGCGTCGATATATACGTCGATAATTATGGCATGTCCGTTGGTATACCCGTCAGTAATTGTGGCAAAATGCTGTAATTTTTTTGCAACTCTCTGTGAAATACCGACGAGTATGTGTCCATCGGTATACCCGTCGGTAAAACTTGCAATTTTTTTGTTTATTGTGTGTCTATCCTCCTGCACAAAAACTTGAATTGCAAACTTACAGCACGCACAACACAATAACAAGAGCTGACAATTATAAAATAAATATTTCATGTTGCAAAATATCATGCTTAATAACATTATAAAAATAAGGCTTTACAGCATATTTAGTTAGAATTTTCGTCGTCGTCCTTAATTGAATTGTTTTCAGCTTCATCGCACTCTTCAATGTGGTTATCATCTTCTTCATCAACATTCTTTAGTCTACTAGAGCTCAAAACAGCATTCAACTCCTCTGCGTCAACATCAACAAAACTATCGTCGAAAACATGAAAATTCAAATTTTCTTCTAAGTCAATTGAATGGGCAACTCGGTATGGTTTAACAACCTCACTAGCTTGAAAGACTTCATCTATCACGCTTGTGTCTTCATTCTCATCCTGAACAACCTCGACACGACCCCTGGTTTGGTTTTTAAAACGGATAACCAATCACCTCTTGATCGGTCCTTTCTAAAGGAAGGGGTGTATGTATATGTAATAAACTTGTTGGCATTGCTTTGCGAAAACAAAGACATCGTTTATGTTGCGGTGTCTAGCTTTTGAGTTGATTCCAACGAGACCATAGTGAGGATCTACTCTGATTCCTCTGTTAGTTGTGTCATACCAATAGCATTTGAATAAAAACACTCTATTATGTTCGCTATAATATTGCAATTCGATGACCTCTTCCAATCTACCGTAGTAGTCAACTTCAAACTCACTAGAAGTCGATCCCTTAATACAAACATCGTTGTTATATGTCTTTCTTCCATGCCCGTATTCTTCAATATGAAAGACATATCTATTGACAAAATACCTGTTATAGCACTTGACTTTTCTTTCAGGGCCCAGGCTTAGTAAAGACAATGAAATAGCAGCACTACCTGTCATTTGATAAACCTTGTATATCAAATACAACAATAATCAATAAACGGATATTCTGTAATATTGACGTACAGTTAATTACATTGGAAGAGATAATCAGTTTGTGATAGGACTTACATGAGTTCTAAACCACGTGGCAAATTGTTCATCTTGTAATTGAAAGATCTGGGATTCAATCAGCTGTGAGTTATTGGATAGTAAGTATAGTCGATGTTGCCTGCAAGGTTGTTCCAAATTATATTAGTTTATGGTATCACAATATATAAATAGTACACTCTTGATAAAGTTTAAGTTCAACATCTACTTACTTAATAAAAGGTCTTAGCTCATCGCAGTTAAATAGGACATAATTATGTGCTTATCTAAACTCTATTTCAGACAAATATCTTCCCCTTACGACATTTTTAGGCGTGGGTCGTCCAGGATTGGAGAATATTGACAAGTTCTCATTGAAAGAACTTCACCACCATCATCATGTCATGGAACACGGTTGATCCTCGTTCTCAAATGGGGTTCGAAATAGTATGAGATAAATGTTGAGATCTCCTCAACAATATAGGCCTCACATATTGACGCCTCAAC
The DNA here is from genome assembly GCF_000002775.5 of Populus trichocarpa. Taxonomy (NCBI): domain Eukaryota; kingdom Viridiplantae; phylum Streptophyta; class Magnoliopsida; order Malpighiales; family Salicaceae; genus Populus; species Populus trichocarpa. Next base: position 10,805,653 of record NC_037291.2, on the reverse strand, counting down.
ATGCGCCTTGTTCTTAACCTTTTTTTAAGATTGAACAAGTACTTGCATATATAGAATTAATAAAAAATTATCAATTAAAAAAAAATTAAGAAACATTTATTTATGAATTACATAGCAACTATAATAACTAACCTCTCGAACGGATACATCCATCTGTACTGGACCGGTCCTCCAACTTTTACCTCAAATGGTAAATGTACTGGTAGATGCTCCATTGAGTCAAAAAATGATGGAGGGAATATCATCTCAAGTTTGCATATTGTCTCCACGATATTCACTTCAAGCCTTTCAATGTGATCAACATTCAACTTGGTCGAGCATACATCTCTGAAGAAATGACTGATCTCCGTGAGTGCATCCCATATTCCCTTTGGCAACAAATCACGAAAAGTTAATGGGATGAGTGTTTGCATAAACACATGGCAGTCATGACTCTTAATTCCAAATAATCTGCATCCCATATTAACCAGCCTTGATATGTTCGAGGCATGTCCATCGGGAAAACACAGACTCTTAAGCCATTTGTAGACTAGTACTTGTGCGTTTTTCTCTAACACGAAGCTTGCTCTTGGTTTTGCGACCCGTGACCCATCACAAACCAACTCCATATTTTTATGGTTACAAAACAATGCTACATCCAATCTAGCCTTGATGTTTTCCTTTGTCTTCCCCTTCACATCCATGACGATGTTGAAAATGTTCTCAAACACGTTCTTTTCAATGTGCATGACGTCAAAGTTATAACGGAGAAGATTGGTCTTCCAATAAGAAAGCTCCCAAAAGATACTTTGCTTCACCCAATTTTGGGTCAAACCATAACCAAGAAACTTATGCTTACCTGATTGGAGACCAAACACAATGTCACCGTACTCTGACACAACATCATGCAATTCTTCACTAGAAAGACGCGGGGTGAAACATCCTTTTCAACTCTGCCAACAAAGAAATCTTTTTTGTTCTTTCTGTACCTGTTATTCGGTGGCAAGAAACGACGGTAACAGTCAAAAAAAGAAGCTTACCCCTGTTTGTTAGCGTGAATGCCTTGTTGTTCTCCATATAGTATGGACATGCTAGTTTTCCACGCATGCTCCAACCAGAAATCATTCCATAAGCTGGGAAATCATTGATAGTCCACATCAAAGCCGCTCTCATAACAAAATTTTGTCTCCTCGAGATATCATAAGTCAAAGCTCCAGAGGACCACAACTGCGTCAACTCATCAATCAACGGTCGAAGACAAACATCTATATTCCGCCCCGGACTGCTCGGACCTGGTATGACCATAGATAAAAACATGAACTCTGGCCTCATACACATCCCCGGTGGCAAGTTATAAACCGTCAGTATGACCAGCCAACAAGAATAAGGAGCAGCAAATGACCCGAATGGGTTGAATCCGTCTGTACATAAACCAAGACGCACGTTCCTTGATTCAGCTGAAAAGTGAGGATGCACACTGTTAAAGTGTTTCCATGCTTCGCCATCAGAAGGATGCACCATTACTCCATCAACCGCATGATGTGATTGGTGCCATGTCATGTGCTCAGCGGTCCTAGGTGACATGAATAACCTTTGCAATCTAGGTGTGATTGGAAAGTATCTAAGTTTTTTATATGTCAGGAGAGTCTTTTCTCTGCCAGTTCTGGATTTATAACGGGAATGCCCATATGTCATGCACTCGGTCAGCTCAACATTTTCAAGGTAGTATAACATGCAGAAGTTAGGGCACATGTCAATTTTTTAGTATCCTAAACCGAGGGGTTTCATCATGGACTTGGCAGCATAGTTCTCTTTCAGCCTGTTCCCTTCAGGTAAAATGCTTCTCACCCATTCGATAATCTTGTCATAACCGACCTCACTCAACCCGTGATCTAACTTGATGGTGAACACATGTGCTACGGCCGATAATTTACTGTAGTTCGTGCAGCCATCCCATAATGGTTCGTCAGAATCTTTCAACAGATCAAAAAACCTTGCTACATCTGTATTACGTTCTTCTTCTATGATTGGACATTCAATGACATTACCTTCACTCATTCTCATTGCATCCATAACCATATTCCTGTAAGGATTACTATTCTCATTTCCAATTTCATGCATGTTGCTAGCACTAGAAGTTGACCCAACCACCCTTTCTACCATGCTCTCATTAGGAACAAATAGTTCTTTATGTGCATAACAACACAGGTAATCCTCCATGAACCATTTGGTTAGAAGATGCATCGTTACAACATCTTGATGCAGAAACTTTAAATTTTTACACTTCCTGCATGGACAACTAATACTGCCATCAGCAAAATTCATCGGGATAGATGTTGTGAAATTAATAAAACCCTGAACCCCGTTACAATAATCCATCCTCCGCAATACTTGGGGTGAGTCCCAATACATCCATGAACGATCATCCATGACTTCTATCGAACCTCTATAAAATTATGACGACAAAATGTATTAATTAACTACGTTACGTAAATAAACATAACAAAAATATTGGTTTTCCCCGACATTATCCAACAAACTAAAAAAAAACTTATGTTAAATATTCATTATCAATTATCAACTATCAACGTCCATACAAAATTTATACATATATAAATTTACTGAAATCACAACTTTGCAATAGAATTCATAACAATTAAAACAGACCCGTTAAACAAGCTGTTATTTATTTCATCACAACACATCTAATTCGGTGTAACTCAAATAAAGTTTCAACAATTTACAAACAAATATAATTTGACAAAATCTAAAACAAACTATAACAGCTACAAAATTATACATTCATACTACAAGTTTCTTTGACAAATAACAATCAAACAAGTACATACGTTAACAAAATACATATACTAAAAAAACAATAAAATTCTCATTTAAATGTTAAAACTATATAAAAAGGATAAATTTACTTACAAAAAATGATAAAATCCACAAAAACGGATGTTGTGACCACGTACAAAAGTATAAGAAACTTGAGTGCTTGTGTTGAGAAGATGGGAGAGTTGGGATAGGTGGTTGGCTGCAGTTTGGGAGGGGAGAGGTGGGATGGGGAAGAAGAAGGAGAAATAGAGGAAGAGAGTGTCGGCAAAGTGGGTATATATTGACTTTTACCGATGGAATCACCGACGGACACGTTCCGTCGGTGATTCCGCCGGTGAAAGTGTTACATCACTGTACGGATATCCCAGTTTGAATCCCTCGATCATTCCGTCGGTAAAATCGTCTGAAAAAAATCCATGTCATCACACCGTTGTAACTTTTCAAAAAAACTGTATAGTCCGTCGGCGATACGGTCGGTATATACCGACAAATTCGTCGGTATATATCGACCGTATCGCTGACGGATGGTATCTGTCGGTATATACCAATAGATTTTGAGACGGAATTATATCCGTCAGTAATTCCATTGGTTTTCGCCGATTTTCTGGTAGTGTTGATTGTGTAAAATTTAAGGTTATTACACGACAAATCAACTATATCCAAGGAGAATATAATCTTATTAGAGATAGGGAGAAATAAGAAATTACATATTTGGAGGAAGAGAATGATCAACTGGACTCAACTCCTAGGTTTTCACACCCATCACTTCCCTTACAGTTGTTGCAAATAACAACTTTAGTTGCTACCCTCAGCAGCTCCTTTCTTTTTGTTCCTCATGTTCTCTCTACTTTTCTCTCTTTTAGGTTTATATTGGAAGATTTTGTTTTTGTTTTTTTGGCATAATATATGCATAATAATTGAAAAACAAATGTTAACATTCTCATAAAAAACCATAATATTATTTAAGAACTATGAAAAAAAATTAATAGCAACTTAAAAATCATGTTAAGTACTTTACTCTATAAAATGAACTTCAATGTAAAAAAACTTTAAACTATTATAGAAAAATGTCAAGCGTTTGGGCCAAAGAGATATATGAGGCATATGTGTTTAACCCAATGTAAGAAGGCCTAGCACCCATGGCACTACTTGACCTAGCCCACTTTTATGACCCTTTTTTTTTCTAAAGGGTAGATGACATGTGAATCTTTTATTTTAAATATTAAAGAACTCTAAAACGCGTGGATTTTTTACTGAAGCGCACTGTAGCGTTTTTTTTTTCTCTTCTTTTTTTTCTGTAGCAGAATTGTTTTTTTCGCTTTTGTTTCTTTTTTTTTTACATGTTTTTTTTTCCTTTTTTTTTACTCAAAATTGAATTATTCTTCTTCTTCTTCTTCTTCTTTCAAAATTATATTTGCTAATTTTTTAAAATATTGAGTTGATTGAAAATTTAACTATATTGTTTTTTTAAAAAACATTGTGCATTGCTATAATATTCTCATACATTTTTTTTTTCTTTTTATGATTTATTTTTTTTTTCCAAAATGGTCTTTGTAGATTTTATTTTTTTTATATTAGGTTGGTTGAGAATTTAGCTTTGCAATGTTTTTTAAAAAAAATATGGATTACTACAGTGTTTCCCCTACATAGTTTTTGTTTTGCTACAGTGTTTCACCACATATTTTTTAAAAAAATTATCTTTATTGAATTTATTTTTTTAATATTGAGCTAGCTGATAATCTAGCTTTGGCTTTCCCCCCATGTTTTTTTTTTTTAATTTTGTTTTTCTTTTTTTTCCAAAATTGTCATTTTTTACATATTTTCTTTTTTCTTGTTTTGTTTTTTTCAGAATTATTTTTGTTGATTTTATTTTTTTACTATTAAGCTGGTTGAAAATTTAGTTTTTTTGTTTTTTTCTTTAAAACACTGTAGCTTTCCCACGTGTTTTTTTTCCCTTTTTTTTTCCTTTTTTTTACATGTTTTTTTTTCATTTATTTTACATAAAATTGACTTTTTTTTTTCCAAATAGTCTTTGTCGATTTTTTTTATATATTGAGCTGGTTGAGAACTTAGCTTTGTAGCTTTTTTCAAAAAACAAAAAAAACACTATGGATTACTACAGTATTAGCTTTTTTTTCCTTTTAATTTTGTTTAATGAATTTTTTTTGTTTGATTTAGTTTGTTAGTGTTAAATTTTTTTTAATTTAGTTATCAGATTTTCATGATACGAATCTTGGATTTGATGGGCTAACCTGATTTGACGAGTTATTTTTTCCATGTAGTTTTGTTTGTTAAATTTAATTTTCTTTCTATTTAATTATCAGACTTTCATACTTTCATGACACGTATCATGAGCTTGATGATTTAACTTGATTTGATGGGTTAACCCATCATTTTTTTTTTCTATTTAGTTATCAAACTTTCATGACGCGAATCTCAGGTTTTACGGGATAACCTGATTTAAAGGGTTAACCCAATTAATTCAATTTTTTTTCTTTTTCTTCATTAGGTTTTTTCCTTCATGTTTGTTTTCCTTCCTGTTTTTTAATTAATCTATTTAATTATCACACTTTTATGACACGACCTTATAGCCAAACCCACATCCAATATTCTTGGGTCCGGTGTTGTAGCCAGGCTCACTTGAACTTGGGTCATGCAAGTTTAATTTTATTACAAATATTACTCTTAGGTCAGGCATTGCAACTACACCTATTCTTGAGTATAACTTTGCAGAACAACCCAAAATTTTTATTTTTTTATTTTTTTAATATTTTTATACAAAAAAATGACCCGCGGCATCGCGCGGGTCATGTATCTAGTAAATAAGATTACGCGTTGTCTTCTTACTTGGATTCTGATCATTAAAGCGGTGGCTGAGAAATTGGGATGGAATTGTTTTTACATAGTAAACCTAATAAATTAATTTATCAATTTAAACATGTTTTTTTATTTTAAAAAATTATTTTTGATATCAGCACATGTACATCAAAACGATATGAAAACATTAAAAATATATTTTTTAAAATAAAAAGTTTTTAAAAAAAATTAAAAACATGCTCTAATCTTGTTTATGTCCAAGTCGATGTCATTGCCCTTACAAAATAAAAGAAAAGCTAGGCAGTCAGGTTTCAGGTCATTTTCATTCCAGCAATGTTCAGTTAATTTTGCCATAACATAACTCATGTGTGAATGTGCCGGGGTTGTACAAGTGCGAGCTTAAGATCACTTTTTTGAGTAAGTTCCTGTCTCTTAATTCTTTTTTCCTTCGTAATTTATAGGAACCTGAAACATTGGTTTAGAGGATAAATTGTGTTTGGTAGAGTAGACATTATTTTCCCTTGTCTGAGAGGATGGAAAGGGAGCTACGAGAAAATTGTCGTCCATGACTGCCTTTTTTATCTCCCCGAAATGGATAGAATGAGGGAATGATGATATGGTACTTTCTAGCTCTAACCCTTCGTTCTCCTGTAAATCAAAGCATACGATATAATTTTGTTATTTTTAATTCCACTCTCTTTTTCTTTTTTAATTAATTAAATATAGGCAAGAACTGGACACTTAATTTACAATTATTTATAATTACGCTCTTCCACTTATATGAGAAAATTTTAAATATAGGCTTTTTGCGTTTTAAAAGCGATTTTGAACAAATTAAAAAAAATTTATTTTTTTCTTTGTTTTAAATTAATTTTTTTTGTGTTTTTAGATCATTTTGATACGCTGATATCAAAAATAATTTTTAAAAAATAAAAACACATTATTTTAATATATTTTCAAATAAAAAACACTTAAAAAATAATCATAACCAAACTCTCAAATCACGCTTAACCATGTTGACGTACAGAACAAAGATTAGAAATTGGTATCTCAGCTGTTCCTGGCTTCCAACCAAAAGCTGAAATTATAAAGAAAATAATGTTACAAGGGTCTCAAGATCTGTACTTAATTTTCACTTAGTAGGATATGATTAAGAAAAAAAAAACGACCATTATCGAATATTTCTACCAAAACATGATTTATTGTAATAAAAAGCCATTATCGAATATTTCTACGACCAAAACATGATTTATTGTAATAAATTTTTTTTACTAATTTTTCTCCTTTATTTTATTTAAAATCTATGTTTTTTCAGTTTGGTTTTTATTAGAATTCATGTTCTCATTATTCATGTCATGAGTTTGACGAGTTCACTCGGGTTGTTTTTTTTAATTTTAATTTTTTCAATCTTATTTTTTAATACTGAGCCGAGTTAATTGAGAATTGTTAGATTATTTTTAAACTTGTCAAATCAACCGGGTGATATCGAGTTGTTAAAATAATTATATATCAAATACAATTGGCTTTTCTAAATAGCTTTCTACCATTAGAGTGCATATAAACAAATATAAAATCTTACTAAATTATGTGGTTTGGCTTTAGGTAGATAATAAAATCTCACTAAATTTGTTTTTCACAATTGATCCCTTTCTTCGAAAGAAAAAACAAGAAGCGATACAAACAAAGACATTGAACTTATCCCCAGTTTGTCTTCTTCCTGTTATCATCTCCCTAGTTACGACTATGTGTAGCGTCTTCTCTTTATGAAGCAAGAGTTGGATTTAGGTTTGCTTTCACTAAGAAAAGCTAGCTATAGCTCACCACTGGCACATAGAACCCAACCTTAATAAATCAGACACAGCATGGCTTGGATATTAACCACTCTAGCCTTGATTGCGCTCGCTTTCTTCCTCCGAGCTTGGCTGTCGAAAAGAAAGATCAAGGATAGCAAGTTACCCCCTGGTCCAATAGGGTTTCCTATATTTGGTAGCTTACATTTGTTAGGGAAGTTCCCTCACCATGACTTGCATCAACTAGCAAAGAAGTATGGCCCTATCATGTATATGCGGTTAGGCTTGGTGCCTACTGTAGTTGTCTCATCGCCTCGGGCTGCCGAATTGATTCTTAAGACCCATGACCTCGTGTTTGCTAATAGGCCACCAAATGAGGCTGCGAAGCATATCACTTACGAGCAGAAGGGCTTAACATTTGCTCCATATGGTTCTTATTGGCGCAACGTGCGCAAGATGTGTACCCTTGAGTTGCTTAGCAACCATAAAATAAATTCTTTCATGTCCACGAGGAAAGAAGAGCTTGACCTCTTGATTGACTACATTAAAGACGCTTCTCGTGATCGTGTTGCTGTTGATCTTAGTGCCAAGGTCTCATCTCTAAACGCTGACATCAGTTGTAGGATGATTTTTGGAAAGAAAGACTTGGAAAAGGAATTTGATGAGAGGGGGTTCGAACCACTGACTCATGAGGGCATCCGTATAGCAGCAAGTTTTAACTTGGGAGATTACATCCCTCCAATTGCACCACTTGACCTTCAGGGTCTTACAAAGCGCATGAAGGCCATAGGCAAGGTTTTTGATGACTTCTTTGAGAAGATTATTGATGAGCACATTCAGTTCAAGGACGAAAACAGAACTAAAGATTTTCTTGATGTCATGTTGGACTTCTTGGGATCTGAAGAAACTGAGTATCGTATTGGTCGAGGCAACATCAAAGCCATAATCTTGGTAAGAACGCATAGAATTAAAATAACTGTTAGTAAGCAGCACATAACTCACATGATTATCCTTAAATCTGTACCTTTCTCTTTCAGGACATGCTTGTAGGCTCAATGGACACCCCAGCCGCAGCAATTGAGTGGACTCTCTCCGAGCTCATCAAGCATCCAAGAGTAATGAAGAAAGTCCAGAAAGAGCTGGAAGAGAAAATAGGCATGGATAGAATGGTGGAAGAATCAGACTTGGAGGGCTTGGAGTACTTGCACATGGTTATAAAGGAAGCTTTCAGGCTCCATCCAGTGGCACCTCTACTTGTCCCTCACGAGTCAATGGAAGATTGCACCATAGATGGCTTCCTCATCCCGCAAAAAACACGTGTTCTTGTAAACGTTTGGGCTATTGGACGCGACCAAAGTGCTTGGACTGATGCAAATAAGTTTATTCCAGAGAGGTTTGCTGGGAGTAACATAGATGTTCGTGGACGCGATTTTCAGCTTCTCACCTTCGGGGCTGGGCGCAGGAGCTGCCCTGGAATGCATTTGGGACTAACCATGGTTCGGCAAATTGTGGCACAGCTGGTGCATTGCTTTGACTGGGAGCTTCCTAACAATATGTTGCCGGAGGAATTGGACATGACTGAGGCGTTTGGTCTTGTAACCCCGAGAGCAAACCATCTGTGCGCCACTCCAACTTATCGCCTTCACCTCTGATTATGGCTTAAGCAATGTTTCGATTTCTTGTTATTTGATATTCTCTGTTGGAAGTGTGATCATGTAGGGATTGTCTTTCCCTTGGATTCATGGAATAAACTGTAGACTCATATCAGCATGTTGATGTTTCTTTTTGCCTGTCCAGGATTTTATTCAAATTAAACTACATCCCACAATTTATTATTTGAATTTCTTATTTACTTTGATCTCCCGGTCAAATACATGTAGGATTTTATGAGTAATTATTAGTTAATCCATTGCCTCTGTTGAAGTTTGCTTCAAGTTGCTGTCAAAGACTCTGTTTTTCTTCTTTTATGATTTTTTCTGCAATAATAAAGGGTGGTCCTAGTCTCTACGAGCTTGTTTATCTGTTAGTTTGTTATGAGATCATGGCATGATATCTGTTAGTTTTTGGAAATGGTGATTGTATAACAGCTAAAGGAAAAGAGACCGTTGACATCACAACAAACTCGGGTACAAAAACAATTTCTGATGTTCTCTATGTACCTTATATAGATCAGAATTTGTTAAGTGTTGGGCAATTAATAGAGAAAGGTATGAAGGTAATTTTTGAAGATCAATCTTGCTATATCTTTGATGCTGCTGGACAAAAAATATTGCAAGCCAGGATGAGAGGCAAAAGTTTCTCATTTCTACCATTTGAGGAGAAGCACACAACTTTTTCCACAAAGCTAAATGACATAGAAGTATGGCATAAGAGGCTGGGACACTGTCATCAACAATGAATTCTCAATATAAAAAAGCATGATGCTGTAAAAGGTGTGTCTTCATTCACTGATCACTTACCAAATTGTAATGCTTGTCAGTTTGGTAAGCAAAACAGGAAACCATTTCCAAAAATCAACTTGGAGGTCTACACAGAAACTTCAATTAATCCATACTGATGTTGCCGGTCCTCTAAGCACATCTTCACTAAAATGTAGTTGATATTACATTATCTTTATTGATGATTTCACTAGAATGTGTTGGATTTTCATTATGAATCCAAGTCAGAAGTAGCTGGGATTTTTGGAGATTCAAGGAGAATGTGGAGAATCAAAGTAGTAACAGAATTCAAGCCATTCGTTCAAATAATGGTAAAGAGTACACTTCATCATAATTTAATCTCTACTGTGAAGATGCTAGCATTGAACATCAACTCGCTACTCCTTACACTCCAGAACAGAATGGAGTTAATGAGAGGAGAAACCGATATATAATAGAGATGGTTAGATGCATGCTACATGAAAAGAATTTGCCAAAGATGTTTTGGGCAGAAGCAGCTAACACAGCTGTTTTTCTTCAAAACCGACTTCCAACAAAATTGTTGGAAGAAAAGACACCTTTTGAAGTTTTATATAATTACAAACCTTTACTAAGCTTTCTTAAAATATTTGGCAGTATATGTTTTGTTCATGTTCCACAAATCAAGACGGACAAGCTTGATAAGAAGGCTATGTCAGGTATCTTTGGTGGCTATAGTATTGTTTCTAAAGCCTACAAAGTATATCATCCTCAGACTCAGAAGATGGCCATTACTAGGGATGTTCATTTCCATGAAGAAGAACAATGGGACTGGGGAGACTCACAAAGAAATGAGCTGTTTGCAGATCAAATCAAACCTCAATTACAGGATGAATCATTTGATGATTCACCAATCAAAGGCACCAAATCTCTTGAAGACAATTACCAAATGAGTAATGTAGCATTCTGCGAACCAGAAGGCTATGAAGAAGCTCAGCAGAACCCAGAATGGCAGAAAGCAATGCAAGAGGAGATATCCATGATTGAAATGAACTGCACATTAGAACTAGTTGACAGACCACCAGACAAAATTATCATTGGCGTGAAGTGGGTATTCAGGACCAAACTGAATGCAGATCGCACCATCAACAAACATAAAGCTAGGTTGGTTGTTAAGGGTATGCTTAGATTTATGGTGTTGATTATTTTGATACATTTGCTCTTGTAGCAAGGATGGATACCATCAGATTGTTATTTGTTGTTGCTGCTCATAAGAACTAGAAAGTATACCAGCTAGACGTTAAATCAGCCTTCTTAAATGGCATTCTGCAAGAAGAAATTTATGTTGAATATCCAGCTAGTTTTGTGATTCAAGGAAAAGAAGACAAAGTTTATCTGTTAAAGAAGGCTCTCTATAGGTTGAAACAAGCACCTAGAGCCTGGTACTCACCAAAATTGATGACTATTTGATAAGTTCTGGCTTTCAGAAAAGCTTATTTGAAGCAACTCTCTATGTAAAGAAGATTAACAATGATGTTCTCGTAATATCCCTCTATGTTGATGATCTTATAGTGACAGGAAGCAATATACAACAAGTTGAAGAATTCAAGCAGAAGATGATGCAAGTTTTTGAAATGACCGATCTTGGTCTCATAAGTTTCTTTCTAGGAATGGAAATCAAGCAAAGCAAAGAAGAAATATTCATTTGTCAGAAGAAATATGCAAAGGAAATCTTGAAAAAATTTCATATGGAGAATTGCAAACCAACAACCAGTCCGATGAATAAAAAAGACCAATTCAGCAAAGAAGATGGAACTGCCAGAGTTGATGAAGAGAAATTCAGAAGCTTGATTGGTTGTTTGCTGTATTTAACAGCAACTGGACCTGATATACTTTATGCAAGAAGTCTTCTATCTCGTTTTATGCATAGTCCAAGTGAAATGCATATGAGAGCAGCTAAAAGAATTATGAGATACATCAAAGGGACATATAGTTTTGGTGTTAAATTTTTGAAATGTCAAGAGTTAAGATTGGGGTGGATTCATTGATGACATGAAAAGCACTTCTGGATTCTGTTTCAATCTAGGATCAATACTATTTTCATGGTCATCCAAGAAACAAGATATTGTAGAACAATCTACTGCAGAGGTAGAGTTCATTGCAGCCACAACAACGGTAAATCAAGCACTATGGCTTCAGAAGATTTTATGTTATTTGTATATGGAGGACGAAGAAGCTGCAGAGATCTCAGTTGACAATCAAATAGCCATAGCAATCTCTCACAATCCAGTGTTTCATGGAAAAACCAAACACTTTAACATCAAACTTTATTTTTACGAGAGGTGTAGAAAAATAGTGATGTTAAGTTGATTTATTGCAAGTCTGAAGATCAATTGGCTGATTTGTTTACTAAACCACTTCCAGTAAACAGATTTGAGTTTCTAAAACAAATGATAGGAGTCTGCAGCTCTTAAAGCAAGGAGGAGTGTTGAAGTTTGCTTCAAGTTCTTGTCAAAGACTCTGTTTTTTGTCTTTTATGATTTTTTCCGCAATAATAAAGGGTTGTCATAGTCTCTAAGAGCTTGTTAATCTGTTAGTTTGTTAAGAGATCATGGCATGATATGTTCCTATAAGTTAGCATTTAAGTTTATTTTCATTCTATATATTTGAAAAGATTGTTATGAACTAAATGCAATCTATTCATTTCATTCTAAATAAACAGCGGTAATAATTTGCTGGTTTAATTCTCTTCTACGTTCTTTCTTCACTTAAACACTCAAACAATTAAAACACTTTCAGCCTCCACTTTCACTTGTAAAAGAGAATATGTGATTAGTGTTAGAGAATAATATAAATCATGCCCTAGGACCTCACCTAAAAGCTTAAGCTATTGGGTTGAGATGGTTCTTTGACATGGTATCATAGCCTCGATGACCCAGTGGTCACAAGTTCGAATCTCACCACCCTCATTTATTTGATAAAAATCAAGCACAAGGTAATGTGGGCATGTGCAACTTTCAAGCCCAAAGGGCTTTTACTTGAGGGGGTGTGTTAGAGAATAATATAAATCATATCCTGGGACCTCACCTAAAAGTTTAAGTTATTGGGTTGAGATGGTTCTTTGACAATTAGTTTTGAGATATTCTCTCATTATTCCCTATTTCAAAAATTTTGCATTTTCCATTTTTAGCACAGTATTAAAAACTTAGCTTAGATTCAATTTTAGAAATGGCAATATCTAATAGAGAATAATAACAACAACAACGCTTTTTCCTCCATAATTTCATTGCCTATAGAAGGGACTCAACAACTAAAATGCATTGTCCAAGTGAAATGCATATGAGAGCAGCCAAAAGAATTCTAAGGCACATCAAAGGCTCATACAGTTTTGGTGTTAAATTTTTGAAGTGTTAAGAGTTAAGATTGCATGGTTTCTCTGATAATGATTGAGGTGGATTCATTGATGACATGAAAAGCACTTCTGGATTATAAATACCCTATTTTCCTTTCTACAACTGCCAACAACAAAGAAAAAATGGGGGGAGAATATTTTTAAGTTTCTTTTACAAAAACAATGATGCGAACCTCGTGGTCACGCAACTCACACGCAAAGACACCAATTCCCAGAAAGCCAAGTAAATCAGGTTTGATAGGAGTGTGACACAAAGATAACTTGTACCTAGGCACTAACACTATTGAAAACGGAGACCCCCACCCAACGAATATTGATTCACGAACGAGAAGTATAAGGATGACGTCACGAAGACAGTTGTTCTTCGATAAGTTGTTTTTCAGTTTTTTAGAGAACTATAGAAGGGAGATTATCTCACCTACACACACACACACAAAGTGCGGCAAACAAGAAGTTTTATTAATCTAAATTGTCTAACATTACATGTCTAGTTATGCCCTTATTTATAGTGACTCCAAACTAAAATAAACACAATGGACCCCTTATGCGGACTTATATGATGTTCACTTACAATTAAATCCAAATAATATAAATAAACCCTAAACTAAGAAGAAAATAATAATAACAATAATAAATCCGAATTTAATATCCTAAATATAATAGGATCAGATTTTTTGCCCATTAGAAGTCCCATATAAGCTAGGAGAATCAAATCTGAAGGTAGAATTAATTCTGAAATCTTCTTTCCTTTTTTTTGTAGCTATGATGAATAAGGAACCCTTGTAAGAAAACGATTCTAAAACATTTATGAATCCTTGCCACACTTGGAAATTATGTTGCAGCCCATTAAAGATCTTTGTAGAATTCAGAGATTCCCAAAATAAGCTGCCACATCCTTTTAGGAAAAGAATCCTAGCCAAATAAGAAGTCCACAAGTCAAAAGGAAGTAAATAACAAAATTCGTATAGCCTTTGTTGACCCGTGTTTCGATGCCTTCCCGAACTACGATTGACCTGACATTTAAACCCAATGTAGGACACCATGTCAGGAGACTTCACGTAAATTTTCAGCTTGATCCAACGGTCGGATTGAGAATTGTGATTTTTGCCGTAAAACTGGATAGTTGCACATTTTACGTCAGAATCCGAATTTGACCTTTCCTGGATCGTATCAAAAAATTGAGAGGAAATCCTACAAATTGAAAGGGGTTTCAGTGAGTTTTTGGCTAAGGGTTGAGGGAAACAACATCAAAACAATAATTTAGAGAGAATAAGTGAAGAAATTTAGGGATTTAAAGTGAAAAATTTTGACTACTTAAGAATCGAAACTCACTTTATCATCATGTAAGGGTTTAAAACTTGATTATGTAAGGTAAATTAAAAACAATTAAGAATTGATGTCTAAATTGTAAATTCTAGGTTAGGGTTACAAGAAAATTTAGGGAAAGTGAGAGATTTGCCTTGTTTGATGGAATTGGGATAGAAATAGACGAAAGCAACTTAGAATAATAATTAAATGAAGAAAAATCATAGTCTTTTGGAAGCTAGTGGTGCCAGCCAAATATTAAAGAAAAATTAAAATAATACATGAATGTTGTTTGTTTGAGGTTACTGTAGCACGTGTTGAAATGTGGAGAATTAATTTACAATAAATAGAAATCTTGTGTTTAATTTGTAATGAAAATATTGGTTATGCTTTGATTATGAATGTTGTCATTTTGTTGAGAATTGTAGGATTTTGTGTAATGTTGAAGTATTATGGAAAATTATACAAATGAGAAGAAAACTATTCATATTCCTTCTTTAATGTTACATTCGGCTAGAGAGAGAAAGAAAAGAGAAATTGTCCAGAACAAAAAATAGTCTAGCTATTTTGAAAAACGACTAGACCTATTTAAGAACACCATAAGACTATTTGTCAAAATGATTAGACCATTTTTGTTATTGTCCAGTTTTGGAAAAAATTTTATCTTTTTCTAGTTTTCTTCAGTTCTTTTGAGTTTGTTAAGGGAGACGGTAATTAATTGTTTGATTGAATTTAGCATAAAATGTATTTTTAATTATGATGGATGAAACACTTGATGTGAGGTTGTGACAATTATACATGATAAAAATTTAGAATTTTCAATGCGATTAAATTGAGAATTCAAAATCTATATGGAGAATAAAATTGACCTTTATGGTGGATGAATTTACCAACGAAATCACTGACGGAAATGCTCCGTCAGTGAATCTTTCATCGGTAATTTTTTGTCTGTTACTAAATCTGTTGGTAATAAAAAAATATTATTACCGACAGATTTACAGACGAAACAGACGTGTAAAAAAAAATTACCCGCTTCATTCTGTTGGTATATCCCTCGAAATATACCATCGGTAATTATTTAAAAACATTTTAAAAAATCCATTTTATAAAATTATAAAATAATTAAATTAACATAAATCAACACTCTATAATATATACTCAAAATGCTTGGAAAAAAGAATAAGAAAATCAACTCAAACAAATTTGCAACAAATAAATAATCTCACAGCAACATTGATACAATTATTAAGAACAAAAACAATTAAAAATAAAATAAAAAACAAATATAGTGAAAACAATCATGAAAATGAAGACAAAAGAAAAATCTTACCTTAATGTAGTTGCATGTGAAGCTAAGGAGAGAGAAAAAATTTCGCAAAGCATATTAATTAAAAAACACTAAGAGGATAAAAGAAGAAAGAAGAAGAAGACATACCCGAGCATGGAGGAGAACAGAAGGAGATGATGATAGAAGAGAAGAGAAAGAAATAAATATTGATGTTTTTTACATATAGTGAAGAAGAAGAAAAAGAAGAATGAGTCTCTCTTGTGAAATAAGGAGATTCAGGTTTTTTATTGGGGCTCGTTAGTGACGGAATTACGGACGGATAATTAAATATTTTTTAATTATTTCGTCGGTAATTCTGTCTGTAATATTTAATTTAAATTTTTAATTTCATAAAAAGTTTTCAGAAACCACCTACAATCATCGATGATTTTAAAATTTAAAAAAACATTGTTTGCACTGCGTTTCTAAACATGCCCTAATCTTGTTTCTGTCCAAGTCGATGTCATTGCCCTTACAAAATAAAAGAAAAGGCAGTCAGCTTTCAGGTCATTTTCATTCCAGCAATGTTCAGTTAATTTTGCCATAATTAAGTTCCTGTCTCTTAATTCTTTTTTCCTTCGTAATTTATAGGAACCTGAAACATTGGTTTAGAGGATAAATTGTGTTTGGTAGAGTAGATATTATTTTCCCTTGTCTGAGAGGATGGAAAGGGAGCTACGAGAAAATTGTCGTCCATGACTGCCTTTTTTATCTCCCCGAAATGGATAGAATGAGGGAATGATGATATGGTACTTTCTAGCTCTAACCCTTCGTTCTCCTGTAAATCAAAGCATACGATATAATTTTGTTATTTTTAATTCCACTCTCTTTTTCTTTTTTAATTAATTAAATATAGGCAAGAACTGGACACTTAATTTACAATTATTTATAATTACGCTCTTCCACTTATATGAGAAAATTTTAAATATAGGTTTTTTGCGTTTTAAAAGCGATTTTAAACAAATTAAAAAAATAATTGTTTTCTTTACTTTAAATTAATATTTTTTTTGGTGTTTTTAGATCATTTTGACGTGCTGATGTCAAAAATAATTTTTAAAAAATAAAAACATATTATTTTAATATATTTCCAAATAAAAAAACAACCGCAATCAAACTCTAATTCATGCGTAACCCATGTCAACGTACAAAACAAAGATTAGAAATCGGTATCTCAGCTGTTCCTGGCTTCCAACCAAAAGCTGAAATTATAAAGAAAATAATGTTACAAGGGTCTCAATCTGTACTTTTCACTTAGTAGGATATGATTAAGAAAAAAAAAACGACCTAAAGTAGCATCACTTAGTAGGATATTATCACTTAGTAGTTTAATTTATCATTACCGTTTCCGTTCACTTGAGAGCTGTTTATCTCTGTGGTCTAGCCTTAGAGCAAATTGGATTTTCTAAATAGTTTTCTACCATATTAAATGCATATAAACAAAAATAAAATCTTACTAAAATATGTGGTTTGGCTTTAGGTAGATAATAAAATCTCACTAAATTTGTTTTTCACAATTGATTCCTTTCTTCAAAAGAAAAAACAAGAAGCGATACAAACAAAGACATTGAACTTATCCCCAGTTTGTTTTCTTCCTGTTATCATGATCTCCCTAGTTACGACTATATATATGTGTAGCATCTTCTCTATATAAAGCAAGAGCTGGATTTAAGGTTTGCTTTCACTAAGATAGAGCATAGAGACCAACCTTAATATATTAGACATAGCATGGCTTGGATATTAACCACTCTAGCCTTGATTGCGCTCGCTTTCTTCCTCCGAGCTTGGCTGTCGAAAAGAAAGATCAAGGATAGCAAGTTACCCCCTGGTCCAATAGGGTTTCCTATATTTGGTAGCTTACATTTGTTAGGGAAGCTCCCTCACCATGACTTGCATCAACTAGCAAAGAAGTATGGCCCTATCATGTATATGCGGTTAGGCTTGGTGCCTACTGTAGTTGTCTCATCGCCTCGGGCTGCCGAATTGATTCTTAAGACCAATGACCTCGTGTTTGCTAGTAGGCCACGAAATGAGGCTGCGAAGCATATCTCTTACGAGCAGAAGAACTTATCATTTGCTCCATATGGCTCTTATTGGCGCAACGTGCGCAAGATGTGTACCCTTGAGTTGCTTAGCAACCATAAAATAAATTCTTTCATGTCCACGAGGAAGGAAGAGCTTGACCTCTTGATTGACTACATTAAAGATGCTTCTCGTGAGCGTGTTGCTGTTGATCTTGGTGCCAAGGTCTCATCTCTGAGCGCTGACATCAGTTGTAGGATGGTTTTTGGAAAGAAATACTTGGAAAAGGAATTTGATGAGAAGGGGTTCAAACCAGTGACTCATGAGCTCATGCGTTTAGCAGCAAGTTTTAACTTGGGAGATTACATCCCTCCAATTGCACCACTTGACCTTCAGGGTCTTACAAAGCGCATGAAGGCCGTAGGCAAGGTTTTTGATGACTTCTTTGAGAAGATTATCGATGAGCACATTCAGTTCAAGGACGAAAACAGAACCAAAGATTTTGTTGATGTCATGTTGGACTTCTTGGGATCTGAAGAAACTGAGTATCGTATTGGTCGAGACAA
This sequence comes from Populus trichocarpa, assembly GCF_000002775.5. NCBI lineage: Eukaryota > Viridiplantae > Streptophyta > Magnoliopsida > Malpighiales > Salicaceae > Populus > Populus trichocarpa. Next base: position 10,787,204 of record NC_037291.2, on the reverse strand, counting down.
CATCAAAGCCATAATCTTGGTAAGAATGCATAGAATTAAAATAACTGTTAGTAAGCAGCACATAAATCACATGATTATCCTTAAATCTGTACCTTTCTCTTTCAGGACATGCTTGTAGGCTCAATGGACACCTCAGCCACAGCAATTGAGTGGACTCTCTCCGAGCTCATCAGGCATCCAAGAGTAATGAAGAAAGTCCAGAAAGAGCTGGAAGAGAAAATAGGCATGGATAGAATGGTGGAAGAATCAGACTTGGAGGGCTTGGAGTACTTGCACATGGTTATAAAGGAAGCTTTCAGGCTCCATCCAGTGGCACCTCTACTTGGCCCTCACGAGTCAATGGAAGATTGCACCATAGATGGCTTCCTCATCCCGCAAAAAACACGTGTTATTGTAAACGTTTGGGCTATTGGACGCGACCAAAGTGCTTGGACTGATGCAAATAAGTTTATTCCAGAGAGGTTTGCTGGGAGTAACATAGATGTTCGTGGACGCGATTTCCAGCTTCTCCCCTTCGGGGCTGGGCGCAGGGGCTGCCCTGGAATGCATTTGGGACTAACCATGGTTCGGCAAATTGTGGCACAGCTGGTGCATTGCTTTGACTGGGAGCTTCCTAACAATATGTTGCCGGAAGAATTGGACATGACTGAGGCGTTTGGTCTTGTAACCCCGAGAGCAAACCATCTGTGCGCCACTCCTACTTATCGCCTTCACCTCTGATTATGGCTTAAGCAATGTTTCGATTTCTTGTTAATTAATATTCTCTTTTGGAGGTGTGATCATTTATAAGGGATTGTCTTTCCCTTGGATTCATGGAATCAATTGTAGACTCATATCAGCATGTTGATGTTTCTTTTTGCCTGTCCAGGATTTTATTCAAATTAAACTACATCCCACAATTTATTATTTGAATTTCTTATTTACTTTGATCTTCTCTGGGCGTAGGATTTTATGAGTAATTCTTAGTTAATCCATTGCCTCCACTTTCACTTGTAAAAGAGAATAGGTGATTAGTTCTGAGATATTCTCTCATTATTCCCTGTTTCAGAAATTTTGCATTTTCCATTTTTAGCACTCTATTAAAGATATAGAACTAAATGAAAACAATTGCAGAAAAGAAAACCATTGCAGGCCCCTTTAGCCTTGCTTCCATAAATTTCCTTGCAATCAGAATCACAATTCATAGCTATGCACTCATTCGTGGGGAATGAACTTTTTTGACGAAGCTTTGCATCCGCCATCATATGCTTGTTTCCTGCGTACACACAATGTAATTTGGTACGTAAAATCACAAATCTTGAATTAAAATACATATCAAAATAACATAAGATTAATCAATAACAAATATATAGCTAATTTAAGGATTGGCTTAGTTTTTAAATCTTTGGACATTATGTTTTGGGTTTTTTTTTTGTGATGCAAAACAATATATTAATATGTGGAATAATAGATAAAATTGTTGCTTTTTCTGTTGCACGCGTGCAGCATCACGGCGATCATCCTTCTAGATTGGGATAATCAGGAATGGTGTGGAAGGAAATGACAAGAAATTATTGTCCTTTATCAATCAAAAGAGTAAATGAGAGTCACCACCTAATATTTTTGTCAATAGAAACCTTAACTGATCCTAGAGTTTGGATAAGAAGACTGATTTCGTAAAGAAAATGTATTAGCACCCTTAATACGTCTTACCTAAGATAAGCTGCATTGTTTATTTGCTTGATATAAACGAAGAAAATATTGTATTTTCTAACTGTTGGTCTGTTTAACGTTGAAGAAAAATCCTTCTTAGTAAAGAGATTATTATCTTATCAGGTAAAAAACCTAACCGTTCTAATGTCAATATAAAAATAAAATAAATTTTTTTTATTTAATATCAAGAATATATCTTACGTATAAGTTCATAATCTCATATATTAAAAAAAAAATTGTTTTGGTATTTTTGAAATGTAAGCCAAAATCCTTTAAAATTTTACAAACTTGTTGTAAAATCCATGCAAAAGTATTTCAAATTTTAAAAATAAATGCTCAAATTATATTTTTTTTATGATTCTTGGCCATATGTAAGAAAAAAAAACTTTTTTATCGGGTTGACCCAAAAGACTTTATTCGACCATAAACCAACCCAAAAATCTTGGTCTGGCCTAAAAACGATCCAAAAACAAAACCAAAGTCAAAAAACAGATTAAACACCCAAAAACACATAAAATCTTGAACAAAACGGATCAAACACCAGAAAAATAAAGAACATGAAGAACACCAAACATAAACCCAGCAACATGGGTTCCAAATCAGACCAAATTTGATATAAAAAAAGGCATATATATGTTGGAAATCATGCAAAGATCTATAATCTCGCATCCAATCACTTTAATTTCCACTTAAACATCATGATTTTTGTCAAAATGAGTTCAAAACCAAAACCCTAGAATTAAAGGCCATTAAAATCATGTTATTGATGCAAATAAATACTAGATTATTTATTAATCATGCATGAGAAAGGGTCTGGCCAAATAAATAAAACAAAACAAGTCAAAATCATGCTAAGGCAATGTTCTTAAAAGAACAAGAAGAACAAACGAAGAACATTCAACTTAAACCCAACAACATGGCTCTTAAACCAGACCACATATGGACAAACCGAAGGGACATACATATTGGAAATCATACAGGGATCAATAATCTAGCATCATTCACTTCGATTATCAATGAATCATCACGATTTGGCAAAAATAGGCTTCGATTCAAAACTGAAACCCTAGAATTAAAAACCATTTAACATATTATTGATGCGAATAAACACTAGATTATTGGTTGACCTCTATAAAACATGCTTTCTTTATCCAAACAAGTCACCCTAACATAAACAAACATGTTTGAATCTAAAAAACTAACAAAAAACATCAAAATCAAGTATGAGATACCAAATCAAAAAAACTAACAACCTAAAACAGCCTACATGTTCATGTAACATGAATTCAAAATTAGTTTTCTAAACTCATTTTTGTGTATGAACAAGCATAACAAATTAAGGATAAACATCATTGCTTTAAATATGCATAACTTCAACTAAACCAAAGCTTAAAACAATACTTATATATCAAAAGAAGAACTTAAACAACAATTTGAATACAATAAAAACATAAAGAAAACTTTAAAATAACTTCATTAAATAGAAATCAAAGCAACACAGAGGTGAATGCAACATTGCTTGTTAAGCATTCAAAACTATTTTCTTATGCTTGTAACTATAAACATTAAACTATAAAAACAATAAAAGCATGTCACAAAGGATCAATTTTTAGGTCTGAAATGTATACCTAGAACAACTACACTCTATTGGATTTCCTTTGAAAAGTTTTGCCTCTCTCAAACTTACAAATCCTTAAGAAAACTTAGATTTTTTTCTCTAGGATCTCTAACCTTATATGTGCTACTATTATTACTCTATTTTTCCTATCTTTTCTTATCATTTTTCCTTTTTTATTTCCCTATTTTCTCCTCCTTTCTAAACATGCTTGAGAGGGGGTATTTATAGGGTTTTAAGAGGTCTTAAATCCATTTCTGACCTCTTAATCTTGAGAGGAGTTTTGTGAACCCTTGATAAGGACTCATTGAGGAGTCTTTATGTGTGAACACATGAAAATCAAATTGATTTTTGCTAGATAATTGCATTGTTGGGGATGACTAAGTTGCCCACTTTCAAGGTTTCGTTGGAGCAATTCTAACATCATCATCGCCTACAAGACTCAAATAGCAACATTGAACAATACAACGTCATACTTGTTGCCAATGATTTTACTTAGAAAGATACTCAAATAGCAACATTAAACAATACAAGGTCACGTACACTTGTTTACTTATAAAGATGGCATTAGCTACAAAGAGACTTTTTCACCAATATTTATAAAAGACTTATTTATAATTATCATGATTTTGGTAACTCATTATGGTTTAGAGTTATATTCAAGGTTGTCAATTCCGTTCTGTTTCGCCCGGAATGGCCGAAACATTCCATACCAATTCAAAAAACGGAACAAATTTCATCTTATTTTAAATCTCGGTCCGTTCCGGATTTTTCGGCTAAATTCCGCCCGGAACGTTCCGGTTTTATTCCACATGTTTCATTCCGCTCTTGAAAAGCCATTGAATCAAATTGAACTTTGTTCAATTTAATTAATTAAATCACCCAATTATAAAAAGCTCTTTTTCGTTACTATTTTCAATAACAATGATATTAATAATAATATTGAAAATTATTATTACTATTTTCATTAACAATGATATTAAATTTATCACTAATATATATGGTTTATATTCATGTTGTTTTTTTTCATATTTATACTTTGTAGGAATTTGAGCAAAATAAGGGATGCTTTAGATTCTATTAGCCTTGATAACATTGACCTAACTTTATATTTAAAATATTTGTGTTAAAACATTTTACTTTCATAATATTTTGTTTAAGTTGAATTACTTTAAGTTAAAGATCTATTTAATCTTGACTATTTAGAAATATTTTAAATTTTGAAATTATATTTGTTTGGCATTGTGTTTGTATTGCATAATTTATAATTAATTTATCTTAAATTTGAATTATGTTTGTTGAATATATATATATATACATACATATATATATATATATATATGAACAGTACAACTCCGAAACGGCACGCCGAAACACTCCGAAACTGAAACATTCCATTCCAATTGAAAAAACAAAACACCTACAGAAATGGAATTGACAACCTTGCTTATATTATAAGAATATGAAAATTATCTTTCTAATTGGGAATTTAAAAGAAGAGGTCTATATAGATCAACTAAAGGGGTTTTTGGTTGAATGAAAGGAGCATATAGTGTGTAAATGTAAGAAATCAATATACAGACTTCAACAAGCTTTCAAATAATGGTATCTCAAGTTTAATGATATTATTATTTTCTTTAGATTTAAGAACATTGTTGACCACTATATATATCTGAAGGTTAATGAGAGAAAATTTATATTTCTAATTTTGTATGTTGATAATATATTGCTTACAATTAATGATATTGGATTTCTACATGAGACCAAAAAATTTCTCTCAAATAACTTTGAGATAAAAGATATGGGAGAGACAATGATTTTAATAGAAATAATTTAGGATAAATCACAAGAATTGTTAGGGCTGCCTTAAAAGAAATATATTAATAAATTATTGAATGGATAGATGCTCAATAAATGTTGTTCCAATTCAGAAATGAGATAAATTTAGTCCCACTCAATGCCTAAAGAATGAAGTAGAACATCATTAAATGGAAGAAATTTTTTATTTATCAATTATTAGAAGTTTGATGTATGTTTAGACTTCTATCAGGATAGACATCAACTTTGTTGTTGGAATACTAGGTTGGTATCAAAGTAATCCAAGTTTGGATCACTAGAAGATTGTAAATAAAGTATTGAGATACTTGTAATGAACAAAATATTACATGTTAACCTATAAAAAAGTCTAATCATCTTGAGATGTTTGGATATTTAGATTTTGTTACATACTAGAAAATCCCACTTTATGATATTTGTTCATTTTAGTTAAAGGAGCAATATTATGAAAGAGTATGAAATAGTCTATTAGTGTTGCAATCATTATGAGAAAGTGGAATTTGTGATATGCTTCGAGGTAATTTTACAGCTACTTTTTTTTTTGAAAAACATTATTGTTGAACCAATTATGAGCTTTTTTTTTTTTTTATTCGAGAAAACTTCATCCCTAAAAAGCGTATTTTGTGGATCAGGTGGGTAAAGACTGAAATTGTAATATATGAAACGAGTATATTGAATCAAATGATGTACAATACTACTATCAGAAAGTTGTCTTCAGAATTATTAATTAAATTTTTTTTTTTTGTCAATTTTCCTAACAAACTTGGACTCATAGACAATTAGACGAGACCATTCTTTGCCTCCCCAATAATGCAGGGGAAAAGGCAACTAAACATGACGATCAAGAAAAATAAATTATAGCAACAGATACCCATACTGCGCCTTTTCTGATTTTTAAAAGCCAGTAAATAAATTATGGCCTCTGTTTTATCAATTTATATTAGTTAAAAATTTAATAAGATTAAGTTATGAAAATATTACACAGTTGACCGTTCTCTTCTGACTCTCTTCACGTGTAAAATTCCTCAACTCTCAAAATAAAGCAATTGCTTGCAGGGAAGCTCTGCTCAACGGTCTCAAAATAAATTTTATCAAGCTCCAAATTGTCTATTTCCTGTTTAGCTAAAGCCCGTGTAAAGCTTGCCATGGTCTCTGCAATGTTGCCATCCAAGTTGTGCTCACAACTCCGAGGCCACATCCCTTATTATGGACAAATCTGCATCTGTATTGATTTTAAAACTGGAAGAGACCATACACTTATGGAATTTGGATTTTAGGCAGACTAGGAGATGATGCGGAAACACGTCATTAGCACTCTTGTTGTCTCTCTTGTGTCTATGAAAGACATATCTCGCAATCTCAAGTTGGTAAAGAGACATATATGAGAACACAAGAATTGAAATTCCTTTCGATTGAAGATCAAACTCAAAAACACTGTCAAATAATCAATAGATTGGTTGTTCCTTTACAAGAAAATTTCCAGCCAAAAAAAAAATGTGATGATTAGCCCCAAAATCAGAAGGCTTTAAAACCAATTAATGAAAAAAATGGGGGAAGTGGACAATTGGAGGGGGTCGAGGAATGACAAAAATTAATTCCAGGACACATGTACAAAATTTCAAACAGATATAGAACAGAGATCATCAAAGACTTGTCTGATGTTAGGCCTCTCATTTAGAGGGAGAATGCACCTGAGCGATATGGCAAGCAAATCATCCATTGCCTTCGTTGGTTCTTCCCCACCTGCAATATCTCTATCAATACAGTCCATTTGTCTGCCTTCTTGATCACACAACCGAACCCAATCTGTAAGGTCGACTGCTCCGGATTGACCTGATATTATGTCCCCAGCACTTCTTCTGGTTAACAATTCCATCAGGATAACTCCAAATGCATACACATCAGCCTTGAATGAAGGTGCAGGTTTAGATGCATTATCAAGTTCTGGAGCCCGGTACCCTAGTGCTCCTAGATTTAGTATCTGCTCTGCAATGCCAGCTGGGGTCATCAAACAATGAAGTCCACAATCAGTGAGGCGTGCATTGTAATCAGAACCTTCCAGGATTATATTTGTTGGCTTTAGATTTCCATGGAGCATGCCTCTATCATGAAGATACAGTAGACAACAAGCAACATCAACAGCAACTTTCAGTCTTTGGCTGAATGACAACAAGGAGTACCTCCGAGGTGTTGTTTCTGCGCAACACGAGTTCCAGAAAAAAAAAATTAGGAAGAATAGCACAGCAGCCAGCAGTATCTAAATGAAAATGTAAAATACTTGTGTATAGCACCCAAAATGCATGTCCCTGTTACTTAAGAGTTGAAGCAGGCTCATAGTTCCAAGGACAACTGAAATTGTTGCCTCCCTTTTATGCACACTGCAATCAATTTATATGTCAACCACTAGACACTGGTAGACATTTTGTACATATCAGAAGACTATAAAACTAAAATCAAAGCTCACACCTGTCAGATGAAAAGAGAAGGGAACTAATGAAGAACCGGTATGGTAATAGAAACAAGCTTTGCTGTGGGCAACGGCTGTGGCCATCAAACAACATTTGCAGTTTCCAACCAGCTATACAAGCTCTAGAACATTAGCCATGCCATATCTCCGGTTTTGATTCTACATTCCCATAGACCCCATACCATCTAACTTCCTAGGCACATGTGCAAGCATGCACAAAAACAGAGAGAGGACTGACACCTTGCCTTGCACGGACATAAACCCACCTAGCTATATCCAGGACCCAGTAATTTCATATTCCTCCCAACCATATAACCATTCTAATTATCAAAAGTGTTCACTTTAATCAGATGGCATTTGTGATAACAAAAAATAAAATAAAATCAGATTTCATCACCATTAACACACTCAACCTGCAATATTCATAATTCTATTGTATTTGCCCACTGGAAACATAGGTAATCTATTATACCATTGAGAAACCAACATAAATAGACAAAGATTGTCTAAAGTCAAGAATATGTGCACAGGTTTGTCATGCAACTAAATGTTTCTGCGTCTATAAAATAGTTATTTCCCGCACCAAGAATATTTTAAATTCCCCATTCCACGAGGGGAAAAATTCATAGGCAAACCAGACCGTTAGACTAAAATCAAGTGCATAACTTTTCAGATATAACATCACAAATATGGCACAGCCAATCAAATCACCTGGGACTACAACATGCAATGTGATGAATCATTATTAATGCAACTTAATGAGTGAAAATCATTGCAGTAATGTTGAGTAACATCTGCATTCTAAAAGAAAACCCTCTCCTAACAAACTTAATTTCACTTGAACAATTGATCACGTCAGAATTTTTAAGCCTAATCTTATTATAATCTCGTTGGTTTTTTACACACTAATCCAAGCTTAGTTCCCATTTACTATAAACCAATCCTTTAAGAAGCCATCAGTCTTCAGTGATCGGAAAACCAGTCAATCTCAAGACCCAGCATCTTTCACATTTGTAGATGGTCCTTTCTGCTAAACTGACATTCTTGCCAGTAGAATCACTAATGATTTAGAAGAGACATATTGACAGACTAGCATGTACAGGAATATATTCAATGGACACAGTCCTATCATATTATATTTAACTGACACAAAATGGGTACTTTTAAAGTTCTGTAGATACAAACATGACAGAAAGAACCTGGATTGCTGAAACAACTCTCAATTTTGAACGTTCAGGAAAAAAAAAGAGAGGGAGCAACACCATTCTAATTTAAGTATAATACAAAGCTCCCAGTATATGAGGCTAATTTTCTACATAATAAACTGAAGGGTACAGAATTCCCCAATACATCTGGACATTGAAGTAAGAAACCAGTAATATCCCAGATGATTATATTCCAGATTAACATAATTTTTTTCCAATGATAAACCAGGCCTAAATGCAGGAAAACTGGCAGAATACAGATAAATTTGATGACACCATTGCCTACCTGAGGTTCATTATATTAAAGAACGTTATTCTTGCAATATTTGATGGTGCATTGTCTGCTTCAGGTGCATTGTAGTAAAAGTACCCCATTTTTCCAAACCTCAATGGTGGGATAGTGGGGCTATGTCTTTTACTTTTTTATATTGCGCTTCTTGTCCTGAATGTTAGCCTCTCCAAAGTGGGACTACTCCACATTCAAGACACTTGAAGGAAATATTCCTATTGTTTGTAGCAGGCTCGGAATGTGAGATATCATAGGTTTTTATATTCCAAGAACACACAAAAAGCAATTTACTTAACATGTTTGAAAATACTATTTAAGTTCAGAAACTTGGATCTGCACCACTATCGACATGAGTGTTAAAATTGCCCGCAATGATCAACGAGATGTCTAGGTTAAAATCAAAAAATCAACATGCAGCAGTAATGTGGCATTTTTTCAAACATCTATCGAAGTAGCATAATAATTGTTACAAAATAAAAACATGACAAGAGAAATACACAAAGTTCAACATAATAAAATGCTTACCATATAGATGTAGGGCCAAGCTATCACCCTGGATATAGTCAGCTAAAAGAAGTCTCTCTTGCTCTCTAGGACCCCAATAAAATGCTCGCAGTGGAACAATATTTTGGTGTCTTATAGAGCCTATTTTTTTAACTTCCTTGGCAAATTCTTTCTTATGCTTGACTAGTCCAACCCGCAACCACTTCACAGTCAGCATATGTCCACTATCCAGAGTAGCCTTATATAAAGTTCCATGGCTGCTTCTGCCAAGAACTTCAGCTGGGGCTCGAGATAACTCCTCTGCAGTAAATGCAAGTGAACTGTCAAGGAAGGACAGTTCCCCAGCCAACCTGTCTGGTGAATAGACATCCAATTTTGTAGGCTCGACAAAACGAGGTGAGGAAGATAATGGGGAACCCGGGGAGGACTTCTTTCCAGATGTTGTGGGATGGTCATCTAGCAAATTAGGAATTGAAGATGAACTAGCTGCCATTCCTTCAGGCAAACCATGCTCAACGATTTCAGTTTCAAATTCTGCCTGCCCCGATAACGACCTTGAATTTGCAGTAAGCAAGTGATCGTTTGAAAAACTCAATGAAGTTGGAGGGCGGTGAGCATTCGAGTGGAAATTAAAAAGGGAAGTTTGGGAAGATCTTCCTTGCTTAGCATCCTCCCTTGTTGTTTGGCCACTAAAATCACTTCTGCCATGAAATTCTTTTCGTTGAGCCCGCTGATACGCCAGTAAAACAAAAGCTATCATTGCAGCAGTCCCAACTGTAGCAACAATTACTGCTATTGTAATATTACGCTTTGAACTGTGATTTTTACCATGTACGGAAATCTGATCTGGAACAGAATTTGTTGATGGCTCAACCCCGGTATTTGGGATGATTAATAAGGGATTCCCAGGACGAAATGAAGAAATATCAAATTTATTTCTCAAGTTCAGTGAAATATTTCCAGCGAGATCATTATTAGACATGTTCAATCCAATCAGACTGGATGGAAGCTTGTCAGGGATTTTACCCTGAAATCTGTTGGCAGATAAATCAAGGTACTGCAAGTGGGTTAGTTTGCTCAATTGAATTGGCAGCTGTCCTGATAAGTTATTATTTGAAAGATTCAGTGATCTGAGATTGGCAAAGTTGCCTATGCCAGAAGGCAATATACCAGATAATGAATTTTGAGAGAGATCAAGAGACTCCATCAATGGATAAGAAGGTAAAACTAATAATTCCCCAGCACCTGAATCTTGAAATGGAATTGGCCCTGAAAACCGATTTCCTGAAAGATTCAGGTTCATCAAGGTCAATGAAGTAAAAAAACCACCTGGAATGGGCCCATTGAATTGATTTAAGCTGAGGTCAACTGAAGACGATGTTGAAAGGTCCCCCAATTGAGCAGGCAAATTGCCGTCTAGGGAATTATTCCTAAGATTAAGTTCACTTAACCTCACAAACCAAGTCAAGTTTGGCAAGCTTCCAGATAACTGGTTTGAACTCAAATCAAGGACCTCTACACTGGCTCCCCATTGTTGCATGACAGACAGGTCACCAGTGATCATATTTCCACTCAAATCCACTACTGAACATCTTTGAAGAAAAGTGGGCAAGGTACCTGTTAAACCATTTGAAGAAAGATTCAAAATGTTCAAAGTTGTGGAGCGAGTTCCATGAACAGAACCTGCAGAGATATAAAATAAGGAATTCAGATACACACAGGATTCAGATTAAGAAGTTATGGAAGAAGAAAAGCCATGGTATACAACCATCTTATTTAAAATACAATGTAACACCAAACTTCTACAATTTTTTTTTTTTTTTCAACTGCTTTCTTTATACTCCATATTCAAATCTTTCATCATAGACATCCAAAACAAATGCATTGATGTTCAGTTTGGATATGAAATGCGAAAGGCTTAACTTAAGGGCACATGTACTTGTTCCAGCTAATTTTCCTGCATCTCAATTTAAATGACCCAACCCAAAAAGCTTGTGATGCTAACTCAGATTCGACAGGTTACACTTCATTTAACAAGAAAACAGCATTCTACCAAAGCTCCTAGCATCCAAATCAAGAAGGCCACATTTTGCCTGTACCTCTAGAGTCCAAATCTACAAAGTCACCATTCGCACCTTGGACGTAGTTTTACTATTTTTGGAAACCCATACTTAGAAAACCCAGGCAAAAATATAGGTAATTTCCGAAAAAGAAAGGGAAAAAAAAAAGTCAAAATCCAGGTTACCAGCTAAATACTATGTCACAAGTAACCTCAGGTTTTAAGTGCTAAAATTGGATAAAAAAATCATCAGAATTATTACATACAGTTGACTATACACCCAAACAAATTTCTAACAAAAAGCAGAAAAATCCAAAAACATATCAAATAAAAATTAAAAACCAATAATAATCACAAAAAGAATAGTCAAGAATCACTAGACCTGTAAATCCATTGCCACTAAGATCCAGTTCTTCAATCGGTATCGACCCGTTGATCAATTCCTCGGGTATACCTCCAAAAAGCTGATTATTCCCCAGCCTCAAAACCTTCAAATTCGTCAAAGACCCAAATGAAGGCAACTCTCCATTAATCACATTATCCCCCAAATCCAAAACCTCCAAATTCCTAAACAACGCAATTACCTCTGCTTTGAAAAACCCACTATTCAATCTATTCTTGCTCAAATTCACAAAATGCACTGTATTAGCCAAACCTGACACATTCTCTACACTTATCTCACTGAACCCACCAAAAAACCCATTATCACTCAAATCCACTCTTTCTAAATTAATCAATTCACTTAAAACCCCACTAATATCGCCCCAAAAACTATTACAACTCAAATCCAAAACCCTCAATTGCTGCAAATTCCTAAACCCAACTGGTGACCCGACCGGAAACCTGCCTTCAAAACCATTCATTGACAAGTTCAAATACTTCAAATTCCACAACTCCACGATCCGACCCGGGATCGGACCTGAAAAATTGTTATTAGACAGATCCAAGTACTGTAACGAGCTCATGGATCCCAATGCAGGTACAATCCGACCCGTAAAATTATTACCCGAAAGTGAAATATTCTGCAGTGACTTAAGGTCTAGTAAAGTAGAGAACTTTAAGTTGCCGGAGAGACTAAGGTGGTCAAGGGTTATAGCAATGACGGAATCTGAATTGGGGTCGCAGGAGATACCGGGCCATGAATTGGGGCAGGAATTAGGGTCGGGTATAGAAGAGGGGTCCCATTTAGAGAAGATTTTGTCAAGTGGGTCGTATAGAATACCTTTTTTGAATTCGAGTAAGGATCGGAGGTCCGACCCGGAAGTGGATAGAAAGAGTAGGGAGAGAGTAGAAAAGAGGGTGAACAGAGTCATTTTAAAGAGAAGGAGAGTCTGTGTTAGTAATTCATTTGATTTGATTAGAGAGCTCGAAGCCCTAGCTGGAATGTGAATTCAAGGAGAGGAAAGGAATCTAGAGAGAGAGACGGAGGAGGGTTAAGGTTTTTTTTTATTATTCTTTTGTAAGAGAGGGAGGAGGGAGAGAGTGTTGTTAAAAATGGCGGTTTTAGGAGGTGGGCAGTGTTAGTTGGTGGGGGTGAGTTACTACAGACTGTAAAGGTCGTACATGCCTTTTGTTTTCTTTCGTTTTTTTTTTAATCTCAATCTTCCTGGCTCCTTACCCGGGATATTTGGAATTATTGTTTAAAATATTTTTTAAAATATTTTTTTATTTATAAATATATTAAAAAAAAATTAGAATTTTTTTATTTTTATATTACAACTTCAAAATTATTATAAAACATTAAAAAAATATTATTTTAATATTTTGTTAAGTTAATAGCATTTTTAAAAAACATCTAAAAGTATAAATAAAAATATTAAACATCTTCTAAAGGGTGTTTAGTATTGAGGTTGGACTATATTTTTGAAATATTTTTAGCTTTAAATTAATTTTTTATATATTTTTTAATTGTTTTGATGTACTGATGTCAAAAATAATTTTTAAAAAATAAAAAATATATATTATTTTAATATATTTTTAAAAAATTCTAATGCATATTATTTCTATATTTGTGTATGTAGGTATGTATCTACTTTTTATTGTACAATAAAAAAATAAATATAATAATATAATAATCTTTAGGTTATTATTTGGGACTATAATTATATTTGTGGACTGATGCTATACAGTGGGCCGGGACATTATTTTATAAGATAAAAAAAACATTCAGACGAGATAAATGTGTTTTAAAGAAATAAAAAAAATAACTCGGAACATGGATTCATCTAAGCAAAATATTAGTATAATCTAATTAGATAATAAAATAATAAATATGACAATAAATGGACCAATTTAAACAAAAAATAATCACAGGAACTTGTAAAAAAAAAAAGAATGGTTATTGAAACAACAAGACAATAAATTTAAGATTCCAGTAAATTAAATGAAAAAAAAAAATAACTCAAGCCAACTTAAATGAGCATGCCAAATAAGCCGGTCAAGTCATGAGATCGAGAAAAGCAAATAAAAAAAAAGTCAAAGTCCAACTCCAAACAAGGTCCAAAGTAGAATGATAAAATAAAAAAAATACCAAAAAAAAAAACTAGTAAACCAAGCAATTCAACCAAATTCTATGACTCAGATTATGTAAATGAGAAACAAATCAGAAAAGATTGCAAAGATCAATTATAAACAACTCATTGTTGAAGGACACAACATAAAAAATATTAAATTTTTTTTAAAAAAAAAACAATCCTAAAAAAAGCTCGAGCCAAGGCTAACTCGCCAAATCAGTAGTCTAAATCATAAGACTAGAATAATGGAATAGAAAGAAAATTATAGAAAATCATGAAGCCCCAAATCAAAAAACTCTAAGCTTGAAGGATGGAACTGAGAAAAGAAAATTAATTTTCAGTCAATTTAATATTGAAGAATAAAATAAAAAAAATATCAATTTAAAAAATTTATCAAAATCAATTCAACAAAGAATGACAAATAAAAAGAATTGAAATGGCCCGAGTCATTTTCAAATTTGTAAAAAAATCTATATAAAGTAAATAAATAAAAACAATGGAGCATAATCTCTAATTAAATAGATGCTAAAAGACAAAACTGAAAAAACATGAGCTTAAAAAAAAACAAGTGAACCTTTTAAACCTGGGTTAATATCAAAAACTCGCTATTTGTGAAATTCTAGACCCAAGCTTAATTAAGAAGCTTAATTCTCAACCAACATAATATTGAAGGATGAATCGAAAAAAAATATCAATTAAAACTTTTTTGCCAATGTAAAAAAAAATAGCAATAAAAAGAATGAGGTTCAAATTTGATCAGAAAAAAAAACTTAAGGATGATAAAATGGGAAAAAAATCAATTTTAAAAAGTATCTAAAATAAAACAAATTGCAACCAAAAGAATGGGGACAAAATTTGAAGAAGAAAAAAAAAGGAATGAAATTTAATAGGAATTTCAATTTTATAAATTATTCCAAATAAAAAATAGTAATTAAAATAACAAGGACTAAATCTAATAGAATGACAAGTTAAAGGGCTACCTTGAAATTTTAAAAGGGTAGCAATGAAAATTGAGGTAGAAAGAGAAAAGAAGAAAAAAAAGTTGAGTTTGAAAATTGTGGTTTTTCATATGAGGTGTTTCTGATTTAATCATTAGTTAGGGTCATGAGTTTGAAAAGTTAATATGGACTGATATTTTTTTTCCCCGATTACATCCTTCTAAATTGTTCATTTTAAAAAATAAACTTCGTTATTTTCTTCAGTTTCCTTTCAATAAGGCTATCCCCATCTCATGACCTAGATAACAGGTTTGGCTGGGTGGCCCAAGTATTTTTGGAGGTCGCTCTTTGTTATCTTTTTCAGTTTCATTTTGTTCTTTTTAAAATTAAGTTTTGTCTTTTTTCTGTTTTGTCTTTTATTGAGTTATCTCGTTTGTATGATTGCGGTTGTGAGTTTTGGCGATCTCACCTATATTTACAGGTTCTTTGTTTTTTTAGATTTTTTTTTGTTCATTGATTTTTTTTTTCAATTTCATTATTCTACGTTTGGATTCTTAGGGAGTAGAAATCGTTATTTTTATTTTATTTTTATTTATATGCTTTTAAGTTGCGGATTTTTCTGTTCTTCTTTAAAATACACTGACAATACTTACACATCACTTTAGACCATAACTAAAATTTTTAACATATCCTTACATTAAGAAATATATATATTTTTTAAAATGGTTAGTATTGTACTAGTCTCGATACCTGCACTTCCCTGCGGGACCACATTATTTTTTTTACGCAAAAAATATTGTTCAGGTATTGCAAGCATGTTTTAAAACAAAAATAAAAATGTGTGATTCGGGTCGTATATCTAATTGGATTGATTAAGTTGACTTTATTTTAATAAGACAAAAAAAAAATCGTTCTCAAGGGGCGTAGTGTGATGTCAAAGGGTTTGGGATCTGTATAGCAGGTCTCGAGTTCGAGTCAAGGCGTGTACCTCTTGTAAGAGCCTGGGACAGCCGGGGTTTTATTCACTCACCTGGGCCCACAAAGTGCGCTTTCCGGGGAGCGGAGTTTCCTCGAATCAAAAAAAAAATGACAAAAAAAATGACAATGATTGGAACGAATTTAAAAAGGAAAGTGATTAAGATAATATGAGAAAATTTTTTTTTTTTTAAAGAAGACAAATAATGCATCTTAATTCATAGCCTATTAATATATAAAAGAACAAAATGAGGGTAAGAAAAGGAAAAAATAAAATCGATCCTAGTCAACTCGTGTTACCATCACAAACTTGTAAACTTGATAATCAAAACCAAGTCAATTTGAGATATCCTATCAAACCCACGATCTAGATCATGTGATTGAAATAATCTAATAAAAAAATATAAATCTTTTTTTTAAAAAAAAATTGATATTAACTTTTCAAACTCTTAACTATGTGATTAGACCTGAACCAGCATATAAAAATACATATTCTTTCTCTTGATTATTTTTGGCCTTCCTATCTAAATTTTTTCCCTTCATCTTGTTTCATTGGAATAGTGTTTCACGGTAAGAACGAAGTGAGGGTCCTACTCACACGCTTCTCAAAGGATTTTACATCAACGTGCTTGTTGGTTTTCGGTCTTTTGAACCGGATATATGGTAAAATTGGAGGAGAGATTTAAGGGTCTATCACTCATGAAATTATTTTTTTCATCAAAAGGTTTTAAGAAAATCGGACTATAACTAAAAACCAGGTAGCTCTCTGCCCTTTTTATAAACACAGAAAAAAAAAGAGTTTTTTCCCCTTCTTTTAAAAAAATAAAAATCTAATCTCATCTATTCAATATATTTGAAGTATTTTCCTGTTTATTTTCATATTTCAAAAATGTTTTTAAAAAAATTTAATTTTTTTATTTTTTTTGTTTTAAATTAATATTTTTTTAGTGTTTTCAGGTCATTTTGATATGTTAATATTAAAAATAATTTTTAAAAAATATAAATACATTATTTTGATACATTTCTAAGTGAAAAAACAACTACAACCACTTTTTTTTTTCTTTACTTTAATAATTACATGAAGCACGATTTAGGTTTTACAAAATCTTAGAAGCAATCTCTCTCAATGACAAGGAAAGTTTTTTTTTTTTTTTTCTAAAAAGTCAAAGGTTTTAGGTAGATAATTGCAAAATATCTTTACGAGCCAACAAATAAAATTTTTATAATGTGGAAATCCGATACCTGCTTCACCATTACAATGAACAATCAGAGACCGGGTCTCTTTCAGAATCTAAATATATGTGTTTGTCTTCTCGGAAAGTAATTAATGAGATAAAAGAATCCCATGGGAAACCACTCCCCCTATTTGGTTAAAATCTTAACTTCCAATGTCTTATGAATATCTTGGAGTTTAGTATAGACTTTGGAAAGAGTTTTTGGTTGCTATCTAAAATATTTTCAAATCAGAATAATTACCCATGAAAATCCTTTTATAGATTCTTAGAGAGGATTTCGTTAAGTGCAAAATGTTTTTGAATAAAATTGATTTTTTTTACTTTAAATTAATATTTTTCAGTGTTTTCAGATCATTTCAATATACTAATGTTAAAAATAATTTTTAAAAAATAAAAAAATATAATTTTAATGTATTTTTACTTTAAAAATAACTGCTACCATACTCACAAACACCTATTAAAAAAAGCTATAGAATAGTAAGGAAGAGAATGCGAGCAAACTTTTCTTGATAATGCAAAAACAGAGAAAGATATTGATGGATGTGTCACACAGCTGGATATCAACTCATATGATAAAGTTTGTATATCTTATATTCCTATTTGTTTTTGTAAGATAACATATTTTTATTCATAATCTTTGTGTTTCCCTTTGGATTCCATTCTAACGTGCTATGATAAGTCAATATCGTCATTAAGAAATGCAAGATGGGCCTATCCTTAACACTATAAAATTTGCTACCTTTTTTTTAATATATATAAGGATGCTTGTTGTGGTCTAGCAGGTGAAAGAGACTTGTTTTCTTCCTCTGCATCCGGGTTCGATCCTCTCTATACATGCATGTCATATTCGCGGTGTTTTATCTGTTCACTGAGCTTGCATGGTGTTCAGTGGATCTGAGGATTAGTCGTGGTGCATGTAAGCTGGCCTGGATATCCTGGGTTAAAAAAAAAAATTACTACTTTTAATAGGGGATAAGGATGCTCACTGTTTTTTTTTTTATTTTTTTCCCTTTTTTAACATAGCTATGTATATACTATCAATATAGTTTATTTGATAAGTGTTGTCTTAAATAAATTAGGATCCAAATAACTATAATTTTAAAAGGATAATATATGTCAGTCCATCCGGTTAATATTAGTAAATTTAATTACATGGAATTTATAATTTTATTTTAGCATTGTCTTATTTTTTTCAATGATTTCATAAAAAGAAGAATGAACATTAATGTTGGAATATGCTAGTTGTACATCTTATTTTATTTAATGGTACTGTTTGGGAGTGAGTTTCAATTTAATTTTTTATTAAAATTTTTTTATTTTTATTTTAAATTAATTTTTTTAGTATTTTTGGATCATTTTGATTTGTATAAATAAATTTTAAAACAAGAAAAAAAATATTATTTTGATATTTTTTTTAAAAAAATATTTTAAAAAATAACCATTACCATATTCTCTACTATTTATATTGTGTTTCTTTTTAAACCCAACGTAGGTTAGATTTTAAATTATACATAAATCTAATCTCACCCACTCTCTTTGAGTGTTTGAATAAAAATCACTATGATTTGATTAAATGGAATGACTTGTGACATTGTTTATTAGAGTTAAAAAAAAACCCCCTAAGGAAAATAAACTCATGATGAAATTCCTATATAAAAAAATGGAAACCGTATTGGATGACATTCAAGAGGAAATAGTAAAGTAAATTAATATATAAAAAAAGAAAACAGGATGAAATTAGGAGGAAATAATAAAGTAAATTTTTGTTCTTGCAATTGAAATTGAAATTTGTTTTTGTTTTTTTTAAATTATTTTTTTAATATTTTTTTGATATACTTATATTAAAAATAAATTTAAAAAAATAAAAAAATAATATTTCGATTTAATTTTAAATATAAGGCACGCCACAACGCTAGTGCTCTAAAAACCGAAACCGAAAACGAAATGGTGTTCTCAGCCTGGCCCCAAAAACAGGCGGGCATGCAGTCCTTTTTGCAAGCTTTTGTCAGTAAAAAGTGGGTTTTGGACGGCTCAGATTTGCTGTCACAGAGAAGTCAAACAAAACAGACGAAGTCAAATAGTGGGTGTACACGAAGTGTCCATGTTATCCTGATGATGATAATGGTGTGGGTTCGATTTCTATACTTCCATTGGATTTGGCAAAGTCACCTTTTCAACCCCTTTTTGCATAATAAACTATTCAGATAACATGGAGATTCAGTCTTGTCCTTGTCACTTCCCTCCCACTTTACTCGCTACATACTATATATATATATATATATATATATATAAAATAATAATAAAAATTGAGATTTTTTTACATTTAATTTTCACAATAGACAAATTTATTTTTTAAACTATTGTAGTTAAGAAAATCATTTTCATTCTAGCACAAAAATAACAGTCACACATATAATGCATGCACTTTAACATTCTCATCATCAGAATCAATATATCAATTATGTAATGGAAGAATTATGGAGGAATTTTTTTTTTTTTTGCTGAAATTATACAAGAATTTCTATCGAAATTTTGGTAAAGTTTTTTCTATATCAAGAGATTCCAAGTTATTAACAATTATCCGATACACATCTTATACTCATTTCACAATCATGTCACAATCATAATGAATCTCAATAGCAATCATTCATAGGTACAACCATAACATCTTATATATTCACCTTTAAACATGCTTTTAGTTTATAAATAATAAAAATAAGCAACGTTAAGATTACAAGCACAAAATAGTGCAGTTTTATGTCCCAATAATTAATATAAGAAAGGTACTATTATATTTTAAGTCATATAGTTATTTAAAGACAAAATACATTAATATTTATTTAATTTCAAATTCATACAAAAAAAAACTAGAGGACCTAGACTATTCCTGATGTGAATGTAAAGGAATTGCAAAATATCAAAGGTTGGAATAATATACTAAAAGTAAAAGTACAGTTGAGAAGAGAAATTCGCTTAATACATGCATATATATATATATATATATATATATATATATATATATATATATATATATATATATATATATATATATATATATATATATATTCCATTCCTCATTCACTTCATCGTATCTTTTCTCCTTCTGGCTTCATCCATAAGTACGAGATCTAAGATAAAATAAATTATTAAAATTACTGTTATTTGAGAAAAGTATAGGTGTAAAATATCTACCTGCAGCAGAAACTCACCTCGCGCTTCCTTGTTGTTATTGTACCCCTCTTGCGGCTCTTCTTAAATCCACAAACACACCATATTATTCTATATTCAAATTACATTTCGCAAGATAATACATTAATGGTGACAACATGTATTCCTCTTTCACAATTGTTTTTTCCATACTATACATTATCCTTTAGGATTACAGTTCATTAGCATTTATAACGAACATCACAAATTCATTTTCAAATATGGTTTATTTCTTTCTAAAAGTTAGGATGTGATGTTGCACATCTTACAAAGGGAGGGAAAATGAATTCTACTCTTAATATGGCTAAATTTCATCGTTTTGTCATCTTGGCCGAATCTGCCAGCAGGGGTGGCAGCTCGATCTCTCCTCGGATATTTATCTATATCTGGAGTTCTAGAGCTCAAAATTAAGCGGGGTCAGATTCTTCGAAAAGCTAACACCCTAGGCTACAATTTCTATAGGAGACCCTTCTCGAATTTTATCATCATCAGGCCCGAATCTTCTAGGAAATCTAGGCAACGAATTTACCAAGTTTTTCATCAATGGATTAAATGCATCTCCAATTATCATTATTCCCTTTTTCTCGTTTGAGTAGCTAATCCCATCACCGTATGCATGGCAACCCTTCTAAATATGACCTCCCAAGGCCATTTACGCTAATTTTTTTCCTTCTTCCCCCGTGTGTTTTTGTTTGGTGGTCTAGAACCACTTTAAGAACACATGCACATTTTGCGTTTATGATTTTCACATTTCATAACTATCCTCAAAACACATTTTAGGCCATACATGTGGCCCATATCTCCATTCCACTCCTCATGACCTACGCAACTAATTTACGCAATTCTCACATCATTAAGTTATCTTGTTTATATTGTTAGTAAACTTTCCGCTACACTTCATTTATTTAAAATTTTCATATGAAACCTCAAAACTCCCCCTCCCCTTAATTATTTTCACCTTGGTCGAACTTAGCTCCAAATGAACTAGGAGTTCCTTCTTCTTTTTAATTTGAAAATTCTATGTTCTAGTCATCATCTACATTACAACCATACATTAAGAATAATCTAACAAGGAAAATCATGATTTCTACCCCTCCCATTCATCCTCCTAATGGTTGGCCACCTTGGACCCCTTTTTTTTGTCCTTACATAATTTCTCCTCCAAGGTAATTTATAGCACTCTAATTGGTTTAATTTTTGGTAATTTTGCATTTCCTTCAATTTATGTTCAAGAACCCTAATTCCCAATTCAAGAAAATTGTGCAATTTCAACCAAATTAAAGCTAAACTCGTAGGAATTGGGATTAGAACTCCTTACTTGGAAGAAATCTGAGCTTTACTTCTTAATAATTTGGAAAATCCTGGCTCCCTTCTCATTGCATGTAGCCGGCAACTCACTCCTCTTTTCTTCACAATTTTCACACTTGTTTCTTGTAAAATTTCTTTAGTCTAAATGATGTTTTTCTCCTATAGACTTGTCTAGGACTTGTAAATTGGTTAAAATTTGATGTTTTCTCTCCCAAATTTGAATGGAAAAATCTGAAAATTTCCTCCTTTTTTGAAGTGTTTGGTGGCGGCTTTATGAGGGAGAAGAAATAGGGTATTTATAGTTCAATTTCTTCTTAATTACATTTTGACCCCATTTCTTGTTTTCCCCCCATAATTTAGGCCTCCCCTTTATGACTTTCATACTTGTTATTAATTTTTTTTTATTTGTGTTATTTTTGTATTTAATAAATTTTTAATTTTAATAAATTTTTCTTTGTATAAGTTTGTTCTCGGGGTTTTACATACGCAACCTATTAAAACACCACCCGACTGCATATCTCAACTCCAGCTCTTGGCCTAACAAAAATACAGTTTCAAAGACAATAGAATCACAAAAAAAACAATAGTTATAACTCAAGCCAACAAAATCACCTAATTTTCATAGCATAAAATTTCATAATTAGAAAAACTTAATCTTAAAACCAAAACAATTCATTACAATAAACAATATCAATTCAATTACAAAATAATTAAATTACATAGTTAAACTTCTAACATATTAACCTGTTGATGGGTCTATACCATCAAAACCACGACCATGTCGTCTCATGGATGATAAACAACTTCATCATCTTATATTGCATTGTCCAAACGCTGAGTTTCCCCAACCTCGTCAAGTGAAGAATGGCACAACAAGAACCAAGTATTGAAAACGTCATGCACTTCATCATAGGTAGCATCATGAACTGCGATCGTAACTCTTCGACTCTTGTCTATTAAAAATTTCACCTAATATATGAGAAAAAAAATATTATGTTATCATTTATAAAATATATAAATAAGAATTCTTTTTATAATTAGCATCAGGTATTTTGGCCCAAGGCTCAACTAATCCCTAAGGTAAATAGGCCTTCAACAAGGAGTTTTACACAAGTGCTTCATAGCTAATTCTTAGGTTTTGCTCAAATTTGTTTAATTACATGTTGAAAAAACTAATCTATACATACCAATCTATTATATCTTGGTGCACGAAGCTTATAATTATTCAGATTACATGTCGGCTGGCACAGAATGTCACATGGA
The DNA here is from genome assembly GCF_000002775.5 of Populus trichocarpa. Classification (NCBI taxonomy): domain Eukaryota; kingdom Viridiplantae; phylum Streptophyta; class Magnoliopsida; order Malpighiales; family Salicaceae; genus Populus; species Populus trichocarpa. The sequence continues at coordinate 10,764,098 of NC_037291.2, read as the reverse complement.
CATTTCATAACACATTTCCATGATGATGTTATGAATTGCTTTTTATGTTTATATACCAAGACATAGATATCTAACTCCCCGCATTCCCTAGATTGATATATTGTACATGAACCACCGACCAATCATCATCCATTTTACCTCAATGATTAATAACATACACGTTATCAAGTGTGTCAACATCATCAGGTATGTGTTGATGCAATCCAAGTTGACACATTACTATATTAAGGCAATGCACCTTAAATATGGAAAAATAGTGCACAGGGACCACTAATATCCATAAGTATAACACAATGGAAAAACCCCATCATTTGTGTCATAAGAAACTCTAATCAAGATTTTCACCTTGTACTTTCCATATAAGTGGTGGATGACAATATTGAAACCCTTGAATTGAAGGTCCAAATGTCCAGAATATGTATTCTCCTAAATATTATTGTATCACCATCAACCATCTTGTGACTCCATTCAACAACTATACTAGAATTTGATTCTTTTAGAGCTAATAACATCTTAGGTATCATTCGAAAAGACTCCTCACGTGATCCAAATGACCTCTCCTATATTTTATGTTTAGCTAACCAAGCTTTTTTATATGATACATCATACAAAAAATATCTATGGATAGTAGCTTGAATGATTGCATTTTTAATACTTATATATTTCATCTTTGACAATGATCAACATCATATTAGCAACAAAATCAAAGTCAATCTGAAGGTGGGGTTGTATAACTATGGATTGTGATATGTGCAAGGCTTAAAAATCATAAACTAAACCTTAAAACCCTAACACTAACATAATCAACACAATATAATTCATTGATTTTTCTTGCTAAATAAGATAATACATACACTTACTTAACTAATTTTATATCTAATTAATTTCAAATTATAGTTAAATTAGGCAAAATCAACAAGACCTTAACCTAAACCCTAAAACTCTATCCTAAAAAAATCACAAATTAGCCAAGTAAGATAACACATTTATAGAGGTAAAGGTGAATATATTTCAAATTGGTTAAATATGGTGCTTGTGGGTGGTGGCGGTGGCGAGAGACTGGTTGTTATAGGTGGGTGGATAGAGAGAGAACTGACAGCTAAAAGAGAGAGAGAGAGAAAGGTGAGATCTGTCATGGCGAGGGAGATATACAATTTTTTTTTTATGGTAGAGAGAGATCAATTGACCTGAGTTGAGATCGATGTTGGGAGGAAGGAGAAGTAAGGGGAGAGGAAAAGAAAAAAATATTGTCTTTAAATAATTAACTGGGTGGTCGTTTATGTACTAAAAAGCACGACCAATAGGTTACACATTTATTATATGCGCGACTAGTGATTGCATATGTAGTACATGTAGAACTTATAGGTCATGAATATATAGTACATGCACGAATTGTGGATGTGCATGTAGCAAATGCGTGTCTATAGATCGCCCATATACTATATGCACGACTATTATTTCTATATTAGAATGAAAATTATTTTATTAACTGTGCTAATTTAAAAAATAAGTTTGGCCATGTACTAATGTGGGAAAATAATCAGAAAATTGACTGGACCTCAAAATCCAGATACCATATGTGTGATTTTACCCGAATGGTCTGTCAACAAGCTTTACTTCTTCCACTTCATTTATAGGTAATATACACCACCAGTCCAACAGCTTATAGCAAGCACTTCAATTATTCTATATGAGATTTCGGAACCAACCCATCTTGTTAAATAAAGCCAACAACCCTTCAGGTTATCAAATAATTGTTAAGTTCAAAAGTTTTGAATTTTTGATAACTTAATAATAATAATAATAATAATCACTCCTCCCAAAACTTAATTTGATATAAATTATTTTCTTGGATTTGAGTTTTATTTTTTAAATTATGAAAGAAACTTTTTTATGAATGTATTAATCCTGTAATGGATGAGTCAGGCAAACCCAACTATTAATTAATTAATAAACTTTAGCCTTGATAAGAAAAGCTGGGCCAACCTTTCAGGGAAACAAACAAAAGAAAGATTAAACAAAGAAAGTAAATACAGACAAACATCAAGGAATGTAAACAAATGATTAATGTAAACGTTTCTAATGAAGAACTCGTCATATAGGATTAATGGAAGTCGATCTTCTTTGGAATTCTCATATGGCATGTACGCGCAGAGAATGTGTGAGGTGCTTGCAATGGGAGACTCACGAGCAAAGGAGGAAAGAATGTCTTCAACTTATCACTCCTTGTCTATTTATTTAAACACATAGTTGTTCACTATATAGTTTGCGGTGATGTTCTAGGGATGGTTTAATTTTTTTTAATATTAAAAAAAATATATTAAGAAAAAGTTGATTAATTATTGACTCGACTGTGTTTACTAAACTCAATTAATTTAAATAACATGAACAAAAAAATGCAATATTAATAAAAAAAACTGACAACATAAAAAAGGTTTAAAAAATTCTAACCAAGTTTATTCAGGTTAACATGTCAAATATGTGATCTTATCGTGATAAATGGTAACTCAATTGAAGGCAAACTAAATACAACTAAGAAACTTACTTATCAAACAACCCAATATTAAAGGGAAAAACTAATTTTAAAAAAAATCTTAGTCAAATCAAGTTAACTTCTAACACTATGATCATAGACACAAGATTGAGATAACTATATAGAAAAAGATTAAAAAAAAGAAGCATGAAAACTAATTTTCAATAAATCAAATGTTTAATTATGTAATTGGAAAAAAAAATTAATTTTAAAAAAGATAAAAAAAATCAAAATCAATCCGTATTAACCTTCAAATCATGTAATCGTGGTCATGAGCCCAAGACTAACCATATAGGAGATAAATCCTAAAAAATAACGAAGTAAAATTCTAAATCATCAAAATGCTAAGAGATGAAATGAAAAACAAATACAATAAAGAAAATCTAAAATAAAAGAAATAGCAATTAAAATAATAAGACTAAATTTGATATAAAAATAATTTGAAATTAAATACTGAAGATAAAATTAAAAATAAAATTTAATTAAGAAAAGAATTAAAAATAAATAAATAAATAAAAATATATAAATATCAAATTTGATATAAAAACTAAAATAAATACACAGTGACTTCTCCATGAATTCTCCATGGATTTTAAGTTTTTATGTGATATATAGAACACACAACAAATACGTTAAATCTGCCAGAAGGATACTGCCCCTTGTGATGAAGAGTTGAATCCAATAAAATAATAAAAAAACACGTTACATTTTAGAAAATGCAACAAAGCAAGCAACCTTAAATTATTATTCCTTATGCCTCTAAGGATTATATGGTGCAACCTCCAAGTCATGCATATTACTATTATTTTATCAAGAAAATTATAGGTTCTAACATGTTATTCTTCATGTTCATAGTCAATGCTATTAATATAACAATACAATGGATGAAATCATGAATTTCAAGCAAAATGTACAGCTTAATCCTAAACCGAAATACCACAAGTCTTCTCCTCATTATATAGTCAAATTTGAAGTTACATTTTTTTTAATTTTTGTTTTTGCATAGGTGTCAATGAATCGATAATTATGGAATAATTTTATAACATCTCTAATTATTTTTTTGATGGATCAAGATTTATCAGTATTCAAAAAAAAATCTTTTATTTTTGCACGCCTAATTTTATGGGCCTAAAAACCTCTTAAAGATCTAAAAACTAAGCACCTATGCAACGTGCTTGGACCCAACTACCCATGGGCTCGGGCCCATTTTGGGCACCTATCAGACTCAACCAAGTGACCCAAGCCTAACCCTCTAAACCTGATTTTTTGGATCCCACGCGGGTCCCTCAGGATTTTTATTGACCCAGTACATTTTTTTTTGAATCATACTCCCCCTACACCTTAGGTGTACAAAAAATTATTATGGTCTAATATATTTTTATCTAATTATTATATATGAGTGGAATACATCTCATGACTAACCATATTAATTTATAAGTATAAAATTACTCTTCATCCTATCCACCCAAGCAGAATGACAAGATTTATGGGCTATAAATACCCTATGAATTACCAGGTAAATGGTTAACAATCTCTCTATTCTCTATATATTTTCAGAGTCTTTCTCTCTAAAATATCATTGCACTCTCTTTCAATAAATATATTTACTTAAACATTTGAGAGTCCCTAAATCTATCGAAGGGGATCTTTTATAGGTATTTAGTTTTTCACACCAAACAACCACCCACGTTGGCTTCCGACACCAAGCTGCCACCTACCTTGACTTCCCATATCAAGCTACCACCCACTTAACTAAAAAGAATGAATCAGATTGTAAGAATTAAGTGATTTCAAGCTACCACCCACTTGACTAAAGAGAATGAATCAGATTGTAAGAATTAAGTGATTAACCTATAATTAAGCAATATAAGCCTTATCCTTAAGCATTTTGGATTTTGGTTCATCATCAATTGACGCCGTCTATGAGAACCTGATAAAAAAAACTTTTAGTTTTTTTCTAAAACTTGTTTTTGACATTCCGAGGTCATTACATGATAGACAACCAAGACACACCTAAGTTATGATGCATGACGAATCTACTCTTTACCACCATTATGGGCACTTTTACCTAATAGAATTTTCAATAATTCATCAATTAGGTGCAAGTCTTTGCTTAGGCCATGCTAGCAACCCAAAGGTAAAATTAATCATTGCTACTCCAATAAGTCTTGACACTTTCAGCAACGCATAACGCCCCAACACCACTATCACATCTAGCTACCACGCACCTTAGATTTCCACACAAAGTTATCACCTACCTTGACTTTTCACATTAAGCTACCATCCACCTTGGCTAATGTGAATGAATCAGATTGCAATAACTAAATGATTAATCTATTATCCAGTCCTATAAGCCTTATTTTTAAGCATCTTGAATTTTAATTGATAAAAAAAAGCCACAAGTTTCTTTCTAAAACTTTTTTTAACTTTCCCAGACAATTCCATGATAGACAACTGAGAGACACTTGGGCTAGGATGTGTGACAGATCTACCCATTACCACTATCGTGTGCACTTCTACTTAACCAAACTTTCAACAACTTATTAATTAAGTGCAAGTCCTTCCTTAGGTTGTGTTGGCAACCTAGGGACAAAATCAAGCATTGATACCTTAGTAGGTCTTAGCATTTTCAGCAACATACAACACCTTAACACCACTATCACTGCCTGCTCCCAACACCCATATACAATTGCACTACCCTGAGGAGTCTAGGCAAAATGACATCTAGGAGAGTATTTTGCCTTGGTGCTCACCAAGTCTCTTAAAAGGTCGTTCATGCCATTGTGATACTTTCACAAAAAGTGGGAACTACAAATGCGTCCCCCTAACAATCATAGGATGAATATCAGTTACCGATCCCACCATTCTACACTATATTATATGGGCTTTTCAAAGCCTAGTAGATATATGATTAAGAGATGATTGATATTTAAACATCCCCAAGAGAATATCTACAACCCCCATCAGGTGTGGGGCTCTCTATTGTTTAAAGAAGCTTTGAATACTTGAACCCACATGGACTATATTTCTATAAAAATAAGTCTAGAAAACTATGATAGTGTTGCTGACCTAAGGGAGCATATGCGAAACCTATGTAATAGCTTAAAACTAGTAATCTAGGATAACATTGTGATGTGTAAGATCCTCTCCATAACCTTCAGAGGGTCTGCATATGCTTGGTATAAGAATTTAGAGTCTGGATCTATTAGAGTCTTTAATGACCTCTACGCCAAACTAGTGGTGTCTTTCAGCACCAATATACCCACTAAAAAAGATTTGTAAAGCTATTTGATGTTACCCAGTTAGAGAGCAAGTCCACACAGACATACTTGAAGAGGTTTAATGAGGAGATGCTCAAGGCGTCTTAGAGGCCTTAATAAATAGGGTAAAAGAGCATGCTTTGTGGAGAAACCTTTATGCCTTGTTAGACATAAGTTTGCTCATAATAAAGCAAATCATAAAAAATCATATATAAGTGGAAGAGGCAAGTGTGCTATGACATGAGCCTTTCTATTTTTATAAGGACAACCAATATGAAGGACATTCCAAGCAAAATCATTATCTTAATGCGAATGAAATTTTGAGGAAGAACTAAGAGGGACCATTTTATGGATGTTTGATGTATCTTAAAGGCTTACTGCACCTTTGAATTAAAATGAGATGACCCATTCAAAGTTATCAAGATAGTGAAAACAAACACCTACCACCCTAGGATATGAAGAAAAAAAAAATCTCCCTTACGCTTGATACTCAAATCACCTCAGGATGCATTATCCTTGATAAGAATGTAAGTTTATTTATAAAATAAAAATATTATATCTTTGATATACATTTTATATCCACTACTCTCCAATGTAGTCTCAGACTATCACGACTCTCTAGTGGGGCTCTCGGGCCTCACGCTATCTCTAGCGATTGATCTCGAATCTCCTGCTCTCTAGTACGGTCTCAGACTTATATGAATCTCCAGTGGGGCTCCCGATCCTTATGCTATCTCTAGGGATTGATATCAGATCTCCTGCATTCTAGTGCAATCTTAGATTAACATGACTTTTTCGTGGGGCTCCTGAGCCTCACACTATCTATAAGTACGATCTTAGATCTCCATCTCTCTAGTGCAATCTTGTACTAGTACGATTCTTAATTGGAGGGCTCTGTAGCCCTATACCATCGTTTAAGAGACCATGAGCCTCTTATTTTTTGGTGTGATCTATGATCAGAAAACTCTTTAGTGGGGGGCTTCTAAGCCCAATACCATTGTTTGGAGACCATGAGCCTTATTCTATCATTAAAGACGACTCCTCAATAGGTTCCCTTAATTTTTTTTTCCTAAGTATAGGTTCTTTTATGGGTTTTAACCTCTCAAATTTTTTCTAACTATGGGTTACTCCATGGGTTCTCCTCAATCTCTTAGAAAGTTTTTCTAAGTATGGGTTCCTCCATGGTTCCCCTCAACTTCTTAAAATCTTTTCTAAGTATGGGCTCCTTCATGGGTTCTTCTCAACCTCATAGAAAGTTTTATAAGTATGACTTCTTCCATGAGACAATATGGGCTCCTCTATAGGTTCCCTTCAACCTTCTAAATTTTTTTCTAAGTATGACTCCTTTCACGACTTTCCTTCAATCTTTTAGAAAATTTTTCTAATTATGGGTTCCTTCAATGGGTTCCCTTCAACCTTCTAGAAAAGTTTTCTAAGTATAGGTTCCTCTTAGCCTCTTAAAAGTTTTTCAAAGTACAAGTTCCTCCATGGTTCCCCTCTATATTCTTAGAAATTCTTTTAAGTTTGGATCATCTTCAAGTATTCTCAAATGATGGAAGAACTTTTTCAATTGTGGTGCACACTCCTACACACAAATTCTTCGGTAAATTACACTGAAGTTTCCACCTCTCTTCTCATACAAAGAAAAACCGATGATCTCATCAAACTAACCAGGTATTTTTATAAGTCTTTGCATGTTAATATCACAAAGACTTGGAGGGCTACTAATGGATCAAGATTTATCAGTAGTTTTAAAAATAAAAGTTCTTGTTGTTTCGAGCCCAATTTAATGGGCCTAAAAACCCCCCGAGACCAAAAAACTACGGCCCTAGACAACATGCCTAGGCCTAAATGACCATAAGTTCGGATGTTGTGTCTGTGTCTAGAACCCATGGGTCCAAGCAACGTACCTAGGCCCATTTTAAACCCCTATTGGGCTTAACCAGCGACTCGAGTCCAACTCTCCAAGCTTAATTTTTTGGATCCCACACAGGTTCTTAGAGATTTTTACTAACTCAATATATTTTATTTTGGATCTTACTCCCCCTACACCCGTAGGTGTATAAAAATATCTTATGACCTACAACCTCTCCATCTCATCAATACATTTGAGTGGAATACATATCATGACTAATAATATTAATTTATAAGGATATTGTTATTACTCTTCAGCCCCTCCACTCAAGTAAAATGACAAGATTAGTGAGTTATAAATACCCCATGAATTACCAAGGTAAAGAGTTCATAATCTCTCAATTCTCTACATATTTTTACACACAAATTTTTAGAGTTTTTTTCTCTAAAATATCATTATACTTTTTTTACAAAAACACTTACTTAAGCATTCAAAAATCCTCAAATCTATTAAAGAAAACCTTTTTAAGATATTTGACTTCCTACACCAAGCTACCACTCGCAGTGGCTTCCTAGAACAAGCTACAATCTACCTTGACTAAAAAAACTGAATTAAATTTCAAGAACTATATAATTAACCTATTATCCAACTACATACATCTTATTTCTAATCATTTTAAATTTTGAATCATCATCACTTTTTAAGCTACCATTAATGTCTGCTTCCCTTTCATATTTTCAGAAAATTTATTGAAACTAGATAAATAGATAGGAACACCAGCTAAGACGAGCTGAACATAAAGACTTGTACCTTTTGGGCTGGTGGGGGCTAGTACAGATGCTTTGGCAGAATCGGACAAGGCATGACATGTAAGGATTGAAAATAGTAAATGAACGATAACACTATTTCTAAAATAGGAAGCAAAAAAAATTTAATTTCTTTGTCCCACTCGGAGGAGGAATCAATGGGGGATATGGATGATCTTAGCCAGCAGCAAAAGCAGATCTAATGCGGTGGCGTCTCGAAATCAAGATAAAAACGAATAAAGTTTTCAATTTTGAAAAAAGATTTAAATGAGTTAGGCAATAAGTCAGCTTAATTTAAATTGTAAGAATTTGTCATATGAGTATCACCGACTCTAAATAACCCTAAACACGTGATTTTATGTGAATTTTGTATCACGCTAGTCACGTGACTAAAACTAACTCAAGTTTAAATGAAAGCTCTGGCACATGTTACCCTAATTTAAATATCCACAATTTTAGGGCTAAGATAAAACCTGCGAGAAGACTTGAACCCGAAATTATCTCTTACAATTGATAAAATATTTTGTTTTGAGTTAATTCTGAAAATTGAATTACAGGTCTGGGACGACACATAGATTTCTCATAAGATAAAACGTAACGGTCAAACATATTAATGCCTGTTAAATATTAATAGATTTTTTACTTTCTGTTACAATTATATATTCTTGCTGTGAGATTTTGTTATCATTAAGTAATTTTATTGTGTTCAAATAATAATTAGTAATATTTTATTAATTACGCACCGAGGCTTGTGGCCCAGCGGCCTTGCCTTTGTCACCTGGGTTCGAGCCTCAGCGTGCACGTCTGTCACTCCCGCGGTGTCTTATTTGCCTACTGGGCTTGCAGGGTGTTCAGTGGGTCCGAGGATTAGTTGTGGTGCGCGTAAGCTGACCCGGACACCCCGGGTTACCAAAAAAAAAAATTATTAATTACTCACCCGAGTTCATTCTAAGAAAATAAAATGATATAATTAGGATAGAATAATTCTAAATTGAGATATTTTTATTATTTCTGATTTGTCATAAATTTTATATTCTTTTTTCTCTATATGCTCATCTCTTTCTTTAAAATAAGTCATATTATTTCTAGTGTAACAAATATTATAAATAACTCTTTCTTGGAATTAAAAACTCAAAAATTACCGCCATAAAACCATAGTACTTTTAAACTAATAGCATGTTTGAAAATTTTTGAATTGAATTCAATTTAAAATTTTTTATAAAATTTCATGTTTAGAATTATCTTTAAGTTGTAAGAATTGAATTTTAAATTGTATTCAATTTCTAAAAAAGCCACAAAAGTAAATTAGAGTTCAACCTCTCTGATTTACAATTTTAAAAAAAATTAATATTAAAACTAATTTTTTTAAAATATTCATCTAGTTTTTTTTCTTTTTAAAATAAAATGAAGATAAACTTCATTTAAGATTTGAATTCATAACTAATTGCAAGGAAAAAACAAAGTCCTGTTTGAGCCTGAATGCTTGCTTTCCTATTTCATGTTTCAACAGCGCAAAAGATCTAGTACGGAAATTTGTAAGATTCTGAGCTATAATAATAATTATAAATAAAAAATCACTAACAGGCTTTCTGTCATGGAGACAAGTCAATCTTCAAACCTTTTACATGCAACTAGATTGGTAGACCGGTTATATTATGGGTTGGAATAATTTTTTTTAGCATAAAAAAATATATTCAAACAGACACAACAAATGTTTTTTAAGAAAGTAAGAAAAAATCGATCATAGATCCAATTGGGTCAAGTAAGTTATTATTTTATTAGATTAAACAAAAGACAATGACAGTAAATCAATTGAATTAAATCAAAATATGTGATCATAATAATCTAAAAAAAAAATGCTTGGCAAAAGAGAAAAAAAAACAGATTAAGATCAATTTCTAACCAATCTAATGCGGAATGATAAAATTAAAAAAAAACAAACAAAAATCCGACCCAAGTTAAACCGAGTTAGTATGCCAAACCTATAACCTGGGTCATAAAGTTGGGATGACTTAATAGAAAGCCAATCACAAGAAATTACAAAGCCCAATTCCAAACAAACCTAATGCAGAAGGTTGAAATGAAAAAAAATCTCAATTAACAAAAAGTAAAAAAACACACACCTATAAGCCGGGTAAGCCCATCAAACCCACTACTCGGATTATGCGAATAGAAGGGAAAATGAAAAAAATTATGAAGCGTAATTCTAAAATCAACCCGATGTTGATAGATGAAACCAAAAAAAGATTAAATTAAAACACTACCTAAAAATTATAAAATAACAATGGAATTATCGACGAAATATTTTCTATCGGTAATGTTCGATTATAATAGCAATAGATATTACTATTGATAATTTCCAGCATAATTGCCGACAAAAAATAAATTACGTCGGTCATTAACAATGGAATCACTAACACAATAAAATAATTAAAAAATAAAAAAATATTTTATCGGTGATTCCGTCATTAATATGACACATCATCATTTTACAATAAAATTGCTGAAAATATTTTCCTTCTCAATATTCTACTGAAAATTCCGTTGGTAAATTTAAAAGTGTTATAACTGATATCAGCCCCATTCTTTTATTGTTGTTGTTGTTGAACTGTAAATCAAAATAGCAACCCCTCCCGCCTATTTTTGCACGTGTCTAAGCCTCATCATCACAAATTTGACCACCCAACACTCCGTAGTGTCAGCATCATTGTCTTGGTACTATTTGTTTTTAATATTCCCTACAACAAGTAAGCAAACTTATTTATATTTTAAGATAATATATTAATATTTTTTAAAAGTATTTATAATTTAGTTTGCTTATATATTTAAGTGTTTTACAACCTTTTCATATAGAATTAAAATTTGATTTGTATGTTAGGGTTTGTTTGTAATTTGGGGAAATTTGATTTTTTTTTTTTGTAATTTGATGAAATTAATTTTGAAATTAATTTTGTGACATAGATGTGTTATAATGAAAGAAATTATGAGTTATTTAATGGGTAACAATCACATTTTGTCAATTTTATTTTTATGTTGGAAATTTTAGGGAAATTGATATTTTGTGGAATTGATAACAATTAAATGGTATTAAGTTAGATTGAATAAGTTTGAATTGAACAAATGATATATAATTAGTTGCGTACCAATTAATTGTTGTTAATTGGAGTTAGCATTTTAACGCATCATTACATTTTTCTATAAAAATAATAATTGGTTATTAGATTGTGAATTTATTTTTAATTAGCAAAATTGAATTTTGAATGGATTGTTACATTGGTAAAAGATTTTCTTATCATTATTGAGAAAACATTGTCATTATTATTATATAAATTTTTTCTAAGTAATAGATGATCATTCTTAGATGTATCAAGATTCACCTTAATGGTTGTATCATGAAGATTATTGTAAAGGAATTGAGGGTTTTATTAATTTTGCACTTTCAAATGCAAAGAATATTAGTGAAGGCAAAATTAAATATGATCTATGTGTGAAGTGTAAAAACAAAAGCTCCATTAATCAAATGTTATGATGATGCATCTTTTTAAAAAAATTCATTGGAAAATACTTGTGTTGGTTTGCACACAGAGCACCTTATGTTCCTTACAAAATCATGTTAGAAAGGATTGTTGACTTAATATCTAGTTCTAACAACACATATTAAGTTGTAGATGATAATAGTAATCTTTATAGGATGATGATGATGAATGCAATGGGAATAAATCATGTAATTATTGTGGTTATGGTTTGAATGAGTTGTTAAATAAGTTATGAATGCACATGTTGCTGCTGTGTAATTAAGTTCAATAGGGGTTATGTACAATATATAAGAAAATAAATTTTGATAAATTTACCGACAACAATAAAAAAATTAATAAATTATTAAATAATCCATCAGTGGATTCATCGCCTATATAACTTTGTCAATAAAATTACTAACAGTCAATAAATTCATCGGAGAATTATAGAGAGTGGAGGGAAGAATTCAGGAATATAAATCAACAAACGAATTCTCTAACGAAATAGTTTTTGTCGGTGATATATTAAACACCGACACAATCATCAACAAACAACAATATCATCAGAAAATTATAGAGAGTTTATTGAAGAATTCATGGGATTTGATTCACTGATAGATATACCAACAAATAAAAAGTTATTGGTGAATTTTGGAGTTTTCAAAAGAGTTCAGAAACTTTTTAAATGACTGACAAAGTCACCGTTAGAGTCACCAATGGTTTCAAGATTTTCATTGGTGGCCCCATCGATGATGTGATTTATTACTAATGGATTCACCGATAGAAATTTTTATTGGTGGTTTTAAACCTAGATATTTCGAGGCAATCCCTAGCTTTTCCCCATTTCCTCTCTTCCTTCTATATCCTCTCTCTCTCTCTTTTCAATAGTATTCATCACCAACACTCTCTCTCCCCTCCAGACGATGTTCTCTCTCTCTTCTAAGCAGTGTTATCTCTTTTCAATAAATTACTGAATTTTTTTTATTAGTATTGATTTAATCTTGAGTATTGATAAACTAAAAAAATAATTAATTTTACAATAATCCATTAAATATGATAATTCATGTTACTATATGTCATTTGCTTATAATAAGGTTAACTGGTTCAAAAATCATTCCAAGGTCAAATTCTTAAGGTTAAATCTTGAAAGGGATGAGTTATTAATATAACATTGTTATTAAAATCAATTTTAATTATGGTTGAGGGGCTAATTTATGAATAAAATATGAACATTGTAATAATAAACATGGTAGCCTTTCAAATGTTGTCATGTTTGCTCAAGTATCATACTTTTTAGTAACTTGTAACCTTTAAACCTTATCATTGAAAAGAATACATAGTAAATTTGCATTTGACTCAATTCATATTTTTGTGGGTCCTTTTTTAATTAAGTGTGTATATATATATATATATATATATATATATATATATATATATATATATATATATATATATTATTTTCATCCTTTAACAAATCAATTTTTTTATTTAGTTTTTTTTCAATTTTATTATTTAATATTAGGTTATTTGAGAATTAAGCATCATAATTTTTTTAATTTGTTTTATGTGAAGTTATCCTAGTCTCATTTATTAAATTATTTTTTCTCAATTCCAACCTTCAACATTGTATTTGTTGAAAATGTAGTTTCATAATTTTTTTATTTACTTTTTTATGAAGTTATTCCGGTCTTATGACTCAGTTACATATTTAATAGGTTAGCCCGGGTTGACTTATGTTTTTTTTTCTTGTTTATTTTTTTAATTGATTTGTTTTTCAATACTAGGTTAGTTAGAAATTGAACTTTATAATTTATTTTAATTTAATTTATATATAATTATCATGGTTTCATGAACCAATCACAAATTTTTTCAGGTTAACCTAGATGAATCTAATATTTTATTGTCTCGTTATTTGAAAGCAAATATCATCAAATATGTTCCCATATCAATATTTAAAAAAAAACATCATCCAATATGTATTATATTTTGAATACATAATTAATTTTTTTAATTAAAATACATGTTAATAACATTAAATATTATTTTATATTAAAAATAATCTAATCTGCAGCGCAATGCATTCCAATAATATAATGGAAGCTATCAAACAATAAAGCAACACTAGGCACGTACTATTTTACCTAAATGTCCATAGAAGCATGGGTCGATGCATGTTGGTTCTCTATGTGAATTATGGTTTTTTAATTTAAAAAAATTAGTACAGTATATTTAAAGTTTTTCCATAATATTATTTAAAATTTTTTTAGTGAAATAAAATACTTTATCTATATCGTGCTTAAGAAACACGATGTATTTAAATGTCACATTTTCATCAATTATAATGAACAGCCAAAGCTACTGCAGCGGAGAAGACTTCACAAGCCAACGATACCATACCATTCGGGAAGGGGCTCGAAAAACATCTCAACAGATTGCAGAGAAGGCCTCTCAAGTGAAGGGCACTGTCCTTGAAGGTGCTCAGAAAGTTGTAGAGAAGGGAGCACATGCAAAAGACACTGTAGTTGAAGGGCCTAAAAAATCCACGCAATATGCTACAGAGAAGGGAATACAAACAAAGGACACTGTTGCTGAAGGGACTTAAAAAACTACCCTTTATCTTGCAGAGAAAGGAGCACATGTAAAGGACACTCTAGTTGAAGGAGCTAAGAAATCTACCCAGTAACAGAGAAGGGAGCACAAGCAAAAGACACCATTGTACAAGGGGCTAAGAAAACTTCAGAGTACGTTGCAGAGAAGGCAGTAACAACTAAAGATGTGACAGTGGAACATTTCATCAAATCTCGTCTGACACCAATGCTATTAGATCAGCATCCGTAACTCTCTAGAACATCGGCAATTTAGATTAGAGTCGGCTAATAATTAAAGAATTCAATCCCACAAAGGTTTTTCTTTCTCTTTTCAGAAAGCATGATTAGACTTCACTTTCAGTAAAGGTTTCTGATGCTGACGTCCAATAAACGTGACAACCATGACAAATTGTCAGGGCAATCACTGAAGTCTCTGCTGAATGCAAGGCAGAGAATCTTCAATTTAATGCAACTATCTTTTAACATAAAATACTCATCAATCTAATCCCCATTGTTTTACCTAATCCTTCCTTTTAGCAACAAAATGCTTGGGCTGTGTTTGCTTCTAGCGCGAAGGTGAGGAAAGGGGGAGAATGAGGGAAAAGTAAAAGACAAACAGCAAAAAGGAAAATAAAGTAATGTGATTGTTTGAATTTCATAGGAAAACCTGTGTAAATATAGCATAGGCTCTACTGTTCTACAAGTCACACTCCCACCAGAAGTGTCTTATGGTCAAACATACAGACAATTTGATTTTTCAGAGACAGGATTCGTATCCCTAGCTACAAAGTTTTCTCCTGATTTTCCTCTAGGTTGCCTTAATTCTCAACATTTTGGGCAGAGAATGGGAAGCCACAACCAGCACCATCTTTTCTTCTTGTATTTTCCATCCCACACATAAAAACGCAATAAGATGGTTGCTTTTGCAAGACCACAACAATCATCCAAAAAGCTGTTCAAGATGGAGGAAAATATGACAAGTCATCTACGAAAAACAATCCTCAACAGTACGTAAACTTAAT
The DNA here is from genome assembly GCF_000002775.5 of Populus trichocarpa. Taxonomy (NCBI): domain Eukaryota; kingdom Viridiplantae; phylum Streptophyta; class Magnoliopsida; order Malpighiales; family Salicaceae; genus Populus; species Populus trichocarpa. Next base: position 10,748,519 of record NC_037291.2, on the reverse strand, counting down.
GGCATGGCACAAGGTTAGTAAGATATCATCAGCAGTTCACCTTCACCTTTTCTGTTTCAGCTACACCCAGTTACAGTACCGTGTAACTTGAAAGAAAATAACTAAAAAATAATTGATAAACGTAAACACATGTATAGAAACTTAGAACAAAGCAAGTCTGATATGATGACGCGGAAACAAAATGTGGGAAAAACAATCATGGTTTTAAGCATCTTATTTAGACATATCCAGAATTTAGTAACATGCACATTACTTTACAAGTTTCATTCCTAGCTAGTCCTCGCTGAGAACAAAATTCTACAGGAGAACTAATTATAACTGCACTTTTGCATATGTGAACAAGCACTAAATAACATGTACTGGCAACATAAACGCCAGTAAGGTAAGTTAAAAGCAAACTGACAAACACGGCATCCTTGTTTATTGAAAGTGCCATAATGCCCAACCTGATGCATGCCACTCTCATGAGCAAAAGCATTACCTCTAACAAGTGATGCAGGTGAAAACACAGACAATAGGACAATATCAAAATAAAACAGATTAATGACTGAAATAAGGTAGAATATAAAAAACCTTAATTTATAGTTTTATTTCTTAAAGAAAAAACTCTATTATGTCCTCATTGATTTAAGAAATTTACAACTTCTTAAATAAATCTAGAAACCATTCTAAACAAACTAGAAAACCTGAAAATAATAAAAATCCTAAACAAACTAGAAAAATAAAATCGCCAATCTAAATTCTTGATTTTCTAAACTAAATAGAAAAAAAATTCATTATAAGAAAATATATTTTCCTAAACTATATAGGAAATAATAATAAAAAAAAAAAAAAATTTTCTAAAAATCATCCTCCATTAATTTCCCCATATTAGAAAGAACTCTTCCTCAAGTTCTGATCATCACGTTGCTTTAGTTGTTGACCCCTAAAAACAGTGTTAGTGCCCTTGCGCTCTCTTGTTCCACATCGACTTAAATAAGATAGGTCAAGAATCAATTCTCAAAATACCCTTAATCTTGACAAAACCATCACTAATTGTCAATGATGTGTTCCACACTGTATCTTTACTCACATTATTTGGACTCTCCACCTTCTCATCTTTTTCCTTTTCTTCCTTTTCCATAATTTTGGATAAAACAACATATTTTTACCCATGCTTTCAACAACCTCCTTCTCTTATGCTGGCATGGCTTACCTAATAGTAGATGATATGCATCCATGGGCACAACATCACATCAAACACATTAAAATATTGTTTTCCTATAGAAAACAAAACGAGTCTATGTCTATTCATAATTATCTTAGTGTCTTTATTTAGCTAAGTCAGCTTGTAGGGCTTAGGGTGGTTCTCGATTTTCAATTGAAGCTTCCATATTGCCTTTGTAGACACCACATTCTTTCAGCCACCATTGTCTATTATTTAAGTTGCAAACTTTATCTTCTATAATCCATGTTGAGTGGAAGATGTTAGTACATCGTTAATCTTCTTTTGAATTACCCTTGAGAGTCAACTAACTCTTTTAGATTACTATGTTAACACCACCATCTCCACATAGAATCTCTATATTGTTATCTAAGTCATTATAAACAAGATTAACCACATCATCCACAGACTCCTTTATCAATAAACATATTCTTACCCAGGTGTCCCCAAGGGGCGAAACGTGATGGAAAAGGGCTTGAGATCTGCACAGCAGGTCTTGAATTCGAGTCAAGGCGTGCACCTCTTGTAAGAGCCTGGAACAGCGGGGGTTTTACTCACTCACCTAGGCCCACAAAGTGCGTTTTCCGGGGGGTGGAGTTTCCTCGAATCCAAAAAAAAAATTCTTACCCGGGTGACTTTCTTGTTTTACTGTACTTATTAGCTCGATCCCCCAATTCACCATATTTGTAACAACTAATTCAAAAAGTTAAATCAGGACCCTAACTTGTACTCTAACGTGTTGTCTTCTGAGTTTGTTGAGTAGGTATAACTTGAGAGGTGGTTGGAGTTTTATTATTGTTGGGTCCTCCTCTATTGTATTGATCTGTTCGAAAACTTTTAGTAATTACTATAGCAACATGTTTCTTAATTGTTAAACCCTTTTGATATGTCTCCAAAATTGTCCACAAATACTGCAAGCACAACATGTCCTAGATGGATCTTTGTAAACCCCTTATATCTCTAGCCACCGTCTGTTATTTTGTGCCAAGTCATTCCTGACCATTAATTGATAAAATACATCAATATAATCATTGATAAATTTACCTCTTTATCTCAATGTGTGGAGTCATTGGTATAAGGTTTACGCATAGCTAAAAGGAACGAAGTGCTCCTTCATCATATCCCAATTACTGATTCCTAGCTTCCCTTGCCTCTCCTGTGATATCTTTAATGATTCCCACCAGGTAGTAGCCCAGGTATTCAATCTAATCGCAATTAGTTTCACCCTCATATGCTCTAGAACATCATTCTACTAAAAAAATCATTCATTTAACTGATGAACTCATCTACTTGTAAAGTTCCTGTAAAATTAGGAAGTTGAATTCAAAAACAAAATCTTCACAATGTTCTTCCCTATTAAGAGACTTCCTTCTTTGCATCTGCCTTAGGAATGGGTTTAAGTAGTGGTTGGAGACCTTTGGGCAGTCTCTTCTTCCTCTCGTTAGGGTTTTTCTACCAACCATCGAGTAAGCTCTGCAATATGTCTTTGCATGTCCTCTATCATGAGCTCCTGAACGTTTCTCTCCTAAGAAGAATCTCTTCATCCCCTCCTATCTAAACACATCCTACTTTGCGACCTTTTCATATCATAGTTTTTCTGCAACACGCAACAAAGCAAAAGTAATCTGTAATTGCAACACATAACAAGCAATAAAACAGGATTGTTAGGTTCTTATACCGACTGATACACTCAGAAGCACAAATAATAGGACAATAACAAGATAAAATAGATTAATGACCAAAATAGGGTAGAACACAAGAACCTTAATTTGTAGTTTCATTGTCAAAGAGAAAGCTTTATTATTGTTTGCCTTTTTAAAAGGTTTACAACTCTTAAAATAAGTTCATAAATCATCATAAACAAATTAGAAAACCCAAAATTTAAAAAAAATAATAAAAATTCTAAATAAACTCGGAAAATAAAATTAAGAAATTTTGTTTCCTAAAAATTCCCCTGCGTTAACAATAGCCTTGTGTGGCTGCACATGCAACCCTGTGTGCTCTTCTACCTAGGGAAAGAACTAACGACCTTATACAACAATCAAATGATAACCTAAAAACCTTTCATAGAAAACCTAAGAGTAAAGAAAAATGGGGAAGAAAGGGGTTATAAATTGAGCCACAACAAATGGATTTATCTATGTCTATGGACAATATGAATTCTTTCTAAAAAGGAAAGTATGATTTTTGCAGTTTTTGCCTTTTCTTTTTATTTATTTAAATAAATTCAGACGCTTTGATTAAATTAAGGTTTCTCTTATCTAAATTCCCGCCTCGTATAATGCCTGTTAAATGAGTTGATGCCAAAACTGATAGTTTAGGCATGCGGAGATGAAACCGTTGCACTAATCCTTTTAGCATCCACTGTGATGCTTGTTCGTGGAGTATATACTTCTTTTTATTGGAAATATCTTCAAACTATTTATGGGTTGAGAATAAATATTTTCTTAGTACGTGATCTTATTTAGGGTTGATGTTTTTATTTTAATCTAATGCATTTAAGGAATAAATTTCTTTATATTTAACTTTTTGGTTCAAACTTAAAAAAAATATATTCATTTGTTACTTTAAATGAATGGAGAAATTTTACGTAAAATCATTGCAACTAGGAGCGGAGCTGGAATTATATAATAGGAAGGGTCAAAACTCAAGATATAATTTATTATTAGAAAACTTATCTATTTAAAATAAAAATATATATATTATATTATTCTATATTTAAACACTAAAAATACAAAAATTTAAAATAATTTGCAACTACCAATAATTAATAACTAAATGTGTTAGATTTTAGGAAGGGACTCATAGAAGCAATTACATGACTGATGATCTTTTAAATAAAAAGATAACTATGTGTGCTAACTATCCTCTAATTAATAACCAAGAAGAAACATGAGGCATCATGGAGATTACAGAGAAACAACATAGAGGCATTACAAAGACCATGGAAAGACAAGAAGGTACCATCAATACACGTTAAAGTAGATGATCAATAATCAACACAACATCACTAGCTTTTTCCCTCAAGTTTCAGCACATCTAAAGTTTGTTTAGGTAATAGTTATAGACTAGTTTGGTCATTTTGTAAGCTCCCAGAAGATCCTCTGGTGTTGAAAACATCATGTTTGGAGGGAGAATCTAGGGTTCCAAGTTTCCTTTTTGATCTTAAAGTTGCAATCTTGCTTTCATTACTTGACTGATGTTTGATTCTAGAATTATTAGGATCATCAATATATGTTTTAACTTCAATAAGGCCTAGAGAGTATAAATTAGTAGTTTAAAATGATCATCATTATTAATAATTACCCTTGTAATTAGTCTCTTAGCTGGTCTGGTAGAATATGGACTTTAATTAGTTGGAGTTGACAATCGAGGCAGACATAGAAGAACCCTTATGCTATAATAAAATGATTTAGTCAAGAGTGGTTGGAAAATATGATCCAACTAATCATATATTACAAACATGTTGAATTTAAACAAATCGATATTGAATTATAAGTGTTTTTGCCATAATTTTCTTTCTATTTTTTTTATTATTATTATGAATGGAATAGCAAAAACAAGAATCAAACTCGATGCTTATTTGGTGAAGGTATGCTTTTATAGCATATGATCGAATGTTTTAATATGCTTTTGGTCGATTTTAGTTAAGATTCTTTGCTTTGAAAACTACTGGAAATAGGTGAAATTTGGGTTTTCCATGATTGGAAAGCAAAAAACTGCAGTCAAAGCTCTCTTAAGATTGTTTTTAGATGATAGATTTTTATATATTCATTATTTTATAAAATAATAACTAACGAGACAGAATATGAGAATGAATGAAACTGTCGACTAAAAATACTATTTGACAAGAAAATCTATTTACACTAAGTTCAGGCATCTTCATGTGTGTTTTTCTCTATGAGCACGTTGAATAACAAAGATCCTAGCTAGGACTTCCACATACCCTACACTTTGGAAGTAGAGGTACACACTCCCTTGTTTTCCATGGAAAAACAATACAAATCACACAACACTTTAAGAAGAAACTAGTGATTATTTAAAGAAAAAAATAGATATGAATAACAAAAACATGTTACAGGCTCCAAATATGAATACAAATCCACTACCTAATCATGCTACAGGAAATATATCCATAAACATGTTAGAGACTAAAGGCCTAAGGAGCTTAAAGGTGTATCTGGATAAGATTTATAAAATGTTGGTAGAAGCTAGATACAAAAAGGATAGTTATGAAGATGGGTTGACAAGCAGGGATTTCTGTAAGTACCACAAAGAAAAAGGCAATATAATCAACCAATGCAAAGATTTTTGCGATGAGGGGCAACATGCAAAGATTATTTTCTAAAGTCCCTTAAAAGACTATATATTATAAGTATTGTAAAGAAAGGAACAACAGTTATAATCAAATTTTGTATCCCCTAAAATGCTTATATATATATAAGCAAAAATATATTAAAAATTAAAAATCTTAATTAAATTTTGTATCCCCTAAAATTTTGTATTCCTTTTTATTCAAAAATAACAAAAAAAATTAAAAATTAAAAATTCAAAAATATTTTCGGGACACAAGTAGATGAGCTCTTAAGATGTAACAAGCCAAAATGATAGAAGAATTGTCAAATTAAAATATTATTGACAAGATAGACTGGAGAAAGATTTAATGAAAAGAAAATTAAGTTTAAAACTTGTTTTGACCAAAATTATAAGATTTAATTAAATTCAAGAGCTTAATTAAATTTCTAATGGATTTAATTAACTTAATTAAGAACTTAATTGAAGTAAAATTAAGTTTGAAAGTCAATTTGATCAAAATTTGAAATTAAATAAGTTTAAGAGCTTAATTAAACTTTTAATAGGTTTATTTAACTTATTTAAAGACTTAATTTAAAGAAAATTAAGGTTGAATTTCAACTTGACCAAAATTGAAAGAATTAATTAAGTTTAAAGGATTAGTTAAACTTTTAATGGTTTTAATTGATTTAATTAAGGATTTAATTGAAGCAAAAATTAAGTTTAAAAGTCAATTTGGTTAAAATTAAAAGAATTAATTAAGTTTAAGGGATTAATTAAATTTCTAATGGGTTGCCTCAATCAGAGAGTTAATTGAATAAAGATTAAGTTTAGAGACCTAATTCAGATCAATTTGTAATAATTAGAAGATCAAGGACTAAATTGAGACTATAAAGAGCCAAATTTTGTGCAATCAGGAGTTTAATTGAAAGAAATTTATAGTTTGAATGTTGATTAAGGGCTTAATTGAAAAAATTCAAAGTCAAGGACTAAGATACAGAAGGCACGTGCATTCAGGTACTAAAATTGGTCAAACCAGGGGTTAGTTTAAGACAAGTTGAAAGTTTGATGATTAATAAGGGTCAAATTGCATAATCTGAAAACTCGAGACTAATTTGTAAAAGGCATGCAAATTAAGGGTTTCCAATTAATATTTTCAAGGATGTGATTGCAAGAATTGAGAAGTTTCCAAGTATAGGGACTAGATTGAAAATTCTCAAAAACATAATTAAAAATCTTAATTTTTAGGATTTAGAATAGACAACTTGTCACTCGGATTTTAATGAAGAAAACTACCGATGCATCGTTTGGTCGCTATTTTTCTTTTTCTTCAGCTTAGAAGACCGAACAAGAAGCCACCTTATAAAATTTCTCGCCAAGCAACCTATAACCTATATAAAACAATTTGGACCCAAAACAGTTAATTTCTCATGGTCGATCAAATTCTCATTGCAACAATCAGCGAGTGGAAAGAAAACTAATTAAGTTGACAATGGTGTACGGTCTTATGAACCCCGTGTGTGTGTATATGTGTGTACGTACAAAGAAAGTTGACATTGGTGTATAGAGCTGTAAGGATCTAATTATTATACATTTATAACTGAAGAATCTTGGAGACCAAACAGGCCAGCAAGCAACAACTCCCCTGCTCTCAAGATTTATATTTTAGTGAGAAGGCACCAAAATAGCCAGCCCACGGGTCTTGAAGGTCGAGCTTATGCTGGGGAATCAGGAGACAGGTCAAAAGAATATGAAAACTTACAGCCTCGATGAGATGAGTCCTACTTGGTTAGTATTATACAGGCTTCATTCATGATCTCTCGGTCGGTGCTGTCTTTTTCTTTTCTTTTTCTTTTTCAAGGTTTTCTTCTTCATGTACGTAGTCCCTATATAATATTGCTTGAACTTTGATATAGCTAGCACTTACATATCTCAGTTAGTACACCGAGTTCAAGAATATGGTCAAGTTTACAACTCTCTCTGTCTGTGTTTCTGTGCTTTTCTTCCTCCATTTGGTGTTTTTTGTTCACGGGAAAGATGATACCAATCAACTGCTGGTGGGCAATGGAGATTCTGCTCATATGGTCAGTGCTTGACATTTCATTATTATTTTCTTCTGCCAAACCTAGCCCTTAATGTTTTTTTTTCTTTGTTTTATACTTCCCTATTGAATCCATTATTCATACGAGGTCTTATTTGAATCAGCAAAAGCTTAATTCTCAGATTTGTGTGGTTTCCTTTAATTAATTTGAAATGATGATACAGGGAAGAGCAGATCATGAGTGTAGAGGCAAGGAGAGGGGAAAGTGCAAGAAATTAGGAGATGAAGAGTCAGAAGAGACTCTTTACGAGAATGAGGACTACATATACACTCAATCTAATCCTTAGATCATAGTTATTCTCTTTCGTGTAATATTGTAATTTGTGAATTTTCTGTTAATTCAATCAATAATGAAGCCTTGGTGTTAAGCTAGCAAGAGTATGGTCGAACATAAAATATTTGAGTCTTTTCATTAGCAAATGTCTTTCATTCTATCCTTTCTGTTTATTCGTTAGCAAATCTCTCGAGCGGTTAATGCCCTATGCAGAACCATTTTCCTATTTGGTTCAACTAGGTATTAGAGAAATCCTTTTCTTTAAAACCTCTAACTTCGAATCTCCTTTTGTAATATAAAAAAAATGAATTTATAATTTCAAAATTGAGATTAATTTTCGAGTTCTCCTTCTTCTTCTTCTTTATGAGCAAGGGATGCTATTTAGGCTTTCTAAATATTTTATTTTTTCTTTGGGAGTTCATAATTGATGAGGCATTATATTTTACTCAATATTTTGATGTTATGCAAAAAAACTTAAATCCATAACAGGGTGATAACCCAAGCAAATGTGAGTCTAAAAAATTATCATACCCAATATACTTAGTTCAGTCATGCATTGAACTCAAGTTAACGAGGATCTGACAAGTTGTCAGACTCAATATACTTGGGTTCAACCTTTATTATGCCAAAAACAACGAGTCTGGCAACTTACTAGATCCAATATCCTTGGGTTCAGTCATGTGCTGGGTGTACTAAGCCTAAGACAATTTGAGTCTGGAAAGTTGTCAGACTCAACATACTGGAGTTCAGTCATGTACTAAACCTAAGGCAACATAGGGTTAGTAAATTGCTAAACTTGTTTTCCTAAAACCTAGCTACACGCCAAACTCAAATGGTTTAGAGGTTGTTAAAGATCCATATTATGACCATAAGTTTCTGGGCTTAAGACTATTAACATGAATTATTCATGTCAGGAATAATCATCTCCCTACATTTATAGATGTGTATTCTTAAGGGACTACCATATTTTCATCACATTAATGATCTGTAACATCTATTTGTTCTTCATTAATAATATGTAAGGGATATTTGTTTCTCATTAATGTCATCAGAAGAAAATAGCTATTTGGTCTCTCCACTCTATCAAAACAATAAGGTTCAGGAATTATAAATACTCCTTCAACCACTCATGTAAAAGGTGCACATTTTCTACTCTTCAAGCATTCATATCTTAACTCTTAGAGCATTAATCATACCAAAACAAATATTGTTGTTCTTAGAATTTATTTATTTATTTATTTATTACAATCTTTTCTTTAATAAAAATCATTGACTTTATTATCGAAAAATCTTTGAACCCAACCAAAATGGATTGTTTTAAAGGTGTCATGATTTTCACCATTAATCATATACTTCTTGTGCTATGAAGAAAAAAATATTGATTTGAATATATTCAAAAATCAAATAACATCATTTATAAGCATACCAGATTTTGGTACATTATCATAATATAGAATATAATATTAAAGCAGATGATCATAAGTAAGAAAACATGTCCATGGCTGGGGAACGTAAATAGCTAACTAATATTCTTATGCGCTTAATTGGTTAATTTTATCGATGCTTCGTGTGTGTGTGTGTGTGTGTGTATAAAGTTAATGTACAAAATGTTTTTCTCTGAACTCTTATTTAGAACAAACTTCTATTTTAACGTTCAAATTAAATGATTTACACGCTACAATCCTTTTTTTTTCCCCATAAAACATGTATATATTATTCTCCATTCCCAAGTGAGAGTTTGGACATGAAATCCGTACTTCTGAATAAGTCTTTTAGCAAATGTTTCATGGAATCTTGCTAGAAGGAGCTTTCCTGGCTTACTTTACTAACTAGCAAGAGAATATACAGAGAGATTAGACGGGTCCTAATATAGTATTGGAGCTATAGTCAAAACCTAGCTAGGAAGCAAATAACAAAATACTTGAATTAAAAATGGAAAAAACCAACCTAGAGGAGACCAATGCACCAACACATAACCTAAATTACTTGGTGCAGAGATGTGAAAAAACATCAAACTTTTACGGTTCAAACATATTTTTTAAAAAAGCACTTTCCAACGCACCGTAAACGCTTTATCAAACACCGTTTAAAATCTCTAGTAATCATCAATGTCGTCGGAGCTCAACCTAGGGCAGTACAAGTTATACATGTCCTCTCGAGACCTCGATCATCATCACTTGTACAATTGTACTATCAACTCTACAAAAGGTGGCCGTTGCGGTTAACTTAGGGTTATCTTTTGTTGTTGCATCGATTGACAACGAACACTCAACTCTTTGTCAAGCCTCATATCTGGGGCGAAGCATTTGCACAAATCTAAAACAACTGTGAGGCAATGCAATAATTAACGAGTTAGGCTTTTGCTATATATATATATATATATATATATATATATATATATATATATATAACAACTCCTATCTTAAAATTTGATATAGATTCATGACCATTTTCCAAAAAATACTGTAATTTCATCTTGGGTATTTTGTAATTAGCAAGTAGACTTAAGAGAACAACTTATTATTTTAAAATGTTAAATATTATTAAAAAAAAATAAGTTATCAAAATAGCCAACTGCCGAGCCATCCGAAGTGTGGTGGGCCATCAAATGAGATGGCATGTGTAATGCGGTTTGCAGTGGTTTAACCACGTTGTTTTTTTCTCTTTCCTCTCTTGCACTGCCCTAGCTGCTGCAATCAAAAGTTATCCTCCTATTTTGTTTTAATTTTAATTGTAATCCTTAGTTTTTTAATCAATATTTTTTTATTTTAAACCCTTTTTTATTTATTATATTTCAATTACATCCCTTACCATTTAGTCCTATGTGATTTTTATATCAAATTTAATCTTTATTTTTTTTATTACTATTTTTTTATATTCTTTTCTTGATTGGATTTGTTTTTCAATTTCATACCTCATCATTTTATTTCTCTTTACTTTTATGTTAAATTTGGTTTTTATTATTTTATTTATTTTTATTATTTTGCTTTGGTTCCTTTTCTTAAACTGGCTTTCTTTTTTTTAATTTCATCCTTCAATATTGGATTGGTTGAAAATTAGCCTTCGTGATTTTTTTTTGTGCGGTGATCACAGTCTCATGACTTGGATCACGAGTATGAGATGTTAATTGGCATTGGTCTTTTTTTTAATCTTTTTTTAAAACCGATTTTTTTTTATTCTAACATTCAACATTGAATTTATTAAAGATTAAGCTTCTTTATTTTATTTTATTTTATTTTTGTTTGTTTTTTATGAGGATGGCATGGCCTCACAACCCAAGTCATGAGTTTTCCTTGCTAACTCGAAATGGCTCGAGGATTTTATATCATATTATTGCATTTTGTTTTTTTATTAAATTTGATTCTCATTATTTTAATTTTTTTTTTTTGCTTTGGATCCTCTTTTTAAATTGATTTATTTTTCAATTTCATCCTTCAACATTGTATTGGTTGAGAATTGGGATTTGTAATTTTTTTATGTGGTGATCTCGACCTCATGACCTACATCACGAGTATGAAATGTTAACCCGGATTGCCATCAGTTTTTTTAATCTTTTTTACACTTATTTTTTTTTCGATTTTATCCTTTTAAAATGAGTTTGTTGAAGATATAACTTATTTATTTTTATTTTTATTTTATTTCTATAAGGATGGTCTGACCTCACGACTCAAGTTATGGATTTGTCATACTAACTCGGATTAACTCGGAGCTTTTACATCATTTTATTTTTATGTCAAATTTTTTTATCATTCTTTTAGTAACTTTTTTTTTCTTTTATTGAAATTGATTTTCTTTTTTGAATTTCATCATTCAACATTGGATTGTTAAGAATTGGGCTTCGTAATTTTCTTTTTATGTGATGATTTTAGTCTCATGACCTAAGTCATGGATATGAAATGTTAACCTGGATTCATTTTGGTCTTTTTTTATTTTTTTTACATTGATTTTCTTTTTTTATTTTAACCTTGAACATTGGACTTATTAAATATTGAGCTCTTTATTTTATTTTATTTTTCTTTCTATGAGGATGGTCCAACCTCACGATCCGGGTCACGAGCTTGCCATACTAACTTAGATTGGCTCAAGAATATTTTTGTTATTTTTTAAAAAACCAAAAACTTGATTTTGTAACATTTGGTTATCTTTCAATTGAGCTTTATGATTTTGTTTTGCAAGTGTTTTTGTTTTATCTACATATCGTTGTCATCACTTCTTCTGTTTGGATTCAGTACATTTACCATCATTGTTTTTTTTTTTTTTCATATAATTAAATTAAATCATCTTATTAAACCAAATAGTTTCTACAACTCGAGCCGCTAATTTTATTTTTCTATAAAACACATTAAGAGTGCTTAAATATTATTTTTTTAAGTTCAGAAAAATCAACTTCTCTCCGACAAAACATGGAACACCTATCTAGTTACTAGTTATACTTGTTATAATATTATGCGCTTCATTTCTAGAGCATAACCAAAAGAGGTTTCTAATAAAAAAGGGATGGCCGAAATCTTATTTACATTGAACGAAGGTAAGAGTTTGTATTTGATTGTATAGAATATGAGGAACTAAAGCAAGATTGATCTCAAAAGAACAGAGATTTATAGTTGATTTCTACACTTTTTACGTTGACTAACGTCTCTGTTTTCATAAATAAATAAATAAATTTTTTCGTTTATTAGGGTTTTTTTGTCCTGAAAAATACATTGATTGAAAGGTTTCAAGGACTTACACGTGTACAATTGCATGGGTTGAAATCTAGCCCCCACTGACAAGTATCCAGATTAAGAGGTCATTGAATGTATGTTTAAGAGTGTTTAATAATTGATTTAAGAGCTGAAACAATTGGATTAACAAGTAAATATGAAAGTTAGAAGTTGCTGGATAAGTATGCAGCCAAGATGCACATATATAGATTCAGAAGAAAAGTCTTCAAAAGGACATGAAATTTGGATCGCAAACAGAACTCATTATATAACTCATACTTAACAAAAATTATTACATTATATTATAGTATTATACACGGTTTATGGACAAGCCAACTCGTGGTATTATGACAGAATGCTTACCTACTCGCAGACATTGATTGTAGGTATAGCTAAGACGCAAATCCCTTCCTAATCCCTCACCATCAGGGCTTAAACTGGATGCTTCTAATGGGACGAAAACTTACAGCAACGTGGCTTTGTTGGCGGCATGATAAAAATTCAGAATGAAGAAGACACATTCTTGGCCAACTTCCGGACAAACACAGCACAGGTATTCCGCCTTGATGTCTTCATCACAAATCTCCACACTGGAGGTATTGGCTCATCCATGAACTAGGAACTAAGAACATCAAATAACATGTTCATCAAGCTCCATCTTTGAGATGCGGAAACTTGCAATCAAGAGTTTCAAATGAGCCGAATCTCTACTCTAAATCTGCAAGGATTCACTGAATGAATCAGCATCACAAAGAAGTATCCTAAAGGTAAGTAGAATCTGATGTGATGTGGTGGAGAAAAAATAATGATCCTTTGTCTTTCCACGACATTGTATCATCACATTTGGTTCTAACAAACATATCTAAGTAGAAACATCCACAGAACTTCTCACTCAAAGGTGGATAGCCATGCAAGCAGACTTGATTTCATGGAAGCATGTTGATATACAAATTAGAAGATTCACATTTTTTTGTGTTGCAGCCAGATTATCAAAGATGATTGTGCTTCTAAATGGTAAGGCATGCAGTTTCTTCAAAATCACGTTGGTATTGTGAGATCTACGGCTAAAATATCATCACAAGAAAATCCATAAACTTATTTATAATGCAAAGGGTAGTGTGTTGCTGGTGGTTCTATAGTTGAAGAGAGAGCAGTATAAGAGATAAAATACAGCTGATCTGAAGTGACCAGTTATGCGCTTAGATGCTTTAGAAGCCTATGATACTAGATTAACTTGGAGGTGAATGCTTATCTAAAGGGCCTTACAATCACTTATGGATGAGAATCTAGGAGTGCAAAGGAACTCAAAGCTACTCTTCTTAAAAAAATCCAGGGTGTACTTTGCTTCGTTCAGTTTAGAATCTAGTCTTGTCTATATCTCCTCTTAGCAGACCAGAGGCTGAAGATTGTTCACCACAGATGGTTTACAGGAGAACTTCCCAGGGAAGCATGTGTGTGAAGCAGCAAGCATAGATGTTTCTAGAAACCTATTTCAAAGTTTTGAACCTGGAAAACTCAAGCTGAGAATTATAAGATGCTTTAGGATTCTCATAAGTGTCACTATAGGCTAATTCAGCAGAATGTTTGGTACTTTCTACTAAAAGCTTCTAACACAAGCTAGTTCTGATGGCTTGAATTGTATGCTTATTGTCAAAGAACCATCTCAACCCAATAGCTTAAGCTGTTAGGTAAGGTCTCAGGATATGATTTATATTATTCTCTAACACCCCCCCTCAAGTGAAAGCCCTTTGGGCTTGAAACTTGCACAGGCCCACATCACCTTGTGCTTAATTTTTATCAAATAAATAGGGATGGTGAGATTCGAACTCGTGACCGCTTGGCCATTAAAGCTCTGATACCATGTCAAAGAACCATCTCAAACCAATAGCTTAAACTGTTAGGTAAGGTCCCAGGATATGATTTATATTATTCTCTAACACTTATCTTGAAGGAATTAAGATCTCTTCAAAAAAAATTATATAATTTTTAACTACTGCTACACCAGGAGTTCTGTGAACAACATCACTCTCTCAGCTAGCACTCCTAGAGAACATATCATTCAGAGCAAGTTTAAGCAAGCAACATGAGTCATGAAGCACAGCCAGCATTCAAACCTAATTCTTAAGGTCTTACCAGTCAGCTTTTATTTGGCGATTTTCATCATCATAGGAATTTTACTCTCATGTTCCGCCACCTAATTTGAGGTTGATATAAGATAACCAAGAATACCTGTGAATATATTTATATAGCTGGAGAGCTACAGACAGTATTTGGTGTAATCTATATGCAGTCTCTTAGCTGAATAGACAATCTTTCTGTCCTGCACTCACCTCTCTTGCAGCTCTGAATGTTTGTGGGGAATATCATTAAGAAGCACACTGCTCATTGTAGATAATCCCTCACAAGTCACTTGACTATCACTGTTTTATGGTAATTCCACAAGGCATTTGATTCTTTATTACAGAACAGTATACGCAAAGTTGCTGATCTCACTTGTTAAAACACTTGGGTCATGTACCATCAATGGTCTGTTCAGGCTGTTTCACTAGAAAAAGATGAGAGAGGGATGGATTAAGGGAGTAACTGATCGATGAAGCTAAGGTCCTAATTGTAAAAATAAATCAGCAATCCATACTTCATACTTGTGCAACTCCTACTCTGTGTCATCTGATCTAGTCTCACACATTATACAATTCTGTATCAAAGAAGTAGAAAACACCAAGAGAAAGGTGCATAATACAGGAATATTTACTTACTCGAGTTAAGCAGTTCCTGTTATCAACCTTTCCTGTTGATCTAACTTTTTCACCTTTATAAGGCCAAAGAGGACTTGGAAACTGAAGAATGCACAAAAGATGGATGCCGCAATGGCTGGTACCTATCAAAGATAACACATTCAAACAAATGATTGGATGAAAATCAAGAAGAAAGATGCAAAATGATGCATAGCAAACATAAATTAGAGCTGGTGGCTTACTCGAATGGAATTGAGATATAAAATAGTTGCAAGGTTTACTAGACTTCCAACAGCTACAGCCTGTTGATTGGTCAAAGAGGATGTTACAAAGATTACACATCCAGATCCGCACCAAAACACATTAAGTAAAATATTTCTATTTCTGAAATATAGGGGAAAATAACCAAATAATACATATTACGCATACAAGTATGCTCCTCATGTTTCAACTAAAACATGAGGTGGCAAGCCTGACAACTCCTAGAATACTAGACATGCTAACATGCCATAAATGCACACGATCATAAATTTAGATTTTTTACTATACATTCAACAATTAAGTTTCCTGCATGCAGAAGCAGCAATGATGGAGAAAATGTAAACGATGATAATCTTGTTTAAGCTTCTTCACAAAAAAAAGTAACCAAGGTGAATCTTGTTAAATTCTTCTATCCCTATTTATAAAAAGTTTGACATGACTGGAAAAATGTGTCATGTCCTGAAGTGCACTTGCAAATTTCAACAGAAGTTTAGTCCGAATATGTCAAAAAATGACTAGTATACTCCGTGATCAAGAGGAAAATATAGCATTGCACTCCATGGGACCTGCAAGAAAGATAAACCAGAATATGACAAGATTGACTTTATGAAGTCCTAAGATAGATAAACTCACACTCCCTACTATCTTCTGGACAGCTGCAACACGCTGGAATGCCCTCTCAGCCTCCAGGGTTCGAACTCGGAGCTTCAAATCACCTTGCTCCTGCAATGCAGTGTTGATTGCTAAGTAACATGTTGAAGACATGATGTCGAAGACATGGATCCACAGGCCTACTATAAAGCACTAGAATTATTTAGAACACTCAAATTAAAAGACACCAAGGATTCCTGAATCCTACCAATCGTTGGATAGTATCAGCAAGCTTTTGAACTCTATCAGCCTGTCTAAATAAGTTGTAGATTGCACGAGACTGCCTGTCCCACCTTTTTCTGAAGTCCTGAAACATTTACAGGATTGGTTATGAAAATGAGACTTACTATTATGTCCAACATCAAGGTTAGAGCAGATTAAGATGGTCCTATTTTATCTTCAAGAGAACTAAATAAATAAAATCTCTACCTTCAAGAGAACTTCAACTCCAGCTTCGCGAAACTTTAGCAGCTCAAGTGCATAGCTGAAATATATCGCATGCAGGACAAGTTAGACATATAATTTACACAGCCAACCTAATTTCAGAAATTTCCTGAGAATGTTTAGAAAACTCTAACAGCAGCAAAATACACTCACGGTTTTGCAATCTCCGTAATATCAAACCGAGGGTCAAGGCCTTTCCCAATGCCATCCAATACTGCAGAGAATAATTTCCTTGTCTAAGGTTAATGTTGAGCATAGCATTTCATAACAATGACTCCTCCAAATTACAGTACTTCACCTGAAAATGCTCTCACAACAAATGTGAAAGTGGCTGGAAAACGGAAAGGTTGATCTGCTGCAATGGATAATAAATCTTCCCCTGTTAAGAGAACATAACCGCATGAGATGCAGTTATCTAAATATTCACCAAAATCTTGTGAAAGCTATACAATTTGCAAAATCTTATCATAATTAGATAATTTGCACAATATGCTGGGCCATTAAGTTCAATAGTAGGATAAGGCTATGCCATAACAAGACTTGAACTTAAGTATATACCAGATTGCAAAATAAACTCATCTCAGCTAAACCTCAATCCAAAACTTGCTGAGGAGGGCTACAAGGATCCATATCCTAAGATTGAGAAATAAAAACTGGAAAATAAAATGAACAAGGACAACTTGAACGGTGGAGTGTTAGTGACTAATAGACACTCACATATGGTATGCATATCTTACAATAGTTGCTTTTATGCAGATGCCAAAAGAAGGTGAAATGGTCTCACCTCTTGCTATTTGGAAACAAATTGCACTATAAATTAAATCTAGAAAAGTGTGAAACCTCGTATATATATAGAACCACACTGCAGGAGTTACCTATTGCAGCCAGACGTTGCTTCTTTTTCTCTATTTTTTCATCCTTGCTCAATGGCTTTTTAAAGCCGAGTTGTGCTGTTTCTATTTCTCCCTCTCTTCTTTGAGCAGCAAGACGCTCTTCGAAACTGCCAAAGTTTGAAATTAGAATTTTGAGGTTATAAGAGGTCGAACAAAGAAATATACATCACTTATATGATCCAAAGGTAGTTTCAACATTCCCACTTTGGTCCAATGTGCAAGTCAAAACGTCAGTACATTGTCTGGCTTTTCTATATCACGGTATACATGTTATTCAAAATGAATGTCAGCTTATCTCCTTGGTCTTTAGTAATGACTATTCCTGGCTCTTCTTCTTCAGAAAATGCCTCAATCTTGAGAACCTCTCTTTCAATCTTTCAATTCAATCTCAACCTTGAGACCTTGAAGTAAGAGCATGATTGAGTGGTTATGTCATCTTCCTCCAAATGAGACAATTGTCAGTCATTTACACTCAGATCTCTGATTTTGCTCATACCTGTTGAGCATCTAAACCTCAATAACAGTAAAGGCAGGATCAATACTTCAATTAAGATCCTCTTTCCTTGTTCAATCTGGCTAGAGACTAACCCTTGATCTATCAAAGCTGCCAGCCCAATTCCCTTCTTCTGTTGGGCAGTTGAGGCTCAAACCTAAATTATCATTATTATTCATTTTCATTTTCATTTTCATTTTTCATTTTTCATTAGGAATTATGATGGTATGACAGCTTTGAGCATAATTCCTTCCTATCAAGCACAACTTTCAAATGATCCCTATGAATATTCTGTCTTGCATCCAAAGGTGTCTACAATTAGTAACAGCCTTATCCTTCCCTCGTATTTATTTTTTGACTTTGAGATTGTTCCAAATTCTACCCAAACCAGCAGTAGAGGATTAGTCAAATCTGGCCAATGTCTTATGCTGAAACAATAATAAAGATGGTGATGACAATCAAAGCGAGAACCCAAACAGTTATCCCTTTCTTTCAAAGCACCTATTGAGAAAGAATAGTGCAGTTCGTCTGACAGCTGTCATGTCTCCAGTAGGCACAAGAACACCCATTTGGATCATTGCCTCAAGGACCTGCACTAGCATAGAAAAGCATCAGACCATGTGAACTGTGACATGTTAAGTTTGTATAACAAGAATAAGGACACCTAGACATGGCCATGAGCCACCACCCTTAAGCACAATCACCTTATCCGGATCCTTTTCATAAATTCCATAGAATGCTTCCAGCAACCCTTCTCGAATGTTTGGACTGATACTGCAATATACGAAGACAAAGGACAGTCATAATACAAAACTTGATAATGGACTTGTTTGGCATACTAATTGCAGATAGCCAGCAGAGGATCAGACAGTACCTTCCCATCATTCCAAAATCATAAAAGATCAACCTTCCCCCATTGACATCATCAACAGCAATATTTCCTGGATGCTGCACAGAAAGAAACAAGACCTGATCTCATACTTGTGAACTTTAGATGCCATTAAGGAATCATGATACGAAAGGACCACATCTTCCTCATCTCCAAAAGGAAAAATAATCATAAAAAGATTGTAGGAAGACTTTGAAGACAGTACCCTGCATATGAACACATATCCAAAGCTGTTCGATTGGCACAGACCACACAATATGGAGGGGAAGGATATCAAAACAAATAATTCATTCAATTCATATATTCCAGAATCCAGATATAATCCAAACTTTCCTTTACTGTTCAAAAGGACAACTTCTTTTTCCATTTATTGGGCTGGAAATTTATTGGCACAACCAGAGGAATGTAGCTTCAAATATTTAAGAAGCACATGTCAAAGGCTACGTTCACTTTTGATATTTACCACTCTCTTCTTTTAGGCTTCAGCTGAAGTTCAATGACTTCTCCCTGTCCCACTTTCTTTGAGATTAGATTGTGAAATCAATTTCTAATTCTAGCTATCTCTGACCTCCATATTTCAAATAAAATCTGGTCTACACGTAGGATGCACTAAACCAAAACAAGTCCATTTCATGATTCAACTAGAGAAATTATCCAAATTCATACAACATGTAAAAAATAATGATGCGCTTATTTTGAATTTAAGGAAAAAATGCATAGTTGAAGAAACTGTGTTATAATTAAAGGACTCTAAATTCCTATCAGCATCAGGTAAGGTAACCTTTAATACACTGTGCAGTAGGAAATTAAAAAGAAAAATAAAGGTTCTCTCTTCAGATGATTAATCGAGCATCACCTACAGACATTTCGAAACAATAATAAATAGGATTGCTATGTAAAGTTGCTCATGAAAAATGCAATTTCAGATCAGTGCATTTAAATCACACCTCAAGATGTCGAGGCATAAGATCAATCATGCCTTCATTTAAGTCATCTAAAACACTTGCACCTTCCGCATCTCCAGCAGAATTTTCTAGATCTTTTTTTTTAATTTATGAAGTAAGCCTTCCAATAAAGGCCTAACAAGCCCCGGAACTACTTTCTGTGTATCTCCATATAAAAGTACAATAAGCTCAAAATAAATGTTCACTTTCTCAAACAATTTTGTCATATTGAGAATCCCAAATAGCAAACATTTCAAGCACCACCAAAAACCGGAAGTGGCAATAAAACTCACAGGGTCGGCATGGAAGAATCCATGAGATAGAATTTGTTCCAAATAAGATTCGACCGCATATCTGCCCAATCTGCAGGACATTATAAAAGATGACAATCATTTCAGTTGACAATAAAGTAATTTTTCACGATACTAAATTTGACAATTACAAGCATTGAAAGCACAAGAGTTGAAGGTAGCATGTGACATGATTTCACCAGGCTCAATAACAGGAGATTATCTTAACCTTTTGCGATCAACACCCAGTTGATCTAATGCTTGAATTTTGTTTATTTTGATCCCTGGGACATATTCCATTGTCAGAACCTACATTCAGATAAATAAATAAAGGAGCAAGCGGTTACAAGTAACTTTAGAGATAATGTTTTTATAAGAAGAAAAAAAATTAAGTTCATGATTACTAATAGGAACCTGCGGTGTGGTGTATTCCCAATATATTGCTGGGACTTTAACATACTCCATCTCTTTGAAATTACTGGCAAACAGTTCTGCATTAGAGGCTTCCATAGTATAATCAATCTCCTGAAAATGTCAAATATTATTAGCCATTGCAATTATAAAATGGTAATCTGAAAATTGAACTAGAATGCAGCTACATAATAATTTAGGTCAGTGACCACTTAGACACTAAGACCTGCAAGTTAAATCACAATTAAAGTTTAGAACTTAAATTTACAATTTTATTGAATTTCCTTAAAACACAAAGAATTAATCTAAAAAGGCATTTCTAGTCATTTTTACGTGATTGCACATGTTAATTCTCTGTGATATCCTAGCTTCAAAAGTTTGATACATTTCCAACACATCAGCACTTTTTTGGTGCAAGTACCAATCAACTTGAAGTCCTCATGGTATTTGTTTTCATTTTGCACCAACCATGTGCATCTGCCTATGTTGCACTACCATTGAAATATTCCTACAGATTGCCATAACTAAAGTTGTACTCAGTAATACCTTTTTGGCTTCATCTAGCATAAAAGCAACTACGCAAATTATGTTCTCTATGTTCTGTTAGAGCTCATTTATGTGGTTAAATCATAGGCTGCCATGTCGTTGATGCAGGGCGCAAATTTCATAATTTTGGACATAATTATTGTTATTGTAATATTTATTTAATTGTTAAGGTTTTCTAGAATTCGTTACCTATATTTGTTTAGACAATTGGTTTATTAGAAAATTAGTGATAGCTCTAGAATTCTATTTTTTATATATATTTTTTGCTTTACTATTAAGTTTTAATAGGGTTTTCTAGTTTTTTTGTTTAAAGAGTTGTATTAGCCTTTTGACACTAAGAATTAATGAATAAAAATTAAGTTATTTTACAGCTCTGTTGTGTTTTCTTTTTAAGGATTTTTTAGAACAAACAAACATATCCATTTGAATCTTTGATCACTCATTTCATGAGGCCTTTCTGCTGTCTTACTGCTCATCCATGTCAAACATCCTGACTTTAATAGACTAAAGATTGTAAAATTTTTGTTTCATGAGCATCCTAATGCCCATTTAATTTGCAACTTTATCATAGCCATGTCTTTTATTACAACCACAACCAATATCCATGTCCCACATCCTGATTTCAACTTGACTAAGATGGGTAGGATGTTGTTTCATGAAGCATGACTGTCCTAGTGCTCATTTCATTTGCAATTTTATCATTGTAAGAAAAATTCATCAAAAACCTCAAATGAGTGAACTTACTACACCAACTTAACTGAAAAACATTAATTATTGCAAACAGAAAAAAGGACTTGGGAAATTGGAGAGAGTAAAAGAGTAAATGCCACTTGTAGCTTTCTAAGCAACCAAGAAGATGAGCCCATAAAGGCAATATTGTTACCTGGTACAAGACGTTCGCACATTCATCATATATTGCAACCCAGTCCCTCTTTGCACCATCTGACTTTGGGTCAACCTTTTGAAGATATTCAGCTATTACCTGGAAAAAATCAGCAACTTTTCCATGCTCCGTATATCTCAAGACTCATGGCCTCACCAAAAGTGAAGTACGTAAATAATTTCTTAAGTATAATGGAAACTAACCCTCAGGTTTTTTAGGTCAATATCAAAAAGATCCTTGAGACCGGGTCTTTGGACTTTAATCACAACTTCCTGTCCTTTCAATCTTGCACGGTGAACTTGGCCTACATTAAGAAACAAAGGGAGAGAAAAAGGAAAAGAAAGAAATTGCAACGTTACAGAAATGGTTGAGGAATGTTAATCAGCAAATTGCAAGAGTTTCCCCATCAAAAACCAACCAACATGAAGAAAATATTACCAAGACTTGCAGCAGCTATGGGTTCGTAGTCAAACCGATCAAAGATATCACCCACTGGAGCTCCAAGCTCTTCCTCAACTATAGAAACAGCAGTCTCTGATGGAAATGGAGGAACTTGATCCTGCAAGAATACATCAATTTAAACCATCCCAAACAAATCATGAACTCCGAAGGAGGAAGAGGTAGACTATAGAAGAAAATTGAACCAACTAAAAGAAAATACAAACAATGGGAAGCCTTTTTGCTAAATATTATAAGAAAGAATCTAGACCTGAAGTTCAGACAATTGATCAACATATTCTTGAGCAAGAATGTCCACTCTTGTGGAGAACTGCTGGCCAATTTTTATGAATGTTGGACCTAATCTTAATATGCTTTCCTTTAACCACTTGGCAAGGGCCTTCCTCCTCACCATTTTTTTCTCCTCCGTCATTCCTCCTGCAAATTTCATTTGTATAATTAGACAGGCCAGCAAGTTAAAAAGCGGGAAAAGCTTAACAGGTGAAATTTAGAGGCCAGTCATCCTGAAAAATTAACCATGACTATGCATGAAAAATTAACCATGTCTATGCGTAAAATCATGGGTTATTGAGAACTTCAGGCACATAAATGCAACATGAAGTATAAATAACAAGAGCAACCAAAACCAATCAATTAGAGATCACTGACCTCGATAAGAGAATTTCTGGTTGTTCAACCAAGCCTTGAAGATAAATGTTAAAACAGATCCCCATATTTCCAAAGTCCTTTGTATCGTTGAATAGGTCTTGAATCTACTCCATCTCCCACCAGGTGCAACAGAAACCTGTAAGACCCATGTATTGTCATACAAAAAGGGCAGTGTTTCAGAACCCATATTTCATAGGAAGAGCACATGTGCTCGACAGGATGTGATGACATCATAATGAAGCCTGAAATAAATAGGAGAATATAAATGCTATCCAAATAACTTTCAATGACCACTAGTAAGACAATACAGGACTAGATACATGCAAAGACAACATAAGCAGAGACAAAAAAAGCTCGCAATCTTGCTCAACTAAAGTTAGGGTAATTCTTCTATCACAAAGTCTCATACCTAGCATAACAACTAACCACATGCCCTAAAAAGTATCAATCTGTTGATAAACAGCCAACTGGGGGGGCACATTTCCTAAAATGACCATCAATCTCTACTTCTCTGGTAATCCATCCATACTTGTATCCTATTATATCTGTGATACAAAGGATAAACTACGAACCAGGCATACAACTATGACTAACTAGTCCCATGGCAAGCATAATTACAATGTACAACACACAATGATTGTAAATACTTTTTCTT
Organism: Populus trichocarpa; assembly: GCF_000002775.5. NCBI lineage: Eukaryota > Viridiplantae > Streptophyta > Magnoliopsida > Malpighiales > Salicaceae > Populus > Populus trichocarpa. The sequence continues at coordinate 10,724,742 of NC_037291.2, read as the reverse complement.
TCCTACAAATTGAGAGATGATTGATGCTTGCTCTTCCCTTTCCTTCACCCTCTCAGCCCAGGTATGAGCTAAATTTCAAGCCAGATTGCGCAGTAAAATGCGACTTTAGCAGTTAAACTAGCTAGCAACCTGGCACGCATAATTTCTATGAACCACCAAAACTCTAAGACCCATTTCTTTCCTATGAAACAAAATGATCAAGCACAACTTCTCTTAAATGATCAAAAAAGGAAATAAAACCTCAATCTGTTGTTGACCAGCACGCTTAAACCAAGCATCTTCTTTCCCGATTTCCTCTATCCTCTTCTGCCTTCCTTCCTCCTTCGACCCTTCCTTCTTCTCCTCCACCAAAATCTCTGCTGTCTCCACGGCTGCAGCACCATTTCCATTCACATACTTCACCAAACTCTCATTACTACTACTCTCTCCCTCTTCCACACTCACCAATCCACCATTTACATACCTCTCCACTGATCCATTCACTCTTCCGTTTCCATTTCCATTCAGTTCCTTCAAAATTTCTCGCTCTCTCTCCTCGATCACAGCAGTATCCTCCTTCACAGCTCGAGTTACTGGAGTTCGAAGAGGAAGGTTGAATTTATTTTTTTTACCAGAAACGTTAAGTTTAGAGAAAGAGTGTCTGGAGAGAGAAAGCAGGTGGTGGTGATGTTTTGGAGTTCTGGTTTTTGGAGAGAGAAAGATGAGCTCTGGTAGAGGTAAAGAAGAAGCCATTAATGGAGATTTTGATTTTCTTATTTCAAAACCCTAATATTCATTTTTTAGAGAGGGGGTGGGGGAGGGGAGTGTTCTAAGAGAGTTTGTGGTGTGAGAGTGAAGTCGAGGGAAGCTGGAGAAGGAGAAGAACAAGACACAGAGACTGTCTTTGTTTTTAATCATAGAAATTATAGTGATACTTCATAGTTGGAGAAACTACATATCAGTCTTCAACTTTATAAATAATTTATTTGGGTCCTAAAATTAAGCAGCATTGTCCTAAATCAAATGGAACCCGGTTGTATTGCTTAAAAGCAATTAACAACTATTAGGGTTGGTTTTTTTTTTTTTTTTTCAATCCGAATTAGTATATCTCTTGGAAAACATTTGATTATACATGGAAGTAATTTCAAATTTGATCTAATGTTTGGATTTAGATCAACTTCAACTTGCTTAAAAATTTAATCATGTTGTGCTTATACTAAAATATGCATATGATATTATATTTTCATGATTAAAATAGCGAATTTGAAATTACTATTTTTATTTTCATTATTTTAAAATATTTTAATTAAGAATCACAACATGATTAGAAGAACATTAGTTTATAGGGTAGTGCTACGTTATGAATCAAATAAAATAATGAACATGATAAAAAATCCAGATAATAGAAAATTATTTAGCGTTGTTATTAAACTCGATTTAATATATCAACCTTAAAACCTCATTAAATGACTCTTTATCAAACTCGGTTTTAAAATTAAATCATGTAGGTATTGGTCCAATATAATTCAATTAATTTAGCCGATCAAAAAATAATATTAATGACTAATAAAAATAAGTCTATGGATAAAATTAAAAAAAAAAGATGAAATTAACAAGAAAAAAAACTCTGACTGAATTTCTTATCTAATTTGAATTTAAAATAAAACAACATGGGAGTTTTATCGATATAACCTAGAATTAATATAAAAAAAATAGTTATACTTTAAGCTCAATTAAGTTTCCAAGTTTTTTAGATAGCAGGGTAACAAGAATTATAAAATAAATATAAATTTATTTGTTGCCGCTTGCAATCGGAGGGAGACCAATCAACTAAGGTAGTGCTCGAATAGAAACTTTTAATACCTAAATGTAAGTATCTATACAGTTAGATGACTGTTTTGTAGTTTTCCATGAAACTAGGAAATCATGTCAAGACGACAGCAACAAAAAGAGAGGGAGGGAGGGAGGGAGGGAAAGGGGTGGAGGGAGGGAGAACACGTGGCAAGTGGGAAGATGAGAGCAGGGAGATTGCGCGGTTCTTACTGGGTGAGGGAGTTCGGTTCTAAGCCACACAAGGATAGTTTTGGCTTTAGTTGGATTTTTTTTCGACGCTTTTTGGCCTACGTGTCTTTTGTTTAGGATTTATTTTAAATGACAAGAATTATTATAGGGAGTAGAGAGGCTTTCTCAAAAGATATCTGGTTGGGCGGCTTCTTCTTCTAGTTTCGCAAATACCAAAGAAAATACCAGTCTCCACCGTCATATTATATTATAACTTTTCTCATGTTTTTTTTTTTTTTTTTTTATTATTATTATTATCATCATCATTAAGGTGTGCAAGAATTTAATTTGTTCTATCCAGTTTTTTAATTTTTTTATTTAATCTCTATGGTTTAAAATATTTATACTTCAATTTTAAACTTTATTTTTATTATTTTTTAGTCTCTAAATGTTAAAAAAAAAAAAGTCATTAGGAAAAAAAAAATTTCAAACAACCACATTACAGTGATAAAAAAAATCAATTTTAATGTTGATTGGTTCATCTTCAAGAGAGGTATTCAATGAAGTTGGTTTGAATCTATAATCGTGCCAAAAAAATAGATCGAGAATTTAAAAGATTTTTTTATTCAATTTAATTTTTATTTTTTAAACTAATTAAAGGTATTTTGGAGTTGTAAATGTGGTTATTAAGGTTTGAAGTGTTTGTGTTCCCAAGTTCTTATCATGGTTGAATCTTGTACATATTAGATAAAAAAAGGTGAGTTGTAGCCCCTTCATATAATAATAAAGAAGAGTTCATATATATTTTATAGTTCAAAATGGAAAAAAAAAAAAAAAGACATTTTACATCACTACTCATAAAAGACAATGCCTCTATTGGTTATATTTATAATAAAAATAGTAGTTGTATCCAAGTGTTCTCGGTAATTCACAACATCATTTCTAACCTAAGTGGTATGTTATTACAACTCTCAGCTTAATGAGTTACTCGCTCAATCTGTCATGTCATTGATATTATCTTGTCATGAAATAATATATTATCAGTGATCAGGACACCATTATTAGAAGCTAAGTGTAACAGTGTTAAACGTGCACGAGGTGCACACTTCGGCAGGCTGTCCAAAACAGTGCCTAAGGGTGCTGGCAGGGGGATAAATCGGCAACGCAGATTTATGCGACTGTAGGTTCATCAAAGGAAAATCGGCAGCGCAGATTGTTGATGAACATGGGCTTAACGATGAAATGTCCAAACCAGGCAGGAAAACTCGTTAGGGGCATAGGCTGACGAGAACAGGGGCTGTCGAGGAATTCGGCAGCGAAGACATTGGCAACCCGCACGCAGATGTGAATTCGGCAGCGCAGGAATTGGCAGGCTGCACGCAGATGCGAATTTGGCAGCGCGCAACGGCTTGTGCAAGTCATGGGTTCGACTTGGCACGATCTGAAACTTGGACGAAAGACTGTCTAAGGCATACGAGTGACTCAACAGCTGACGAAGCAAGAGCTGGCAGATGGGGCTGCCAGGTGGGCATGCAGAACGTGGGTTATTGGCAGTCATGGTCTTCCTAGATCATGGGATCATGGGGTAGAACGTGGGTGAAGTGGCAACATCATGGGGGCAGAACGTGGGAGCATAACTGGGGTGCTCTCCAAGCTGCTGAGATCATGGAGAACATGGGGGAGAAAGTGCCCCACTATGTTCTGAAAAATAGAAGATCATAGGTGTGCCCTGCAGCTCACATACTTGGCTATAAATAGTTGTTGATGCTCTTAAATGTAGACATAGAGAGCATACGAGATAGGGAATGCATAGAGAGGAAATAACGTGTGTAAGCTTGATTGTGTAGCATGCGAATTCTGTGCATAGCACACATTGTGTAATCCTTTGTTGACGAGATAAATAAAGGTTGAGAGTTCTTCTTGTATTCTTGGTGTGCTTTGTGTTGTGCAATCTACTTATGTATTCCGCTTGTCTTCTAACTTGGGAAAGTGGGGAAACCTCTCAGGTGAGGGAAACACTTAGTTACTAGGCAAACACGAGTGGGATTGGCGAGGGAAGGCTAAGTCTAGTGAGGGATTAGGTTGCCGCACGAGTTTATTCGTGGAGCGAAAAATTACCCCGTGACACTAAGACCTTGTTACTTCTCTTAAACACTTGTACTTCCTTTTTTTTTAACTAATTTACTTTAGCCATTGCCCTTTGCAACTCTTCCCTCTTAATGTCAAGCTCGACTATTTTGGAGTTAATTTGGACCTTAAAACTATTAATATAGTCTTAACACCCTTAACACTCATGTTTGCTCCCCTTTTATCTCGAAGTATTGGCCCCTCAATTGCTTCAGCTCTTCCTCTTGAAACTCTAGTTCAAATTGCACCACCACAAACTGCTCCCTTAAATATTTAGCCCTTTTTTTATAGTCTTTAGTATCATATTTAATAGCTTTTCTAGCACTCTTTTCTTCCTCAACCCTTATATATTGTGATCGAACTCTTTTTTCTTCCTCTATATTAATCCAGTCCAACCATTTTTTCTCATTTTCAGCGTTTAACTTCTTCCTTATGTTGTCTCTTTTCTTTTTCAAAGAGACTATCATTTTCTTGTTAGTATTTATCTTACCCTTAATTGACTTTTTGACATTGGCTAACTCCTTTTCTATTAACACATATTTGTTGGCCAATTCATCATGCTTGGCTATTCGAGTTCCAAATTCATCTTGGATACCTTTAGCTATTTATGTGGCTATTTCAGCCCCTTTTTTTTCCATTCATATACTATTCCAAGATCTTTCCCCAGAGCTGTTAATTATTCATCCTATCCTTTTAGCTGCATGTTCAAGTAGTTTCTCATTTTATCTTCCTTTTCAAGTTGTTTTTCAAAAGTTGTTGTTGCCCTTTATTGTTGCAGAGATCAATTCTGGATTTTTCCTCAGCTCGTCTTCATTACTGACCATTTTTTTCTTTGGCCCTTCCTCAATTATCTGAGAAAGCCCCACTTCATATTCAAAGGTTTTGGGATTCATGGATTCAACCATCTTAGAAAGTCCTTCATTCCTCCAAATAGCATAATTTTGGCTAAATATGAATTCAGTCATATTATTTTCTTCATTTTTTACTGTAAGAAACCTTTTCTAATCTTGTCTAATAAGGCCCAATTCTTTAAAAGAAAATTGATTTCTAAATAAACTAGTAAAATCAGCTAACTCTAGAGTCCTAGGGACATATTGTATTCTCCTAGGTTGTCTGGTCACCAATGCAGGTGCATAATAAATGTAGCTAGTTACCCAGATCAAGGAGACCTGTATTTTGCTACCACAACTTATAATTCATGTTATGTTATTCATTCATGGTGTTTTCCATTTGAAGTTACTTTGTGGCAATGCAACATATATCTCTACTTGTGCTCTCTCATCCAAGTCCTTCCAAGATTCATCTATAATAATCTCCAACGGTCTTAGATTGAACAATAAAAAAATATTGAAAATATCTCTAGGGGTCTTAATGTGGCTAACAATCCATAGATATAATATTGGAACACAACATCTTATGACTTCTTTTCCGCACATCCCATAATGGTTAAGTGATAGCATGGTTTTTTTCAAAATTGCAACAGAAAGGTTGATTTTAGTATGTTTATATTCTACTAATGCATTTGCAGCTCCTAGACTAGTAACTCTAATGTCGGATTAGAACAAAATTAGCTTAAATATGGCAAAGGCTACTATCTTGTACATCTTATTTCCTAGTTTTCCTTCCTCTATGTTTTTCTTCATTTTGACTTCAATATTTTTCCATCTAAACCCTTCATTAGCTATTCTACACTAGCTAACCTTACCTAAACACAATAATTTGGTTACTTGAGAAGCAATATTCTTAAATCTCTATCTGGAATAAACTTTACAACTATCTTTTGAAAAATCTAAAATCCTACTATATTCTTCAAAGGTAGGTGTCATATCAATATTTTCAAAGGTAAAACACTTATAATTAGGATCCCAAAAATAAAGTAGTGCTTTTATGGTTAGGTTTGCTTTTAATGCAATATAAATATTTAGTAGCATTTACCTATAGGCAGTTCTAGTAATTAAGTGAAATATAAGTAAGTTTTCTACCTTGTCTAAGAGTCTTAGATCTACCCAATGACGGTTACTATAAAAATAGTATAGGGGCATTGCAAGAAATAGTTAAGGCATATATGCAAACCATTACCAAGCAAGCATTCATATATGAGTTAGGTGTTTCATGAGCCTAAACCTTGACCGATGGTCATAAGACAAACCGTTAATCCCTCATCTAACTTGGAAACTTGTGTGTGTTATAACAAATTAAAGCATGTGATACATGAAGGTATTAATCTATATCCAATATACAATGCATGAGCAATATATGTAAAATACATATTGAAAATAAATAAACTAACCAATCAAATTAATATACAACAAACAGACAAACAAAAAAGCTTAGTCCATAGAAAACTCTCCAATTGAGTTGTCATTCTGTTGTACGTGTACAACTTAGTAACAATCACCCTTCTAGATCAGATTTTGGTAGTGTGGGAAGAACAAGTTATCTTTTTTTATGGTTTAAAAGGTTTAGAGTCGCCACCTAATATTTTAGTTATTAGAAACCTTAACCGGTCTTTAGAATCTAGATAAGAGAACTAGGGGTGTATAGGGAAACGATATCACCTCTAATACACTCCACTTAAGGTAAGTTGCACTATTCATTTGTTTGTTTATTTCTAAGGCATCATTGTGTTGTTATAACATTGGTTTGTCTATTGATCAAAGTAAATCCACCTCAATAAGATAACCATGATTTTATTGATAAAACCTGACCATTCTAAAACCAAAACACAGTTTTGTATTTATTTCTTTTAAAATATCACGAATACATCTTACGTATAAGTTTATAATCCTTGATATTAAAAATAAACAAGTTGATTTTTTTATATTTTTGAAAATTAAGCCAAATCACCATGAGCTTAATAAACTTGTTACTAAGTCTATGAGGCATGCAAAATATAGAAAATATTCTTTTGATTTTTTTTGGTTTTTTTTTAATAAAAAAAATGCTAAATCATATAATGCATTTTGTTTTTTCTTGTATTTGTTTTAGATAAAAATGCAACACATGATTTTTTTGGAGTAACTTGGTCATATGCAATTTTAAAACATAAATGTATATATTAATTTTTTTAAAAGAAAGATTTTCTTATAAAAAAATAGTTTATTTAATATCGGAAAAGTGTCTTATGTATGAGTTCACAATAAAAAATATTAAATACAAGGGAGCCAAAATGGTATAAAATACCTAAAATTAATGACAAAACGGTTCCTAAAAAATATGAAGATTAATTAAAATTAAATGGACGGTGCGTTTGGAAAAAAACATTAAAAAATAAAAATATAAGGCTAGAAAAAAATGGTAAGGCGTGTTTGTCAAATACATCCTTAGCTAAAAATCACTAACTTAAAAAATATCTTATGGGCGTGTTTGGTAAACACACCTTAATGACCCAAAAATATGTTTTTTCTTTGACAAATGTTTACATTGCCAAACATAGTCTTATGTCTTAAAAGGTTCGGCCTAGTCACGTGGATTAGGCTTCCCAGTCTGGCCCACAAATCGAAGGCCCAACTCAATCACATAGACTGGGCTTTTCAGTCTAGCCCAAACTCATAAACATAACCCATAATCAAAACAAAAATAAAAATGATCAAACAAGAAATTTAGGTTGAATATCCTTATGAACACAACATGAACCCAGAAATTCAATCGAAGCTAAAGACCAAATCGTATCAAATCATGAGTGAGCATAGAGAGATAGAATATGGATAAGTGAAGCCAAAAGACTTATTCAAATGGAAATATATGCCATAAATTTCAAGAGTTGAAATTTAACAGCCTTAAGCATAACCCAGATATTCAAAGTCATTAAGGATCAGTTGATCCAAACCAAACCTCAAATGGACAAAATACGAGTAGAGAATAATCATGTATAGGTTTAGGCTTCAATAGAAACATATAAGACAAGCAAAAACTTTATATTGCAAGAAAATCAAATTGACAACCAATAAACACCAACCTAGAAAAACCCAAAACATGCTCTAAATCCATAAATTGACTAAAATCCCAAAATAACAGCTTAAACACAACAACTTAGTTCAAACATACTTTTAGTAACTTGTTTGAACCATAAAAAACTCAAGAAAACAAACAAAAAAGCAATGCAATAATTAAATCAAACAAACCTTAAATCCTCAAAAAATCTAAATATTGTCACTATATTTTGACACTTGTTTTCAACTAGTATTATCATGAACATAGCTTATTTAAACCTCTAGTCTCATAAAAAATAAAAAAAAATAACCAATGATAATAGTTTTGGTAAATCACTTACCAACAAATGAAATCAAAACAAATCTAGTGATTAACTTAAACATCAAAGCATACTTAGCTGTCATTTAAATCATCTTTACGTTAACAATCCTAAAATATCAAACTATGCTTTCAATACTATCTTGAACATACATTTCAAAACAATGCATATTACTTCAAAACATAATTTAATACATCAAAACACTTACATTGTCCTTAAACTAATAACTAACCACAATAGATGAACAATAAACATTCTAGTAAGAATTTAAAAGAGGTTAATGAGGGGTGTGCTCATGGAGTCATACCTTCTCATCAAAGGTAAGTAATATACCTTGAGTCATAATGTTGCCTTCTTTTCTAGATATTTTTTCTTCTTCTTCTTGTTTCCAACTCCTTTTCAACATTTTATTCTTATGCTCATTTTCCTTTTTTTTCCTCTCATTTTCTCACTTTTGCTAACTATTTTTTCTAGAATTTCTCTCTTGATCTCCTCTGGAATCTCTCTCTCCATCCTTTTTTCTTCTTTGGAAAGACCCTCATTTTATAGGTTCAAACAAAATCAGGAAGTTACAAAACCATTCACCATTTTCATGGTGGATTTTCCAAATGTAGGTTGTTATGGAAGATTCCCCCCCTCTCTTCCCCTAAAAGTTGTAGTGTCTGGTTTCCCTCTGTTCTCTATAAAATAAACCCTATCATGAGAAAGCAACCTTAAAGTTGGTTGTTTTATGGGTGACTTTATTTTTCAGTCAAGGCTAATTGGGTAAGATACTTTGACAAATTAATCTTGGAGATTGGGATATAAACGTGTCATTAACATACCTAAACATGTAGATGAGATGTATATCGATGACTGGGAATAAACCATGCTTGTTTTGGAGGTCTAGAACTCTACATCCATTGATTGGAAGATTGTCCCTCGATCAATTTGAATCTGTTAAGGCAGAGGAAACTGACTGGGGACGAGATGTTATAAAGTTCATCAAAATATATGGGATATAAACGCTTGATGAAGATGACTGATCATTGTAGAGAAATTGTTTCTCATATATTTGGTGCCAATTAGTGCTCCTAATATGGTTAGAGACATCATATTTATTCTTCTTAATATGGCTCATCGATCAACCTTCTCAAAAAAAAAAAAGAAAAAAAAAAGCAGTGCTTGAATGAAGTGTCACTCATTCTCTTTATTAAAACCCAAAGGACACGTCGCCTAGCCTAAACCCTAAAAATTAGGGTTTTGAGAATTTTCATTCTAGTCCATGTACTTTGATTTTTTGCGCATGAATCCCCCATTAACTTGAAAACTTTTCAATTCATACAATCGCATCCCTAAAAATGTTGATTAGAATCCTTTAAGTCGCGTGCCTTTTATAAATGGATCTTTGGTTTTCAGATTGTGCAACTTGACCATCATTTATCCATTAAAATTTTAATTTATCTTAATTTTACCCCTGATTCCGTCAATTCTAGTTCCTAAATGTAAGCGCCTTTTACACCTTGGTATTTGGTTTTGAATTATTTTAATTAAATTCCTAATTAGCTTTCAAACTTTTTCTTTCTTCACAATTAAGCCCCTAAATTGACTGGTTAACTTATTAAAATTCAAAATTGGTTCCCAAAACTTGCAACTTAACTAAAATTAGGCCTTCAAACTTAGTTTTTTCTCAATTAAGTCAATTAAACCCATTAAAAGTTTAATGAAGTCTTAGGTTACTTACTTTTTTTTATTTCAATTTAAATTAATACCCTCTCTTTATGATTTTTTTTTAGATTGTATTGTTCTCTCTCTTTTTTTAAGTAATAGTTATTTTAAATTTTATTTTGTATTTTTATAATATTTCAAAGAGATTATTGTAATTTATATTTTTTTATTTGATATTAACAAAAACTAAAAAAACTAGGAGGCAACCACCATTTATATGAACAATGAACCTCATGTCTAGTTTTTTTTTTTTCAAATTGTTTTTTAATTTTATCTTTTTACAGTCTAATTAACCGGGAGACAACTATTGTTCAGATGAATAATGAACCTTCTGCCTAGTTTTGTTTTTCTAATTTTCAAACTTTGTTTTTTCCAGAAACCCAATTGTTTTTCTTTAATTTTCAAACTTAATTTTTTTGTTTCTTTGAATTGCATCCTTTTATAGTATATTGCTACAATTTAGTATTTAATTAATATTAACAACTATTTCACAGTTGATCAATTTATCTATTTTTTAAATTTATTTTATTGAAATTAAATAGCATCTTCACATTTTCTAATTTAAAAAACTTGGTATAATAAAAGACATCCATAATATTGATATATTCCTTTACTATGTTAAAAACTAATCTAAAATTATATCCGTGATGCAGGATTTAAATCCAGTGTATTAGAAATTTAAAAATAAATTGTTTTATGTCTTAACTTAATTGGTAATCAATAAATAAAAATAAGCACTCAATCGCTAGACAAACCACTAGAATAAATCACTAGCAAAATTTGGATATTTTTATCAAAGCACTTTAATATACATTTTTTAATTATTTTATACCAATACCATGTTGCAGCCGAATGGTTAGAACATCTGAAATGTTATTTTAAATAGCTAAATTGTTAAAATAATATTTTAAATAATATAAATATATTTTTTTATTATATATATTTCAATAGAAAAAAATCATTTAAAAAGTAGGAAGAAATAAATACTTTATTTTTTTTAATAAGTTTGTTGTCTCTCTTTTTTTTTACATGACTGCATTTAATTAATATTTTTTTGTTGGCATCACTTAGCTAGTTTTGATTTTTAAAAAAAAATTATGTAAAAACAGTATTTAAAAAAAAAAAACATTTTAACATTTTGTTCAACACTCAATATTATTTTTTGACTTTTCATTTAACACACCCTTGGAGTTGCTCTTAGCGCAGGCGAGACAAGACTGAGGTCATTAGTGCGATTCCCGCTGGGAGCAAGCATATTTTACTGCATTGTGACAGACAATATCACAATTTTATTTTCAAAAAAACATAAAGGGTCGGACGCAGGCAACATGTCGTTTGGTCCCTTAATACAAAAAATAATAATAATAATAAAAATAAATAAATAAATAAATAAAAACAAGAGAGTAGAGCCAGGTGCATAACTTCAAAGATTGAAAACACTAAGAAACTTTACACTATGGAAAATTTCCCCGGATAGAAGAAGAAAGGAGAATGTGCGGACAAAATAAAGCATTGCTTTCCGATCGGTCATCATACGAGCTTTTGCTATCGAATAACTACATTAATGTTACAAGAATAAAAGAGCACAAAGCATTCGGTACATTCATACTTTCTGCCCTGCAGTTTGCCTTGTAAGATCCATAAACGTACCCCAGAAAGATTCATATGCACAGATTTTTAATATATATTCCTAAGGCGACAACATTGGGTTAACTTGAAGATTAGAGACAAGAATGCAAAAGGGGGCATAGCAAAAACAAAAAATAAAAGTAAATCATGGATTTTCTTATCTATCGAAAAGGTATGATCATCTCGGACCAGACAATTCTACAGCATGAAGGTTGTCAGTGGAGTCGAGGAGCCATTCAGAGTTTCGAGATGGGGCCAAATCAATATCCTGGTGGACAACCTCTACCTTCTGCCATTCCTCCCATCTCTCTGCCAATCCATCACCTTCAAGCATCCTCACCACCTCTGACATCTTAGGCCGCTCCATAGGGGAGCTTTGGGTGCAGAGCAATGCTACTTGTATTAGTTGTTCCACCTCTGAATCGACATAATTGTTCTGCAGGTCTGGATCAACCAGCATTTCCAACTTCTTCTCTTTTAGAAGTGCTTTAACCTGCAAAACTTGCAGAAGTTTTGATCAGTGAACGAGCATTCGAGGCATAGATAAGTCCAGGAGAAAGTATGAGAATTATCAAAGAGGTGTACCAACAATCCAGCAACAAGCAGGAAGTTTGCATCTGTAAAAAGATAGGCACTCACACATGCTGTGACTCAGCAGCCAAAGTAATTATTAAAGGCATGAATTTTTCACCAATTTATACGAGTAATGAAACTCAAATAATTTATAATCGAGATGAGCTATAGTCAAAGCCCATTTGGATGTCATATGAGAATTAAGTTCATACTGTTCTCTTGAACAAATCCCTCGGTGATAGGTATGGATGAGTCAGTTCAAGAGCGAGCCATCATTGGAGAGGAAATAAGAGAGAATGCAGAAATAAGAGGCATTCTAGGATGACAGTTTCCAAAATTAATCACAAATCACCATATGAATGATGATGATCGCACCAACTACCTTTGAATCAGCTATCTAAGGTAATAAGTTTACGCCCTAGATGCTATTTAAAGACTAATTCCATGAGATAACCAAATAAACTTTCCATAGTAGAGTTCAGGCAGAATGCCCAGTCTACTGGATATAAGGCTTCTCTTATATCATATGGTGAAATATAAGGCTTCTCTTAAGGCAAGATAGTGAGTTCAGGCAGAATGCCCAGTCTACACATATGACATGGAGAAGAGTCTCCAAACTTTCCCTCAAGCCTTACAGGAATTTGAATGATCAAAGCACCCTAAGAAGAAAAAAAAAAAATTAAGCTAAGAGATAACAGGTGGTAAGAAACCAAATCCTGTTTCTTATCAACTCAATAAATTTCAGAACACTAAAATTTTTTGGGATATAATCACCAGAGTAACTAGGACACAATGAAAACATTTGAGTTGCAAAACTGGGCATGGTTTTGTGAAAAAGGAGAAGGGAACAAGCAGAGACAGCACAGCAGTGTGAAACAATGATCCAACTGACCAAAGCCATGAGCATTATTTAATGCATCCGTGCACAAAACAAGATTAACATATATATATATATATATATATATATATATATACACATCCAAAGCTAACATTGTCGAACCAAGATTAGAACATCAGTAATCACTACAAAATAAACTCCTGCAGTTTGAACACATGTACAAGAAGCATCTAATAAATAACAAGCAGGAAGGCATGAATTCATTACCCAATCGAGTAGCATAACATCATCATCATTGGCAAGCCTTGCAAGATCAAATGCCCGCTGTCCAGTGATAAGCTCTAAGAGCATGATTCCATAACCAAAAACATCAGTCTTCTCGGATGACTTTCCAGTGGAAAGATATTCAGGGGCTATATGCCCAATGGTTCCACGTACAGCAGTTGTGACATGGGTATCTTTGTAGTCCATAAGTTTAGCCAACCCAAAGTCACCAACAACTGCCTCAAACTCCTCATCCAATAATATATTTGCAGCTTTCACATCACGATGAATGATCTTCGGGTCGCAGTGATCATGCAAATAAGAAAGACCCCTTGCAGACCCCAATGCAATTCTCTTCCTACTCAACCAATCAAGAGGGGCTTCTGATGTTGGACGTTCTACAAGAATACTTAAAAAAGGATCATGAGTACCAATTTCACATAGTAAAGGTGTTTTAAGTTTAATCCCCATTGATATAAATGAATTAGAGTGGTAATGGAGATATGACAGCAAGCAGAAACTGGAATGAGCATTAAAGCTTAGCTTTAGTGTAAGAATCACATAAACAAGTAAACCAAAGCAGTTGGATGAGGTCTATAGCATAATGATAGCAGAGATAACCTAAAAGAATGAGAAACCAAAAACAAGTAGTACCTCTTAGACAGGATGCAACACTTCCATTAGCCATGTATGGATAAACAAGCAACCGTTCTGTAGGTGTCATGCAAAACCCACGCAACCGCAGGAGATTTCGATGCACAGCCATGCTGATCATTTCTACTTCTGTTTGAAACTGCAATTCCCCTCCTGGCGTCCGCTCCTCTTTAAGTCTTTTTACTGCCACCAATGTGCCATCAGCCAGGCGTCCCTTGTACACCTTACCAAATCCACCTCGGCCAAGAATGTTCTTGTTGCTAAAACTATCTGTTGCGACCAGTAGTTCTCGCAAAGAAAACCTTTTGAGCTGTCCCAAGTGGACTTCTGGATCTTCTTCAGCTGGAGAAAGAACAGAGTTAGGAGAACATCTCAGATCCAAACATTAAAACTAGTCTATTTTGAAGGTGAGACACAAACCAGGTACATCAAAGAAAAGCTCTGGTGGTCTCCTTCGCCTCCAATACGCAAACCAAATAGCTGGCGCTGCAAACAGTAAAGCAGCACCAGCAGCCACTCCTCCAGCAATTGCTCCAGTGGGGTTGCCTTCTCCTGAAATTATAATGTAGTTCAGTCTCCTAAAGCAAATTTTTCAGAACAAAACACACTTCAACACATTGATTTCAAAATAACCGCCATTACAACAATAATTTCCACTTCCCAATAATAGGAATAGTCTTAAAAGAAACACTTATTTTTTAGAATTGGTAATTAGAACAAGGCTATTAGTGCAACAAGTGGCAGCTGCAACATAAAATAAAGCAAAAATCTTGAAATGCATGAGCAGTTATAGAAATGATTGTAGTGGATTAAAAGTAAATCAAACGCCAACTATTCCCATGGTAAGACACAGTACGAAGATGATCAAGCTGAAAATAAGAAAAATATGATAACATGATATTATTGTATATTCACTGTGAGTGAAAGTGATTACCAGGATAAGAATCAGTTGAAGGTGGAACAAAAGGAGGTGGTGGGGCAAATGGTGGAGATCCAGGGCAAGGCTTCCCCGTAACTGGGCCACATAGGTCCAAGTTATTTGCAAAGCTGTTTAAGGCAATTACTAATTAGCTAATGGTTCAATATTAAACATCCAGAATTCCAGATATAGGACATTTCAATTATAATCTAGAAAACCTGATGGGAGTAAATAATGAAAACGAGCCATTATCTGGTACAGGTCCTGAGAGACGATTATTTGACAAGTCCCTGCAACCAAATTTGCAAAACGTTGGTATCACATCATTATAACCAACACAGTACTGATGGCTGAAAAAGAAGAGAGTTCAAGATGGGTGCTTACAAGACTTGAAGGGCAGTGATATTTATCAAGGACAAGGGTATTGAACCTGACAAGCTATTGTTGTTGAGTCGGCTATCCTTACAGAGACGTGCAAAACAAAAATGTTAAGTTTCATGTCCACCACTTTAGTATATAGTACTCATTATTAAAATCCTGCCGGAACCAACACATGTGCAAACACACACAACAGAAGTTAGAATTTAATAAAATTAGGAAAGAAAGTGGAATGGCTCAGCCCTGAAGTTCTACTCTACTCAAGCAGAAAACAGAATCATGAAATCACCTGAAGGACAATTTAAAAACTACACCAATCACGATGGAGTCCTTCGTTGATTACTCATATGCTAACTTGCAGCAAATGACACATACCAAGTTCCCTAGTTAAAAATTAATAAATGACTATTTCACTGCTTTCCTTAAACATAATAAACCTTCAAGTTAACTTTCATAATTACAAGTGAGGGTACTCCAATATCAAGGACGGTTCACTTCAATCTGCAGAACAGTCTCACATGCATGGCAACATGACACTATTTGAGTTTACACTGCCAATTGCCCACTTTTACTATTGGCAAGCACAATCAAACAGAAAAAAAAATAAAAAAAAAAGGAAAAAAAAAAGAATAATTGAAGTTCCTGTGTGCTATGGGAAATGTGTAATACAATACATGGCATCCTAATTATGATGCTTGATATTCATAAACAAAATTAATCTTTGTCCTAACCAATCCTTTCTAATAAACAACCAAACTCTATAAAAAAAAATAAAGAAAAAAACTAGTAATGAATTCCTTTGTGTTAAGCAATAATGGCCACTTCCTTTCACTATTGCTCATGGATGAAATACTTCATCATAACATAATTATGATGCTAGACATTTCTCAACAGATTAAGCTTTGTGGCTCAAAAAAAAGAAAAAAGCTTTGTACTAAGCACTCTTTTCCAACAAACAAAATATATGAAGTTCTAAAAAGTAGCAATGAATTCAGTTGAGAGATAATTAAATAAGACAAGGCAAGGCCAAGGATGCTGATTCATACAGAAAGCGTAGTTTCGTCAGTTTGCCCAATGTGTTTGGAATAGGACCACTGAAACTGTTCAGGTATAGATCCAAGCTAACCAAGTTTGTCAGATTCCCAAGATCACTAGGAATTGGTCCACTTATGTTGTTACCATAGAGTTCCCTGTCATAAAAAAACGGATCACAAATCAATAAAACTTAAAAGAAAACATATGATGTTAAAGCAATACAAAATAATAAGATGGTTCAAGAAAAGAATATCATTCAGCACATATTAGACACACACACACACACACACACACTCTTATATACAGGATACTATAATGATTATGCTAAGTTCCTTCATTAAACCAGATAATCCAAAAAGAAGTCAAGATTCTCAAGAATCCTATGTGGTCTGTATTTTGCTACGAGTAAAAAGAATGTACTTCATACTCATCAAAACACACCCTATTCAGCTGTTGTTTGAACTTATATCTTCTTCAATGTTGTTATTAATAGTGATCATTCAAAATTTTCCATAATTCAAAATTTTAAATCTAATTGTTGTACATAGTGATGACCTCCAAATTTATGCAAAATACAGAATAGAACATTAAATGCATGGAGATAATCATGCTCTAGGTGGACTAGCTAATTCCTTAAATTCACAGGATTCATTTCTCCTCTAAAATCAAAGCAACCTTAATTAACAACTCACTCAATAGTTAATTCAATTAAGATTAAACAGACATGCTATGTGATAACTCAGTACCATGTTAAAACAATTAGCTAAAATAACTTTCTAAAAAAAAAAGTATTTGCAAGTACAATATAAAAATCCCCCACTTAACAACTTTATATCAGGAAGATTAACTATGTTTCCTAAGACTTCATTTTCTCTGTCTACCCATGTCCATTCCCCCCTCCCCTCCCCACTTTTAGAACAGGTACAAAAGTAGCCATTGATACTACGGCAACTGGCATATTAACAGGCATCACCAATTATGTATATCTACAGATAACAATATTCACGTAGAAGAATCCATTTCAAGAAAGAAGGATGATTAGAGAGGTAGCAAACATTGAACATAAAAATTGTCAATCAAGAATGCACAAAATAATGTAATTCAGAGTTAACAGAAGCATAGAGAGAAGAAGCAGTTAACCACAAAAAATAGAAACAGCATTAGAGTGCAGATAATAAACACTCTTAAGGATGACTTACAGGTACTGTAAATTCTTAAGCTGGCCAACCTGCGGGACCAATTGACCAGATAATGCTGCATTTCCAAGGTCACTGTGGGAGACAAGAAATGACACTTTTAGCATATAGAAGATCATAAAACAAGCAGAGTCTCTTTTAACAAAGTGATTCATTAAACAAGGTTGCTTACACTCTAATAACACTATTGTCATTGTTGCATGTAACATGAAACCATGTACAGGGGTTAACAAGGGTAGGATCCCAGCTCTGCAAGACATTGTTAGGATCTTGTAGATTTATCCGTAGATTATGCAATGCATCACCTGCGTACAGATGCAAACAATTTTAATCACAAAATTGTGAGATGAAGATCAACAAAAGGAAGAAAAGCAACAATGAGATAAAGCACACTTCTAGAGCTTTGAGGCACAGTCACTCAACTTCACATCAGCACTAGATTTCACCATCTTTGATATCCTCTAACAAGAATAAAATTACCCATTACACCTGACTATGTTCTACAGAATTTGGGAAGATGTACTCTTTCAACCATCTAATGCCATGAGAAGAGGATCACTTTCACAGAAATAAATAACAAGTCAATTTCTTCTGTTGCCTAATCTAGATACCTCAATTAAATCTCCGTATGCTACAAGCCCATCTCCGACTGCATTAAAATTCCTCTTTCTTATCTAACTCAAAGCAAAAGAACCTAGCATAGCACTTTGAAGCAAACAAAAATTGAGCCGAGGCAACAACTAATTGAAATTTTGGAACATTCAGCCCATTCAAAGAAAATGAGTTACCAAATCCTTCACTGTAAAGCTTCTCATGTAAGAACTTAACCTCAAAAGGGGGGGGGGGGGGGGGGGGGAAGGAATTTTTTAATGACGGTAATTAACAGAGTCCCTTTGATCTGATATGAAAATGACATCTTAACTTAATAACACACACCATAACAAGTCCTAAAATCCAAACTTATCACACATATCCTGTCATAATCCAATTAAAAAAGTTTCTTAATCGCACATCCTGTCACTGAAACACCATGAAAATAACTCACAACTAGTCCAATCAATCTCCATAAACACAATAACAAAGCATTAATTACGCATTCACTTTTCAAAATAATTCTATATAGCCTGCAGTCAACAACCTAGCAACATAAAAAAGCAAACAGCCACACTCAATAACTCCACATATTTCCTAGGGCCACAACAATTAAATTTCAGAACAAGAGAAACCACAATTAATATGAAAAAATAAACATGTAAGAACCTTCCATATTGGCAGAGATCCTTGAAAGAGGGAGTACGAATAGCACCAGGATCATCCACAGGGTAACCACGGAAACCCCAGTTTCTCTCTCCATTAAACTTGACAAAATGAACACTGACACAAACCCACATCACCAAAAAACCCAAATCTTAGTACCTCATTTTAAAAACACAAAAAGAAGTCAAATCTCACACTCATAATCCTCCACTCCCCACCCGAAAAAACCATTATTAACGAAGACTAATAATAGGGTAGTTTTCAAAAGCAAGTCTAGTAGTCTTGATGTAAAAAAGGAGGTTTAGATTAAGCAGAGAGGATTTTTTGTTAATGAGATGAAAGAAGATTCTTGAAAATCTTCTTTTTAAATAAATGCTTCAACTTTAATGCACTTTTTGGCTAAAAAATAAACAAGGAATTGGATTAGTGTATCTTTTTGTTGTTGTTAAGCTTTTTATGCCTATGGAGAGAGAGGGGGGGGAGAGAAGGTGGCGTGCAGTGGTGCAGTGCCAACTTGGGTCCCAGTCAAAGCATGCAAATGGTAGGGAGGAAGTGCAAAAGGTGAAAATAAAAGTATCATTTGATCCCTTTTGTTCTTACAAAATAGTTAGTTGACCCCTTTATCTTTAAAGATCCAATATTGCATCCCTCTAAGATTACAACCCGTTTGTCGTTTTTGCAGTTGAAAAGTACTTTTAAAAAAATATATTTTTTTTTGTTTTAAATTAAAAATTTTAGTATTTATAGATCGTTATAACTTATTAATATCAAAAATAAATTTTAAAAAATAAAAAATTATTATTTTAATGTCTTTTTAAATAAAAAAGATTTTGAAAAAAAACCGTTATCGCAATGCCAAACGAGTTGTATATTTGTTTGGAACTTATTCCTTTCATTAGTTTTGTATAACAATTTCATTTTTTTCCCCTCCAAAAGTCCTTGATTTTTAGTGAATTAAGCAAAAAATACCTTAGGATTGGTAGTCTGGGCATTTAAAAAAGAATTAACAGTCAATCTGGTGGACTAACATATAATGCTTTAAGAAAAGAGTGATTAACTTGCAGAATCTTAAGAAACAGAGGACCAAGCTAGTAATTTACTCAAAGTGAACTCCGTTTTGAAAGTCAAAGGACAAGAAGCTGGGGTCCATGGTGCCAACTCGGATTTGGTCAAAGAAACTCTCATTACATTCTTGGTCCGAATACGCATGATTATCTACAGTATGATATTTATGATACCATGATAATTATAAAACCGTTTCAAGCACTATCTATCGGTAAGAATTAAAATTAAACAAAAGTAATCATCTAAGTGGTGGTTCAGTAGTAAAAACTTGGGATCAAAAGATTTGTTTCTTCTGTGGTTTCAGGTTCGAGCCCTGTGATTGCTCATATGATAGCCACTGGAGACTTACATGGTCGTTAACTTTAAGGTCCGTGGGATTAGTCGAGGTACATGCAAGCTGGCCCGGACACCCACGTTAAACTAAAAAAAATTAAACGGGAGGATAGTTGTGAGCAATGTCATCCGTTGTATTATGGGATTCATATCAACACAATGAATTTCATGTATAATCATGCGTTGAAGGTGAAGTTTAAAATGTGTTCATGAATAAAACTAATTATAATTGATGGTGCAACAAAAAACTTATTATCTAATAATATGAAGCGTTTCCACTTTTATTTTTAATAATTTATCAATTCAATTTTGAATTTCGGTCCACTCCTAGTCTAATCGAGCCTAATTTTAAACCCAGTCTAACACTCATTTTCGAACCAAACCCTCTACTCTCCAAGCCCAACTGAACCCTCTATAGACCAAGCCTAACCAACCCTCATCCTAAACTCAACCAAAGATAGAGAAGAGAAAGAGAAGGAAGAAAAATATCAGTCTAACCATGATCTAACTGAACAATATACTTGCAATGACCATTCTTTTTCGATAATAACTACTTTCCTGACTCAACCTGTCTCAAGACAATCTTTTCACTAATGGTCATCTATAAACCTGACTTTGCACCAACTCTTCTAACTTAGCCACTCTTTTCATCAAATATTTACTCTCAAGTACCAACTTATTCTCCAATGATAAATATGACATAACAACCAATGACTTAACATTCTAGGAAAGCAAATATTCCCCATCATTTTTTTCTCTCCTTCAGGTAAGCTTGTGTGACCTCTTATATTTATAAATATCATAGGTTATCGAGTAAGAAGAAAGGTTAAGACAAGCTCACTTGATTCTATTACTCTTTTGTTCTACATATAACATTATTCTTCACTGCCACACATTTTCTATTCACATATTATTTCACCCTTTTTATATTTACTAACTTAAGCATCAAAATGTCTCACTTTCTTTTTAATTGATTTGCTACAAACCTAATTCTTATAGGGCATTAACTTAGTGTCATGTTTGTTTTCATGTATGTCGAAGTGATATTTTCAATTTTATATATATATATATATATATATATATATATAACCTTGAAATACTTTGAAATTAAAATGTATTATTCCAATAAAAAAACAAAATGTTAACCGGAATGGAATTAATAATTTTAAATTTAATTGATAATATAAGATTAAGGTTAGGATAAATGGATAATGACAAATGTTATTGTTGATCAAACACCAAAGATAACTATAAAATGATTTGAATAAGATGATGAATTTAGGGCTAATGACCGAAAACATTTGGTTGTAAATACTTTTGACAAGGGTAATTATCTAATTTTTTTTTATTGGACTCACTACCTGCACTTTATATCCCTTACCTAATAAGTGCTCTCTATTCGTATTTCATTTTTATATTTGTTTTTTAAAAAAATATTTAAAACTAATTTTATACCTTTTTTTTATGAAAAAATAAAATAAAATACTCCTTATAAATTACTTCTATACTAAAAGACTTGAGAATCATTATGGAGCTTCATTGTTTATATAAACAGTAAAGCTTATATTTTTTTTTTATAATTTAGCCCCTCTTAGTTTTTTCCATTTCCTTTTTTAAAAAAAAATTCATCCTTTATTCTTTCTATATTTCATCATCGGATTTTTTTTTAATAGATATTTAAGTTATTTTTGGATTGACCAAGTAAACTGAATCAAGTCAAGATAATTCTTACATGATTTAATTTTAAACCCGAGCTAAGAAAAAAGTCATATCAAAAGGTTTTTTTCCTATCAATCTCATTATTTTTCCCCTCAATTTTATCCTTAAACTTTTTTACGGGTTGGTCATATTGCTTTTGAATTGGCTAAGTTGATTAGATCATGTTATGGTGACTCCTACACAATTTAATTTTAAACTTAATTCAAGTAAAATTTTGGGTTTGGAGGGTTATTTTATGTCTGTTTCATCCTCTCTCTTTTTTTTAATTTCATTTTCAAACTTATTTTTACTGGTATGACAAGATGCTTCTTCGCCAATCAAGTCGACTTGGTCACGTCGGGGCTCACATGATTTAACTTTAAGCCTAGACTATCCAAGGAGTTAGATCAAAAGATTTCAAAGTTGACATGATAAAATTTTATGGTGCTTAAAAAGTAACTAGTAACATCTTATTAGTTACTCCATAAGTCCACATTGAAAAAAGAGACAAACACAAAAAAAAAAAGAGAAAATGAAACTTAATCCACAAAAAATGATAAAAATATCTCCACCTTGAATTTTTCACTTCTACTTGTATCTATTTTTTTCTTTAAAGTGGGTTTAGAGAATAATTAATAGAATGTCACTAATTACTTTTTGAGTACCATAAAATTTCTTGTTTACTCATTGAATTAGGTTTAATAAAAATAACAAATAGTTTACCATGGAATTTTATTACATTCAAAAAGAATTAATCTAACCTACAATGTAGTGGTCTAATTCTAAATAACTATGTACTAGGATTAAATTCAAAAAAGATAAACACTCAAATTAGGGAATTACGAAAACAGGGAAAAGAATATTAAAAGTTAATTTATTGTACTAGCTAGCTACTAGACATAATATCAATTTAAGATATTATATTGATGAAGAACTTTATTGTCGAACCAAAAGATATTAAGGGTTGGTATTTTCATCTCTTTTGTATTAAAGAAAAACAAGTTAAATTCACTATAATTAATAATTTTTATTGATAATTATCATAATTTATTGTATAAAATAAAAAAAAATCGATTTCAATTTTAATAGGATTCCTGTTCTTGTTAAGTTAATTAATAATTATACTAATTATCAATGAAAATAATAATTTAAATTTCCTTAACTTAATAGATTAATTAAGAAACTATGAATGAAATAGATTAGTTACAATCAATTTAAAATTCAATAAAATCTATTAATAGATTGGTTGCGATCTATTTAAATTTTAATAGCATTCCTTAACTCGGCAAGTTAATTGATAATTATTAAAACAATTAAGAATAAAAAGATGTTAGTTGTTTTGGTAACTAAATTTTTTTGAAAAATATTCCTAATAAAGAAATTATAAATGAAAAGGATTAGTTGTAGTCAATTTATTTTTTTCAAATAAAATCTTTAATAGGTATCAATTTAAATTTTAATAGAATTTCTTAATTTAATAGGTTAATTAACAATTACAAAAACCTCAAAACCTCCATTCTTTTTTCAGCCAAATCCTCCATGTGTTTACCTAAAATCAAGCACTGACCTGCCCAACTATCCCTCTAGACCTAAAAACTGACTTTTTTCACCTTTTCCTCACCTTTTTTCTGGCCAAAATCAAGCTCTAATCCACCGGCCACCATCAAACCGGTCACTTTTCTCGACTTTTCTTCTATTTTCTAGCCACCCCACCACCTCAACATTCTTCAGTCATCAGATTCAAAACTCAAGTGTAACCACAAACCTGCCACTTTTCACCTAAAAATAACACTAGAACCTCCGGCCACCACCACCACCCCCGAACACCAAGTGTGAGTTCTTTATTTTAAATCTTTTCTTTTTAAATGACTTGCACATGCCCATTCATCTAAGATATATTTTTGAAATGAAATTATTCATGTGCAAATCAACTTGACTTTTTTTTAATGATTTTGTCAAAAACAAAAACCCTAACATTCTTTTTTTTTTTTAAATGTATATAATCCTAAAATTTCCCGGTTATTGATTTTCTTCACTTCAATTCAAACTTTGGTCATACCATGTCCTACCAAACTATTTGACCAAAGATACCCTTGAACGCATTTCTCTGTTATTATAATCTCATATTTATATCTTTCAAATAACTTTAGCGACTTTATTTTTTATATTTTAAAAATATTTTAAAAAAATTAAAATTTTTAATTTTTTTAAAATTAATATTTTTAAAATTAATATTTTTTTGTGTTTTCAGATCGTTTTAATGTGTTGATATTAAAAAATAATTAAAAATAAAAAACATATATTATTTTGATATATTTCTAAACAAAAAAACATTTAAAAAAACAATCATTATCGCAATACCAAATATAATTAACATTTAAATCACCAAAAGAGATAAAAGAACTGAAGTAAACCTTCTTTTTTTCCTTGTTCGGTTCAATATCATGTTTGCCTTCCAAGTCTCCACATAAACTTTTTTTTTTTTCCGCGTGAGACCAAGAGGAACAAATTCCATTGTTTTTGTAGGCAATGTTGAATAGGATGACATCGTGATTGGAAAATCTTCCAAACGAGCCCCTGCTTTTCTGTCAATTCAACAAATAAGCCCTTGTAAAAACTTTCATGAAATTTACACCACTCATCACATTTGATCAATGAACCCAATTGTACTTGGTTATAATCAATATTCTCTCCTAATACTGGGTACTTTCGCACTTTTTTTTTACATTTGGGTTAAAATGGATTGAATGTGGGAAATATAGGGTAAATTTGATTAAAAAAAATTTACAAAAACTTTTCATAATTATTCTAATAATGTTTTTCTTTCAGATAATCGCAGTACCTCCTTAAAAATATAAAATGTAAGAATTTTATTTAAAAAATAAACACGAATAAATAATTGCTTGATCCAATCATAGATTAGATCCTATTTCTTTTTTTTTTTTTTAAAAAAAGAAAGAAATTAGCATTTCTGGGCTTGTTGCGCGCCCAGCCTATGCATGCCAGAACGGCAGGATTTTAGATTTTTATACCAATGCAACGTTGCGGGATAATCTTTGAAGTTAATTTTTATTTAATTATAGAATAATTAAAATAAATATTCATTCACGGTTTGGAAGATTTAAATTTTGAAAGACAAAATATATTTTCTAAGTTGAAGTCCAAATCTTTTTTATATTGACAAAAAAATATCTTTGTTTATAATTAACAATGTTGTTTTTTTTTCTACTTTTTTGTAAAAACACAAGGTAATTAAAATAAATATTTTTGAAAAAAAATTATTTCTAAATGCAAAACTCCCATTTTATAATTAATTTATCTTTTTGGATGAAAACATATTTTTTTATCAGTAGCATGTTATTAAACAAAAACTTATCATAATCTAAAAAACAAGTTTCAAAAAACTATTTTTAAAATAATGTTTTCATAATTTTTATATTGATGTATTAAAAAACAAAGAATAATTAATTTATAAAAACTATATAAAAATAACAAAAAAAAAATATTATTCTCGTTGAATATTCATATGCAATTTGTCTATAAATTACTGCATATTAGGATCACATATAATTATTAAAAAAAACTATTGCAAATATAACCATAGAAGCTCTAATCGCATGTTAAAAGTATGGCATAATCAGAAGTTTTTTAAATAGCATTGTAATTATTAATTTAAAAACGTTTTATTTAATTTTTTTTTAAAAAAAGGTTTTCTAGGCCTAGAAGGCAACACTCTTTCTTTCTATCTTGTTCTCTCTTTATTTTTATTTACTTTTTATTTCTATTTTCATCCCTTCTCTCTCTATTTTTCTAATGCCTATCACTCTTTCTTGATGTTGTTTTTTAGCACAATGATTTTTTAGCCCTAATTTTTTGAAGGTTTCATTACTATTTATATCACAAAAATTTTGTCATATTCTTTTTAGTTAATTGGTCCCAAATAACTCAATTTTATTTTGGTCTCTCATTTTTCTTCTTCTAAACTTTAGTCCACTTGATTTTTATCATCATCTTCTTCTTTTTTTAATTACTTGTCTCCAAGAACCTTCATTTTATCTCCATCGTTTGTTTTTATTGTTTTATATTTTAGTCCTTTGTCCATTTTGCTTCATATTTTGTTTTTTATTATTATTATTTTTTATTTGAAAAGCAAAGTTAACATCTATTTGATTTCAAAAGCAATCAAGAATTACAAAATAGACACGAATGAGTCGAAAACATATTTTCTTAAATTTGATTTTTTGAAAAGAAATTGAAATTTATGAAATGAGAGCAAATGCATCGAAAACATATTTTTTTAATTTGTTTTTGCTTTTTTGAAAATATTTTGAAAAAAAGATGTTATCTTAGATTTTTTCTAGCCAAACCACATTTTTATTGATCATCCAGATTGATTTTAAACTCATTAAGTTAATCGGGTCATATCGAGTCAATCCTTAGATGGTTTAATTTAGGAATTGAATTTCATAATCTGTTTTGGTTTATTTTCTGTGGGTTATTATGGTCTTAAAAAAAATCTCGGTATTGGATTGATGCTCAATTTGTTTTTAGAAAAATTAATTTGGAATCGAGTTTCATGATTCATTTTAATCTTCTTTCTATAAGATTACTGCGTTATGAAAAAAACATCTCGATTTTAGATCGATGCTCGATTATACAAAAAAGGATCTGATTTTATTGTTTGCAAGTATTCTTTTTTAGGTCCTTTGATTTTTTTTAGTTAAGTTTTTTTCATTTTTATCCGTTAATATTGCGTTGATTGGAAACTAAGCTTGATGATTTGTTTTAATTTTTTTTATATAGCTATCACAATCTTAAAAAAAAATCCCAATATTAAATTGATGTTCGAATTTGAAAATTAAAAGAATTCAATTTTATTGTTTATAAATGTCTTTTTTTAAGGTCCTTTAATTTTTATTTCTTTCTTTCCGTAAGATTTCTTTTTTCATCTTTATTTTTTTTTTGGCATTATGCTTATTAAAAAATATACTTCATAGTTACTTTCAATAATATCTTAATGTTTTTTATGTAAAAAAACGAAGGATTGGATCGTAAACATCCCCCGCGTGGGTTCGGAGAAGCAAATAAGTGTGCATGTGGACGTATGGTTTAGCTAATATGGTCGTTAACTTGGGCATTGAGGTTGTTTAGTTCACAAAACCACCAAATTCTATAAAAGATAGTATGTGAAGGGATTTTTGTACAAGGAAAAGTAAAGTTACAAAATAAACAACTACCAGGGCAGAAACTAGGAAAGCAGCACCAGCAGCCTCCCCCCCTGCTATCCAAATCATCCCATGTATATTTATGATAGAACATTTTTTATTTTTGGATTCAACAGGCAGAAGGCAAAGCAAGAACATTAACTTGTCAGGAATATGAATAACAGAAACAATGCTAGTAGTAGTATACCAGGTATAGACACTGCGGGAGGAGATGATCCAGGCACGCACCTCATGAGTCCCTGTTAAATAATAATAAATACAGTTAAATCAGTTATCGTGAACAAATAACCTGTCAGAAGTAAAAAATGAAACGAATCATTGCTTTGGGACAGGTCCTATAATAGGTTGTTACTGGATAGATTCCTGAAGCCGATATTCAGAAAAGCTCACTGTTGCAGCCAAAACAATGCCAAAGAAAAGAGAAAAGAGAAAAGAGTGGTAGAATTTAACGAGGAACTCACAGGAATCGCAGGGCATGGATGTTTGTCAGTGGCATATGTAGGTGTTGAACCTTGCAGACTGTTATCGTTGGGGCTGATATTTGGAGTCGGGCAGGCAACAATTACAACAATCTTAAGTTCCATTACTATCAGTAATTGCAGCAGAAAAAATCGAAAACTATGAAAGGAACAAAAACAAACACACTGAATTTAGGAATTAGGAGGCTGAAAAAGGGACCAAATCTGCAATATCATTTGGACAGTGGAATGCATTATTATCAATTTATCTAGGGTAAAGACTCTTTCAAGAACCTGCATCATGCAGCGTCTCTTACGTGCTTCGACAAAGTTCCTTTCTATTTCTTAGCAAATGTTTAAATCAGTATTTAATGTTCGCTATAAACCAGACCTTCAATTAACATTTCGCGCATTTCTGGAACTATAGAGATGCATTAATATGTGCGACATATTCATCATTTATCATGTTACTACTTTGCAGATAACGAAAAGACCTTCTGAAAGAGTAGTTTAGGAGACAGCAAAGGTGGAGGTGTGTTCATACAGGAACCGCAATTTTTTCAGATTTCCCAATGTGTCTGGAATGGAACCATTGAAATTGTTCTAGTCAAGATCCAAGTTCAACAAGTTTGTCAGATTCCCAATATCACTAGGAATCTGTCCACCCGATAAGTTGTTGCCAGAAAGTTCCCTGTCATAGAAATATTGTTCTAATTCAAGCAGGACAAATATCTCTGATGGTGTGTTACTTGTCACAAAACTAGCACAATAAAGCAACAGGGGGTCGAGAATTAATAAAAGCAAAATAATAATAGACATTTTAGCGTTCCCAGCCCAGCTCCAATGCACATAAAAGAGACCAATCCAAAGGAATCCACCGAGTATACTTAAAAATCCACAAGTCTGGTGCGTTCTTCACCTTATCTAGTTTACAAAGCTAAAACAAGTTTAAAATCCCTTTGGACCAAGAAATTATCACTGCCGATCTATTTCACCATCACAAGACATTTTGCCCCTGCAAATTGTCTGACAAGTAAAGTACATGCACAAGCAAATATGGCTTTCATGGACCTGTCTCCTACCATAAATAAATAAAAAGCAATTCTTGCCTTTTATTTCTCAAATGTGGGGTTCTTTGCTCTCAACCCAATCATATGAATTTCCGCCAATGAATTGATCAGCTTTCTAGGTGGACTGTAAACTAGGTTCATCAAAGGAATCCTTTTGTGGTTTCCTGTGTCTCCGCCAGCATGCAAACCAAATTACCAGAGCAGCAAATAGTAACACCATACAGCAACCACCCCTCCAACTATTGCTCCAATATTGGGCTTACTGTCTCCTGAAATGAAAAACAAGGGCGTTATATAGTCAGTTTTCTCATGCATATTTTGTCATAAAAGCCCTCCTCGTCGTTTAGCTTTAAACAGACAGAAGCGACAGTAAAATCTCAAGAACATTAATAAACATAATGCCGATAATCTTCTTCTTTTTAACTCGTCTTGTCCTGAAATGTGAAAATCTTGCAATAAAAAGTTAGTGCTTAAGGAATTTGATGTTTCATACTTCTGTACTCCACTCGGTACTCTTGCTATACTTTGGGAAACGGCTTATGGCTGTCAAGACAGAAGTTCTTATTGCTAAAAACTTGAGAAGTTAAACTATACTGGTTAGCAAAAAGAGAAACAACAGAATACAAGCAATTCCGATAATCAAAGAACAGTGAGTGGTTCGTGGTCATTAGGCTAATTAATCTGGGATCACATCTAAAATTAATAAATCAATTAAGAGAGCATACCATCTGGACTAGAAACTGCAGGCGGGGATGATCCAGGGCAAGGCTTCTCAGTAATTGGCCCGCATAGATCCAAGTTATTTGCATAACTGCAAATATAAAAACCATTGACTCGTCAGTCCCCACTAGTGAAAAATAAATCCACTTTACATCACTTTTACTTAGCACAAAACCTGACGGCAGTAAACAATGAAAATGAGCCATTGTGTGGAACAGGTCCTGATAGGCGGTTACTGGATAGATCCCTGCATTCAATATTCAGAAATGTTAATCCTTGAAGCCAAAATAATGCTAACTGCTACGAGAAAAATGGAAATGATTGTAAATTTTTTCCAGGAACTCACAAGACTTGCAAGGAGTAGAGGCTAGTCAGTGACATAGGTATTGAACCTGACAGGTTGTTGCTGTTGAGTCGGCTATTGGAAGTTTGGCGTACAAAAAGATAACAATCTTGAGTTCCAATACTATCAGTAATCACAGCATAAAACTCATAAACTAATACAATGAGAAAGCAAGGGAATAAATTTGCAAAATCACTTGGACAATTAGAAAACAACATTGTCAAGGCTAAAGACCTTGTCAAGTATCTGCATTATATAGCCTTCCTAAAGAGCTTGTTATTTCAGATCAAATAGTGGGGCGATTGTGCTAGCAATAGTTTCTTAAAAACCACACCTTCAGTTAACATTTTGAGCAACTTGATTCATGAAAATTTAAGTCATTAAGATGCCATAAACACCACATCAATTTGTTTGCAGATGCTTTGGCATTCGCGTGCTAAGGGATAAGAAACATCTAGAGATTCTTGGTGTAGCTAGTAGAAAAACAATGTCCCAATTGCATGGAAATTTGAAACATTGAGTCACAGTGATGTTTGAACAGCAGTTCATCATGTCTAATGGTACAGGAAAGAACTATTTCCCCAGTTCGTAGCTCCAAGTAACTTTTCTTTAACAACATCAGTATAAGCTAGCAAAGATTTAGAGCTAATCAACATAAATATCAGTACAAGATCTCCACTAAAGATTAATCTTACTGGAGAATTATGGGAACTAATTGCATTTGTTCTCTCTCTCACTACTTTGCAGGCAAGCAAAAAATAAGAAGTATTTGAATGTGCAGTAAAGAAATAATGCTCTTACAGGAATCGTAGTTTGAACAGCTTTCCCAATGCGTCTGGAATGGGACCATCGAAATTGTTGGTGTAAAGTTCCAAGCTCACCAAGTTCGTCAGGTTCTCAAGATAAACAGGAATATGTCCACTTAAGTTGTTAGCATAAAGTTCCCTGACAAGCAATGAAACCAAAAACAGATAAAACACCTAAACTATAAGACAAACAAGCCTCCCCGGACCATACAAGTGCACGGCGAGCCCATGAAAAGGGTTTGGTTAAGATAGCCAGATTCCATCAAGTATACAAATGGAACCTAACCATACATCCCCTAATTATATCTTTCAAATCATCCACACTAACCATCCATCCTTCTCCTCCTCTAGAAAGAGATTTTAGTAAATAACCAAAAATAATACTTGGTAATTTTTCTTATATCTCCCCCCCAGAGCCCAGGTATGATATACACCCCCAAGATAAAAAGCTCTGAATACTAGAAGAAAAGCACCTATACCTAACAAGATTAAATGAATACCTAAAATTGTAATAATTTTATTTCTATCTTTCCATACATAACCATAAAATGGAAAAGATGAGTCTCGAGTTCTAGAAGAGCATGATAAATACCGCCAAAGCCCAATACTGTAGAGGAAATTAAATGAATTACGCCAAATACAAGGCATGGAAAGGTGTCTATGACTTCCTCGCCAAGACCCACCCCAAATGTAATTGCAGTTTAAGATGCAGGGATCGCGAAGGGAATGTAAGATTTAACAGATGGTAAAAAAAAAATGACTTACAAATACTGCAAATTTGTAAGCAGTGCAAGCTGTGGAACCAGTTGACCAGATAATAATGCATTTCCCATATCACTGCAGAAGAAGAAAGGTTATGGTCTTACATAATGAATTTCTTTTTACATATGAAAGATTGCAGGATTCACTTGTATACATGAAAAGGGTAATTCAGGATTTGCCAAAATGAAGTTGCTTACAGTCTTACAACACTATCCAAGCTGTTGCATGTAACATGATTCCACTTGCAGGGGTTCTTGTCTGTACGATTCCAATTGTCCATGATATTGTTAGGATCTTGCAGATTGTTCCGAAAGATATACAGAGCATCGCCTGCTTATAAAGCCAAGCAACAACCACAGAAAACCTGGAAATTAAACTATGTACATAACAATACAAGCTTGATAAAAATGTCCTAACAGGATGATGATAATTTTTTCTGCTAAGTAAATAAACTTCCCAATTACAGAACAATTTACTTCTAAAAAAAATAAAGATTTCTTTTATCTGGACATTATTCTTCCAACTTAGGATCAAAAGAAGAAACAAAAACCACAGAGAATAAGATAATATAAAGCAAACCACAACACAAGCCATATATATGAAAACACACCTTCCTCATTAGCGAAAATCTTTGACAAACGGAATGTTACTAGAATCAACACAGCAAGACAAGTCCTAAACTCTCTCCCCTTCAGCCTCCACATAATAATTACTATGCGAATCTCTTTACTTGCTAGCTTAAATCTTTGTCACTTTGTAATCAATGGGACTGTTAAGCATAACTTTTGTTTTGTTTAAGATGGGTTTCCTTTGTTTCGTTTTGCTAACAATTGATTCAAAGTCCTCCTTTGCAGTCTAAAAGTCAACCAGTGTCAATGATAACATGGCCGCCAAACATGAATTCCAAATTTCCAATAGCAAGAAAACGAAGGCCCGTTCGTAAGAGTATTTTCCTTTTCTACAGTGGTTTTTTTTAGAAAGAAAATTTTTAAAAAGTAAATTATTATTTAATATTTGATAGTATTATAAAAAATAAGTTAGAAAATATATTTTAATGTTTGGTTATTTGATGAAAAATAACCTGAAAAATAACTTATTAATATTTTATTTTTTTTCAAGTTTATTAAAATAATGAAGAACAAATCTTACAAATTAAAAAGTTGAATGAAAATGAAATTGAAAAAAAAATCTAATTTCATAAATTATCTCAAATAAAATAACTAACGATCAAAATAATAGAGATAAAATCTAATAGATAAAAAAATTGAAAGATGATGAAATTAAAATAATAATAATTACAATTTCATAAATTATTTCAAATAAAATAAGTAACAATCAAAAGAATGAGGACCAAATTTGATACATAAAAAATTTCAATTAAAAAAATGATAAGAGAAAAGCAAATAACAATCATAAAAATAAAGACAAAAGTTAATATAAAAATCAAATTAAATCAAATTCTAAGGGATAAAACTAAAAAAAAAATATTCAAAAAAAAATATATAGCAATCAAAAGTTTGAGGACCAAATTTGATATAATCAGCAAATAATATGATATTTCTAAATTTTTCACAACTTCTGGAAAGTGTTTTCCGCTCAAAATAAAAGGAAAACACTTTCCTGGAAACCAAGCCAAATTTTCCTTTGACTGAAAAGTGTTTTTCGTTTCTCAATTTTTCTAATAGCAAACAAACACAGAAAAACTTGAAAAATAATTTCCAAAAAACTACTTTCCGTAAAACAAATGGGACCTGAGGATCGTTTGTTGTTACAAGCATAGTTTTAAAACCTGGCCCAGCGGGCCGACCCGGGACCTGGCCGACCCGAGCTTGGAACCGGGTCGAGTCTAAGAAAAAAACCGATCAGGGATTTGGCCCGGCAAAACTCGATCAACCCAGAGGGTCGACTTGAGACCTGGAAGAGCCGGGTAAACCCGGCTGTTTATATATATATATATATAAAAACAACATCATTTTAGCTTTTTACTGTCAAACATTTGACAGTAAAAAGATAAAATGATGAAAACAGAAATTAAAAAACCTAATCTTTTCAATCTTCATAGTCATATCAGTTGTGATTCCCGAAGAAAAGCAGAGAATTAGAAGACTTCAATTAAAGCCATACCAGTTCAGGTCTGTAAATAAGATTAGATGAAGCCATACCTCATGATCATGACTCTCCTTTCACTCTCTCAGTTTTTTATTCTTGGTCTTTTTTTGAACTTGCAGTTCTTGATCTGGATAACTTGTGCATGTTGAATTGTTCGAAGATTGCTGACTTTCTGATTCGGCTTCTGTCTTGGTACCATCAACAGAATCAAGGCGTGCTCGTAACTTAATATAGGAATTTGGACTTTTATTTACTATGGTATTTAGGCTTGGGGTTTTTTTCTTTTTTCTTTCAAAGAGAGGGCCAGCAGACTACGGGTTAGGGTAGCAATCTCCCATTTTTTAGAGAGAGAGAGACTAATTTAAGCTTTTATATGAAGATATTGTCCGAAGAAACAATGTCCTCCTCGCCCTAATCTGCCTATTAACATTTTTCTTGAACCTTATTATCATGGAAAATAATGTCTCCCTCTTTTCATAGGATGTCAATTTCTGGGGTGCAGCATATTGCTCGCGTTTTGCTATTTCACACCCCAGGAAAAGCAAAGGAAAGATTGTGCAATATATTGCTAGTGTTTTTTTTATTTTTTGAGGTTGACCCGGATCAACCCATCTGACCTGTGACCCGATTATTGTACCGGATCGACTACCGGGTCGAATTTAAAAACTATGATTACAAGCATAGTGTTAGCCTTGGATGACGATTTTATGATTATGTGCAGAAGGCAAGGAATCATATGCTTGATTTGCGGTAATTTCCTTTATAGTATCGTGTTAATTTGATTTTAGTCATTTAAATTAAATGAATAGCTCAGCTTTTTTTGGCATTTGAAAGCCTTGTGCTTAATTTATTCTAAAAATTTCTTTAGTCTTAAATAAATTTTACTTAAAATTTATATTTTTTAACTCTAAAAAGTTAGCTTTTAAGTAAAATTAACTATAACTAAAACTGATCAGTGTTTCATTGTAGCGCGGGTTACTGTTCATTGTGAGTGAATTCACTGTGAATTGTATTGTTCTGCACTGTAGCGGCCATGTGAGTGCTTTCATTGTGGACTGCACTATTTGGTGCGGGCATATGGTCAGGCTGCAGTCTGCAGGACCCAAGCGTAGGCTAGAGGCGTGCCTAATGGGGCTGCGGACACCCGGCGCTTGGCTGCCAGGCTTGGGCGCTGGGCAGGCTGCGCCCCATGCTGCATCCACCTGACGCTCGGTCTGCCTAGCCTTGGGCACTTGGGTTGCCTGGCTGTATCCTGGGCAGACCAAGCGCACACGTGGCGCTTGGGCTGAATGCCAGTGTGTTGGGCAGACCAAGTGCACAAGTGGCGCTTGACTGATTACTGTGAACATATTATTATTTTTATTATAATTAATATTATTGATAAAAAAAAATTAATAAATTCGAAAGAAAATATTATTATTACTATTGAAAACACACTATGAAACATATTATTGATAAAAAATTACTAAATTAGATAAAAACAAATTACTCTTGATATTGAAAAAC
This sequence comes from Populus trichocarpa, assembly GCF_000002775.5. NCBI lineage: Eukaryota > Viridiplantae > Streptophyta > Magnoliopsida > Malpighiales > Salicaceae > Populus > Populus trichocarpa. The sequence goes on along the minus strand of NC_037291.2, from coordinate 10,689,838 downwards.
AACCATAGATTTGATTTGAAAGGTAAAACTAAAAATTACTACTATTATTATTAGTATTATCATCATTAATAAATTTTAAAAAATTATTATTACTATCGAAGAAAAATCATGTGGGGACACATGGCGCTTGAGCTGCTGCCTGTGTGCTGGGCAGACCCCAGCGTGCACATGGCACTTGGGCTGCCTGCCTGAAGCGCACACGTGGCGCTTGGGTCCTGCCTCAGTGCTGGGCACACCCCCTGCGCACACGTGGCGCTTGGGCTGCCTGCCTGGAGCGCACATGTGGCGCTTGAGTCCTGCCTCAATGCTGGGCACACCCCTGCACACAAGTGGCGCTTGGGCTGCGCCGGGCATGACCTAGCTCGCGCCCAACTTGGGAACACCTGGCTCTTGGGTCATGCCGCTGGACCCAAGGGGAATGGGTTCGGCGTCATAACCCACGGTCAATAGGTCTAGCGTAAAGACCCAATTCTATTGAATCTTCCATTAAGACCTAAGGTTCCTAGATCCTAGGATTTTAAATATTATTATTTGTTTTAGAAATATTATTATTTTTATTATAATTAATATTATTAATAAAATAATTAATAAATTTCACATAAAATATTACTATTAATGTTGAAAACATATTATCATTTATATTATAAATTTTTATGGTATTTTTTATAAAAATATAAAGTGAGCCCGCGGCGTAGTATTATTAAAAATATTCAACAATTCCAGCTATTAATATATATAAAAAAAAAAATTTGCGTTGTAAATATTATTATTTTTCTTCTAACACAAAGTATGCATCTAAAAAATATTATTATTTTGCTTATTATTCAAAGTTTTCATATCAAAATATTATTATTTGTGTTCTAAATATTATTATTTTTCTTATAATTCAACATATTCATATCAAAGATTTTAGTATTCGTGTTATAATATTATTATTTTTATAAGAATTCAAATTTTTAATATAAATAAAATATTATTATTTGTGTTCTCAATATTCTTAGAATTAAAAATAGTATTATTTGTGTTGTGAATATAAATAAAATATTATTATTTTTACTATACTCAAAAGTATTAATATTAAAAATATTATCTTTTGTGTTATAAATATTGTTATTTTTATAATAATTAATATTAGTAATAAAATAATCACTAAATTAGAAAAAAATTATTCTTAGTATTGAAAACAAGTATAGATTTGATTTGAAAGGTAAAACTAAAAATTGTTATTATTATTATCATCATTAATAAATTTTAAAAAACTGTTATTACTATCGAAGAAAAACCACGTGGGGACACATGGCGCTTGGGCTGCAGCTTGGAGGTTGGGCACACCCCCTTGTGCCCACGTGGCGCTGGGGCTGCTACCTAAAGCGCACATGTGGCACTTCGATCCTGTCTCTGTGTTGGGCACACTCATGCACACACGTGGTGCTTGGATTGCCTACCTGGGAGCTTGGCATACCCCAGCACACACGTGGTGCTTGGGCTCATCAAGACCCAATTATTCATAGTTCCTGCATGTTATAACACCCAAACTAGCCTTGGATTATTGGTTGTGTAGGGTCCAAAATATATTTGGATTTTATCTTTGCAGGACCCAAATTATCTTGGATCCTGCCTACATCATCAGGACCAATTTTATAAAAAAATAAAGATGAGCCGCAACTCAAATTTCGCGTAACATCTCAAGGAAGATCCATGTGTTTTAGGTTAAAAAGAAAAAAAGAAAGCAAATCAAGGCGTGGTTCAAGTCACCATACCATTGTACCAAATTGGTTTTAGCCCCACCTCAATATATTTAGGTTTTTGTGCCTTTGCGTTCAATTTTTTTATTTTTTTCTCCAGAAAGTGTTGATTCAACATATTCTTAATCAAAGGAGAAATCAAGACACGGAATAAAAGAAAATTGCCCAACTCATAGGTATAAACCTTACAAGTGACATCGTATATTGTTTGTATATATGTTCTTTTAGCAGAAAGTGATACGCATTCAAAATGGTCAAAATAGTAGTAATATATTCAGCAAATACGGTCATGATTTTCTTTGAAACATCCTTATCGTGCAATATAATAGAGTCAAAGTTCAATCCTATGATCATATCATCACCAAATTAAAGCCTGCCTTGTTGAGATTCTAAGGTTGTCTTAGGTGATCAGTATCTTTTGTTTGGAAGCTTTCGCTCACCAATATCCAGACAATTTGGGCTTTTCCAACAACATATTTTATGTGTTTTAGCATGTTTGTTCAAGCAAGATCAGTCAAACTAATTATTAAACCAGGCCCGGGATTGACATGAAGCTCGCACCACCAGTTTATGTCAAACCCTAGCTAATCTTTTAATCAATTAGGGTTTTTAAGACATAGTTTTCATTCAGATAACATGATGTAAGCCCATATATAATTGCATGTTGTCTGCTGGACTTGAGACTTTAGCTCTTACTTTATTGAGGAGACAGGAAGTTGGAGACAGTCCATGCCATTTTTAAATCATGCTCTGGTTGTGGAACAGGTAAAGGTAGGTGCTAAAGAAGCCACTTGTCATGATGCTGCTACAGATGTTATGAAACATATATTTATATTTGAGTTTATATAGTCAATAAATGCATACTGTGATTTAAAAATGAAATTTAGAGGTTTGCCTGATGTACTGTACAAGCCATGGCCAGCAAATCAGAACAGATTTAATCGCAGTATACAAATTGCATCAGCAGCTGAGAAAGCTTCAATGCAGAGAAATGATTCTAAGGAAGTTAACCACATTCTTAAACCAAATCAGTTCCCGTGGCACGCAATTCTACTGAATATGTTCATAATGTTTACTAGCTTAGCTTGAAAAGTTATTTCCTGCCATTTGAAATGATCATATTCAATTTGCAAACTTGGAATGGGTGTGTACAGCTCCAGGTTTCAATTAACTGGAGTTTCAAACAAGATATCATGGGATTTTAAGAGAGAAAACAAATACTAATACTTTAAGGTTCAACATGAAAATTAGGGTAGATTAATTTGAGGGACATATTGAATATATATTTGTATCCTGAGAAAAACGTTTTGGGTCAAGTTTTATTCTTCGATAGCTTGTGAATTTCTAACTCTTATAACTCACTTGGCATAAGACTTCTTCCTTGAAGAAAAAGAAGGTAAACAGAAACAAAAATAGTTTAGATTTTTCAAAATTAGATTGTTTCTTTCTTCGTACTAAGAAAAATTAACCTAGAAGTGTGATTTGTCGATCAAGGAAATGACAGGGAAGAGCTTGAGGCTTCCATTTTTGTTTTCAAAATACTAAATTGGTGACATTTCTTCCTACCAATCATGCATATTGAGGATGACTTGTATACTTGAAAATTAACAAAAAAACATTAAGGAAAAATCAGCGGTTGCCTTAAGAGAGTAACTGTTGATGTTTTGAAGCATTTCATGTATAGATGCGATACAAGAGAATCTCGAGAAACATAACAGGAACAAAAGAAAAGCAAAGTGATCAGGCATATGTGCTAGAGCCACCCTTGCCACCTTTTGGCCTTTGCTTCCTTCTTTTTTCAAGCCGTGCAAAGATACCGTGTCCATTGATATGAATTAAAGGCTAATATTATTAAGAACTCTGATCAAAAATCAGAAAAGGAAAAAGATAGAGCTTTCATTTACGAATATGTATCTGCATGAAGACAGGAGTGGGGGTAGTTTGCTAGCTTCCATGGATGTCCAATCCATAGGTAGGATTTATTCTACCATTTATTCATTAGGTATAATTAGGGTGGCTCAAATTATAACATACATTTCATGTTTATCAAGAAAATGTGAGAGGATGTTGCTAGCTTTATCTAGCTTAATTGGTAATCAAAGTCAGTACTTAAAAGTGTATGTGTGTGTGTGTGTTATATTGATAAACTGTATATTCTTTCTCAAGGCATTTGTCAAGAATTTGGAGGAAAAATCAAGAGAAGAAAGAAAGGTGTATTTATACCCTTTATTTTGCTTATTTACAAATTGGTCCCTAAGTATTTTAATGTCCTTAAATTGACCCCTTCATTCTTTTAACCAATTTTAATTGTTACATTAACTTTTTCATTGTTCAATTGTCTCCTTAATACCCCTTTAAAATAATTCTCATTGAAATTATATTTTTATTTATTATTTTATATATATAATTTTTTTTTACAGGGGTTTTACATTAATGCTTTTTTTGTCCCTCACTTTAAGACAAGTACAATTTCATCCTTTTTCTATCGATGATATTTTTTTATTTAACTCAAACCTAAAATAATGCAATTTCACATTTTATTGTCAACGATTTAACTTTGATATCTCAGCTCGACGTGCCTATCATGGTTTTTTTACTTTTAAAAAATATATTGTTTCGCACAAAAAAAATATTATGTACTTTATTGTCATGTAATTAAATGAAAAATAATATTTGGGATAAAAAAATTATTTAATCTGGTGACATGCATAACTTTCATCGCGTGTTTGTTTGGTTGACTCATGTTCACTCTGTTTTTTAATCAAATGTTTTTTTCATTGATTTTATCTTTCAATATTGAGTTGATTCGGGATTGAGCTTTCTAATTTGTTTTTCAAGATTATCCTCATGAGTTTACAGGTTAGCCCAAGTTAATCCAGGTAGATTAAACGTTTTTTTCACCTTTGTACTTAATCAAAATATCTTTCAATTCATGGTTAAAATCAATATTTTTTTTTTAAAGACATGTTATCAATCAATCAAATACCTGAACATTTTCTTTTATCCTCAAAAGAAAGCCCGCAGTGAAAATCTAAATCAAGTCATTATATACTACCTTATTGTTGAACAGATGAAATTAATTACTGAGAATTACAAGAAAAGGAACATGTGAATGTGACATGATGCTGGGTTCACCTTTTTTTTTTCTCTAGAGCCATACTTTGTTCTCACGCATGCACTTTTTTCCAGTGATTTGGGTTGATAACTAGCTAGAAATGTTTGTTTGTGGTCCAAAACATTCCTAGTTAAACCTAAGGTTCAGTAATTTTGACAAAAATTAACGAAACCTGCAAGGGTTGCGTGTAATAAAAATAGAGAGTGGCAAAACTTGGTAACTTGCCCTTGTTCCCCATGAAACACCTTGCACAAGAATCACTACCTGATATATAGTTCCCTCAGTGAAGACTCATAAATAGTTCTTACTTTTAATCAAGATTCCATACTTCATAAACCATTCTTTGCAATGGTTCTGATCTCTCAAGTGCTTGTTTCTTTCCTTTTCTGTCCACATCAAGACCGCCTTTCCACTTTTTTATATTTTTGGCCTCTTTACCCTACCTCTCCTAGCATAAAAGCCCAGACCCCTCTCGTTAGATTCTACAACCAAAGCTTCAAGCAAAAAAAAAACACCTGCTCCCTCTCCTCTCCAGCTTTAGCATCATCTTCTCTTCTCCTGTATATTTGGTTGCCTAAAATGACAGGAAAAAGGACCCAGATCAGCCCAATCGGAAGCCCCTTGTCTGAGAACATCTCAGAAAGCTCTTCCAAATTAGAGCAGGACCGATTCCTCCCCATCGCCAACGTAAGCCGGATCATGAAGAAATCCCTCCCAGCAAATGCAAAGATATCCAAAGAAGCCAAGGAAACTGTCCAAGAGTGTGTCTCTGAGTTCATAAGCTTCATCACAGGCGAAGCATCCGACAAGTGTCAACGAGAGAAGAGGAAGACTATAAACGGTGATGATCTTTTGTGGGCTATGAGCACACTAGGGTTTGAGAATTACGTTGGATCCTTGAAGGTTTATCTCAACAAGTATAGAGACACTGAGGGAGAGAAAAATTCTATGGCTAGACAAGAGGACCAGTTATCTCCCACTAACCATGGTTCTCTTGGTACTCATGAAACTATTAAAGTCAATGGTTCTCCTTCTCTATCAACTGGGATGGATCTTCAGAGTTTTAACGCCGGACTCTACTCACTCGGCACGGAAGTAACAGCCAAGAGCTATGGACAAAACACAAGGTTCCTTGGTTATCAGGAGAGTTCGATGGTTGGTGATTTCAACATGAATAAGATACGCGATCATGGAGACAGGAATGGCAATATAGCTATGGCTGGTCAGCTTCATCACGGGGTTGGCTGGTAGAGAGATGTTACATATATATATATACACACAATTATGTAAGCTTATTTCTTTCTTTGTTAAGTTAATTAACTATCTACATCTACATGTCCACATATATAAAGTTATTGCAGATTCTCTTGTGCTCTTAAAAGTATGAAGATCGTAGAGCTTCGAAGAATCTCCATGAAATCTTATGTCTGTTCATTCAATACATAATTCAATTACTACACTCTGTTTGTTTAGGACTGTATTATACTTGTGGTAGCACTTTTTTTTTTTTTGCAATCGATCAATATCATATACTGATATGTAAAAGATATTAGCCATATGCATGACGGCCTCTAAAAATTCATCAAATATCCAGTTTTATATGCAGACCATAAGGAATAAAAGAATTGATCTGAAGAACATAACCTCTTAGTATAGTACAGCAGTCTATTTCTAAACTCAAGCAATCACGCAAGCTAGAAACAGGTCGTAGGGACTGTGAAATCCGCACTACTTTCGTTTCTATAGCTTGTGAGATTAAAACTGCAGTAGTTTATCTTCTCAGCACTCCAAACATGAAACACCAGCCCATGAGTGAAGCTGAAGACCAGGATATAATGATTTTGCAGAGTCATGTGAACCACAGCAAGTGGTAGTGAGTTTAAAGGAGAGTGATAAAGTTAACGAGGTTAGTAACAATTCCAAATACAGCTGAGCTAGCAAGTCAGCCTCAAAGAGACAGCGATTGTGTAGGTGGGAATTGAGCCTCTAACCCCAAATGCTCAAGTCCAACGATATTTCATCAGGGATGACTACTAGCATCATCCTTAATTCCAAAATAAATCCAAAGAAGAGTCGAAGATCCAAGCTGAATTGGAAACGGGATTCTGGAAATGCCTAACCAAGAATCAATCAGGTTAAAGTCAAAATCCCGTTATTGATTGCTGGCGTTCTCATGACTAGTCTCAAAAACAGGTTCACTAGCCTCCTCATCATGGGTGCTTCCAAAACTGCTTCACTGTTTTAATTCATTTTGCTACCATTAGTGTCGTGGACTGGAGCTGTTTAACTTGAGAGCTAACAAGGGAAACACACAAATTGATGGTTACTGTGAATGTTTGAGATCAATTTGACTACCACAGAAAGTGGAGGACTGTATTGCTACCTTGACAAAAGGGCCAAATTCCCCACAGGGAGATTCCAGCTCGACGTAAACCCCAAACTAAGATCAATCAAGATTCTTCTCAAAATAAATTCATCTGGTATCAGTTCATTTCATCATTTTAAAATATTCCGATGGTGCACGATTTTTTATCTAGAAAAAAAAAATCACCTTCACGAAGTTTGCGCTCACCCCATACTATTCGGGCCAGGCCTGCATGTGAAGACTGCGTCGTCTTTTTTCTCCTGATTCCACCTCGAAAGTACTCGGCCCAGCATTATATAAAATTCTCACCTACTGGCAGTGGCGCATACCTTTTCACCATCGAATATTTTTCAAGTTCAATGACTCATGACTCAACACAGAGCCACACACAACCTTTTTTATACTTTCAACGAGAGATTCTCTTTTTTTGACCTTTGGCTATTCTAGCCAACAAGTTACTAATATTCATCTACCTTTATATTAATAACGGTGCAAGACACATAATTAACAGTCTTCATCAACATTTCCACCGATCACTATTATACAGTTCTTTACTTTTCAAGATGAGCTACCATAAACCAGATTTATAAATACATTGAATCATCAAAGGGATAACTTTTTTATATTGAATATTTTCAAATTTAATACATATTTTCTTTAAATTTTCTCGTGCATCTACTGACTTAAATATCAAAAAGTTTTTCATTTTATAAAAGACTTGTTTTGTTTTAGGATTCATGAAGCCCAAACATCAACCTCATAATCATACCCACACTTCGTGGCCCATGATTATAGCCCCTGAAAAACTTAATTTCTATGTGAAGTTTTTCATAACTTTAATAATGGCATCGCCTGTAAATATTAAATAAAAAGTCAATTCATTCCCTTTCACTACTTACTACAAATCTTTCATAGCTGACAAAACTCTAGGACAAAGAAGAGTAATTGATCTTCTTACCACAAGGACTCTGACTCCCTCAAATCTCCAACAACTCTTCCATTAGGTGCAAATTAATATTTAATGATGTTGTTGTAACTATGAAACTATATTTTTGCACTCTTCCTCCTAAATAATAACAAGCTCTCATGCATACACCACTAAGTATGTGAAGACAACTAATGAGATGGGGCAGAATGAATTGCAAATAAGTAATGCTCATACTCTTGCTCTTAAAATGAGTTGCATCAATCGCTCTCATATGGGATGCTCCAAACGAGGATTTAGTCACAATTGATCTTTATCTGAGTCTCACTCATTTACCCCTCATAGAAAAAATAAAATTATACATGACATAAAATTCATGACTTTACAAGCTCCTAAACATAGCCCCCATCAAGTAGGAGAATCTTCACTTTTTCAAAAAGTATTGCACACTCAACTCTCTAAATTGTCTCCTTAAAAGCCAGTGATGTAGGTAAAAGTTATAAAGATAGCAACAATATAAAAAATATAAGATTTGATGAACGAAAAGGGTTGCAAATGTGAACCATAAATTCATAGTTTTATTCTCTGAAATATAATTCTAGTAGTATTTGTCTTATTATAGGTTTATAAGACCTTTAAATAAGCCATAAAACCCTACATTTACTAGAAAATAAATAAGAATCTGAAAGCATAAAAAAAATTAACACAAAATCTAAATTAAAATAATAAATATGAAAAACTTAGAAAAATAACAAAATTAACTCAAACAACAACTTTTGGGCCTAATTTTGGGAGAACCAATGGTCCAATAAGAGATAAAGTCACTTTGGAAAGGGAAATTATATGTAGAATCACCTGGAAAATTTGAGTTCGGTCCAATGGTATCTTTTATTATTGCCATTTTAAGTCGTTATCCTAGTTTGGCACGACCAGACCTCCGTTGGGGTCTAAACCTATATCATTTATCCATAAAAACAACTGTTAGGCCATCCACAAAGTTGGTTGTGGCAAATCTCCACCCAATTATGGCAGATCCTCACTCAAATGCTTAGAACCTTTAGTTTTCATAAGTCCGGCTACATCATCCATCTTATACAACAATGAGGGACTTATAGACCCTCGATATCATATACAAAATATAAAAAGCATCATAGAGCTTGTCACACAAAACAACAATGTTATATACAAAGTTCTTCCATGGTTTAAAGCTTAGCTCTATCCTCTATTTTCATGATTTTAGCTTCAAAGTCATCTCTCATTTCAGCGCAAGCATTTCAACCAAAAAGAGTACCACTGAATTTTTTTCCATCACACAACAAAAAGATGAGAACACCTAAATCTATTTCCAAAGTTTCAACTATAAAATGTTTAAAATGGAAAGACTCCTGGAACCCATCACCACATAAGCTCTAATAAATAAAGTATATAATTATTCACTGTGAAAAAAGTTATCCACTCTCCTTGAAAAAAATCTTCTCAACATCTAACAAGCCATGAAAGATAATATTAGGGTGGAAGAAGTTAATATGACTAGATAAGATCAGTCTCGTTTCCATTCATAAAGAGAATCTCTCCAACATCACCAATCTTCAACTAGAGCATTTAAAAGGAGCATTAAGGGACACATTTGTGATTGCCTTAATTCCTCAAGCTCCTGACTATCGCTCTAGCCACCACATGGACTAAGGTGTTAGTTACTATTAAAGAGAAAAGATTTTTGCAATATCTTTCTCCCATGAAAAGTGATGTGAACACAAGGAACCCTAATAAGTTGTGTCGTTCTCACTATGACCATAGTCATAACATTAAGGAAGGTCACACCTTGAAAAAAAAAAAGATAAAAACAATGATCACCAAAAGTTACATTCACTAGTTCATGAAAAAAATAAGCATGACATGAGGGAAGTCTACACACATGATAATCTACCTGAGATCATATAATCTTCAAATTATCTCATAGGAATTTCTCCTCCATCTTTTAAACTTTTCAATAAAAGAAATAATTTTTCTCTATATCTTAAATTTTTCCAATAAAAATCTCCACGACAAGATTTTCATGTCTCCATGAAAATCTTCGTGATAAGATCTTCATATCTCTAAATGTGTTTTCAAATCTTTATATCCAAAAGAATCAGGGATCCTTCTCTAGTTCTCCAAGACCGCTTGTCTTCAAAAGAATCAAAGATCCTTTCATAGGTCTCCATGACCACTTGTCTCCAAAATGATTAAGGATCTTTCTCCAAAAACATTGAAAAACATTTACACAAAGATAAGTCTCATGGACCCACTTTGAAAGAAACAAAAATGAAAACATCCAAACACCTAACAACGTTAACATTCTCGTAGTCACAACAGGTAACATTTATATTTTAAATATTTTCTTCACCCACTTCAACTAGTTAAGCTTTTCAAACACATATGTTTAAAAAACTTAAGAGGCAATTGATGGTGCACGATATTTAAAAAAAATCAATTTCATGTCATTTGAGGTCAGCCTAAACGACATGATCATTTATCACCCCCGTGTTGATTAGGCCAAGCCCGCATAACATGGTTTTAACATTGTCTTGCTCCTTTTCTCCTGATTTGACCTTAAAAGTACTCAGCTCAACACCATGTAAAATTCTCAACTATTGGCGCACACCTTTTCTCCCATTTTTTCACCACACGACTGTCTAATATGCACACACCAAACATTTTTTTCAAGTTTTAATGACTCAAAATGTGGCGTCGCACATCACTCATACACAAACTTTTTTTTTCTTACAAGTTCTTTGCAAGCACAAACTTTGATGCAGGTTGGCACCTTATTTCTCAACCTATGGTTACTTCTATCCAACAAGTCATTGACATTAATCAACTTCTCCACCAATGACAGTGCAAGGCACTATAATTAATGAAAGGCACCAATGTTTTTGTCAATCAATTGTTGTGCAATTTTTCACATCCTGAGGTGAGTTGGTGTAACCCAAATCTATAAATATCTTGGGTCACCAGGTGAATAAGAAACAATTTTCTTGTATTGAACATTTTCAAATTCACTAAACATTTTAGCAAAAAAGCAATCACTCCCGGGAAATTCACATTCCAATTCAAATAGAAAAGCAAGGGCTAATCTTAGCTACCTAAATTTCATTCCTTTTGACATTCTCAAGTGAGTCATCCCTATATCCAATAATACATTCATCAACATACAAAAGAAAAAGATCCAGCCCATAATTGTGGCGACAATTCAATCTAGATAAAATATAAGCAAGCATTGTTGAATCTGCAACAAACAAAAAAAAAAAGCACAACAAATACAAAAGCAATAAACATAACCAAAAAACTTTATTTTTTATATATGACCTTTCCCACCGGACACGCTAATAGCAATCCACTTACCGGGCTTAAACAGCTGGTTCTCCACAATCACCTGATGAATCTGTTCCTCAAATACCTCAAAGAAACACTTCATACATATCTTTTTCTTCTTTAATAACCAGAAAATAAAAAGAAACCAAACTAATTTTACTATCGGTTCATGTTAGTTATCGCTAAAAAATACTAATTAAAAATAATATTTAATGGGGATGCATTATCTCTGGAATTTACCTGCTCTAGAATTTTAGGTCTCTTGAGTGCAGCTCTCCTTTGGTTATAGAGGCAACATAGGCAACCCCCAGCTTTCTTATGCTTTCCCTCCACAAAGTCGATAATAACAATTGCTACTGGCAACAAAATTTGAAACTTTTTTTATATAAAAAAAAAAGAGAGATAAAATTCAGAACTTCACTTAAGGAAATCAAAGGTGTTTTTGTTTTTGATGTAGTTTTGTGGTTGAGATTTGAAAACAAAAATTAAAAAAAAAATCAATTTTCATTAAGCAAGTAAAAGTGAGTTATAGTTAAAAATGTGTTAGAAGTTATCGTTAACTATAAAATTACCAAACAACAACATTAGTTTATTTATTCACTTGCATCATAAAACTTACATGATCAAAAATAACAACTTAATATATATATATTCTAATTTTTTATTCATCCATTAAATTTGTCGCAATGTCATCACATATATAATCCATACGTGAAGGTCTATGTGATGATTGTGTTTGATAATTTGGGACAACATTGAGTAATATATCTTGTAAAACAAAGTTAGAATGCCGATCATACTCATTAAACACTATATCTTTCTGAGACTTCCTTTTAATATAATTATGCAATGTTATTAATGCAACAACAAGATCTATTACGGGTGTGGTTACAAGGTAGCAAATCTGTTGTGAAGTATTCTGATGTAGGAACATGGTTAGGTCAGCTGAGAGTATTGTTATTCTTTTAGAAAAATGGTGGAAGAGCCCGGTAGGAACTTGAGAGAATGAAATGAGGACTGAGGAGAGAAATGCACAACCGAAGAGGTAATTTTGAGAGTGTAAAAATCAGCGGTCTGCACAATGAATATTTTTGTCAATAAACAGGGTTTATGGCTTTTAGATCTCTTAAAAAGCAGGTTTTTGTTGCTTTCTATTAGCTTGCGATGTAAACACAAAAGATGCCCAGATCCTACAATTTCAAAACTTGGTTTCAATGTTACCAAATAAGTGTTTATTGTGCTTGATCTTAAACACAGAAGCAACCACACAAACAAACATATTCTAAAATTAATATGATGATACTTATTTTATTTCAATTGAATCCTCTAAGTTTCAAAAATTCTCAATTCATGTTTATCAATTGATTTCAAAATTATACTCTTTTTTTAATTTTTTTAATAGAATGCCACATGGATGTACCATGAGTTACAATTAAATAAAAAGTAGTGAGTTAAAAAGTCCAAAAGGATATTTATATTATAGTATAGTTTGCCATATTTGGTGGAATGTGATGATATCATATACTTTTATTTGGTGTCTAACCTGGCCATGCTTGGGCTGCCATGAACCAGCTTGCTATGATTGTTCAACAAATCACACCATCTTACAACTATCCGACTTTTTTATCCATTTTCTTGGATCTGAAAGGCCTTTGTTGCAAAGAATTTTGGTGATTTTTCCGATTGAGTTGTTGTGATTAAGAATTTTTATATATTTTTCATCCTTCCCTGGTGTTTAATTTTTGCTTGGTAATTTTGAATTTATTGATAGCAGGCAGGCACATAAACCACTTCATAGCGTTGACTAAACAAGCAATTGATTATTCTATGAGCAGCAACTTAAATGGGAAATTAGAATACATAAACACAATTAGAAAGAAATTAAAATTATATGGTAAAATTGATCCTATCCTTTCAATCCATGTGGCATGCTATTAAAAAAAATAGATAGGATCCTATAGTTTGTATAATAGTTTTGAAACTCAGCCCGGCAGGTCGATCCGGGACTGGAATTGAGCCGAGTTGAAGAAAAAATAGGAAAAGTCATGACCTGGTTGACCCGGCAAAACCCGGTTGCAACCCGTTGACTTTTGTTTTTTTTTTTTACTAAAACAACGTCGTTCTGATTTTTTTTAAAATAGAAATTGACCCGAGCAACTCAATGACCCGGTTAAAATCCGGAACCGGAACCTTAGACTGAGCCGGTTTAAAAACTATGGTTTGTGTAGTCAATAATCAGGAGACAACGTTAGCAAGTAAAGCATAATTGAACATATAATACCGTATTACCATGATAAAAACTAAATTAATAGAGATTAACTTTGATTTTCTCCTGCATTAAATATTTACCGTTAAGGCCAGGACAGAGGCGTTCTGCAATGTGACATGCCACCCATGGAGCTATTTGATAACATGTTTAAAATTACGTTTTTTAAAAAAACAATTATTTAAAATTAATTTTTTTATATTTTTTATCATTTTAATATGAGGATATTAAAAAATAATTTTTAAAAAATAAAAAAATATAATTTTAAATTAAAAATATTTTAAAAAATAATAATGGATACACTTTTAAACGCACACTAAAATAATAACTGCATTTAAATTATAACAATAGCTAAAAGGGCTCAGTCTTTTACTGTGGACTGCACAGTGCAGTCCACAGTAAAAGATGAGCTGTTTTTTTTTTTTCTTTTTCTTTTTCTTTTTTTTTTTTTTTGTCTTCTTCTTCTTTTTTTTTCTTTTTTTAATTTTTTCCCCATTTTTTTCTGTTTTTTTTTTTGGTTTTCTATTGCCTTTATGGGTTTTTTTTTGCTTTTTTCTTTGTGTATTTTTCTTTTAATGAAATTTTTTTTTTAATTTAGTTTGTTAATGTTAATTTTTTTATTTAGTTATCAAATTTTCATAACACGAATCCCGGGTTTGACGGGTTAACCTGATTTGACGAGTTAACCCAAATTTTTTTTCTTTTCTTTTTAATTAATTGTAACATATACTAAAACGGATCAGTGTTTTACTGTGGACTGCACAGTGCAGTCCACAGTAAAACACTGATCCGTTTTTTTTTTTTTAAGTTGTCTTATTTTTTTAGCTGTTTTTTATGCCTTTTGGGATTTTTTTTGGCTTCTTTCTTTATTTTTTTTCTTCTAACAAAAGTTTTTTGTTTAATTTGGTTTATTAATATTAAATTTTTTTTATTTAGTTATCAGACTTTCATGACACGTTTTCCGGATTTAACGGGTTAACCTGATTTGAGAAGTTAACCCAGAAATATATTTTTTTTGCTTTTTTTCTTTTTCATTAATTTTTTTCATTTAGTTTAGTTTGTTAATGTTAAATTTTTTTCTATTTAGTTATCAGACTTTCATGACACATATCTCGAGTTTCACGGGTTAACCTGGTTTCACGGGTGAACCCAGTTAATTCTGGGTTGACCCGTTAATTTTTTTTTGTTTTTTATTTCATAATTTTTTTTTGATTAATTTAGTTTGTTAATGTTAAATTTTTTTATTTAGTTATCAGACTTTCATGACACAGATCCTAGGTTTAACGGGTTAATATGGTTTGACGAGTTAACCCGAATTTTTTTTAATTTTTTTTGATTAATTTTTTTCGTTTAGTTTAGTTTGTTAATGTTCACTTTTTTTTATTTAGTTACCAGACATTCATGACACGGATCCCGGGTTTAACGGGTTAACCTGGTTTGACGAGTTAACCTGAAATTTTTTTTTTTGCTTTTTTTTTCTTTTTAATTATTTTTTTTCGTTTAGTTTAGTTTGTTAATGTTAAATTTCTTTCTATTTAGTTTTTTTTTCTTCTTAGAGGTTTTTTTTCTTTTATTTTTTATTTTTAATTAATTTTATTTAATTAATTTAGTTTATTAATATTAAAGTTTTTTCTAAGTAGTTCTCCGCTGATGCCTTTAGTTTTTCTTTTTATTTTTTTGTTGTTTTTATGCATTTGACTGTGGACTGCACAGTGCAGTCCACAGTGAAAAGGCTCATCCTTTTGTTTTTTTTTCTTTTTAATATTATTTTGTTTAATTTAAATTGTTAATGTTAATTTTTTTTCTATTTAGTTATCAAACTTTCATGACAAGGATTCCGGGTTTGACAGGTTAACCTGGTTTGACGAGTTAACCCAGTTAATTCTGGGTTAACCCATTAGTTTGTTTTTTTTCCTTTTTAATTATCAAACTTTCACGATGCGAATTCAAGGTATGACGGGTTAACCCAGTTAATTCATATTTTTTTTCTTTTTCTTCATTAGTTTTTATTTTCCTGTTGGTTTTTTTTCTTTGTTTTTTTTTTAACTAATCTATTTAATTATCACACATTTATGACACGACCTTGCAGCTAGACCCACATCCAATGCTATTGGGTCTGGTATTGCAGTCAAACCCACTTAAATTTAGGTCATGCAAGTTTAATGTTATTATTAATATTATAAATATTACTCTTGGATTAGGCGTTGCAACTAAACCTAAGACTCTTGGGTATAATTTTGCAAAAAAACCTAATACTTTTAGATCTTAACTTTTTATTAAATGTAAAAAATAATTGACCCGCAACATCACGCGGGGCATGTAACCAGTGCAACACGAAAATTAATCAGAACAAAAGTAAAAGTACAGGTACTAAACTTAATTATCACAAGTACTAAACAGTACAGACTGACAGTCCAAGCGATAAAAAAAAACATCCTTGGACGTAGCTTCACAGTCCTCTCTCTGGTAATAATTTTGAGATTTTTAAAAGAAGCGGTCGTTGAGGCCTCTTCTTCTCTTCCATGGACACCGATCCATCTCCTTCTCCTTCTCTGACGATCCAAGAACCAACCCCCACTGATCATTCAAATCCAGCGGTGGAGAATGATTATAACCTTAAACCCACATACACAAAGAAGAAGAAAAGAATCTTTAAAGACACAACCATAAAGCCGCCGCCGCCTTCGTCATCTTCTTCTTCCTCTGTTACTGCCTCTATGAATAGAAGTTCGCACGTAGCATACAAACGACGAAGCCCCAAGGTGGTTTTTGCTCCGCTTAGGCACAGGGGCGGTGTAGGGGATGGTAATGTGGAGGCTATTGCATTACATCTTGGGATGTCTTTTGCTGCTGTTGTTGCTCAGGTTTCTTCAATTTTCTGTTTTGCAAGCAATGAGATTGAAATTAGTGGTTTTGGTTCATAAAGTTTGGTTCTTTTTGGTGTCTGTTTACTTTCTTAAGGTGATATGCTTGCGTTGGGAAATTTTAGGGTTTCCCTTTTTTTTGGTTATATGTTATTCAAATTTGTATGCTATTGGTTCTTGCTTTTCTAGGTTAAATATGTTGATTTGTTGGAATTGAGATAGATGGTTTTGGAATGCTATGGAGATTGTTGGTAGATTTTCTTATGTTGTGGAGTGTTTAGCTCTCTGAATGCACTTTGAGTTTATGTATTGACTTAGATATGCAGCCACGGAACTCCAACATGGGTTACAAACTTTTGGAAGTTAGCCTTTGATTAACTATATTTTTCACGAAATTCAGTGATTGACTTGAATAATGTTCTGTAAGCTGGTATTACAATGATTAAGGGTTTGGTCTGTGAATAAAAGGTTTCTAAGCAACTGTATCAAAAATGTATGGATTTAATGTACAATTGAAGGTCATTAAGATAAATGCAAATTTCTTAGAGACAGATATCCACCTTTTATCCATTGTTTTGGTGCTAGGGGAAAGCAGTAGGGGATAGAGACAGACCTTTCATGCTGTTATTAATGTGGATGTTCTATTGCTATTTGCGTACCGCATGGCTTGCAGTTAGTTACATGCTTTTACTTGTATGTGCGCATATTGTTAGTTGCATGTTTCTTATTTTGCTTACATAAATCTGTTCAAATCTATTAGTCTCTTATGGCTTACTTTGATTTGTGCGTTGATATGTATCTAATTAGTGTATCCAAAGCAGTGTCCAGTATTTTATTCAACACTATGCTTGCAGTCTAATATCATTTGGTGGTTGAATTAATTTTGATATTAGGTTTACAATTTACAGTTACTCATGCAATGAAAAGTTTCATCCTCGTGGGATGTATGTTCGTGGCGTCAGTTGTTTTCTTTTAATTTGTATTACTTGGTGAATCAAAAGGTGAACTGGACTCTGCCTTCTCTTAAATATACAGAATAGATTGGTGATTGGTTATGAAGTTAACCTTTAACATCTTCAGAGCTGTTTGTTTGAACCTGAGATCTTGACATTTTGTATTGAGTCCTGACTGCTATTTTTATCAATAGTCTTTCGTTTTTGTAAAATGAAAACATTAGAAAAAAATTAATTCCATATGTCTTCCTTTTTAAGGTTTTGTTTTCACTTTCTAATTGTCATATGTATACTATTAGCTTTTTATCCCTTTGGTTTCATTCAGGAATGTTCTGTGAGATTTCTGATCTTTCTAATGAAATGACTTGCCTTATGAAAAATCTCATTAAAAACATGCCGATGGCTTTTTCACAGTAATGGTGCATGGTCTAAAGCATCTTTATCATTTACCCCTTTTTTTAATGATTAGTATTTGTCAGTTGATATTGTTCATTTGTTGCTTTTTTTTTATTGTAGGTTCTGGAGAGGAAAGATGCAGCAGGTGAAAGATTGTCTGTTGATCATCTTTCAATGGTAAATTTTTTGCCTCTTTCAAGACTAACATGGATTTTATATTCGCCTCTCAGAAATAGATCTTTGAAGTCACTATTATGGTTTGACATCCCTTCTGCCGTACATTTTTTTATTCTGCATATGGAAGAACATGTTAGTTTTGTCACTCAAATGGACTGTTTGTTAAACAGTTCATACTTAGATAACAATGCAATCAGATGCCCATCTAGTAAATTTTTCACTGCAGCTCAGTAAAATCACATGAATTAGACAAATTTGCCTTTGCATGCTTCTTCTTTGTTTTGGAGTCTGTTTGTTCTAATTTTATTGATGTTTGGAATGTTGGGAAAACCGAACTTAATGTGTCTACTTTCATGCAGATCTGCACTTCAGCTGTCAGAGAATCTTTAGCCAGTGTAAGCCAGACCTTAACTGCTCACTTATCCATTGACTCTGGTTTTACAAGTCAAGTTCCTTCATGTACTTATCAACATCAGGCAGGCCACAAAATGCTGACCTTACACCCTATGTGCAACAGGTCTTTGGTGACAAATTTGATTTCTTTGCAAGAAATTTTCAGAATTCATTTGGGAGCACATTGAGTACTCTTAGATTGATAGATGAATCCTCTATCAACAAGAGACCACCTGCCTTAATCCACCAGAACCTAGATATTTCTGCTCCAGACAGGACTCCCAATAATAGTGTTGGCTGTGCCAGTAGCACCGGTATCAAAGATTGTGACTCAGAAACAGACTTGCCCGCTACTTTGACTGGGGATCAAATACATATACTTGAAAAGGTAGAAGAGAACATATCCGTGGGTTGCTTGGGGCAAGAACTTGCCCTTCACAGACAAACCAACCAACTAGCCTGTGCTCCTAGCTCATACCCTGTAATTAACATGTTTAGCACTATTGAGAGATCCGTTGTCGAGCAAGCCCGTTCTAATGACCTGAAGGAAATAGAGATTGGTCTTGCAATGAAAAAATTGAAGTTGGAAGAGGAGTTGTTGAATCTCACCTCAGAATCAAATTATCTGGGGAGATCAAAATTAGTAATGGGCATGTCAAAGGCATCCTTTGAAGTTGACAAGTTCAAGACTCAATTAGAAGACACAAGGCATGCTGAGCTGCATAGAAAGTGCACGGACTGTCTTGTTGCTGGTTTGATCATCATGTCTGCCTCGCTATCATACAGTGCATATGTTTATTCATACAAAAGGATCAAAGAAGCTACTGAATCCTGCTCTCTTTTGCACAAGGCAAGGACCATGTCTTCTTGCTAATGTCATTTGATTTAGTTTCGTGAGATGCTGTAACCATCATTTTTGTTGGTATGGTGGTCTGGCTACATGCTCTTCTTCTAGTACTAGGTACTAGCGAAGGTGCGTCCCCAAGCAACAACAGAGACTACAGAGAGGCTATTAAAAGAGGAGTTTTAAATAAAACTATAAAATCAGGAGCATATTAGCTCGGGCCTTGAGGTAGATGGTGAAGGTAAGGACTTGGGAGTTGCTTGGGCAGGCTTTATAGTCAAATCATTCCATAATGTTTGAAACTTGATGAGCAGAATGGAAATTGTGACCAAATTCCCTTTTTCAAACTTAAACATGATTTAGCAATCTCGATCTAAAACAGAGCCCTAACAATGAGCAGAATGGAGAATTTTTTTATCTGTCTTGTGTTTTGAACTCTTTCCAGTTTTATAATATTGGGTCTATAGATTAAACAATTTCTATTCCATTATTTTTTACTATATTTGCTATATATTCTTCTGCCTTGCTTACAATCATACCAGATGTCTGGGAAATATTTTTATGTTTCTGGTTATCTGTCTCAGGAGTCCAAATTCGGGTGGTCCGTCAAGCCTTTTTCATCCTTTAATTCCTGGCTACAGGTACTCATGTGTCAAGTTCAAGTTGTGAGCCAAATGGCATTTGGCATCCTAATTATCCTTGCAGTTGCTTTTTTGCTTGTTCAACGCTCCTCATCTCAACACCGGACAATGCCAGTCACTTTCATTCTGCTGCTGTTGGGAGCTGTCTGTGGTTTTACTGGCAAACTTTGTGTTGATACACTGGGAGGGAGTGGATCGCTCTGGCTTCTGTACTGGGAAGCTTTATGCGCGCTGCAGTTCTTCTCAAATGTATGTCCATCGACTTTGTTCTGTCTGCTTCATGGGCCCGTCACCGTCACGGCCATCGCCCGAGGGACAAAACCTACCACAATATGTCCATATTGGCTCCGGCGATCACTTTTCTACACTACTTCCCTCCTGCTTCTACCATTGTGCTGTGGTCTCTTGCCATTTGCTGGCCCTGGTGAATGGGCAGATCATTTTTTATCTGGTAAAACGGATGATTGAACCAAGAGTTAGAAGCCAAGGAAAGCTCCCCTACATATTCGCAACTGATCAAGCTTCCGTCTTTCTGTATGTAATTTACCTGCACTGTATGCCAAGCTGCCCAAGAGTTATGTTTGTGCTGAAAATAAATAAGGTGGGCTGCTGTGTGAACTGACATGTTACTTTATCCACCAATGTACCTCAAACAACCTGGAAAATTTAGAACTGATTACGAAAATAAGAGCTACAAGGGCATCCAGTCATTTATTATAAATTCGTTCATTTATTGTAATGTTGAGATGCTTTAACTCGTTGTTTTGGGACTAAAACTTCTGGTCATAAAACCTAATATGTGGATGAAATGGACGGGAAACCAAAGAGAAATCCAAGCGACAAGTGGATTTCACTGCCGGCCGATACCTAGAAAATGTGAATAACCTCAACAATGTATCTTACAAATGCCTGCTAAAGTAAAAATGTGCGCCTGACTGACTCTCAAAAAGTTTGAAACTGCAAAGTTTGTATCTCCTGTGACACCTAGAATGATAAAGTGAAACTGTGGCACCAGAGGCATGCCTCCTCCCAGCTTCATGGTAAGCAAAACCTTTAAATTTGAATCTTTGCAGCCAAAGCAGGCTTCAAGCAACTGTCATCCCTGTCCTAGATGTATCCACTCACAGAACCTCATGAGCCTTCCCATAGTACCTGTTTATAAATGACGCCTGCAAGGGAAAATCAGCAAACATCACAAGGAATTCAGAAATTCACTTCATGGAAAAAGGAAAGTGCAAGGTCTGAATATTCTACTAATACTTCATGGTCTATACCCTCTTTGACCAGGGAAAATCTACTAATACTTGGAAATCGAGTGAATTAAGGAAACAAATCTAGATGTTCCCTTGAGAAGGTAATCATAAAGGTTGCAAACTGTCTGAACCACAATCAGATTTTTTTTTCTTCTCTCTCAGTAATTCAAAGCATAATACCAAGGAGTCAAGGCAGGGCATCATATGCTGTACACTGGAAGAACATAAAGGAGGTCAAAACTGCCAACCTCTCTCCAGGTGCTACTGCAATTAGATTTCCTATTCTTAAGAAAAATTAATAGTAACTATAAACAAACTCTATTAATCAAAAGCTGCTTTCACAAAATGATGTCCTTGTGGATACTGTAACACTCTACCTTCACTTTTGATATGTCAGGTGTATCAGGCGTTTGCACAGGATAGAACTTGTAGAACCTCAGATTTTCTATCGCTCTTCTAGTTTCCTCACTCATTTCTTCCAGGGCCTTTCTCCTGGCTTCCCTAGCCTGCACCAAAGGAAACTTGTTACAAAGCAGCTAAAGACCTCCCACTTGCACTTGCAAACCAAACAGAACCAAACAAGTTACCTCTCTATTAGCTTTCTTCGCTTCTCGAACTTTCTCCTTGACAAATTCCTAAGAAACAAAGATACAAGGTTCAATTATTAACAAAAATAGGATGAAACAATGAAATATTTGAATATATTTCATAAAATTCACCTTAAAGGCATCCTTTTGATCTTCAGATAATTCCTCCTCCTGGATCAGCTTATCAATGAACTCCTGCAGGTTAATAGATAGATCTTAATACAAACTAGTTGTTCTTTCTTTACATGGGTAGGGAGGTGGTTCAGGGAAGAATTTTGTCAGAGTTGAGAAATGATAGGACAAATATATTCCCCAAGAACTCCTGGCAGCAAATATCAAGGCAAGGTTTGTACTTATCAGGTGAGGAGAGTTCAGGAATATGTTACTAGGCATACACCATTTCCACATAATTCCTTCAAACATGCAGGAGACAATCCAATTCTACAAACTGAAATGGTAGATTTACAAGATGACTACCGTAGCCATACGTTCAAACCAATTCTTCCATAAGGCCAAATGTCATAGTGGTTATCAAGCATTCAAAAGAATGAAGGAATGAATAAAGCAACTTCATGAAAAACCATCCAAGTTAAACCAAGACAAGTATCAGAAATAAAAATCATACCTGAAGTTCATCTAATTCCCAATCAAATTCACAGAAAATCTGCAATTACCAATGCTAAAAGGTCAATTTGCAGAATCATATATCAGTGCTACACTTATCATAGCAACTAAACTAAGCATGACAGTTTGCTTAACTGACAATATAAACTATAATTTCTAAATGAATCTCAACTCAAGCTATCTGCAACATCCAAAGGTTTTGGTTTCCATCAATTCACTTCTTTTACATGCTATTCACTTACCGGCTTTGGTTCTGATGGGAAAATTATTTGAACCTCAGTGCTCTGCTCAAGCTCATCTTCTTGAAGAGGGTTGTAGAAATCTGTCAAAAAAGGAAGCATTTCAGAGGAATAGAACAGTCCCCCATACATTGGCAATAAGAGATGACAGAACGCTAAAAGCTGATACAGGAGCTGTACTATCCTATGCTCTGATTAGTCAAACAAGCAACCAAACATGGTTCAGCAAAATTTACATGTTGTGGTCCACAAACTTTTGGTGCTCGTCAGAACTTAAAGGGCACTTTTTTCCATTCTTTTCACAACACTATTTTAGTACAATGAAGTTCGTGTGAAATACAGCAATCTAAACATCATAAAATTTCCTCAAAACTCACAAGGTAAGCAGTACTCGTATTTCTTGATCCGATCAATCTTCAAATGTTTCAAAGCAGCCCTGCAAGCAATCCATATGCATAAGCAACAGGAATAGGAATAGGCACATGCAAAGATACACACACATCATAGTATCTGAAAATTTCAATGAAACACTACAAACCTCAATAGTGCTCATAAAAATCGTATGCTCGTGTGTATTCAACATCAGATGATTAACGAATCAGAGAAAAAAAGAGATTTACTAAAGTGAAAATGTTAAAAATAGAATCTGCTGAAGGAAGATCTAATTGCAAGTTTTCATGTCTATTGCAATAACATGCTTGCTGTAAATTTTCTAACAGATCTATGAACATAACAGTGTTGAACCTTCCTCTTGCTTCTATTTTGTTCAAATTCAATCCCTGATGTGTCATTATGTGTCATTATTTTGTTCAATAGATATTGAACAGAATGCCATCCAATTGCTATATTAGAAGGTGCATATAACCAAGGAAAAATGAGAAATTAGAAACCAGAATATAGCAAAAGGATAAGTTATTTCTGTTAAATGAATAATATGATAATAGTTCTCAAAAGCAGAAACATAGAACTGGATTATCCAACAAAAAAAAAGTACCAAATCAGTTGTCCACAAATGCCCGTAAGAAATTTGAATACAATGTAGGATTGTAGTATATATTTAGTGAAAATGGGAAGCAATAAAGAAATTGAAGAGCAGTCTGTCCTGGCAACTAAGAATCTGCATGCAAAAACCAATGGATAACTAAGAATCTACATACAAAAACCAACTTCCTATCAGAACAGTGCTCCATACATATAGCTCAAGGAACTTTAAAATGCAGATAAAAATATAAATAAATAAATAGTCAGGAAGATTGAGAGGGGGGGTTAAGTAATAACCATAGAGAAAGATACAACCTCATACAAAATACTAGATATTATATGATATCTATAAATATAAATAAAAAAATAGACAGGAAGATTGAGAGGGGGGAGAGGTACCTTCTCTGAGTGCAACTCAAAATAAAAATCTGATGTCTCAGTCTATCAACTCGGCTTTCTCTGGAGAAGGATTTAAGTTACAAAGAGACATTGAACAAAAAATGCAACTTAAGAGATTATTTGAGAAGAGAGAGACTCCATGAAATCAATTAGAAATCTACTTTGGAATACCTGTCTTCCAGAGGTATATAAGGAACCCAGTCCATTTTCATTTGCTTCATGGGAATTATTTCTTCAACCTCCCTCTGAACTGACTTAATTCCAATCTTATTAGAAGGAGGGAAAGGAGATACAACCTGTAAAATAAAATGTTTAACAAAGAGAAATGCAGCAAAAAGAAATGACATACTTCCACTAATTCAAAGGATTTTTTTTCAGGAAAAAATAAAAAGACTAGAGGCACTTGTCTTCACAACAACAACAATCAGCAACTGTAATTCTGAAATTAGAACAGATGAAGAAACATGTGATGAGGCAACTCTTAGGAAGAAAAAAAGTGGTGTTGGAAAAGTAACAATACTAGACACAAATGCTCAAGCTCTTCGTCTCTAGCCTTGAGAACCACACAAAGTGGATGTCTTCGTAATAAAACATAGGCCTTTTTAAGTTCATTTTATATGAGATTCGACTACGCGTAAAGGTGGGGACAATTGCAGAACCAGCATTCTCACTTCCCAACTTTGAAAAGAGAGTTCTATGATCCTGCTATTGCCATAAAGGAAAAATGAGAAATATAGTGTATGGGTTCTATGACCTTTCACTCCCACAATGTGCTTTAATGCAAGGAAGCACTTCTCGGACATCTATATCTAGGGTTTTTGAAACCTAAGATCCTTATCATACAAGGTTTAAGTAAGTGTAAAGGTGGGGATAATGTAAATGCCATAACCAGACGCAAAGTTAAACCTTGTACAAAATGGTGTGTTGCTTTTATCATGAATAAAAAACAAATTAAAAATATACGATGATAAGAAGCTTATAAAGTCCACTCCTCAACAAATTTCACAGATGAACACATGTACATTAGATTACATGCAAAAGCAACTGTTTCAGTAAACTTACCGCCACCACTGCAGGTATGTAGATTAATATGTTTTCATCCTTGAAAGGGACCAGTTGAGCTGAAGAAACACAAGAAACAAAGTAAGATTCACATGACAAATGAAAAGGACAGGACACAGGAAAACCAAGCAAAAACAATGCAATGTCCACCCATTTAGAGAAGCCTGTTTAGACTTTAGAAAAAATTTAGTGTTTCAAGTTAACAAGAAACTCACGCTCTGTACACCCGAAAAGGTAAACTGTCTTCCCATGTAGAACACCTCCTTCTTCAAATGCATTCTGACCAGTAAGAGTTGTAATTTCAGTTTACATACATACTAAGAATTATCTGCACCGCTACTCTACCAAAAAAATAACAAAAAAGAAAGGCATGGGTTATTTGATGACATCCACCTCTAGATTAGAGAAATTCCAGTTAAATCCGTAAACCTTGTCCAATTGATCCCACTGTAAACCAAAAAAAAAAAAAAGAACCATGAGCAACATAATTAATTCAGCCAACAAAGCAAAGAACAGAATAAAAAATCAAAACCTAACCTCTGTACCGACGGGGAATATTTGCTTCCATAAATCTTCCTGCATAAGAAAACAATTTCACAATGCTTGCTTTTGAGTTCCAACATAAAAACAACAGCGCACTCTCACAAATTCAACCAAACAAATTGCAAAATAGCCTTGCTATAAAAACACTACACAGTTTAAGAATTTTAACCTAACTGAGCCAGAATTCAAAAAAAAAAACTGAACTAACAAACTGCATCTATTGACCTTAAACTTAACACTAAACTTTTCCAGTCTTTTAATTAATTAATTACCAATGTAATTAACCTAAGAAAAAATCCGATTTTATTATTTTTTAAAAAACCTGTTAAGAAACAGAACAAGTTATCCATGAATTCTTCAACAAAAAAATAATTAATTAATTAATTGAAACAAAATAATGCGAGTGAGTGAAAGATTAGAGCACCAAGTTGCGCTGGTCCTCGAAGTATTCAGGTTCGGGTTCGGGTTTGGATGCCTTGACCCGCTTAGCTCTAGTAGGTGGCTTGGTCGATTCGGTGGTTTTGTGGTTGTCAGGAGCAGGAGCAGCAGCTTCTTCTTTCTGGCTTCTCTTTCTCTTGGCTCCTTTCCTCATTACTGATGGATTGATTTTCTAGAGAGAGAAAAATCAAGTTTTTTTAATTTAACGGATCGAAATCGATGGATCCGGATTCAAATTTTAGAGAGAGAAAGAAACAGAGAGGGTATCTTGGTATGGTTTTTTCAAAAGCGTTGAATTGACGCGGGGAGACAGATAGGGTTTTCTTTCAATTTTTGGGTTTTAACAAATCACTATTTTAAAGGATGGCGTACGGACAACGCCGGGCAGATGCGGTGAAAAAAATGGGAAAACAGGTGGCTTAAGTTTGAGTAGCATATCACCGGCTGTATTGCCCGCCCAGCTGCAAGGCACTTATGAAATATATTTTTATTTAATTATATTATAATAATAATAGATATTCCTAGACAAGATAATGAGTAGAATTGTTGAGAAAAAAAAATATTTTTTTGTCAAAATTGTCTTTTTCTATTCATTTGTTAGCATCATTGTTTATTGAATAAAAAGTAAATGTAATCAGAAAAAACAATATTCACAAAAAATTCCAATAATCTGAATTAAAAAGAAATAAATGTATATTAATTTTAAACAGTAGGAGCTACAGCCACAGGCACGAAAGGACCATCTTAGTCATGAACCAATCTTCATTAATTAATTTTTAACAATTCCTGGGATATCCTGCAATACAAATCTATAAATTATATTATAAGTATTACAAATTATAATTATATAAAAAAAAAAAACTAAATCTCATCAGTGTAAAATGGAACTTGGAGGCACAAACAGAGTAAAATGTTTAGAAAATCAAAGAAATCACTTACCAGTTGTTGAAAGAATATAAAAAATTCTTGACCCGGTAGTAGTGAGAGGTTGGGATTAAGGGATTTGTTCTCATGTGGTTTCAGGTTTGAGCCATATGGTTGCTAATATAATGGCTACTGGAAACTTACATGGTCGTTAACTTTAGAACCTGTAAGATTATTCGAGGCACGAGCAAGCTAATCCGGACATCCATATTAATTAAAAAAAATAATTCAAAAGAAGGCAACTTCGGATATTAATCATGCAGGAAAAAAAAAACAAACCTTCAGCAGTGAACAAAAGATGGAATTCTTAACCATTTAGGTGGTGGTCCAGTGGTAAGAACTTGGAATCAAGAGGTTTGCTCCATCTGTTGCTTAGGTTCAAGTTATGTGGTTGCTCATATGATGGCCACTAAATGCTTACATGGTCGTTAACTTCAGGGCCCGTGGGATTAGTCGAGGTGCGCGCAAGCTAGCCCAGACACCCACGTTAAACTAAAAAAAGATGAAATTCTTATATATGAGAAGAAAATGAGAAAACATATGCTAATTTCAGTAGCGGTTGTTTTTTAAAATATTTTTTATTTAAAAATATATTAAAATAATATTTTTTATTTAATTTATTTAAGCAAATTTAAATAGCAGTCGGCAATTGAAACAACATCAAAAAATAAATTTCAACTGGTAACTTAGAAATATTCAAGCAAATTTACTGACAGCACATAATGACATATGTACAAGTAGCAGGATTCATGCAACAGCAAGAGAACATTATAATTATAAATTATATTATTAGTCTCATGAGTGTTTTACTATTTAAGTGTGTGCGCATCACATTTCACTTGTGGATTTTTAAAGTGATTTTTTTTTGTTATTTTGTTATTCATCCTTTTATTGTCTGTTTTGGTGTTTTTTCGGTTGATAATTTTAATTCTTTACATTTCCTTGATATATGAAGGTTTAATAAATAACTTTAACCTTGATTATGGATCAATTTAATAAGATATGGTTTTAATTTATGGTACAAAGATAAAATTAAAAGAATAAGGATCAAACTAAAAAATAATATTTAGTCCCCATCCCGCATTGACTTTATTTTAGGTCCTTTTAGTTTTAGAATTTTATGTTTCGATACAAAACTTTATTTTGTTTATGTTTCAGTCCTCGTGTTTTAGAAGAGAGAAAATCATCAAAAAATGAGAGATAAGAGAAAAAGTAGTTATTTTGCCATATTCCAACGATGAGAAAAGTTGTCCTTGGTGTTAATACATTCCATTTGACGAGATGAGTTATTTCAAGGTGTTTTTTTAACCCTTCATCTTGTTGAAAAAAGTATATCGGGGTTGAGAAAGTTTCTCTTTCGGTTTAATTTCATATTCTTGTACTAATTTAAGAGTATTTTGAATTAAGAAATTGTTTTTCTAAGGTTTTAAGGGTGCTTGTTAGGGTTCTTAGGTGAAAACAAGTTGAAAAAAGGTATATTGGGTCTAAAAACCTGCAACCCAATTTTCTGATTACCTGTCCGGTGGTTAGAATTTGGAAAAGTAGATGACGTATCGTATATATTTTTTAAAGAAAGACATTTCTTTCGCCCCTTGAACCAAGTAAAAAAAAAGGCTACACGCTTCAGCCTAACAATGTAGGCATACACGCTTGTCCTTCAAAAACAATTTAATCAGCTAAGTGCATTGGGACACCCAAGCCCAGGTGTTTGGTCTTTTTTTTAGCAATGTGTTTTATTTTTTTATTTAATTTTAATTAAAATTTAAATAAATAAATAAATAAATTATTTTTGATATTATTTTATTAAATATCGCTAAACTTTTACTTTGTTTTCGAGTAATATTGTAGAATTCTTTTTAGAACATTAGCCACCGCCATTTTTCTATAGCCCTTCATAATTCTTTTTAATTTTTTAAAAATTTATTCAATTGCTTCACTACATATACTGATTTTTATTATCAGATGATTAAATAAATAAAAAAAAAATTATTAAACCTAATCGGATCCACAATAAAGGCATAGGCTTAAAAAGTGAATATGAATTGTCCTAAATGATTCAAAGATATCATTATCTCAGTAGACACAAAAAAAAAGAGGCTATAACTACTTAATAGACATAAAAAAAAAAGGCTAGAACTACATTGTCTTAATTTTTTTCTTAAGCCTGTCCGGGTTGTATTTTGAGTAGCTAAGTTGACCAAATCATATTGGATCGACTCTCGTCCAATTTGATTTAAAGCCTTGGCTAAGAACTCGAGTTGGGTTATCTTCATGCCTGATAAGTTGAGTTGGGTTTTGTAGCACTTCCAAAAAATCCCCCACATCGACATTTAAGTGGTGTTTTGTTTTTATATTTTTTAAAATCTATTTGCTTTAAATTTATAATAATATTAGTTTTCTGATAAATTGCTTTTATAATTATGATGACATGTTTGAAAAATAAATATTATTGTAAAACAAATTATGAGTAAATGGATTGCATTAAAAAGATAAAAGGGTTTCAATAAGAGAGATACTTTCTTTATTCTTATTTCAAATTGTAAAAAAAATATTTATTTTTATTACTTTTTATTTTTATTAAATAGAGAATATAGAAAAAAAATTGTTTTTTTTTTGTGGAGAAAAAATGATAAGAAAAGAAGTCATATTAGCAAATTAATATGTTTCAATGGAACCTGACTTGTTACTATTCTTACAAAAAAAAAAAATTATTGCCATAGTTAAGTAAATAAGAAATAAATAGCTCACTATATTACGAGATTAAATATCTAATATAAAATATCTCTTAACTTTTTAATTTAATCTTGAGTTAGTGTTAATAATTCTTTTTAACATTTATTGACACGTATAAATCTTTATGTTTTTATTAAAATTGTATTTTTTGGTGGAAAAAAATTGATAAGAAAAGGAGTTGTATTAGCAAATTAATTTGTTTCAATGGAACTTGACTTATTACTATTCTTACAAAAAACAAAATTATCATCATATAATTAAATTTAAAAATGAAAAGGTTTTCTATGATACGAGATCAAATATTTTAATTTATATTATCTCTCAACTTTTTAACTTAATATTAAGATAGTGTTAACCATTATGTTTAACATTAATTGGCTCTTATAATTCTCTATGTTTTTATTATACACGCATCAAATTTTTAGTTCACAATTAAAGATTGTTCTAGCTTCTAGGTGCTAGAGAACATGTCAACAATGCCTTCAAAATTATTTTTTGTGTTTAATATTTTTTTTATTGAACTTTGAGTGCAGTGTGGGTAAAGTAGCTGGTAAAAAAATAAAATAGATGAGTGTTTACTGAACGTCCACTATTCACAGAAACTTACATCGGGTGTGATTACAGAATAATCCTAGATGCTTAACTTATCGGCATCTTGTTTTATGTTTAAAAAACGTTTTTAAAATTAATTAATATTTTTTAATATTTTTAGATGATTTTGATGCACTAATATTAAAATAATTTAAAAAAAATAAAAAAAAATAAAAAAAATATTATTTTAATATATTTCTAAATAAAAATAATATTTTAAAATATAACCAGAATCACTTTAAAATTGGCGTAAGCTCGCTAATGTTTGCCTACCTAACTCAACAATAAGCAGGCTCGTGGAGTAGAAACTCAAATCTTCTCGTTAAGTAGTGAGGTCGATCATAGTGAGTGAGAAGGAGACGAACGCCTTTATGGAAAAGATTGATTTCAGAGGTGATCTGATCCATTTCTCCACACAAACTTAGCTTTCTATTCATTGCATTATGCAATTTTTACAATTTAAGAGGAGCATCATTGTATGCTTTGGTCCCTGTAGCTCTTCGTATTTATATTTTAATTATAAAATATTATTTTTCTCGTATTTCAGTTCTTGAAAGTCGAAAAATAAAAAAAAATCATCAAAAAAAAGTTTTAAAGATAGAAGGATTTTGGTTAGCCACGTTCTAATAATAAAAAAGATCAATCTTGATGTTAATAAGTTTATCTTAAATAAAAAAATTCAATTGAAGTTGATTGAGCTTTAATCATATAAGGAAAAGTATATGGAAATTTTAAAGTTTGTTTTTATTTGATTTTATCTAATTTTGAGTTTTTAGACTAATTAAAGTATGATATGGTTTTGAAATGGGATTATGGGATTTTCTATGATATTTCTTTAGTGTTTTTAGATAAAAATATATTAAAATTTGAGTTTTTAAGCCTGAAAACTTAACACATTCTTTTTTCAATCATTGAAGATGATTGAAATTTATTGCAATATAAAACATGTTGTCTTTTCAAGCAGACGATGTGTCATTTGCTCCCTTTTAAAAAAAAAAGATAAAGGAGCCTCCTTTTTTAAAAAAGCAAGGCACGCCTGGGTTTGACATTGTTGGCCGTTCCCTAATCTTATGTTTTTTATTTTTTTTACATTATAAAATAAAACCTTTTTTAAATAAAATAATTATAAAAATATTTTAAAAATTATATAATGATACCATTATTTTTTATAACATTAAAGATTTTTGTGGTAATGTTAGCAATTACTTTATGCATAATTATACATGGACTCATATATATATATATATTTAGAAAAAAAAAAACTTTTTTATGAATATTCAATAGGAATCAAATATTTTTTTAATTTTTATATAATATTTTTTTTAATTATTTTTTTAATTTTGACATGCAATCGCATAAAAATTATAAAAACATTTTTTTTTTCTAAAATTTTTTTTTCTAAAAAAATCATGCTATGAATCAAAAGAGAAAAACAAAAACAAGGAAATTGAGTTTTAACTAAAAAAACCTCTTGGCAAAAGTTTATAAAAAAAAACTATTTGTCAGACATAATTATGTTTTGATAGGTTTTTGAAGGAAAAAAAATATCTTTTTTTTTTCATGTTAAAGATGTGCTGCTCCCTACTTTATTATGAAAGTAATTTGGCTTTCATGTATATAATGAACTTCCAATATAAATTAAGTAAATCAGATTATGCGCATACGCTAAGATTTTATTTTTGGATAAGAAGATTTAACATTAGAAAAACACTATTCTTTGATTGAAATAGAAACCCGCAACATAGCGCGCACAATCAAACTTGTTCATGCTAAGTGATTTTCATATAAGTATAGAATAGATTATTGGCCCACGCCAACGTGTTTTTTTTAGCAAAAAATTTAAACAGGTTAACCCGATCAATTTAGTAAATTAAAAAATAATCTAGATAACTGGTAAAAATATAATTTGATTAAAAAATATTTCAAGATTATATATTTTTAAAAAAATATTGAGACGATAAAATATTAGATTGATCAAGGTCAATCCAGATTAACCTGTAAAATCCACGATTTAAGTCAGAAGACCATGATAATCTTGTAAAAATTAAATTGAAATAAATTATAAAACTTAATTATCAATCACTCAATTTTGAAGGATAAAATTAAAAAAATAATTAAAAAAAGAACCAAAGTCAACATTGGTTAACTTGTCAAACTCACAACTTAGATCATGAGATCAGAATAACTTCATAAAAATTATATCAAAATAAATTGTGAAACTTAATTATCAAATAACACAATGTTGAACGGTGAAATTAAAAAAAAATGACATAAAGAATGACATGAGTCAACCAATGTTAACCCACCAAACCCGTAACTTAAGTCATGAGATCGAGATAATCTCATAGAAAGAAAATCAAGATAAATTATAAAAGTAAATTTTCAATCAATCCAATATTGAATGATGAAACTAAAAAATGAATAAAAAAGGTTAAAAAAACTCAGAGTCAACTTAGATCATGAGACTAAGATAAACCCATAATAAAGTTTAATCCTAGATAAATCAAATAATTTGAAGAAAAAAAACTAAATAAAAAAACTTAGATATCAAACTCACCTCTCTTTTTTTAATGTTTGTTAATAGTTAATAATTAATAGTAATAATCATGTTCTTGCCCCAATAAGATGGGAATTATATTTTCTAACCTAAATGATAAATGTTCAAGTCATGCATGTATTTAGTAATTACTAGATGATTTATCTTTATTATGTTATAGGTCAGATAATTTTTAAAAAAATATTAAAAAGAAAAGCATCTCAGCATTGCTAATGTATTTTTAAGAAGGGAAAAAATTTAAATCGTGTAGAAATTAATATAATATAACTCGATCAGCTTGGTCAGTCCAAAGACAACTTTAACAACCGATAAAAAAATATAGATTGACTAAAAATAATTTTAAGACAACATCTTTTTTTAAAAAAATTATTGAGACAACAAAATATTGAATCGACCCGAATCAACCCAGGTTAACATGTAAAATCTATTATCAGGATTACGAGACCATAATAACCTTATAGAAAGCAAATTGAGAAACATATCGAAGCTCAATTCTCAATCAACAAAATATTGAAGAATAAAATTGAAAAGAAATCAATTTAAAAAGGGACAAAAATCCTAAATCAATCCGAGTTAACGCGTCAAACCTAAATCATAAGACTGTGATAATGTAATAGAAAGCAAATTAAAATAAATTACGAAACTCAATTCTCAATCAATTCAACATTTATGGGTGAAATTGAAAAAAAAAACATCTATTATAAAAAATATTAAAAAAACTCTGAATCAACCTGAATTAACAAGTCAAACCTGGATCACGAGATTAAGATAATCTCATAGAAAAAAATTAAAATAAATTAAGAAACTCAATTCTCAATCAATCCAACATTTAAGGGTGAAATTGAAAAAAAAACATCAATTAAAAAAAGAATAAAAAAGACACGAGTCAACCTAGTTTAACTCGTTAAACCATTGACTTGGGTCATGAGATTGAGAAGGTGTTTGTTTACACGGTAGCTGTAGCTTTTAAAGCAAACCGCGTAAACTAAGCGTTTGGTAACATAAGAAAAGCAATTTTTTGTTTGGTGGGCCCCATAATTTTTTCCATCAAATCGGGGTTTTGCACAAGCAGTTGGGAGCTGCTTCTCTCCGACTGCTTCTCTTTATTTACCTGGGCACTGTTCACTCAAGAAGTGAACAGTGCCTAGGTGAATTATAATTCACCTGCAATGCGAGAAGCATTCACCTGGCACTGTTCACGTGAACAGTGCCAGGAGAATTTTTGTGCACTATTCACGTGAGCAGAATTCATTAATTTTTTTAAAATTATATTTTACTCAAAAAACCAATGTTTAATATTATTTAATAACACTACATAAATTAAAAGAACATCGCATGATGACATAGCATTTGTGGAATTTGATCGCAATTCCAATTTTGTTTTTGATGATATTTTATCTAATTTTATTGCACGCTCAAAAAATCATGAAAACTTTAGTTCTTGTTGAATGAATTTTGTATGTAATGAAATTGTAAATTTTTTTTTAAAAAATTGAGTTTTACTCGAAAAACTAGTATTTAATATTATTTAATAACACTACATAAATTAGAAGGATATCGCATGATGACGTAGCATTTGTGGAATTTGATCGCAATTTCAATTATGTTCTTGCCGGGTCCGACCCAGTTGGGAAAAATTCAGTTTTTATTTTTATTTTAATTGTGTTTTATTCAAAAAATTAGAAGGATATCGCTTGATGACGTAACAAAAAATTCAGTTTTTGTTGTTGCGTGCTTAAGAAACCATGCAAAAAATATTTATTGTTGGATAGATTTTGTATGTGATGACATTGCATATAGTTTAATGGAATAATAAAAAAAATTTATATCAATATTATTTATTTCATGATGTAATAATAGTAGTTAAATCTACAATATTTAAATTAAAAATATTTTTTAATTATTTTATAACCTCAATTTGAAAAGCATTTTTTTTAACTAAACACATTAAACTACTTTTTGTTCAACCTCAATTTCAACCACAGTTTTAACCAAAAATATATTTTTCCAAACAAACCTCAACTAAAAGTACTTTTTATAAAACAACTTTTTTAAAACCACAACAGCAACCTCAATACCAAACACACTCTGAGATTATCTCATATTATATCAAGTTATATCATATTTTTCGAAGTACATTTTTTTGTTGGTAAGTTTTATGGTGTCACACCCGATATCGCGACGACCTTAAAAAAAATTATATTGATTATGGAAAAAGAACAGATATCTGACATCTTGTTCTTTAGGGAAAATGTTTTATTTTAAGGAGTCGCCACCTAGTATTATGATCACTAGGAACCCTAATTGGTCAAGAGAAATCCTATGGTACGGGACTGGTTGAGGCTAGGAAAGGTATTAGCACCCCTAGCGCACCCTACCTGAGGTAAGTTGCATTGCTGGTTTAGTCTTAAATTGCTAAAAATTTGTTGATTTGTGTGTAAAAACGTATGATATTCTTGATTGTAACATCAATGAATAAACTCATGAAATAAATTTAAATCAATGTGTGTGTGTATATATATATATATATTTTAAATGATGATTTAATCATAATATTCATTATTCTGACGTTAATAAATATTCGATCTCGAATACTTCCAACTATGGCGCTGGTAAATATTCCACCACGAATAATTCCAATTAAAAATTCTACCACGAATAATTCCAAATATTCCACCATGAATAATTTCAATTAAAAATTCTACCATGAATAATTCCAACTCTTGCGTTGGTAAAAATTCTACTACGAATAATTCCAACTCTGGTGTTGGTAAAAATTCGTAGCTAAAAAAAGTATGTATTTTTTTTATTCCTAATCCTGATACCAGTGAATAAATTGATAAAAATACATTTTTTTCTAAGATATGCAAAATTTTTATTTCTACATTTTTTATTTTTTATTTTTTCGTTTTTTATTATTTATATATTTTTTGGGGCTGGGCTAAGCCCAGCCAGCCCGGCCCGGTCACTGGCCCAAGCCAGTGACCAGGCTAGGCTGAGCAACACGCGTGCGCTAACGCACGCGTGTTGCTACACTGTGCAAGTGAATTAAAATTCACTTGCACAGAGCCATTGTCACCTAAATGAACAAAATACAAGAAGGAAAGACTCGCTTACCGGTTCTGCTGGAGACCGAAAACGCTTGCAGTGCTGATGGATTCTCGCCTATTGCTTCCTTTTATCTTCCTCCTTTGCTCACTTTGTCTGCGTTTTCCTTTTTTTTTCTCTGCAACTTTTGAAGCCAAGAGGATGATGAAGAGGTCGGCCTGCTGGGAATTTCTTTTGATTCTGGGTTTTTTCTTTGTCTGCAGGGACGAAAACAATGGCAAAACCACTACTCCTCTCTGTGTTGCCCCTTGATTTTTCCTTCTCTTTCTGTGTTTTACTTTGTTTGGTTCGTGCTCTCTGTTTGGGTTCTGTTTTTTTCTGGGTTTCCTTTTTTTTCTCTGCTCCTGTTCCTCCCCCCAGTTTTTCCTTTTGTTTCCTCTCTTCTTCTCAGTTGTTCTTTGGCTTTTATAGCCAGAGAAAACAATGCCGTTTCTGCCAACCATAAAGTGTGATAATTGCAGAAGTAATGGCTGTGCGGCGGTGGGCGGAATTTCGGTCGGGTGAGGAAGATGAACAGTAACGGGAACGGTGCCGTTTTGGTATTCACAGCTATATGCATTTTGACCCTTGAGGTGTTGAACGTTTTGTAATTAAGCCCCTAGTTAAATTGTAATTGGAGCCCTGCATGTCGGCGTCTTTTACAAGTTAGTCCTTGGACTTTAATATGTTGCAATTGTGCCCCCAATTAACCCCCAAACTTTGATATTTCTTCAATTAAGTCTCTGATTTCATTAATTAAATTAAATCCAAGTCCAATTAAGTCCCAAACTTATTAATTCATCAATTAAGCTCTTGATTTTGTTAATAAAACTAATCCAACGTTTAATTAAATCCCAAAACTTTCAATCATGTTGCCATCAACCCCAAATTTTAATTCATTCTTCATTTTTATCATTTCACTCATTTCATCATCATTTTTTTTTAATAAAATAGAAGAAGTCAAAATTGGATTACCACAGTTGCATTTACAAGGATATAAGATTTATCATCCAACAAATAAAACAATTTTATTTATTTATTTATTTAATTACAAGTCAATCCTGCTTAGATCCTAATACGAGATCGTTTAGTGACTCGCCAGTTAGAATGTAAATTAAACAACAATTCACTCGAACACTTGAAAATCACTCTTTCGTTTTCAATATCAAACCACGCATGGCCTTTGAGGCTTTGAAGTTCAACAATTCACTAAAAAACACAAAGTCAACAGGTTCGTTACATGACACCTTGGTTGAAAATTAGCAATTATTGTAATAAATTAATTCTAAATGTAATAAATTAGTTCAACAGAATCCAAGTGATGACACAGCCAGATGCATAAATAGAGATACTCACACTTCCAAAAGCACAATCCCAACACATCCATAGCCTTTCTTTTTTTCTTTTATTTTATACTGTGATAGCTTAAAATAATTTTTACATAAAAATATTTTAAAATAATATTTTTTATTTTTTAAAATCTATTTTTAATATCAACATATTAAAATAATTCAAAATAAAAAAATTAATTTAAAATAAAAAATTTAAAAATTTAAAAAATATATATACAGTCAATTCAAGCACTAATAAATGTTTAAAATCTAGCTAAAAGAAAATATTTTTATTGATTGAAGAGATTGAAGAAAGAGATCACACGCACTAGAAATTCCCAATCGTTGACCGCGATACAGGAACCCACTGTACAATATGGAAAAAGGCTTCTATCAACTAACGGCGGTGCAATCCAATTTGGCGGCGGGGTTGAAATCTGGGGTTGTTTAATACTGTTACAGTGATAGTGATAGAGATGTTTTTTTTTTTGAAAGTATATTAAAATAATATTTTTTAAATTTTTTAAAAATTTATTTTTAATATTAATATATTAAAATGAATTAAAAATATAAAAATTTAATTTAAAATAAAAAATTAAAAGATTTTAATTTTTTTAAAATATTTTTAAAATAAAAAAACAAACATATAGCTGCACAATAGCATCATCCACCACGTCACTACCCATAAAGTACTGAAATGCATCGGTCACAAAATTCACCTGTACTCAGAATAGAGTAAACTATTATATAGTTCTTGATTTTGAACATTATTGTAATTTAGTCCTTTATATCTTGAAAACTTATAACCTAGTTCCTTCACTTGAATTAATTAGGGTGTTTGAGAGTATAGTAGCGGTTGCGGTTTAAAATATTTAGGCAGTGTTTGGAAACGCGGTTAAAATCATGTTTTCCAAAAAAATGAAATTTTTTCTAATTTTAAGCAAAAAAAAAGAAAAAATTTCAATTTTTTGGGAAACAAGGTTTTAACCACGTTCCCAAATACTGCCTAAATATTTTATCTAATTAAGTGTTTATTTGAGAGTGTGGTAAAAATTGCTTTTAAAAGTGTTTTTCACTTGAAAATTCATCAAAATAACTTCTTTTTATTTTTTTAAATTTATTTTTGGTATCAACATATTAAAATGATCAAAACACATAAAAAAAGTTAATTTAAAATTAAAAAATTAAAAAAAATACAATTGGATCTCAATGCCAAATACCATCTTGACTTGTTTGGTATCGTTGCCATTTTTTGTTCTTTATTTCTTAAGAACTATTTTCAAGATTTTCACTTATTATATTAAGTTCTATCATCTATTTTTTACAATCCCAACCGTTAGTTCTTCTACATTGATTCCTTATTTTCGCTATTTAGAAGCTATCTACTCTTAATATTCCAATGAAAAAAAAGAAGCAAAAGGGTCTTAAGTTAAAGTTATTCAAACAAGGAGGACTAAGTAATAATTGAGTTCAATACCAAGGGACTAAAAGAATTATATACTTCTCTGGATTTGTTAGTTGAGGGCAGTTAAGAACTGTTTATGGGTATGAGTTGTTTTTTTATTTAAAAATATATTAAAATAATTTTTTTATTTTTAAAAATTTATTTTTGATATTAATACATTAAAATAATTTAAAATATAAATATTTTTTAAAATATATATTTTTTAATTTTAATATTTTTAAAATATAAAAATAAATGATAGCAAACACCGATTCCGCTTTTTCTTCTTTCCTCAAACTTTGGAAAAAAGAAGAAGTAATAAATACGACTCTACTAGAAAAAGAAAGAAGGAATTAAAAAATCGCCTCAATGCTTCTTCGCTGTCTCGCTACTAACAGAATTCCTTTTTCTACCCTGTCAAGACTGCTCCAAGCAGTGATAATAAAATAAAACACACTCTCTCTCCAACAAACCTTTAAATCAAAACTCTACTCTTTTGCTTCTCTCTCTACAAAAAAATTAAGAAATGGCGTTTAATAACCCTAATATCAGCTCGCTGCCTCTGCTATGTGGAATGACACCAGCATAGTTTCATCACCATCCCCATCACTATCACCATCGTCAATCACGTACTCTCTCCCTTGTAAGTTCCCTCAATTTCTTGATTTTTACAGGTACGTGTGGATTTGTGTTGTTGCAGGTCGAACTTGTTATGGTTAAGGAAAAATTTTCAGGTTTTGTTTGGTTCCTGAGAAAATTGAGGCAAAAAATGTGAAATTTGTATTGTTTTTATGTGTTGATTTGTAAGTGGTTAGTGAATTTAAGTTACTTAATTGAATTTTGAGTGATTTGTTTTAAAAATGGAGGGAAAAATTGGATGTTTTAATTTGTTGTTATTGTTTGCTGCATTTTCTGTTGTATTCAATGGTTTTGTGTATGTTATTGAATTGGAAATTTTTTGGAGTTACAGGGATGGGAGATGGCTAGGGTTTTGTTGTGAATGGATCAGTGTTACAAGAGGGGAAATGAAAGTTTGACTTTGGAGCGGTTATTTTGAATTTGAAAAGTGTTTAGTGGGTATTGCTAAATCGCATCTTTTCTTTTAATCACAAATGGAAGAAGAGGGAAAACGGGTTGGAGGGCTTTCTTCTGGATTGGCTGTTTTATTGAAAGGCGAAGATAGAAAGGAGGATTCGTGGAAAACCCGACTTGTTTCATCGTGTGATGATTTTGGTAATCAGCCCGTGGAGCGAGCTCTTGAATATATCTTTGGTCTCTCAAACAAATCACTTGGTCCATTGACTGGTCCAGTTGACACTAAATTAGTTCGCTCTATTTTAAAAAATGAGTTTTCCAAGTTTTGTATCAAATCTGGTGATTTGGTTGATAGTAGAGACGGGATTCATATCAGTAAAGATGGTTGTGAATCTCAGGTGGTCGGGCTTGAAGAAGTGAGCATCTGTGGTGATATTAGAATCATTAAACACCCTTTGCATGTAGAAAGCTTAGCAATGTTCAGTAGTGCTAGGTCCAATGCTTGTGTTTGGAAAGGGAAATGGATGTATGAAGTTCTATTGGAAACTTGTGGTGTACAGCAGCTTGGATGGGCAACTCGTTCTTGTCCTTTTACTGATCACAAGGGTGTAGGTGATGCAGATGATTCATATGCATTCGATGGGAAAAGGGTTAGTAAGTGGAACAAGGATGCTGAGCCATATGGTCAGCCATGGGTTGTTGGTGATGTCATTGGATGTTGCATTAATCTGGATCATGATGAGATATTGTTCTATAGAAATGGTG
This sequence comes from Populus trichocarpa, assembly GCF_000002775.5. Taxonomy (NCBI): domain Eukaryota; kingdom Viridiplantae; phylum Streptophyta; class Magnoliopsida; order Malpighiales; family Salicaceae; genus Populus; species Populus trichocarpa. The sequence goes on along the minus strand of NC_037291.2, from coordinate 10,649,207 downwards.
TATCCCTTGGAGTGGCCTTTCGTGGTATCCGCAAGATGGGACCTGGATCTGGGTATTACCCAGCAATCTCTCTTTCTCAAGGTGAACTCTGTGAATTAAATTTTGGGGCTCGTCCCTTCAAGTACCCCATTCAGGGGTTCCTTCCCCTTAAAGCACCTCCTTCCGCAAATCTTTTGGCTAAGCAGTTGCTTCAATGCTTATCAAGGCTGTCAGATGTGCAAGGTGCGGGATGGGCTGAAAGTTCTTTAGTTGGTAAATTGAGAAGATTGAAGAGGTTTGTGTCACTTGACGAAGTATTTTATCCTGTCTGTCAAGGGATATGTGAGGAATTCTTCTCTGTTCTTGAGGGAGATTCTGGAAGTACTGAGTTTGTGGCATGGGGTCCACTTCTTTCATTCATGATGGAGGTTTTCAGAGTGCAAGCACCACATGACTGTTCAGGTCTGGATAAGTTTATTGATGTATTTCTAGAGTTTCAAGAATCACGTCTGATGTTTGAGCATATCATCAATGCCCTTTCAAGTGGCTGCAAAACAGCATCTTTGGTTTTAACAGAATGCCCGTACTCAGGATCTTATTCTTATCTTGCAATGGTATGCCATATCTTACAACGGAAAGAATTGATGGTTCTCTGGTGGAAGTCAGCTGATTTTGAATTATTGTTTGAAGGTTTTCTATCGCAAAAGAGTCCAAACAAGCAGGACCTTCAATGCATGATGCCTTCTGTTTGGTGGCCTGGTTCAGGTGATGATATCTCCAATGATGGAAGAAGCATGATGCTGACAACTACAGCTTTATCGGAAGCTATCAAAAAGGTATATACTGTTGTGGATCCCTGATATTTCACATTAAATTTGTAGATTATGAATCCTCTACTGTTGTTCCATATATATTAGCATGATGAGGGGAAAAAATGAAAAGCCTTCAAAATCTTTTTTCCATGTGAAATTAATTGTAATCAGAATGTGGTATACCTAGTGAAATACTGTCAAATACAAGTGGCCAAGCAGACTTTCCACTGATGGAAATAACTTTTCTATGAGCCTTTCGACTACAGCTGTTGTTGTTACCTTTCTATTAGATAATATCTCTCCCCATATGCATATAATTTAACCTCATCAATTTCACAAATAAAAGCATTTTGTTAAGGTTTGATTGTTCATGGTTTGTCATGAAAAAAAATTATTCAAATAAAAGCTCCAAAAAAAAAGAGGAGAGAATTCTTTCAATTGAATTGAATATCCTGAGTTTGTTATCACATTTTCTTTTTCTATTTAATTCATGCCCAATGAATAAAAGATGATTGCCTGAATCAATTGCTACTGTTTACTTGATTATTGACATATCTTATATTTATGGAGCCTGCACTTGGACTTATATGATGAGGTCAAGGGTGTGTGTAGATTGGCTGTTCACGAGTGACAACCTGAAAATACACATTTTTTTTGTCGTTGAAACCTTTAATTTGTGTCCCTGCTAAATTAGTTGATATCAATTTTCCAGTCATTCCATCCGTTGTGTTGAAAATCTTTTTCTGGACTTGAGCAATGAATTTCCTATTTCAGCTCCATGCCAAGGGACTTAGATGAGGAGCAAATTGCTTAAAACGTGCTGTGACCTCTGATAAATACTAATCCCCAAAATAAACAATCACATATGGAATTCGTTGCTAAACTCGCATTACCTGTTTTGAACTTTTTCCTTATTTTTGTTTGCAGTAATTTATCTTGGCAAACAATTATTGACTTTATTCTCTCTCTGGTTTGCAACACAATGAGTTTGTTTAGCTAGCTTCATGCAATTTAATATTAATTCACACCCTACAAATGCTGATGTCTTTGTAGATTGAGGAGAAGCATAGGGACCTCTGTCTCTTGGTCATGCAATTTGTACCGCCTACAACACCTGCTCAATTACCTGGCTCAGTGTTGAGGACATTTTTACAAAATATTCTATTGAAGAATAGAGGAGCAGATTGCAATGCGCCACCTCCTGGAGTTTCAAGCAATTCCGTTCTTATTTCTTTGTACTCAGTTATACTTCATTTTTTATCCGAAGGATTTGCTATGAGGGACATTTGTGGCTGGTTAAAGAGGTGTGAACCCAATGGTCTTGATGTTGGATTTCTTCACAGAGGTGGTGAACAAAGTTTCCCTGTAGATATATTTCTCAAAAATGATCCTCATCGAACTGACATTTCTAGACTTGGGGGATCATTTAGTCATATCTCAAAATCCCATCCTGCACATGATCAAGAAGCAGAAGTAATCCAGTGGGAGGAAGGTTGTATGGATGATGAAGAAACAAGAGTAACACATAAAACCACACCGAAACCATGTTGTTGTTCAAGTTATGAGATTGAATTGTCAAAAATCTCCAAGCATCAAATTAGATACAACACTAAAGATTCTCGTGTCCATTGTAGTGGTATTCCAGACAGGTCTGCTTATGTGGCTGCAGAATGCAGTGAAGGAAGTTTGAATGATGAGATAGCCGACAAACCTAGTACAAGTGATCAATCTGAATCTGATTTTGGTTATTGTCCAGTGCGAGATATTAGGATTGTGCACAGGGAGAGTGATATGTCTTCAGCAACTCTGAGAGAAGAAGAACTTCTAGATACATTGCTATTGCTGTATCACATAGGTGTTGCACCAAAGTTTAAGCAGGTAAGAATTTTCATGATAAAATATGCTCTTATTTTTACTTTCACATTACTGCAAGTTTTTGTACTTGGTATCTGGTTGATCTTATTGGTGAAGGGACTTTGTGCTGCCTGAAATAAATTTATTATTTTTTCCCATGGAAATTTAATAGGAAATGAGTTTTGTAGCAAACATGGACAGACATTAGGAAGAGTGAAGTGAACAAAATTTTAGTCCTATCCTGAACGAACATGATTATTGAGTTCAGGTATTCACTACTTTCAGCTAGATTAACTATAATAAATGAATGAATTTCCTGAAGCCTGAAAAATTGATACATTTGAGTGGAGTTGGAGAAACTGTTTTAAGTTTTTTAAGGATCCATCATCGAATCTGAAAAATAAAACCAAAGTCAAATGATCATGCCAAACCTCTGAATTCCAACAGTTCTTGGTTTCTCTAAAAGACAATATCTTGAGCTCAGGTATAGAAATGATGAAGTCAGGGTTAAATCACCATGACATGCTTTAACGTGCCTTGTCTGTTAAAATAAGAAATGGTTAGTGATAAAAAAATTATGTAATAGGGGATAATTTATGAGTAGTTTCATCAGTTGGAAACTGAATTTTCCTATGCCAAGTGCCTATTAATCTCAATGTGCTTGTGTATATTTTCTCTTAAGGTCCAAGGCAGTAACCGTAACCAAAAGGTTTTATGCTTGAGTTGCAGATTGTCAGTTTGATCATAAAATATGGTATCTTATCATTGTTTACACCAATGCAAGCTAAGATGCCTGTAGAAGATATACGTTGTCATATAATACGAAACAGCTGTCCTTCTAATCGTTTTTTGTGATACCTGAAGGAGAATTTGATAAAAAGTGAGAAAGATTTATGCTGTATTTAGAAGAATTGCTGCATCACGTTATTTTATTTCAATCTTTTCACTTCAGCTCCAGTATTTAAAATATGCGTCACATGTCTTTATGTTCTACAAATTGGGGTTTGTAATTTCTGAAGCATTGTAGCGATGTCAAGACAGTGGCCTACTCATTGACTGAACAGTTGAAGACTGTGTCCTGCTTGTTGACTGTTGTCCAAAGGGAACACCATTTCCTGGAAAACTTGTTCACGTTTTATGTTTTTTCTGGGATTACAATCATATTGTTTTTCTGTGCTTTTGGGATGTTCTGTTTAGTGGATGAACATCATTTTGTGCTTACTGATGACATGCTTTCTTGCTGCATTTTGTTTTGCAAAGGTCATAATATGTCTATCTTGATTGTAGGCATCGTACTACATGTCTCATCAGGCACAGTCAATATCACTCCTGGAAGAAACTGACAAACAAATAAGAGAACGTGCTTGTTGTGAGAAATTAAGACGCCTGAAAGAAGCTCGTAATGAATACCGTGAAGAAGTAATGGATTGTGTAAGACATTGTGCATGGTATGATGTCCCTGAACTGTATTTGTCTTGTTTTGTTTTGGAACCATATTTATCTTGATCTCAACCATATGAAACATTGAATGAATGTGTGAAGCCTGATGCACCCTTTTGCCTTCCTTTTCTATGGTTAGAATGAGAAATGGATATCCCAGATGGAGCGGTTGGATAGGCAGTCTTAACAAGCAAGATGCATAATTGTAACATTGGTTTATGAAATTAGGTTACTTGTTACTGGCAACTTATGCACTTTGCAACGATAAGAACTGTTTAAATTTGTTTTATGATATTTCTCTGTTTCTGCATTTCTTTAAACATGTTTATAGTTCTTCCTTGTTGTACCCTTAATTGTCTAGTGGCCTGAACTTTAAGCACCTGCAATTATTGATTTTCGCCCAGTTGCCCAAGCTTGGCTTCCAAATTCAATGCCCATGGAAATATATCTGGCACAGAATGTCTTTTTCTTGTATGATAAGAATAAATTGCTTTGATTTTCTGGTAGAAACAGGGAGAGTGAGAAGCCTGTTTTCCCAAATCTTTAGAATAAATTATCTTGTAGTTCTAACTGCTGGATATGTGTCTTCTATCATAGTATATCTATTTATTGTAGTCAGATGCGACTTTCTATTTTGTTAGGTTCGTTATGGGTCAACATTCTAGCATTTTGATGTATCAAATTGTAGGCAAAAACTTCAAAAGCTTTTAGGTTCTGTGTTTGCCCTTTCCACTGGTCTTATTGGAAAGCATTGATATTGCTTTTGTGGGAATGTGTTTTTTTTTTTTGTCGCCTTGCCTTTCTGTGTTCCTGCTGCCTTACTTCAGTGTGATGCTACTTAATCTGCTCATTGCCATCCATATTGCTCTACTGTTCCCACTGCTTGGGTTCTTTAATTCACTAATGTTGAAGACAAATAGCTGCTGCTTCCTCAGATCTCCAGACCACCGTTTGCTCTTTAACTGCTTAGATGTGTTTGTTATGAGGGTAAAGGGGGTGAAAATTTATGTTTGAAACTTTTCACCCCTTTTACCTTTGTTTGGTAGAACTTTTCAAAGAGGGGTCATTTTTAAGGTCTTAACTCTTAACCCCCAAAATGGGGTTAAATGTTAACTTCGTGAGTTGAGGGGTAAATAATTTTTCAAAGGAGACAGATTTTGGACTCTGCATTTTCCCTCATTTTTTTTAATTGAACATCCATTTCTCTTCATTTACTCCCACTTCTTATTATGGGCCCACAATTATAGATATTTAATATTGTTATATTTACATAATCAAATCAAATGTGGTTTGTTGTGGGCCCACTAATAATGCTCATGATTTTTTCAATACCCTTAAAACTTTATCCCTCAAGGGATGTTTTACACCCTCAACACTTTACCCTTAAATCTTAGTAGCATTTGACCTCCAAATTACTTCACACCAAGCACAACCTTAGTTTTATCACTATCTTTGTATGGTGCTGGTTGTTGGTACTTGATACTAAACAACACCAGCTACATGTATTGCATACTTTATGCTAGCCCATTGCATCTTCTGATCTTTTGTTGGCCATTTTGTTGTGGACAGGTATCGCATCTCTCTTTTCTCGCAGTGGAAGCAACGAGGAATGTATGCAACATGCATGTGGATAGTCCAACTACTTCTTGTTCTTAGCAGAGTGGATTCCCTATTTATTTATATTCCTGAGTTTTATCTTGAAACCCTGGTAAATAAATACTTCCCTTCAATCACTGGCAAGATGATGTTGGGTGTATTTATCAACCTGTGTCTGTCTGAAATAGTGTTTATTACAGCTTGTGAGCAGGTATTTTAACCTGTATACAGAGCATAAATAAATTTGACCTTCTTATATAGAGTTTTGTCTTGTGTCAAGATTGCCATCTCTTCGGAACACTCTACATCTCTTCAGAACCCATCGTTCTCTTGCAAATATTCTTACATCACTTCTTGAAGTTGAGCTACCACATGTAGTATGTTAATGTGCTTTTTAGGGTCATGTTTTGGAAGTTCACCAGGACTTTGTTGAATGCTTGATAAAACTGCAAGTTTAGATTCAACTATATCATGAAAGCTCTTTTTTTTTTTTTTTTCTTTAAAATATCAATGCTAGTAGTGGGCCATTAACATCCCATTCTAGCAAAATCTTGTGTGAAGATTTTTGGTTGGTGAAGTGTTCACCCTGAGGTGCCAGTTTCTTTTTGTTTCAAATATGATCTAAATATTTTCTATAGCTGTTAGAACACATGTAATTGGTGCATTTTTAATCTATCTGTTTTATCAGATTTCGCTGCATCATCTACCTGTAGTTTTAAATTAAGCGCTCTGCTTGTGGAGTGTGTCATTGATGTGGTTCCCAAAGTTAACTTGTATATCTAGCTGTTACATTATGCTGTTCTATTGCCGTTGCAGGTTGATTGCTTCCATGTGCTGCGCAAGAGTGACCCCCCATTTGTACCCCCTGCAATATTTATTAAGCAAGGACTTGCTTCATTTGTAAGTCTCACGCACTGTTCATTTTACTGTTGTCTCAGGCAGATTTTTATTGAGTTGATTTTTGTGTAATCTGCTGTTTGGTTTTTGGCTGTGGTTTAAATTTGTAATCAAATCTTGGCAATTTGTTCTCCATTTTGTCTCTAGATTTATAGATCAGGAAAGTATGCCATTATGATAATGTCAAGTTGTTATTATTGAAACTGACGATGTTCTCTTAAGATATATGAATTATTTTAGCATGTGTTATTGGTTAATTACAGCTCAAGCACAATTATATCCTTGATTGTGCTGTCAATGCTGAATCCATTGCACACGAGAGGTGGGGCACTGTGAAGTGTGAGCCCACCTTTTGTATCAACGCAACAAAAAAGTTTCCTGCCATGTAGTGGATAAGTTTCTTTGTAGCCCTTGATTGAAGAGGTAAGGGACGGGAGGAGCTATAGCTGCCACCATTGGCGGCTTGCATTTTGCATCTTAGAAACAAATACTAACAGAAAGGGAATGATGGCTAAACTCTTTTTGAAAATTTGGATGGTTAGTAAGATTTAGGTAGGATTGCTACCTCATTGAGCGCTGATCTTGAAATAACCAACTTTAGCTGATTCACAAAGAGTTAAATTCCATCAAATGTTTATCTTGCACAATGAAACACAATGGAATGTCTCTACATTCCGGAATTCTCATGCCGTAAACCTACTTACAACAGTATGCTTAAACCACTATTCTTGGCATTACAACAATTATTTTTCCTCCCCAATCCTTTGGTTATTATATTTTGCCGATTGCATATGTTCAACTAATATTATTTTATTTATGCTGAATTACCCATCTCTTAAACCTTCCTGTTGTAGTGGTCAACATGTCTGTAATTGTTCTTGGTCACATCAAGAGCCCCCATATAAAGACTAGAGATCCTAATGCTCTAGGAAGTTTATTATATTACTATAAGCCAAGAAAACTTACCTCCTATCTGCTTTTTGCCGATCTTTCTTTAGCTGTATTACAAGCTACAAAAGTAAATAAGCTTCCTACATGGATAATTTTAATGCATCTTTTCTGATCTACTGTGGTTCTGTGTGCATCTTTCTCAAGTCTGATGGATTTATTGCTAGTTTGAAGTTCCAGTTGATAGTTGCAACTGTACCCTTTTGATTATATTTCACGAGATTTTAATGGTCACACTTGATTATTGTCAAGAAGTTAAGATTTTTTGCATGTATATGTAAGAATGGTTTGATTGTTTTCAGTTATAAAATGTAGAACTACAATAGTACTTGACTCCTTGGTGTTTGTGATGAATAGTTCAACTTTAAGGATGGAAGAATATTAAAGTGATTACACAATGTATTGTTCCAATCTGATTTAATTTGTGCCACATGATAGAGAGAAGCACAAGGAATTATTTATGCACCTTTCTTTTACAAGTAATACAAAATCTTCCATCCAAAGTTCCAAACAACAGGCAGTTAATTGCTGACTGCTGGCTCATTTTCAGGGACCAGCGGGGTTTTTATATTTGACGTTGTGACTACTTTTGTACTGTGATTTGTACTTTACCAACTGACACTTGTAGCTGCCAGAGAATAAACTTATTTTTCCTTGAACTTCTAGAGTCGTGACATGTATCACTGCATGCAATCTGGTGATTTCCTCGATTTAAAAAAGTTGAATATATTCAATGCTTGAAGTCAATGGATTACAGAGGATTGATCGATTTCTCCTGTTCATCAGGTAACTTTTGTTGTTTCCCACTTCAATGATCCGAGGATATTGAGTGCTGATCTCAAGGATCTTCTCCTCCAATCTATTTCAGTCCTGGTACAGTATAAGGAGTATTTGACAGTGTTTGAGAGCAATGAAGCGGCCACACAAAGAATGCCAAAAGCACTATTGTCGGCATTTGACAACAGATCTTGGATCTCAGTGACTAACATTCTTTTGCGGTTGTGCAAGGGTTCTCGTTTCAGTTCTTCAAAGCATGGGGAGTCATCGTCATCATCGTCATTTGTTTTCCAGGTAAAAAATATCAATCTTTTCACAGAATTTTTAAATCCTTTTTTCTTTCCCATGGAACAATTTGTGGGCATGGATTTATCCTTTTTTTGGCTTAATCTAAGTAGAACTTGTTGCGGGAAGCTTGCATCAATGATGAAGAGTTGTTCTCAGCCTTTCTGAATCGACTATTTAATACACTCAGCTGGACGATGACTGAATTCTCTGTATCCATTCGGGAAATGCAAGAAAAATACCAGGTATGATTTATTGATACCAAGTATTTGATGACTGCTGTTCTATGGCTTTCAAAAGGTCTGACCTAGAGTTTATGCTTTGCACTAGTGCAAATAGCCCCCCCCCCCCCCCCACCACATGCACATGTGGTTGCGTGCTTATCTATCTATATCCTGGGGTGTCACTTTTCTTGGTTCACATTTCTATAAAAAATTGCTTTAACTTAAGTGGATCACTTGTCTGGGTCAGTCATATTACTGTTATGTTGGTAATACCAGTTATGTTGGTTTCAGTAGTTAGTAATAGGTTTTAACTGTATCGAATTTTCTGCCCTCATTTATTCCCAGTTTGCTTCAAATTATTTTCTTACTAGTATTAAATATCTTTTTAGGTTTTGGAGTTTCAGCAAAGAAAATGTGGTGTCATATTTGATCTCTCATGCAACCTTGCAAAGGTTTTGGAGTTCTATACTCGTGAAATCCCTCAAGCATTCCTATCTGGAACTGAGACGAACCTTCGGAGGCTAACTGAACTGATAGTCTTTATTCTCAACCACGTTACCTCAACTGCGGATGCCGAGTTTTTTGATCTGTGAGTTTCCATGCTTTCCATGCTGGTGAATCAAAATCATGTTTCTCTACCTTTTCCCTCTTGTCATTTTTCCTTTTCTAACTGTAATAAGTAGTGTTTCAAAACATGGTATAAATGCGTTGTGCCATTTGAGATGCAATATGAATCTTGCTTTTCATTGAAGAAGCACGCAAGGGAATTGGTGATGATGACAAGTTGACATTTAGGATTTCTTTGGTTGGTTTGCTTATGTTATGACAACCACACCCAGATATAGCGTTCAGTTTTTTCAGATTTTTGTAACTATTCAAGTTTACTGGAGACTTGTAGATAGTGTCTCTGGACATTTTTAAGGTGGTTTTTTTGGTGATAGATTTGGCACTTCTAATACCAATGATAAAGGCTTTACCAGTGCATAAATTACATATTTAATTAAAGAAAGAACTGTGAATTGTTACAAAGTCCATATTGCGACTTCTATGCTTCCTCAATGGTTAAGAAGTTCATATATTTATGCCACTGTATTTGCAGGTCACTTAGACGACATGGTCATTCTCCAGAAAAAGTAAATCGAGGCATGATATTAGCACCTCTTGTAGGGATCATCTTGAATTTGTTGGATGCAAGGGTGGGGACGGAATGTGGACAGCAGAATGATGTTGTGGGTGTTTTTGCAAGCATGGACTGCCCTGATGCTGTGCACTGTGGATTCCAGTATCTCTTAGAGTACAACTGGGTTAGTTTTGTCTGCTTCAAGCCCTGTCTCTCTCTATATGCATGTATAACTTCTCTATCTTGTGGATAGCAACCTCATTCTTTATTCCACTCTGCATACGAACATCATAATCAGAAGAAGATTCATGTTCATGGTTGGCAAAAGGGTATTGTACTCATGACTAGAATTTTAATTTGCATCTTTTTGTATTTACTTCCATGGAGAAACAAAAGTGCTGCCATTCATGTAATTTTAAAGGGGCTACAAGGGAATAAATTAAATAGGTGTATGATGGTTGTCTAGAGATGACTGATGTAGAAAAGAAGAGTAAAAAAACCTAACAAAATAGAATTCTCAACTAATAACAAAATGGGAAAAGAAGAAGAATCAATGTATGTCCTGTTCATCATCTTTTGTCATCTTATCCTTTAAGCTTTGCAATTTACTCTGTTATTTCTGTGACAGACTAGGTCCGCAAGAGGGGATGCTTACAGTGGAAAACTTCAGCAGCTAGAGAGTTTCTTGAGCCTCCTTGTTAGCAGGATTGAGTTGCAACAAATTGAAAGAACGAAACATGAGGAAGAGACAGAAGCTGATGATAATACTTGCTGCATTTGTTATTCTTGTAAAGCAGATGCAAGGTTTGCCCCTTGTTCACATAGGTCCTGCCATGGCTGCATAACCAGGCATCTTTTAAATTGTCATAGATGTTTCTTTTGCAATGCAACAGTCTTGGAGGTTATCAAGATTGATGAAAGCAGAGCTTAAGTTTTACTCATACGTTTTCGGTTGCCTAGACTCATGGAACCGAAGCTGGTCACGGACTGATTATCAGTTTCCGGATGGGCTTTGGAACCAAGATTTGTCGAAGAAAAGGCAGAAAGAAGTTAGAAAGAAAATAGGTGGTATATTTTCAAGGTTAGGTGGATGGGGGTTAGAAAGAAACAATTCTCGTGGAGTTGATGAAGAATTTTGTAGGGGAAATTTGAGGGCATTACTCTGTAAATATGAGATGTAAATGGCAATGGAAATCTTCTGTTCTCTGTTTCCTCAGCGTTTATGTGCTCCACATCAACTTGAGCTGAGCTGGGCGTAGCTGGAATGGACTTCAATGCCAAAAACACATTTAGTAAATCCGGTCCCGTGTGAAATGAAATGCTCAATAAACTAAAAACGTGGTATATTATTAAATTAAAAAAAAAAACACTATAAGGGCAGAGGATTATATGGTAGCTTGTGAGGGAATTTAATGTGAATTTGCAGTGTTTTCTTTTTTTGTTGGTTTATTTTTTCGGTTACTTGTTTTTTGTGAATGGCTTAGGATTACACGACAGCCTTCGAAGGATTGAAGGAATTCATTATGGTTTTGCACAGTTTTTTTTCATTTTTTTGTCTTTTTATTTTTGTTTTGGTTAATTTTTTTTTTAAATATAATCTTTCTTAATCGAGTTTGATAATTTGTTTTGGTTAACTTGATAAGGTTTATGGTAATGTTAAAAAATATTAAATTGATATTTAATTTGATAAAATTAAATTTGATTTTCTTGATTAAACATATTTAAAACTTTGATGACCAAAATTGACATTGAAATAAATTCCTAGTTTTATTTTTTGTTATTGAGGTATGTTTTAAACATTTTTTTATCTTTAATTTCATGAAGTTTTCATGTTTTGGTAAAAAAATTAATTTTTTATATTTTAATTCCTGAATTAGAGAGAAGATAGAGTGACTTAATAAAAAACAGAGAAAAAAATATTATTATTGGCTGATTATTATCTCACAACCAAAAAGATCACTTTTGGTGCTAAGAGGTTATATTTTATATGAAAAAAGTTATTGATGTATTTTTTGCACACTTGCTAGAAAAAGTTGAATTTTCTTTTCCAACTTAATTTAAATTTTTCCCATATTTTTTACATTAAAATAAATAAAAAAATAAATTTTTAAGTTGAAAAATGCATTACTTATTTTTTTGATCCCCTTTCAAAAAATACAACAATATGTGGCCTGTATTAAAAAAATGGCTTAACAGAAGAAAGAAAGAGGGAGGCCCACCTAGAGCACAAACCTTTCTTTCTTTGTTATTTATTTTTTTCTTGCAACTTTAATTTAAATCTAAATCTATTAAAATAGATTGATTAAGAATTTATTTAAAATTTATTTTATTGGATACATTCAAATTTTACTTTTTTTTACTAACATTATAGCTTTTTTATTATTATATTCACAAGCACTTTTTTGTATTACCCTTCATAGTATTTTTTAAAAAACTTATTTCATAACTTTCTTTAGACATGTTTATTTTTATTGTTGCGTGATCATATAAAAAAATAATATGAAAATATAAAATTGTTAGACCAACCGAGTTATATATTTGACAGATTAACTCGGGATAATTTAAAATGTCATCTTCTCAATATTTAAAAAATGATGTTCAAACGTCATCGCCTTGAAGTTTTTTAAGTCAAATTGAATTTTTATTATATCAATCAGGTCAAGGTTTAATTTGTTTAATTAACCGAGTTATACAAGATCAACTTCAACTCGATTTAGTTGAAAAACTGGACTAGGAAAGAGCCCAACCTAACAAGTTTTTAATTTTAATTGAAATTCATTTTAAAAGTTAGCAACTCCTCCTCATTTGTTCTTGACAATTCGTTTGTTCTTGACAATTCACATGGCATCGAAAACGTACAAATCAATGTAATGTTGAAATCAAATTATAAACAAAATACAACAATAATATCCTTCAAATCCAATTATTATAATTATAGGAAGTTACTTTTGTAGTTATGGAAACATTAACAAAACAACTGAAACAATTAAAACATGAAGTCAGTCCATTTAAACAGTGAATCATGTGAACTTTTTTTTCCTTTCAAACTTTTGTTTCAATCATACCCTTCTATAGTCTAATTAGAAAAAAAATAGGTTTGGCATTATGATCAAAATACAAATTTGAAAGATAAATCACTAACATGTAAAACACACACTTTAGAGATAATTTTTATCTTAGTCCAAAAGCTTTTAAATTTGATTAAATACCAAATTGATCCTCAATTGAAAATACAAATATATCCCTTATTGTCAATTTTAAATTTTTTGATTTTAATAATATTTTAATCGTTTCAGTGTGATTTTTTAAAATAATAAAAAATTTATTTACCTTTAATGAATTTAATAATAACTAATAGACTTTATAAAAAGATTTTAATATCTTCAATAGTCGGTTTTAATTATTTTTTTGGCGTGAAGGTTAAAACTATAAAAATACTATTCCAATTTACTTCTTGTTGTTGCTTTTATTAATGTTTTTTGGTTTTTTATAATAATTTAAATAAAAATACATTCGTTGGTCTCATTATTTTTTAATTTTTACATATTAAAAAATTATTTCCTTAATAAACATTTCTAACTTCACCACTATCTAACATCTTTGAAAAGAGATTTAATCTAAATTGTTATATAAATTGATTTAAAAACACTTTTAATCATAGAATTTTTTTTAAAAAAAGGAAAGCAAAGGGAGCAAATACGGTTTATGCACCGTAAATATCTAACAACCTCTCAATAAATAAATAATAAATAAAAATTAAAGTACCGAGCCTCCTCTCTGCTTCCGTCCGGTCTGTCCGAAGCTCGAGAGAGAGAGAGAGAGAGAGAGAGAGAGAGAGGCGTGCAGGCCAGGAAGGAAGGAAGTTGATATTATCGTCTTAATTAACAACTTGTAGACTGTAACTACAGAGTATAGTAAACCCCAAAGTAATAAAGAAAATGCTGTTGAGGGCACTCCATTTCTCTAATCCCTCAATCAACCACCACCGATACACATCGTCCCCCGCCACCTCCACCGCTCACTCTCGTCTCTTTCTGTACGATCTCCGCCTCCCAATCCAACGGTTCTCGTCGATTACCATACAATCACACTATAATTCAACAACAACAGCTGTTGCAGAATCAGAATCGCTAGAGTCGTCGACTTCATCTGAGTACATCGAGACCGTCGGATTACCGTCTAGTTCAGTGCTTCAGCTCTCTCAGTGGAATCTCACTCATCGCCACGTTCTCGTCCTCAATGTCATTGCTTGCGCTGTAATATAATCACTCCTTTACTTAATTTCTTTCCTTTACGGCTTAAAAACTTTGCTTCGGATTGTTAATAATATTTTTATTTTTATTATTTTTTATTTTGCAGGCAGCGGTTTCAGCAACCTGGCTATTTTTGTCTGCAATCCCAACTCTTCTTGTATGCCATTTCCTTTTCTTTTACTTACTGTTTTTTTTTTCTCTTTTGCATTTGGCATGATTTTTCATTCATAATTAAAAATACTGCTGCAACTCAATATCATTAAAATTATGTACTTTGAATTGGATAATATGTTTATGGATTTTTCTATTGTCACATTGAGATGTTATTATATTTTTTATTTTAAAAAAATTCTCTTTCATAGAGCGTAGCAATGATAGTAATTGAGATGATTTAAATCACTCAATCTTCAAGATTAATTGAATTCCCCGACATACATATAATCAGATTATTATTATTATTATTATTATTATTATTATTATTATTATTATTATAACTTGTGGCCACAAGGTTAGCTCTGACCAAGCAGCCTTTTAAGTACTTTTTATATGGTCAAAAGTTTGAAAGCAACTATGATCAATGGTATGGTACTGCAAGAACTGAAAGCGATTCATTCTTTTCTAATCAGTGATTTTCTTTTTCTTTCTGTGGTTATTGAAGGCTTTCAAGACGGCAGCAGAATCACTTGAGAAGTTGATGGATGTGACGAGGGAAGAACTTCCAGATACAATGGCTGCTGTTCGGTTATCAGGCATGGAAATTAGTGATCTTACCATGGAGCTCAGTGACTTGGGGTTAGTATTAGTATTTAGTATATTGAAGCTTGAAGCCTTGATTAAAGCCTTAGACACTCTTAATTATGCTAGTCATTTCTTTTGGGATATTGTAAATTGGATTGAATTGTGACCACCTATCATCTGTTATTCTTATAGGCAGGAGATTACACAAGGTGTTAGAAGTTCCACCAGAGCTGTCCGTGTAGCTGAGGAGAGGCTGCGCCAATTGACAAACATAACTCCAACAGGTAGGCTACATTATTATCTTGCAGTGCTTTGATTTTTGGCTCAGGTTGTTGGATTTGGTGCAATGAGTTTTACTCCATCTTTACTTGTTTAGCTTCATTGCAGAGGGTAGCCATTCTGAAAAATGAGACAGGAGGACCAGCATTGGCCAGGACTGCACGGGGAATGAGGGAGGGGATTGTCAAGGGTCGTTCAATCTTGCAAATATTCTTCACAATCATACAATTTTCCAGGATGGCCGTTAACTATTTTGCTAAGCAAAATAAGAAATAGATCCAAAGATATGAGCTCTGTGGTGAGAAATATCAAAATTTCCTTGCGTACATATCCATTTCTTTTATAATTTTGCAAAAAAGTTAGTGTGTTGTTGAGTTTTAACATGTTAGGGTTTTATAACTGCCACTTGCAGTTGAGCTAGTATGCAAAGAGACAGAATGGACCTTTTGTTTTCCTTCCATAGTTTATATCTTCTGTGCCTTATGATTTGATCATTGTGAGAATTTTACTTTATGTACGACTGGTATGTTCTTGTCTGTCAAGGATCTCTTAGACATGTTAGATGTTGGAAGTCTGTCTAAGTTTCTTGCTGGTTAGATTGATTAATCTGGCATCAAAAGGCTTGGCGTTAGGTTTTCAGACCATATCTAATTACAGAATATTTCCGAAATCATTAGAGATCAAAAGGAATAAAGTAAATGTCCCAATGTTTCAATTGCACTTGGCCACTTGCATGGCTAAAACTTTCACCCTTCACTGTAGGCACGTAGGGTATTGAGAAATTTGGTGATGAAGGTTGTATGCCTTGAATTCAAGTGGGATCTATCTACAATGCCATTGGTTCATATGTGATGAAGCACAGTTGTGTTATAGCTTGTATAGAGGTTAGCTGTGGATTTACTGATGTTGCAGATGAAAAGAAAGATCATCAAAACGAATTAAACCCAATGGGCTATCCTGTGATGGTTCTTCTTGGTGAGATAATTAATAGGGTTTGTATGAGGCAGAGTACAGAAAGAAGATGGGTGGGGAAATAGTTGACAAGCAATGGAACACGAATTTTGAAGTCCAGGTTAGATGAAGAAGTTGGCTTGAGTTTTTCTTGCCTTCCCTGATTTGGAAGTGAAAGTCAGTCCTTTTTGCAGAAACCTAAAATAATAGCGATATTTGTGATCTCTTGACATTGGTGTGGCAGGTCCAGTTCCTTCATAGCTTACATGATGGTAACCAATGTGCTGATTTCTTAGTGCGTACTGGTTCTTCTCAGACTTCCACTTGCGAACTTTGGTTTCATCATCTTCCTGGCATGGATCAGGATGAGCTTCTCCTAGCTGCTGATATAATGGGAATTGCCCTTCTCTCAGTGTTTGTTTTCGTTTATACCATCTTTTGCACACAAAAAGAAGGGGGTCCCTTTTGCAGAACTTTGAAGTTTGATTAATGGCATGGTCATGTAACTTGGTGTGGAGAGGCTGGGCTAAAAATCACTCGAAGTCCCTCTTCTATTTGAATTTGGTCAAATCAATCTCCATACAATAAATTCGATCTCACACTTTTGATTTTGGGTAATATATATCAACCCCCGCGTCTGTCTATTCGTCAATTGACGAATCTGATGTGCTCTTGATCATTTATATGTGTCATTAATTATACAATTCGATGACCATGTATTTCGTATCGAGAACTTGTTTGTATTTGTATTTTAAAAGTGTTTTTAAAAAAAATTAATTTTTTTAATTTTTTACTTTAAATTAATTTTTTTTGGTATTTTTAGATCGTTTTGATGTGTTGATGATACAAATAATTTTTTTAAAATAATAAAAAATATTATTTTGATATATTTTCAAGCAAAAAAAAAACATTTTAAAAAACAATTACTACCACATCCTCAAACACCTTCAAAAACATTTTGAAAAGCAACCACAATCACAACCATACTCCCAAACAGATTTTTAGATGATTCAACTTTGTTGACCATAATATTTGACTTTGATGTGGCAGTCTTATCTCTTTTATAATTCAGCCTCTAAGCTAAAAAGAAACTCAAATTACCTTCTTGATGTGTACTGCCATTTATCTTCAACTGCCTCTCTATTTTCGTAACCATATGAACTATATTTTTAAGCTCAACATAATGCTGTAACTCAAATTGATTATCTCTCTATTTAATTCATTCAAAAACCTTGTTATTGTAGCTTCTATATCATTCAAAATAT
The DNA here is from genome assembly GCF_000002775.5 of Populus trichocarpa. NCBI lineage: Eukaryota > Viridiplantae > Streptophyta > Magnoliopsida > Malpighiales > Salicaceae > Populus > Populus trichocarpa. The sequence continues at coordinate 10,631,789 of NC_037291.2, read as the reverse complement.
TAGCTTTAATTATGACAATGTCTATTTTTTATGGTAATTCTCCACACTTCTAGAAACCTAAGAAAAACTCTGTAATCTTTGATATAGTTTTCTGTAATAATGACCAAGAACAAATCTTTTTCTCATGACTGCTTTCATCTTATCCTAAGTCTTTATAGGTCTCGCTCCATTCCTTTTTCTTAATAAGACAAGGTGATTCCACCAAATAATATCATAGTTACTAAACTCAATAACAAGAAGTTTTACTTTCTTTACCTCGTACTATTGGTGATAGTAAAAAAATCAACTCCACTTTTATTTTCCTCTCCAAATAATCTTTCAGGTCATTTTTTTTCTTGAAAAGCTAGAACCTTCATCTTAATACTTCTCAAATATCTATCCAAGCCATCCCGAATTTCATCCTCCCTATTTACCCTCGTATGGTCAAATTTCTCAAATGGCCAAACTCCATTAGACCTTTGGTTTCCATGTAGCCATAACCTACCATCATGGTTATCATTAAAATCTTTGGTTTTCTCATTTGTATTTTCATCTATAGATTCTTTCAAAGGTGAATTAACTTATCTCGTAGACCTTCTTCCTTCCAAATCCCTAGAATCTGACCCCTCTCAAATATTAGGCACTTCGGTTCTTAAACCAGTCATCCCACTCATTACTTCATCAAACCTTATATTCATCAAACCTAATTATTGTTGCACGACCAAATAACTCCATTCGAGATTATTCTCACACATTTCCTTACATGTTTACACTCAATAGATATTATTTCTCTCGTGTTTCACATAAAATTTTAGCTTTTGACTCTAATATGCTCACCTTCGTCTTTTACCACTCAATTTTCAAGATTTTAGTTCTTTAAAGAACTAATTCATAACAAATCAAAGATTGATATCTTTATGGCACAATTAAACAATGTAAAGACTTAAGAAGCAATAAAGATTAAAAATTATCAATACAAAACTATGAATACCAAAACACGAGTATCAATATGAATTCATACGAAATATGAATGATATGAAGACACAAAATAAAAGACTATGAAAATAATGAAATAAGATTTAAACAACTCAAAATAACAACGTGTGTGTGTGTGTGGTGGCCGAAACTAAAAAAACAATAACTTAAAAACTATCCATTATTTTATTTTTATTTTATTTTATGATTTTCAAGAAACCCAACCAAGTAAATCTAAAATATTCCAAATCAAAATGTATCTCCAAGAAACCCCAAGAATCAAGATTTGTTTTTCAGATTTAAAGCAAATGGTTGAACTCTATGTTTATTTGAATCAAGATTTGTGACAAACCCTAAAAATTTGTTTTCTTGTGATTTTATTTGTTATTTGTTTATATATAAAACTTTATTTAATCAAGATTGAAAATAATTTTCTTTTTTTTTAACTTGATGTTGCAACTAGTTTTTAGAGAAGATAAAGAACTCAACAACAATGGAGTATGTGAAAACTCGAAGATAAAAAAAGTATAACCTGATATAAAGCCTCAATGTAATACCAACTGATATGAGCCCCATGTATATAAAGACCATGAAATTCGCAGTCAAATCAACTCTTCTCAAGAAAGCTAAGATCATGTTTGGAATTAAATTTTATATAACGATAATCTGTACCGAGACACCAAGATTTTAAGTAACCGAACTTCCATTCAATGCCTATAAAAAGACACGAATGAGAAGTATAGAAGATGCCACAAAGCTTGGTAAATTCTTCAATAAGTTATAATAGTTCAATAAAAAACCAAAATGTATGAACAAAACCTCATAAACAATAATAATTTTTTAAATAAAAAAGATTCTAGGAAAAAATCTAAATACAAGCTAAATAACCCTATTTATATAGGTAAAAATGTTCTAAATAATGCTGAAGAACTAATAAAAAGATTTTTAAATAAAATAGAAAAAAAAATCCTAAATCAATTAGGAAACTAATATAAATAAAATTTTAAGTCTTTCCTAATGTTTAATTGCCCTAAAATTTTAACTTTTTATAGAACAAGACGCCTTGAAAGTTCTAGTAAAATTTCAGCTCAATTCAATGATCGGATCAGAAATTATGCTTGTTAGAGAAAAATTATGCATTAGAAAAAATAAACTTCTAACTACCGAAATTATGCATTAGAAAAAATAAACTTCTAACTACCGAAATTAATTAACCTATGAAGTAGATGAATCATATCTCTCTTGTATATATATATATATATGTATTATCAACAATTTTTTTTTTAACATAAGAATTACTCTCATAAAAAATACATACCCGTGTCAAGAAGTCATAAATTACTTAATATAAATAAAATATATTTTTTAGAATATTTCAGCATATTACAGTACCAAATGATCATTTTATATCTCAAAAGTACAACCAAATAATTGAACCAAATACTATTTAGTTGCTTTTAAATATTTATAAGAACAATACAATACTGAATAACACAATACAACTTTTTAGGCTACAATTTAATCGGCATGCGGATTACTCTGCCATTAATGGAAACCAGGAAGAACTCTTTCACAATCTCATGAATCAAGCGTTATCACAAGCTTATTATGGAGAGAAACGTAACCTCAATGGGCTAAAACTACTCATAAACCACCTCATGGTTGTACTGGCCATTGCTATGACCTTTTGAACAAAGTTTTGCGCCTAATAATCTTGGACCGGCCTACAATTGTAGGCAAGCGTACGAATGATTAGGGGGGCAATGTTATACTCCTGGAAGAGATCTTGGATACCTTAAAATCGATTGCCATGGTTAGATCTATCTAGTGATTCAGAACAAGCTGGGTTCTAATAATTATTTTGACAGTTTTCCTCTATGAATACTACCTAGCTCGTAAGAATCATCCCTGGATCAACCAAACACGTTCAATCATGCTTTTCTTTTAGTTCTCTTGGCAAAACCGGCATCTGCCTAGCCTTCAATGCAACTAGAAAGAGAGAACTGGCCTTGATGCAAAGGCCAAAGAGTTTTTTAATTTTTGATAAGGCCTTGGCCTTGAAAGTTGTTACAGGAGCTTCATCATTCTATTCTAAACTGTTCTAAAGGGAAATACGCTGCAGAGTTTATTGAACTGCTCACAGCCTAACAATGCAGTTCATTAGAGACAAAGAATGCAGTTTACCATTTTAACACAATTGCAAGATCAGTGTCAGAACACATGTAAGTTACTGGGTAATCAGCTTTGCTCCAATCAACATTTTCACGGCCACATCATTCAGCCTCTAATCTGGATTGAAATAGCCTGAAAACACAGCGGTCTCACCTTTCCATGATTTTACCAGCATACACCAGAAGAACAAGCTGCAACCTGATCTCCATTCCCTGGGATAAATGGTTCTAAGTTCAACCTTAGCTTAAAAAAAATGTAGTGGAGAATTTCCTGTACAACTTTCCCTCCGGGGAGGTTCGTCTCCTGTACAACAACTTCCGAAAAGCTGGATAGATGAACTCAAAGTGACAAGTGAAAGAGAAACACAATAACATACGTCATCTTTCTTTTTTCTGCTCTGAGTTTTAAGAATTATCCGACAAGAAGTCCAAGCCGAAACACTTGAGAAATGCAAGTTTCGCAAGCCTAAAATAGTTGCAGGGATGGAAACAGAAGAAGTCAGAGGAATTTCCGATGTTGTCTTCACTAACTATCCTTCTACCCGTGTTTGTTGTTATTTCCCCTTTTATGCTTTGGTTCTGCTGTGCCTGCAAGAATCTTGAACATTGTTAGATATCTCGAAGGCAACCTATATATCTCATACCTAAGCTATTTTCATGAAGCAACAAATAGCTTGGTAAGATGAATTCCTGTAGCCAAAAATCTTTACTGCAATTTAAAGATTCGATTCATTACTGCAATTTAGAAGAAGACAAGATTCTAATTTACAGGGGTTTGGTTAAAATGGTTTGGTCGTATCCACTGCCAACCCAAGCACGTGACCATGAGAAAGATTGATTGCAATGTTGGCAGGGGATGGGAGGATTAGGCCAGAAAAGACAGGATGATAGAGCATAATTATATTAAATTTAGGTGATTAAGTCACTGAACTGTCCTTAGCCACCAAGATTTATATATTCCTTCTCCTTTTCCTTTTCCTTTTGGATTCATTTACCGACTATATGGGCGGTGCCCAAAGAAAAAAAGAATTGGCCCGTTATCAGTTCTTGCACGACGACAAATAATACAGATATTGTCGGCATTTGATTGTTGTTATTATTGAAAATAATTGTGCAAATCAATAGAGATATCACACAATAAAGTGACCCATTATTAGTTTTTTTAGCCTCATCAGCAGAAGCAGTTTTTGTTAGGATGCGCCTGTTTGCCTGCAAAACTGCTGGCATTTGGGATTGCCGTGGTGAGATTGGTTAAATTTTTTTTAAAAAAATTATTTTAATGTATTAAAAACAACTACTTCCGGAATTCTGAACATCCATACTACGTAGAACCGGAGTCAGGTCAAATTTAAATACAGTAGACGAGATAAATTTGTCGTCAGTTCAAGTCACAGAGATTCACGATAGATTTTAACCATTTAACTAGAGTTATGCTATCATTAGAGGCATAAAGCATTATCAGCAGTTTCTTCTCTAACAAAACAACCGGAGTAAAGGAAAAGGAAAGAAAAGGGCAACACTTATTCGCGAAAAAGAGAGGGGAAAAGCAAACCAAGTACAATGCTTGCAAGTTTCCTAATTATTATCTTAAATAAAGTGTATCAAACAGTTGTACAGCTTTAGCAAGAGATTTTCTAATTTTAATGTAATTAAGCAGTTCTACTGGTAACATTTTTTTTAAGGTGGCAATATCAACATTTAAGTCAGGATCCCTAATGATTTTTACTAGTCAGGATCGGCTATACGGGTCCTTCTGCGTCCTCCCGCATAAAGGCTTGATGGCAAGTTGAAGGAGGATTTTCATGTGCGAAAGTGGTTCGAGAGTGTGACAGTGACGACAATTGAAAATGGCTATGGTGGTTAGGAGATGGGCCCCTAATGATTTTTACAATATTCGGTCGGTCCTTCGGTGTGAATTTGTGAAAAGGGGAGGTCAAAAAACATGATGATAAACTACAAGGAAAACCTTGAGAACAAGCAAAAAGAAGTCAAGAAATAGACAGACAAAAAGCAAGAATAATACCTTAGTGTTTAAGTTGTTTCTAAGCCAAGCCAAAGGAATTAGATTTTACCAGATGGGGTTTACAAGTTCTTATAAGCCAAAGCACTGAAAACTTAGCAAGGACTGCGTATATACCTGGCTGTGTTGCAGGCGGTTTGAGACATGATCATTATGCCTGCGGATTTGGTTGTCCAAATGGGAATTAAGGGGCGTGAAAACACCAAGAGCGGATGGTGAGGCGGAGGAGGAAGTAGTGGTGGTGTCTGGGAGATCTGCAGGAAAGAAACTGAAACAAAAAAGGAGGAAGATGAGGAGGAGCAAGACCAGTACTTGGATCCATATTAGCCATGAGACTCGATACCCTTCTATTGTAAGGTCGTCCCCAAACTCAAACATGGATGAAAGAAGAGGAGGTAGGCGAGGAAGTGGTTGCTTGAGAGAGAGAGAGAGAGAGAGAGAGGAGGAGGGTAGGAAGAAGATAAAGGGAGAGGTAGGAGGCAGGAGGTCGAGGAGTTAAGGCTTCAAGAGAAAGAGGTGGAAAACATAAGAGAAAAATGACTTAATTTATTTATGGATTTGTCGGGCTGACTTTAACGTAAATAAAAAAAATGACATGTGACTGCCGTTCCCAACCCAACGCGTTTCGGTATTCGAGTGTGTCTACCGCGCGTGTCCTTTGTTCATAAAGAGAGTACCACCACCACCACGCATTTAAAATTAAGAGTAAAAAAAAAAAACAAACACCTGAAGTTAATTTCTTCCGATTAGTTTCAGACGTCTGGTGAAAAAAAAATGGAAAAATTAAAAAAACTGAAAAAAAAATAATTAAAAAAATTAAATTGTGAAAAAAAACTGATTAAATCAATTAAAATTTTAAAAAACCTACCAGTTTGATTTTGGTTTTATAAGCCTAAAACTAAAAAAACCGAACCGAACTGAACCCAAACAAAAAAATACCGGAAAAAACCGAGCTAAACCAGAAAAATCGAGCCAAACCGGTTTGAACCGGTTTTTATTTTAGAAAACCGAACCGAACTGAAACCGGTCAGTTTGAACCGGTTTTGGTTTTTTTTTTAAAATCGATTTAGTTATTGTTTTTAATAAAAACCGAACCGAACTAAAAATGATCATTTCTAATCTCATTCTTGGCTTATAACATAAAACTTGATTGTTGTAATATTTTTTATAAGAAAAAAAGTATAATATTCATAAATTAGCTATTTTATGTGGCTTTTCATATTTTCTAAAAACAAAAAATAAAAACAAACAAGTTTTTTATCTGATTTAAAAAAAAAATGATTTAACAAACAATCTCTAGATCTATAAGCTTTTCAAATCTCCACTCTAATTTGGGAAGTGTTTATATAAAAATATTCGTAAAGTGAAAGAACTGATTTTTTTTTTTTATGATTTAGGATATCATTATATCAACATATTTACTTTTACACGTCAAGTTTGAATTTACTTATTTAATTTGTTTTTTTTTTTTTTTAAGAAAGGTTCCAATATTCTAGTTGAAGGGGAAAGACTAAAGAATAAAGAGGTGGGAATGGAAGCTGCTACGTCCATTATACTTGACTTTTCAATTTACTTTCCATTATTATATTCATATTAAATTATTGGTAATTATAGCGTGTTTATGTTTATCATTGTAACTAAAATGCTCTTTGTCAAAAATTAAATATTATTATATTTTAATATTTTTGAATTTTTTTGATATGTTAATATTAAAAATAAATTTTAAAAAGTTAAAAATAATTATTTTAATATGTTTTCAATAAAAATCACTTTAAAAAACAACTATTACCATAATAAAATACATTAGATTTGTTCCGGTAAGATTTATAAAATATATTTTTATTAAATTAGGTGGTAATCACAATAAATATTTTTAAAAATTTAAATTATAGAGAAAAATATAAATTTTATTTTTTATATAAATGCTTTTTTTTATGAAAACGCATATTTTTTTATAAGTAGCAATGAATAAAAACATGATATAATTAAAATAAATATTTGCAATAATTCAAATGATTTAAATGAGAAAAAAAGATTCTTTAGCCAAAAACCCTCCTTCCTTATTCATTTTTTTTTTTTTGCAAAAACATGTTTTTTTATTAAAAGATTCATTTTTAAATAAAAGCTTAGCAATTTTTAAATATCATAATAATAATCTTAATTAAAAATAATTTTATTACAAAAATTTTTTTAAAAAAAGTTTAAGGTTAGGCGCCTAAGCCTCTCAAACCAGGCCTAGATTTATTTTTTTTCATCTGCTATTATTTTTTTAAATCGAAGCCACGAAAAATTGCATATCTAAAAAGACGACCTCTCATCAACAAGTTTAAACTATAGTAAATGGATGTGCCTAAATTAGGTCCCACATATTTGGATTGCTAAAACTCAAAGTTTCATCTAAAAATCATCCTATGAAGTTTAATAGTTCCTATAACATCCTCCAAAGGCTCTTTAACATGCACAATAACTCAAAATTAAACAGCTAAAAAAAAAAACTTTTCTAAAACTACATCTATTTTTTCCAACATCATTAAATGTCAAAATCATTTTCATTAAGTTTCTCTTTTTAAATCAAATTCATAGACACCAGAATAAAAGTTATTGGTGGTTAGAATTATAGTTTTAAAACCTGGTCCCGCTCCATGGATCGACCTAGGACCCGGCTGACGACCCAGCTGACCAGGGGCTGAAACTAGGTTGTGTTTAAGAAAAAATAAGAGAAGTCAAAAACCCGGCTGACTCAGCAGGTTGACTCGGTGACCCGGTAAGACCCGATCAAAAACCTTGTTGCAGGCCGTTGATTATTTATTTTTTTTACCAAAATGACGTTGTTTTGATTTATAAAAAAATTAGAGTTGACCCGGTGACCTAATCTAAACCAATGATCCAGATAAAACTCGTGACATGGCTTTAGGTCAGGTTGACCATCGGGCTGGGTTTAAAAACTCTTGTTAGAATATAATTATTAAAGAGCTTTCTCTTTCCTCAATATTTTTAGAGATTTTTTCACTTTTTTTTTCAAATTTTAGGGGCTGAAATATGACAAAATAACATTTAGAACTAAAATATAATGACCTATAAAAAAACATGAATGAAAAAAGAGAAAAAAAAAACTTAAGGGATAAAGTAGAATTCTTGTAAGCCTTTGTATAGAAGGGCTTATATTTCTTTTCTTATGTCAAATTTGATGATTAATTTCTCAATTTGGTTTTTAGAAGGAAGCTAATATTGTATTTCATAAAATTAGTGTCAATTCAATGTTAAAACATTTAAGGACAAGCCGAGAGAATTAAGAGCAAATCATACAATTATGAAAACATAATTTGAAAGGATGTAATTGAAAAGAAATAAAGTAATGACCAAATTAAAAAAAAGTACAAACTTCATGGACCAAAATGTAAAAATAGATAAAAATACATACTGTTGTATTTTTGTTGAAAATACAACACAAACACATGTTTTATTTATTATTAAAAGACTAAATTAAAAAGGTGTTTCTTTATAGTAGATTGCTGTGTTTTTATCTCTCCTTTTGTCCTTAAGAAATTATACAGTAAACAATTATTGAATTTATTTCTTTTTGATTTTGTACTTTTATATTATAGTGAAATGGTGTTATGATTTGTTTTGATTTATATGCTCTAGTATATTCGAGAGATGTTGTAAAATATCTTGATATTAAATTTAGATCGATAATATTATTCAATTACAATTTTCTCTTAGGTTTTTTTCATACGATTTTCCAATTATATTTGGTTTTTTATTTATTTATTTTTGCACTTTTGCACAATCTTAACATTATATTTTTAGTTTCGTACTCATCTTAGTTCTTTTTTCTTTCTTGTATATAATTTCACTCCCTAAATTTGTTTTATCATCTATATAATATCTTTATTTTTATTTACCTATTTTATCAAACAAAACAAAACAAAACACATGAAAAATTGAAAAATAACAAAACTGATTGAACTTCATAGAAAACATGTTTTTTTTTTTAAAAAAATCTATTTTTTAAAAAATACATGAAAAGGTTAAAAGAGAATGAAAAATACATGTAACGATTACTTCGGTTAATTTTTTTAATATATAATTGGATTATATAAATAAAAACAATTTACTTACTTATCTATAAAAAAAGAAGTAGCTATTATTGAAACCCACCGCAGCTCTGTGCGCGCGCGCGTGTTTTGCTAAATATCAATAAGGATCTTTCTATAAGAAAATTATTTTTGTCGAGTTTTATACATTTGCGTGCCCAGTGACGGAGGGAGGGGGGGCTGGCAGGGGCCCCGGTTCCTGCAAAAAAATGCCCCTCCCTTGTAAATATTTAATACAAATAATAATAAAAAAAACTTTGATCCCTCTAATTTATAATTTGCCCCCCTAATTTTTTTTTGTCTTGCTCTGTCCCTGTGCGTGCCCATACTTGTGGTATCGATTATATGCACGTATTTTTGCATATTTCTTTGCTGCATGTAATAATAATAATAATAATAATAATAATAATAATTATGATAATGAAGCTAATGTAGAGTAGTAGTTTATTACTTGCCTTGTACTATCTCTCCTTTATTTTAGATTCTTTTACACACACATGGTTTATACACTTTAGAGCATAATTTTAAAACCGGGCTGACGGGTCGATCCGAGACTCGGGATTGGAACTGGGTCGAGTTGAAAAAAACAGGGGTAGAAAAAACCCGGTGTGATCTGGTGGGTTGGCTTGGCTGACTCGGCGGGTTGATCCGGTTGCAACCCGTTGACTTTTGTTTTTTTTTTTTTACTAAAACGACGTCATTTTGATTTTTTTTTAAAAAAGAATTGACTCGGGCAACCAGGTGACCCGATCAAAACCTGGAATCTGATTCTTGAACCGGCCCGGCCACCAGACCTGGTCTAAAAACCATGTTTTAGAGAAATAAATTGAGTGTTAGATTCTATAAGATAAAACAAAGGTTATGGAGATGGATCTCCGAATTTACTCTTTTTTTTCCCCTTGTGTGTGATCTTTTACAAGTAAAGGAAGTTTAGTGACTTGAATTCACAGTGACTCTGCGCCATGACAGCTGCTCTTGATTTGTCAACTGGATTCTATTATTCGTCTTATTATTTGATTGATTGGGACCCATCCATGCGTGTTTTTTAGTTTTTAATTCTTCTCCTTTTGTTTTTATTTCATTAATTTCACTGCGGAAAATAAATTGTATCCTTTTACCGTATACTTATAATTCTTCTTTATTTTCCCTCCAACTTTTTTCACACATAATCATTACTTTTGATTGACATTTTGCTGTGTCAACATTTCTTCTTCTTCTTCTTCTTCTTCTATTATTATTATTATTATTATTATTATTTGCATCTAATGTCACAGGAAAGAAAGTGTACAAAACTACCCTTTTGGTACTTTTATAACGCTTAAGATTTTTAAAATGAGTTGAATTCAGAACTATTTATTTTATAATATTTGATTAATTAATTTTTTTAATTTAAAAATTAAATGTTTCTATAGATGACATAAAACTTCATGACCACTTGCAGTGTTGATAGAGAAAATATATTTTTTTCCTTGGAATGTAAAGGCGAATTTAACATTGATGTTGAAATTATCTTATTAAAATAGGCCTTGTTTGTTTTTAGAAAAATATTTTTTCAAAAACCATTTTACTCACTTTTCAATACTTGCTTGATTTTAAAAAAGTAGGTTAATTGAAAAGTGGTTTTTGATCAATGAAAAAAATAAGCTTTTACAAGAGAAAACTAATTTCCTTATCTTATATCGGAAAATACTTTCCTTTCTTTTAACCAAAAATTATATTTATAAGCTTTTACAAGAGGAAATTGATTTCCTTATCTTATATTTGGAAAAACACTTTTTTTTCTTTTAATAAAAAATTATATCTACCCATAAATATCTCTGGTTGTCTCAAATCTCTTTCTCCAGCAAATCATTTTTTACTGAAAACTAATCTTCTTCCTAAAAAGATCTTTCTCTTTCATTGAATCTGCCTCCTCTTTGTTTGTTCTATGTTTAAAAGATTTGTCTTTTATGGATTATCAATCTTTACAAAAACCAATAGAGATTAAAGACATTAGCTACTAGGCTTTTAGATTTAAAGAAGCCTAGACTAGAAATGATTGATTTTTGAACTGGGTTGCTATATATTCACATTTCTTATACCCTCATTGAAAAGTCTACATCTTGCTGAGTTATTTTACAAGGTTAGAAGAAACCCACTTTAGAAAACTTATTAATTTGATAGTGAAATTTATTTTTTGGGGGCTTTCAAGTTGAGCCTAGGTTTTATAGTTTTAGTTTATAGGAATTAATTGAGTTGACACTTTCAAATAAATGAATGTGGAGCTACAAACCTCTAAATTAAGGTTGGATCCAAGGGAAATATGTGCATCCCATCTACCAAAATTAGGTGGTCTTCAACAACGATGATGTTAGAGTTGTTCCAACGAAGCCTCTAAAGTATTTAACCTAGTCATCGATGGCTATGATATCCATTTCACAAAACCACTAATCTTTTTTGTGTGTTCACACTTCAAGCCTTATCAATAGGTTCCTATCAAAAGTTGACAACATTTCTCTCAAGATCAAAAGATCAAAAATAAGCTCATTGGTCTCCAAGCTTGGAAAACCTCCAAAAACCAAGTTTGTTGCAAAACCAGCATATATACACAGCTCACAGTTATAAAACGTACTCTAGAACCCTCTCATTTTAATGAAAGGGCTAAGTTTTGATCAATTTATGTTTGAACCCATCAAAAACCCTAGCAAAACCCTAAAAATACCCCCTTAAAAAATCAGAGCAGAGAGGAGAAAAAAGGGAGAAAAAGTTGATAAAGAAACTCTAAGTGTGATGGTTTAAGAACCTATCACAAAGATTTCTTAAGTTTTGAAAGGACAACAAGCTTGTGGAAGCAATACTTTACAAGGAAAGCAAAGAGGATAATGGCTATTCTAGGAGCTTGAAGGTATACTTTTTAACATAAAAGTGGAGTCCATGTGGCTTATGAAATGAGATTTAAAATGCTTGGCAAGTAGTGTTGTGGTGACATTTTTTGTTACTATGATAATTTGATTATATTTTCTGAAGTTTTTTGTTTATGTTTTAGATGTAATAAAAGTCTTCTATTTAAGTTGTTTTAGTTTAACTTAAGTAATGCATGTTGAAGCAATGATGTTTATTCTTGATTTACTTGTTCTATTCATGACCAAAATAAGCCTAAAAAAACCAATTTTGAATCCATATTGCATGAACATGTAAGCTGTTTTAAGTTTATAGTTTTTTGGATTTGGAACATCTTGCATAATCTAGATGATTTGATGTTGTTTGTTGGTTCTTTTTATTCAAATATGCTTGATTATGGTAATATGGTTTATTGAGACTAAGAAAGCATGTTTTAGAGACCTAAAATGCCAGTTCCGAGTTTGACAGTGGCTGGTTTTATATCTAGGCATTTTCTAGGTTTTAAAGTAGTGTTCTTCATGTCTTAGGAAAAAACATTATCTTAGCCCTATGATTTAGACCAATTTTGGTCTAATTAATTGCACAGAATCCTTTGGGTGAATTTATTAGTCAATAAACTAGGATTTATTTTCCTCAATAACATGTTTTGAGTAGGTTTTAATCCTAGGATTTTGGTTTTGAACCAAAATTTATTTTGACAAAATCATGATTTTTAAGTGATAATCGAAGTGCATGAATGCTAGATTATTGATCCTTGCATGATTTCCAACATGTTCGTGTCCTTGGTTTGTCCATATTTGGTTTGATTTGAAATGTACGTTGATGGGTTCATGTTGAATGTTCTTCGGTGTTCTTCATGTTCTTTATTTTTCTGGGTTTTGATCCGTTTTGATAAAAAGATTTGAGTTTTTATGTTTTTTTAGATTTGATTTTATTTTGGATTTTGGTTTAGGTTTTGATTTATTTTTCGGGTCAAACTAGTGGACTTTGATTTGATTTATGATCAAACCTAAAGTTTTGGGTCAACCCGGTTGAGTCAAAATCGGGTTAAAGGCTAAGACCCTATTTGGATAGCAATATTTTTGCTAAATGTTTTCTTTGTCTTAAGTGTGTGTTTGGAAAACACCCCCTAAGTCTATTTTAACCGTTTTGGCTTTTGGAAAAAAATGAGTTTTTGCCAAATATAACCCTTAAATAGAGGATTTCTGCTTGTTGCATACAACCCAATTTTTATAAAAAAAATGCATTTTATACATTAAAAAAAGAGAAAAATGTTTTTTTAGCATTGGTTTAGTTTAGTTCCTTTTTTTTTTTATGTTTTTGGAATTTACAATAAGTTTGTAAAATTCCGTAAAGTTTTGGCCAATCTTTCAATAATCCTAATTTTTTTCTCTAAAAATTAATGGTCAATATTTTGGTATAAATATTGAACCTACAAGTAGGCTATTATTTAAATATCAGGAGTTGACTAGAAAGTTTTTAGAATCTTTTTGAATATTCACCAATTTTAATTTGGAGTATTTTTTACCACATTATACGAGTTATGGAAAACACTTTCACTTCCCAGGATAAGTGAACTCTGTTAGAGCACCTATATGAACTCTTCCTATAAGCTTTTATCTAGGTATATGAGGCCATAATGACTCCAAAATATCAGATTTATTCATGAGCATAAATCTTTGTTATGAGCCATAAATTGACCATCGGTTAGGAATCCATCAACACCTTTAAACCACATCTAGACCACATAATGCAATTTACCTCAGGTAAGGTGTGCTAGGGGTGTTAATATCTTTCCTAGCCACAACCATTCCATTACCCTGGAATTTTAAATAAGACCAATTCATCTAGGTCTCATAGTGACCCAAAACTAAACAAGTAGGTGGTGACTCCTTGACCCCGACGCCCTGTCACACTGCGCGCGCATGTATGACAAAATGATGACTATGTGGAATGATTATAACACTCAAAGAAAATAGTAATTAAGTGTTAATTATATGTGTTTGTTTTTGTATAAAAGTAATTAAATCTAAATATTGTATGGTTTTATTTTGTATAAATTTGTAATTATTTTGTTGAAATGAGTACCACAAAGAATGAAAAATGTAAGGATAAGCACTTCACATGGTCTAAGCCTCTATCTCACATGTTATTTGAGTTATTAGTCGAAGGGGAACTTAAAGAAAACAAGTTTTCTTCCACCTTTAAAGCAGAATCTTTTGTTAAGATGGCTTCAGAAATTAGTCAAAAGTTCAATATGCAATGCGAGCCTAATCATGTGGAGAATCATCTCAGAACTATGAAAAAAGAATAGGGAACAATAACCAAACTTAAAAATAAGAATGGCTTTGGTTGGGATGATTGTTTGAAGATGATTATAGTTTTGAAAGATGTATATAATGAAAAAGTAAATATATGAAAAATAGTATATTGTTTATAATTTATATTTTTACTTTTTTTCCCCAAAACTTTATACAAGCAACTAAAAAATTGCATATTCTAACTTTATGAATAGGCACATCCCGGTCATGACAAGTATCTCAACAAAAAACATGATATGTATGAAGTAATGACAATTGTTGTTGGAAAAGACATGAAAACTGAAAATTATGTCAAATCATATGCTAACATCAACTTGGAAGAGAACACCGAAATGCAATCTACTTCAATTGAAAATGATGGTGAATATGAAGAAATTTCAAAAGGAAAAGAAACATCTTCCTCTAATGCACAAAAGAAACAATATAGGAAGAGAAATCGTATGTATAAAGATGATGGTGTTAAAAAGTTGTTTGAAAATGTTGAAGATGTAGTTTTTGCACTTCTAAACCTAAGCAAAAATCAACTTGATGTTAATAAGCTATATGCAGAAGTGATGAAAACTGAAGGTTTTGATGAGATCACTCTTAGTGATGCTTTTGATCACTTGGTCCAAAATGAAATTTTAAAAAAGCATTTACGACAAAAAATGCTAATTTACAGAAAATTTAAGTTTAAAATTTTATGAACCACCATTGTTATATGCTTGATTGCTAAGATGATTTTACTAAGATAAGAAAGTCTATGTTTGTTATTTGATAAGTATGTTTATGTTTGTTATTTGATCTAGTATGTATGAGTATAATATCAAAACTTAGTATTTATGCACGACTATGTTTGATATAAAATGTTTATATTTATTTAATAATGCTTAAATGATATATATTAAAGGGATATTAAAGGAATAATTGTCTATACCCCCTTGAAAAAAAGTTTATCCAAAAAACACATCAAAATATTTTTGAATCTATTTATTTCTAAAAAAATCTTCATACAAAAAAAAAACACAAAATATCTAACTCTTTACTTAATACCATTAACTAATTTGGCTTTATTAATATGTTTTTTTTAGGTTTTAAAAATGAAAAAAAATATTAATAGATTTTATTTAAAAAATATTAACAAGGTTATATATTCATAATATTATGTTTAAAATATTTATATTATATATAGTTATATTTTATAAAATAAATGTTACACTTTTTATATCTCGATATTTTATTGTAAGTGGTTAAATGGTTATATTTAATGTTCTATATATGCTATATAAATTTTTAAAAAAATTAAAAAACTATTTTTCATGATATTGTCAAAAATCAGAATATAATCTACTTTCCTGGAATTCATTTTTATAAAAATTATTTTAAAAAAAAATTTTAGTAAATAAATAAAGCCAGGATTAAATTGATTTTATTTAGGTGTATATATTTTTATAATTTTGATATTTTTCAATTAATTTATCCAAAAATATTATAAAACTAGTATTACTGGGATATGTCTCAATCGAAAAACATATTCAACTGTAATACAGATATAAATTCATAACATTGCAAAAACAGATGACAAGTAATTTAACATGAAGATAATACTGCTCCAAAAAAATAATCAAAGCATTGAATTTTTATGTTTTTTTTTTTTGTGTTAATTTATATTTTTATTTAATGATAGTAATTGATATGCGATAGAAAGGAGTCATCGTATATAATGTGTTTTACTTTTATCCTCTTTATTTAATTAATCTTGGCCGTGTATGAATTATTTAAAAATAATTAAAAGAGCGGGTCCACCCTGGTTGACAATGATTAGAAGAGCAGGACCATGTGGTGGTGGTGACTGATGAAAAATAAAGGCCACCCTTGGTTGACGTGGCGAACAAACCAATGACCACGCTGAGTTTTATTTATTACCCAATCAGCTTCGAACAACAACGTGCAAATATATGTACAATGATTCATCAGTTCTTTATTATTAATAATTAATATAATTAACTATAACTAAAATTCATCAATGTTTCCCTATAGCGTGAAATACTATAAATACTATTTATTGTGAGTAAACTTAATGTGGATTGTACTGTACTATACTATAAATGTATTGTGAGTGCTTTCACCGTGGGCTGCACTTTTTGACAAGGGTGTGATTGGGTTGGGGGGCAGGGGCGCCAGCTTGGAGGCAAGCCCCCTGGCGCTCGGTCTGCTCGGTCTTGGGGTTGGGGGCAGACCAGGGCGACATGCATGTCACCACCTGGCGCTTGGTTTGCCCGGCCTTGAACGCTAAGGCAGACCAAGACTACACGTGGCGCTTTGGCTGCCACGCCCACAAGCAGGCCGCCTAAGTGCCGCGTGGTGCTTGATTTCCTTTCTCTTGGATGCAGTCCAAGCGCCACATGACGCTTGGGCTGCCTATACTTTTAGTATAATTGTATTAAAAATATTCTCTTTTTAGTATAATTAATGTTTAAAGTATTAATGGTAAAAATATTATTATTTGTTTTGTTAATATTATTTTTTTTACTATAATTAATATTACAATTATATTATTTCTTAATATATTTTTTTTAGTATAATTAATAGTATTGGTATTAAAAATATTATTATTTTTTTAGTCTAATTAATAGTATTGATGTCAAAACTTTTATTATTTGTTCTATTAATATTATTTTTTAGTATAATTAATTGTATTCATCTCTAAAATATTATTATATTTGGTGTTATAAATAATATTATTTTTATAATAATTCATATTATTGGTACTAAAAATATTATTATTTGTATTATAATATTATTATTTTTATTAAAATTTATAAGAGTGTAAATATTATTATCATCATTAATAAATTTAAAAAAAACTGCTATTACTATGAAAAAAACCATGTTGGGAGCGTGGCGCTTGGGTTCCCTCCTGAGTGCGGCAGCCCAAGCGCCCCGTGGCGCTTGACATGCTTCCCCTGCGCTGCAGTCCAAGCGCCAGGTGGCGCTTTGACTTGGGCACTGCCAAGCATGGCCCAAGGCTAGCCTTGGGCTTGGCAGGACAGGACCCATAATAGCATTGGGTGCAGGCCGCGGGCAAACAAAACAACCACGTGGCGCTTGGGCAGCTCCACCCCAGGCCGGCAGCATAGCTCCACCTGGCGCTTGTTGTGCTTCCTCTTGGGTGCAGCCCAAGCGCCACGTGGTGCTTGGGCTGCCTACACTTTTAGTATAATTACAAGTATTAGTATTAAAAATATTATTATTAGTTTTCTTAATATTTTTTTTTCGTATAATTAATTTTTAGAGTATTAATAGTAAAAATATTATTGTTTGTTTTGTTGATATTATTTTTTTTAGTATAATTAATATTAAAAGATATTATATTTTTTCTTAATATTTGTTTTGGTCTAATTGATTAGTATTGATGTTAAAAAAATTATTATTATTTTAGTCTAATTAATAATGTTGATCTCAAAACTATTATTATTTGTTCTCTTTATATTATTTTTTTGGTATAATTAATAGTATTAGTCTCTAAAATATTCTTATATTTGGTGTTATCAATAATATTATTTTTATAATAATTCATCTTATTGCTACTAAAAATATTATTATTTGTATTATAAATATTATTATTTTCATTAAATTTTATAAGAGTATAAATATTATTATCATCTTTAATAAATTTTAAAAAACTGTTATTACTATAAAAAAAAACCACGTTGGGACACGTGGCGCAGCAGGACCTAAAATAACCTTGGGTCCTGGCCGCAACAGGACCCAGATATACTTGGGACCTGTCTTAGCAAGACCTAAATAAGCTTGGGTTCTGCTCTTAATTTTTTTTGAAAGTTAAAGGTGAACCCGCGGTGTAGCGCGGGCCACCTAGCTAGTAAAAGAAACTAGAGGGTAGGATTGTACTGTAGCAAATTTTTCTGTAGTTCTACCATGGATTGGGATAAAAATTACAATTTCACATTTGGGGTAATAAGGTATTTTATTCATACTTTCTTTTTTGCACTAACGAATATATATATTTTTTATATCATATTATTAAATTAACCGATGTTATTGAATCCAATAAAATTAATGACTTGACTCTCATATTATTCATACTTTTTTAAAAACATTACAATCACCTAAGCAATTTTTTTAATTAATATTTTTTTGGTCTGACTCTTGACATATCACATGCCGCCAATCTGGTTACTATTATAAAATAATCACCATACCTATTTGGTTTAGTTTGGTATAGTTAATTATAGGTAGTGCCCCAAAATTTGGACAATAAACCTCCTCCATGATTAGAGAAACATTACAAAAATTATCTCTATCACAATGGTTGTACAATACTAACTTCCGTTCAGCTATTAAAATGACTCAATTTTGAGCTTTTTATGGTTAAGAACCACCAGCAAGGAAAATGGTCCATACCGGGGTTACTCAAGCTCTTTATCGATCAGTTGTTGAAAGGGCAATTGGAAAGGGCAAGAAATAGGATGCATCAATTAATAGATAAGAAAAGGCATGAAAAATAATTTATAGAAGGTGACTGCGTCTTTTTAAAACTGCAGCCATATAGGTAAGGCAGTGTCTCCCTCAGGAAGAATTTCAAGTTGAATTGTAAGTATTATGGTCCCTATCAAGTCATTAAAAGGATTAGAGTTGTGGCTTACAAGCTCATATTGCCAGAAAAAAGTTCAGTGCATCCTGTTTTTCATGTTTTATTATTGAAGAAAAAAGTTGGAGATGAAGCTGTAGTTTCATCTGCGCTGCTAGAGATGGATGAAACAGGTAGGATCATAATTTGTCATGTTGCAATATTAGACATAAAGCTTATGAAAAAAGATAATAAGGTTATGGTAGTGGTATTGACTTAATGGTCAAATTCCTTCCCTGAAGATGCCCACATGGAAGGAGTTAGAGAAAATTTAATTGCAATTTCCAGAATTTTACACAGATTTTTGAGGTATTTCCAGAATTCTGCAGATTCTTAAGGTCAATAATATCTTAAAGGGAAGAGTATTGTTGCATTATGCACATTCTACACATGTTATAATTGGAGGTACACGTTATGGAATCAAAGAAAGCAGTAGTAGTAGCTGGCGTGAAGAACAATAACAATTGCAGCTGTTGAAGGACTTGATGGAAGATTGAAGAACATGTAAAATCACGTGCAAAACACGTGATTTTTGCAGCTGTTGAAGGACTTGAAGATTGAAGAACATTTTACACGTGATTCTCTTGATGGAAGAATTAATATTCTTTAATTTGCTATCGCGAAATAAATAAATAAATAAATGTATTTTTGAGTTGGAGGACAACTGAGTAATTGAATTTTGCCTCCCTTTCATTTTTAAACTAGTTAACTAACATGCATGGGACATGTAAAGATAAACAAACATCTTTACTGACTGCTGAAACCAAGAGAGTGCGTGGAATGGAGAAACTTGCACAAGATCTGAAGAAAGGATTCCTCAATCTATTTGAAGCTATCAGAGGTAGCAGAAACTCTCAAGGTAAACCCATCATCTAATATTAATGAATAAAAAAAGATGCTGCTGTAGTGTCATGGAGAATGTCATTGATTCAGTCAGCCCCACTTATTTTCTGTTTACAGGAAATGAAAATGGGGAGGAGGCCAAGTCAGAATCCGTCGAGGTTTATTCTTCCTTCATATTCGTTTTCACTTTAGATCATCTGATCAGTGATTAGGAGTAGAATACTGTCAGCGGGTGCTGAAGTATACGTCTGTTGTTGTTCATCTGCAGGGAGTAACCGTACAAGAAGAGGGCATCAAAGTCACAGCCAGGGGTCCAAAACTCCCAGATGTGCCCAAAGGTCCACCCCCTAAGAATGCTTGAAGATTCTGATATACTAAAACACACAAGTCTTGTACTCAATCTTGATTTCTGCTCTGTTTTTTCTTTCCTCTCTCTCTAAAAAGTCATTTCTATGGGGTTACCTGTGTTGTAATCAACCATCCATGTCCACTTCTATTTGTTTCATTGGGTTTCATCGACAAGTTTGATTTTGGATACTTTATTTCCTAAATTCATTCAAGTAAATAAAGTATTATGGTTGGATTTTGTTTTGATTTTGAGTTTCTTTCTGGTTTTCTTCCCTGGATTTGCTTTTCCAAAAAGCTAAAGTTGACAGCAAACTCATAATAAGATAAAGCTAATGCTTTCTGATGATAATAATGGCTTGAGAATATGTTTCATTAATTAATTACATAAGAAACCGAAACTTCTTTTTCTTTTCGAATAATCAAAATCCAGAATACATGTTCCTCTTTCTTGTAGCCTTTTTAAAGAATGTGCAAACTGACTCCGTAAGATTATGAGTACAATTATGATTGCTGGCTACTTTACAAAAGCTTAAACCCCATGACATGCCATTGTATAAAACACTATCAGAGTCACCGTGCGGTGAGTTAAAGGCATGAATTTCGGTAGCGTTTGTTATTGTGGTAGCGGCGAAGATATGTTTTGTTGTAACGCAACAATGTTTTAACGGGCAATTTGTAGTTTTTACTCTGTGTTTTTAAAAACCAAACAGAATGAAAGAAATTGTGATACTAAGAGTCCGTTTGTTTGCGTGGTTGCTTCTACGTTTGAAGTAACCACAGCAAACATGATGTTTGATTACTTTAAAAACACAATTTAATTTTGGTGGGCCCATGCAAATTCACGTTTTGCACGCAAATTTGGCAAAGCAGCTCCTGCCTGCTTTTTAAAATTCTGCGTTCACGTGAACAGTGCAATTCACTTGCACTGTTCGAGTGAACAGTTTTTTTTTTCAGTGTGTTTAGTTTTTGTATATTTTTTTAAAAAAAAACTAGTTTAGAGTGAATTAAATTTACTCGCATTGTCATGTAAATAATATTTTTTTTCCCAAAAAACTAGTGTAGAGTGAATTAAATTCACTCGCACTGTAATATCAAATCAATTTTATTCCTGATAATATTTTATCTAATTTTATTACACGCTCAAAAAATTATAGAAACTGTAGTTCTTGTCGAATGAATTTTGTACGTAATGGAATTGTAGATGGTTTATTTAATGACATAATAAAAAATATTTTGTATAAAGTATTATTTATTTCATAAAGTAATAGCAATAGTTAAATCTACAACATTTAAATTAAAAACCATCAATTTTAATATATATATTTTAAAATTATTTTATAAGTTTAATTTCAAAAGCATTCTTAACCAAACACATTAAACTACTTTTTATTCAACCTCAATTTCAACCACAGTTTTAACCAAACACCTATTTTTTCAAAACAATCTCAATTAAAAGTACTTTTTATAAAACAATTATTTTCAAACCACAACTACAACAGCTACCGCAATACCAAACACACTAATTCTACTTTACAAAAGCTTAAACCCCATGACATGCCATTGTATAAAACACTATCAGAGTCACCGTGCGGTGAGTTAAAGGCATGAATTTCGGTAGTGTTTTTCGTTGTGGTAGCGGCGAAGATATTCTTTGTTGTAACGCAACAATGTTTTAACGGGCAATTTGTGGTTTTTATTTTTGTTTTTAAAAATTGTGATACTAATTCTACTTCAAAACAAAAATGGAAACTGCAGATAGCACCAAACCATTCCTAATGAAAGCAAGAATTCATTTAAAGTTGGGTGAAGATTTCATGCGAGAACCAGATGTTTTCAGTAGAGAAGCTGGTGCGGTGGTTCCGGTTCCAGAAATAAAGGCTAGGGAAGCTGAGAATGGTAAGATAGTGTTGCAACCAAGGTTGTGCACACTGAGGTCTTACGTACGGTCAGGATGGATTTGGGGTGGTGAAGACAAGCACAAGAAGGGACGGCGGAGATCATGATGAGATGGTGTCTCCGTTTTTTCAAAACTTTATCGGAGTATTATTGAAAGTTCTAAGAAAAGTCAGGAGTTGGAGATCATTTCTGGTCGACTTGCAATGGCAGATCATCTCTACTGCTCTTCCTTTGTTAACGCAGCAATTACCATCATTTCTTTTTTATTTTTTTTAATGAGTGATTACGATAAATTTAATAGGAGTAATAATCAACAATATAAGAAATGAATGTTATTTAGCATCACTAATACTTGTATTGTATTTACGGTCGCTTTGAATATGTAAGAATTATTGAAAATGATAAAATCATGATTCAATTAATTTTAAAATAATTTGTGATATTGAAAATTAAAGATTAAAAAATGATTTGTCAATTTTGACAATTAAAAAAAATAGAGAGTTTTACGATACTCTATCAACAATAATCATACAAGATATTTTTCGATGATAGTAATTAATGATTGATTTTTTAGTAAAAATATTATTTAAAACAAAATATTATTTAACATGTAATATTATTCATTAATTGTGTTTTAAATGTAGGTTTTATAAAATATTAATGAGGTTGAAGATGATAATGACGAAGTTACAAAGAAGCATGATGATATTTTATTATGCATTGACAAGATTGAATTAATTCCATTGATATTTGATTCAAATTCTACTTATATGGATACCGAATAACTTAATGCGATCATTCAACAAAAGTACATGTGTTGTTGGTTTATAATTTATATTTTTATTTTAAATATTTTAGAATTTATATTTGGTTTGTATTTTGGATATTAAATTAAGTTTATGTTGTTGGTTTAAAATTTAAATTTGATCTATATAAGTGTTGCATTGGAATTAGTTAGATATTTTTGTTGGATTTTTTTAATTAACTCGGGTCAACCTAGCTGACTCATAACCCAATCATTGTACCAGACCGATCACCGGTTTAAAAACTACGTTACTAAGTACTATTTTTTTTATTAATGTGGGTGTCCGGGCAGTTTGCGTGCACCTCGACTAATCCCACGAGCCCTGAAATTAACGACTATGTAAGTTTCCAGTAACTCTTTAATTTATAGAATTTAAACTAGTGATATCTACTCTCTAGAAAATAAATTCTAACCTGACTAGTGAAACTATATATAATTAGCACCTTTTCTTCTTAATTGTCGAAGACATTGCCATTTTGAGATTGAAGAGTCTCTCTCTCTCTTTCTCTCTCTCTCCCCCTGGTCCACCAGAGACACGGAGAAACTTGTAGGACAGAAATTCAATCTGTCTCTCCGTTTGATCCTTGTCATCTTAGTGCCATAACGACACAATGGCATAAGCAAGTAATCTGAAAACAATTGATATTCCTTTTGTTTTCTTTTAGATTCTTTAGGTATCATTACACTCTTCCCGCAGCCACCAGTTGGTTGCCATCAAATCCTCTTGGAGGATCTTGCATGAGTCTGTTTCCCCTGTTCATACATTCTTTAATTATTGTTTTTCTTTTATCCTTGCTGATAGAAAAAGAAAAAAAAAGATTCATTAGGTGTCAAAAGCCATAGATGCAAATTTGTAAGCCTCGTCGTTAAGAATTTCTTTGTTCATGGAATGTTTCCTGCAGATTGTGTTGCAGCAACAGTGACAACAGACTTGGTTACTGGGAATTCTGTGGTTAGAAAGATGGATTTACAAGGAATTGCTGAAGCAGTACGAGTGTGCCTGGGTGCTATTACTTGTGCTGCGATTTTTTCTTGGTTCTCTAGCGCTCGCAATAGGTCGTAGACCGTATCTTTACGATCGGCTGCAAATTGTCGATATCTACTATCATTAGTTATTCTAGTCCTAGTAACTAATCAACCTTTTTCCAAGTATTTTAAGCCCATTGTTTAGATATGTCAATATAGTTATCATTAATCTCTTTTTCAGAAATAACTAATTAATTTCTGAATGAAAATATCGATATTAAGAAAACTCTTAATATCTTAGCCTCGTTTCAGGAATAGCTAATCAAATTCTAAATAAAAATGTTGATATCAATGTAACTCAGAGATATTATTAGCTAACCAAAAATCCAGAATAACTAATCAAGTTTCACTTTAATATCTTACTTATATCTTTTTTTAATTACCGATGTTAAGCGTTCCTTTACATTATTAGCCTCATTTGGAGAGTAGCTAATCAAATTCAGTCGTTTACTCTCTTTTCTTCCATAATTCACTTATTTGCTTATTTTCATGATAATATAAGAAAATGATTTAATTTCTACATTAACAATATTAATATTAACTTAATGTAACAAAATTATAAATGCGAAAGTATCCCTTGTAAATCAATTCTCTCGGGTTAAAAGTGCGAAACACCTACCTATTGTGTTTAAAATCTCCTCTTCTAGCTCGGGTTAGTGGCACTTCTGTCAAAGTATCCCTTGCAAATCAATTCTCTCATTGATTTGTATTACCTTTAACGATCTCAAAATAAAAATTCACTGTTATATTTAACTTGCACTTATCAATTTTTATCAATGTTTTACTTTGTTTTCTAACCGATTTGGTTGTATTTGCCATATAAATTCCTCATTCAAATTTCTCATTAATTATTCTTCATAAAGTTTACAAAAACATATATTGGTTGATTGAAGACATTAGGCTTGCATAAATTTAAAGAAGTCTAGTCATTGATTGATTGAATTAAATTTAGTTCTAATTATTTTTATTATAATGTATTTGGTTTTGAATTTATTTTTGTTTTGAATTTTATTTGTCAACATTTAATTTTATATCAAATTTGGTCGTTATTCTTTTGATTTTGATTTGTTATTTTCTTATCCTTATCTTGATTGAAATTGTTTTTTAATTTCATCCATCAACATTTTATTTAGTTTTGTTTTTATGTCAAATTTGCTTCTCATTCTTTTTTATTCTATTTTTTGGTTTTGGATCTTTTTTAATTGTTGAATTTGTTATTTCAATTTTATCCCTCATTATTTTGGTTGGTTTAGAACTTCACTTCAATATTTTTTCAAAATTGACTTCAATATCCCCATGTCATAGGTTTGAGAGATTATATCGAGTTGGCTTCGAGCTTTTTTAGGTTTTTTTTTTATTTTATCATTCAACATTAGGTTGGTTGGAGATTGACATTCATTATTTTCTTAACTTTTCTTTTCATGGAGTTATCTCGATCTCATATCCTAGGTCATGGATTTGATGGGTTTGTCGTGGTTGATTCTGGTCTTTTTTTTTTAATTTTACCCTTCAATATTAGATTGGTTTTAGAATTGAACTTTGTATTTTTATTCAATTTTCTTTTCACGGTTTATCTCGGTATCACAACTAGGTTATGAACTTGGCGTGCTAACTCAGATAGATTCAGGTTAATTTTTTTATTTTAATTTTTTTTTTTTTAATTTCATCATTTGGTATTTTATTTATCGTGAATTGAGATTCAATTTTTTTTATGCGATTATTTCATTCGCATTTAATTTTTACTTTGTTAACAAATAAGATCATGAAGACCTTTTAAGAATATTGTAAAGATAAATTTATAAAATATTGACAAATGTTCATCTTTTGCATTGAATCGTTGTTGATTTTTTTTTTTGCTTTATTTATTGTCAATATCTTCTTTTCTAATTATATTATTAAATTAGTCCAGCTTGTTAAAATCAACCAAGTCAAAAAACAGAGTCTTAGATTTGTTTTTTTGCTTTATAAAAACGTTTACATTGTCTTTGCATCTTTTTTTATGTTGAAAAAGAATTTTGACCAGCCTACTGCGTAGCGTGAGCTACCTATCTAGTATATACCTATTCAAAAATCAATTATTAATATTACAATAAAAGACATTAATATTATTTAAAAATAATGGCATATTGGATAATTATTTAAACATCATTTAAATTTAAAAAAATGAGAAAAAAGAAAATACAATGAGAAAAAAATTGAAGGACTAGGTGCGCATGGGTTAATGTAACCGAAATCCGACCTTTCGAAAGGTTTCTCTCCTTGAAATTTTTTGATGACTTTGGGACCTAAAAACAGATATTCCAAAAACATAAGGGATCAAACTTAAAAAAATAAAATTGAAGGATTAAAGCATACCTCTTGCAACAGTAAACATGGAAAAAAGCTATTTTATTTTTGTCTTTTTTAATAATTCAAAATTTTCTAATGTAAAATCGGCAGATCATTCTATACTAAGATACTGTTTATTTTTGTTTTTTTAAACGGTTAGTTGTAGGGTTATCCACTATTAGTGTGAAACCTATAGTAACTTTCAGTGTATATCTCTATGTAAATATATGGGTAAAGTCTCTAGAAAAAGTATTAAAAAATGTGATAAAAATTACTTTTTCAAATAATTTTTATTTTTTTAAAATTATTTTTAACATTAGTATATTAAAATGATTTGAAAATATCAAAAATATATTAATTTAAAATAAATAAAATAAAAATTTTAAAAAATATTTTTCAACCATAATATCAAACACTGATAAAATTTAAAATCAACATGGAGCAAGCGTCTGAGCACTGCATCGACGACCATAAACTGAGCCCTTCTTGCCCATTGTCGCAGCAACTGTCAGAAAAATCATGTTATTCTTATGGGTTTGCCTGCCATGTTCTTGGATGATGGTATAAACGGGTTCCGGTCACAAATAATGGATATGATGATATCCGCCGGGAAAGTCAAATTCCCAGAAAAATATGGCATTTCTTGACAAACCATTCAAAGAAATAATAATATCTTTCAATTGATTATTGATTTGTGTGGCGTGGAGCGACGGGAAGGAAACTGATCTCGAGGTTCCTTGCCATGGGCAGAGAACTGATCTCACGTTTTCTTGTATTTTGATAATGTTCCCTGCATCTGCTAAGCTCCTCGTGAGATAAAGTGTGTAGAACACGTCGCTGCTAGTGGCAAATAATTGTAAAGTTTTTTTTAGTATAATATAATTTTAATTTAAACCTTGATAAATAAGGAATGAGACAAAAAGAACAAATAAATAAATAAGAAGAGGTAGAAAATACTGCGTTAGTTTTGGTTTCTTCTACTAGTAGCAAGATCGCGTATATTGAACCATCTAATAGATGATCTAATGGTAAAAGCTTGGGACTAAGGGGTTTGTTTTCCCTGTGGTTTCAGGTTCGAGTCCTGTGGTTACTAATATGATGACCACTAGAAGTTTACATGATCGTTAACTTCAGGGCCCGTGAGATTAGTCGAGGTGCGCGTAAACTGGCCCGAACACCCACATTAATAATAATAAAAGAAAACACACATATTGAATTAATTACAAGTATTATAGAATGTATTTAAGTAGCAGCCATGATAAAAGTTTATCTAAAAGTATTATTTAATTATACAAACAACTCCAATTACTACTACATCTAATAATTACTTTTTAAATTAATTTTTGTTTAGAAATATATTAAAATAATATTTTTTATTTTTAAAAAA